>NC_051162.1:102439239-103039239 GCF_013339745.2 Dermacentor silvarum | reverse complement strand
CCCGGTTTCCAGACCACCGGTCGCGTTAGATCAATTACTGCGTTCACCTGACCTATTTTGTGTTCTACAATACCACCGCTACATTATAAAACTTCATCTATGCTCTCGCTGAGTGACTTGTATTGCAGCAATGTATCACAGTTTTTTCATCCCTGTTAGATGCAACGTTTACTCGCCATAAATGGGGCTTCGGACACCATCCAGTTAAATTCTGAGAAGTTGTCTCGCGATTTTTTTTCCTGTTGGAAAACTAAAATTGCTCGATTACGGCCTTAGGTTCAAGTTCAAGTAGTCATTCAGTTAAGAAATTAGTGTGCCTTCCCCCAAAAAATCTCTGTACAATGACCAGCGACATCATACGGACGTTTGATGGTATGGAATGAATGACAGAAATATTACTTCATACTTGCTGCTGACATCAGGCAGCACGCGGCATCTTCATAAGAATTGTACGTTTCGCCGAAGACAGAGCTTTGAAAGCGGCAGCAAGTTAAACATGGCGCTGAAGGTGTCTCAGGGTGCTTTCATGGCTAGTGGCGTACCAGCGACGTTGCAGGCGTCAAACCTCAATGGTGCAAAAGGTGACACCGTAGGAATACCGGCGGCCTTGGTCAGCATTTATAGGAAGAGCACGTAAGTTCAGTTTGTCCCTCACCCTGGTGTGGTACGCACAGAGCTTCTCAGCCAGCAACGATAATGTGGATGGGAACAACGTTCACACGACAATGGAACCTAGAACGCTGTCCTCGCTCCCACAGAACCATTTGAGCGGAGCGGGAAAGTGCATCCGCTTATCAATTCATTAAAAACTTGTTGAATGAAACCGAAAAATACAGTGAAACCTAAACATACTCAGCGTATCTTTTGCTAATGTCGCAGTGACAGAAAAGTTGCGTCTACCTATAGCATTCGCGTCGCACACTTCGGCTCGTGAATTCGCGCCAGACAGGGCTCCTATATGTAGAAATCTGAGGTTACACGTTACACGACGCATGCATCGTTTACGTCGTCCCCCTTTCTTTTTACCCCTACACATTTCATTAATTCTGAAAAAAGAGGCCCTATATACCACTGCGTGTTCCCAACTGTAGTAGTAGTTGTGATTGGTGTTGTTATTGAATAATTGCGACAGTATGGGAAGTTTGCCTACTCAAGAGCGCGCTATGTCAAATTTGTAGTTGAGAACAAACGAACAAAAACTAGGCAGATTCTCCTCAACGCGAGACACCGAAAGCGTATATCAAGGTGTAGCGTTTCGCTATTTTTCCTCCCCCACTGTTCTAAGACTACATGTGGGCCACATGGTGGCTTGACACAGCACGCCACACTTATTCGGCGTATTAGAAACAGCGCCTTCGGAGATACTAGAGGTCTCGAAACGCTGGTGTAGGTCTACTATTGAGGCACCATATGCTGGCGTTGCGACAAGCATCACCTGCGGCGTCGCAATTCGATGGCGTACCACATGAGAGTCGAGCAAAACCGTTTAAGTTCGTAGCTACTGTTAGCGCCAAGCAGCTCACATGTTAAAACTTGCAAACCTCGTTAGTTTGACGTTTTCATTCTTTTGAGAGCTTAGAGATTTCTAGGCGCTTTAGCGAGGTTACTGGCTGAATATTGATGTTTCGGCCAATGCACCCTTTACGCAATATAGCTCTGCGGTGTCGAGATTTTATATTTGATCCTACAAGCATTAAAGAGGACAAGGAGGAACTCTGTGTGGTGTGGAGTATCGACAAAGTGACATACAGGGAGCACGCGAGCGCCTCACTTATGCCGCGGTCCAACTCGCAATTATGATGCCGACATTGACTACGTTATCATTCGAATTGCGCCAAAGAAGGAACATGCTTTTGACACACAGAGATGCTTGGGACATTTTGCATGCCTGCTTCAATCAGCAGCAATGCGACTGCAGGTAGTATAAGATACTGAATTCAGAAGACAGCGCGAAGGTTCGCATAATAAAAGACTAGTGCAGCCACAGTGACAACAGTCACAACAGGATCTGTGATCTTGGTTAGTTCGGTTTCTTCATCGAATAGCAGCAGACTTCTGTCACTGACGGGCTCTTCAAATATCTGTTGTATACATTAGTACAAACACATGTTTTCCGAAAGGCGCAACATTTACAACCAGCGATGTACAGTCGACCTATTCTTTAACTGCACTGCGTGAGCGTTGACTGGCCAACTGGCCAGCACCTTCTAACGGCGCGAAGCGACGAGATGAGTAAGAGTAGCGCATACGCACCAAGTTGACTCGAAGCGTAAGTTCCGTCTGCTAGGCTCTTCCTGCCAGTACGACACAGTCCCTGGCACGATTATTTTGACGCAAGCTTCCAAGCTTATTGGAGAGCGAAGGAGCGTGTGCTTCTGGCTTGCGTCCTTTTTTGTTTATTTTTCAGCGTGTGTTGTTCTAGTGCGCATGCGCATTAAAACAATGAACAAAACGTGCAAAGCTGAAAAGCAACCTTATCATTGGGGCAAGAAAGAGTAGCGCAAGGGGGGATTATGAATGTTTCCATCTAGTTTCAAACGTGGCGAATATACCATTTCCCCTTTTTTGCCCACTTTAATTGTTCTTTGTCTTACGGTGCATGTGGGCTACAGCGGCGTATGTTATAAAAAAATGTGGTTGATCCCTCTTATATAGGAATCGGTATAGAACACGAAAGTGAAACGTGTCTTCACAGAAGTAGTGTAATGTTTATTGCACATTGATATATAATGTCTATTGGCGTTTTGTGGCTAAAGCGCCCTTAGGCGTTGATGCACCCACGCTGACGCCTGGTGGCACGTCTCCTCCATCACGACTACCAACGTCGATGACCATGAGCAACCGTCGTGCATATGGAAGCTGCACTACGCTGCACACGCTAGCACAACGCGAAAGACGAAGCACGTAACTGACACACTAATACAACGCGCAAGACAAAGCACGTAACTGAATCGTCACCGAGTCAATCAGCGCGTACAGCGCGTCGTAATTGCAGCCTCCGCGATCAACTTCAGAAACATTTTCAGAGCTAATTGCGGAGGCCACGCTCCGCTGTGCTGAGCACGGTGAACGCCACCTAGGTGGCGTTGGTAGTGCTCTTGATGCCAGCGTCCCTTCGAATGCTGGCATCGAGGCGTCGTAGTGCTGAGACCACCGAAGCGTTCACTGTCGGTGCGCGTTAGTGTCATAATGCAGTACTTCTCTTTTCTGCTCGTAGGCGGCGGCACCGCCCCTAGCAAGAGCGCGGGTACACGGAGGAGTGTTAGATATATAAGGCGCGTCTGTGTAGCTCTCTGCAAATGCGTTTGTGGCGCAATGGGTTAAACGCTCGGCGATCTATCGTCGCGGACCGAGAGGTCGTGGGTTCGATTTCCAAATTTTGCATGTTTGTGGAACTTTTTCTTCTGGTTTCTTTCTTTGTATTATGTTCGTGTACATTGTAAGAACGTCATATCCGTGACGGAAATACGTCAGTGAAATCTTGGTGGACCCCGGCATAAAACACTTTCGTGTTAAAAAAATACGCGTCCGGGTTCAAGCACACTTCCTGTCTCCGATAAGCAGGGAAGCATCCACTGACTTAATCGCGACAGGTGCGGTGTCATCGCTGTGTGAAGAAGAGCCTAGCAGACGAAACTTGCGCTTCGATCGAACTTTTTGCGCATGCGCTACTATTGCTATCGTGTCGCGTCGGGCCGTTAGAATGCGCTGACCGGCCGGCCAGTCGACGTTTCCGCGGTACTGTTAACGAATAGGTCGACTGTACTTTATTAGTGGTTGCCGGCACACTGTGGTATCAGCGGAACGATGGCGCATGCCTGTCCACCCATGCTGCGCACAGCTGTGGCAGGAATTTGTCAATTCCGCTCCTAAAAAAAGATGCAGCAGATAAATTTCGCTATACGGCATGCGATAAACCCTTGGCCTCGTGCACGTCAAGGAGTTCCACGAACAGTCGTCAGCACTCTGACCACGGACTTGAAATGCCTCTTACATCCGTTATTACGAACACGTCTTCTCCGAAAGATACGCCGTTTACGCCATCGACCAAAATATCTAAGACATGATATACACGTTATGAGGGCTTGCATGCACACTGTTCTGCCATCAGAAAAAATCACGCAGACCTGTCCGCCCATCCTGCGCATGAGTATGGCATATATCTGTCAGCTCTGCTCGAAATTCATCACTGTTTTATCACTCAGGACAAAAACCAAGTAATACGGTAGAATATAGAACTAGTGCCTGTCTATGGTAATTTCCATACATTTGCAAAGACTGAACACTTAAGTTAACCATTCAATAGTCCTGGCAGCAATGTCAACTTTACTCCTAGAACATAGATATTTTAGTCACATCGGCATAAAAGTTCTGTTTTATACATACTACAATTGTTGAGTGTGCAGACACGACAGAGGAGATTGGAAGCATTGACATAGATGAGTATACCAGGGTACGAAAATATATTAAACAAAATTATTATGTATACACTTAGGGCCATAGAATTATTCAACGTTTGATTCAACATCCAGTATATTATTCCAATATTTTATTTCGCATAATATAATAGATAATCTGTATTTTATTTGTGTTATTTGTAATTTGCATACTTTACTATTAATTTCCTTACCGGATTAGATATCTATGTAGTCAGCTGTAAAATATCCATTGCAGGGACAATAACTTCGAGAACAACAGAAATAGACTTGTCTTAGACCAAAAACGACGATGTTTCTTTCGCAGGTCCGTGTACGAGGCACCCCAAGCAAGCAGCCGTCAAGGAAAAATAAAAGAACCAGCTCTCAATAGTGTGATTTTATAACATAATGCGAAACAGCAGATCATGATATGATTTATGAATGCATAAGCATTCTTTGGCGACTACCCCAGCTCCGTGCGGCAAAAGGTCTTGAGAAGTGTAATGCCTTGTAACTGCACGAAAATGCGTTATTTGCGAAAGACACTTATTGCTATTATAGTGTAAATGTAGATGATTGGTAACTTTATAAGCGATAAGGAAAAAAAATAATGAGAGAATACCCACAAGAATACATAGGGCTCCATTGAAATTTGGGGGTGGGCCGAATTCAAATTTCAGGGTGAGCCAAGGTAAATTTAGGGTTGGGCCTATTTAAATTCGGGGGTTAAACGAACTGGAAGTTCCCGGGTGGGTCTACTTGAAATTTTGGAGTGGGTCAATTTGTAATTTTGGGGTGGGGGTGTGCCAACTAAAATTTGGGGGTGGCCCAACTTAAATTGGGGCGGCCAACTTAAACTTGGGGGTGGGCCGAATTGAAATTTCAGGGTGAGCCAAGGTAAATTTAGGGTTGGGCCTATTTAAATTTGGGCTTGAATGAAGTGGAAGTTTCCGGGTGGTTCAACTTAAAATTTGGAGGTGGGTCAATTTGTAATTTTAGGGTAGGGGTGTGCCAACTAAAATTTGGGGGTGGAGAAATCTGGGGGTGGGTCAACTTAAAATGGGCATGGGCTAATCTAAATTTAAGAATGGGCCTAATTTCAATTTGGGGGAGGGCCAGCTGTGATTTGAGATGTGGGCCAACTTGAGATTTGGGGGTGCACCAACCTAAATTTGGGGGTGGGCCAACACAAGCTGTTTCACAAAGAGAATGGGAGTGAAAGTATTGGGATGAACTGCGATAAGGAGAGGAAAAGTGGTGAGTCCTTATGTACAGTAGGCGGCGGCCCTACTAGAGCTGCTCGTCTAGTTTTGTGTCATGCAGGAACATCATCATCGCTTTCGTTGTCTGCATTGCAGTTGCAGTAACGGGCAATGGGACGAGGATTGTGTACTCCGGCTGGGGTTGCCTGCAAACAATGGCCAGGAAATTGATTGTGAGCAGTCAAATATGCGTTCTTGCGTTTCCGGTGCCTGACATTGTTCACACTCCGGGCTATTTGGCTTGCCGTTGAGATTTGCGTAGTAGTGGGTGAAAGCAGCGCCCAGCCGAATCAATGCTTTGCAACGCTTGGCTCAGCATATTCGTCGGTGCAAACGAAATTTCCAGTCTGGGTCGATTACATATAGGGGTATGTAGATTTCGTCGACATCAGATCTGTATGTTTTCTGCGGTCCTACAGGAGTAGCTTAATCAGTGATCTAGTGTCAGGTGGCGAGTAGCGAATCCGCACTTCATCAGAGGTCGCTAATGTCGATCTTGCGTCGCTTTCAGGGGGTTCATTGGCAACCGCACCACAGTTACCATGCATCAATTGAAAATTTGGAGGACGCTTAAGCTTCGCCTTCATGAATGGAACCCGATAGCATTCAAAGATCCTTGACAGTTTCTCAAATTTCCCGGCAACTGCAGCTTATGTAACCATAATGTTTACCGGGAAACGCTGGCGGTGAGCGGTATGCACGAAGCCGCGCTTTCTGGTAGAAACGCGCCCTCTTTCGTGGGTCGGCCTTCTTTTATTGCTTGCACCTTCAATATTTCAGCCTGAGAAGATTTAGCATAAAAGGCATGCGCTGTCGGTGTTTTGTTTCATGACATTTGTTTGTGGGCTGTCACTCTCAAAATTCCGAGGAATAACTTTGTACAGAATGCAAGACAAAGTGGGAGAAACTTTAGTGGTAAAATATATTTGTAGGGCCTGCGTGGGTGGGGTTTAGTTTGTCAACCGTGGGCGGCAATGCCGAAGCCGACGCCGGATTTTCTGCGGCACGGGGCCCTAAACGCTCTCGCGTTAAAACCAGTTCTGATTATGAGGCACGACGTCGTGGAGGGCTGCGGAATAATTTTGACAACCTGGGGCTCTCTAACGTGCACTACGACGTAAGCTCATGGGCGTTTTTGCATTTTCCTCCATCGATTTGCGGCCGCTGTGGCAGGAATTCGATCGCGCGACCTTGTGCTCAGCAGTGCTACGCCTTAGCCACTGAGCGCCTGCGGCGGGGTGCGTCGCCGAAAATTATTCCAGCATAGAATTTCACTTCTCTTCTGTCGTCGTAATGGGGACGCCGTGTTTACGGGGGTTGATCCATTGCTTAAGGTGGTATGAGCCATTCATTCATTCCCATAACGGACAGATTTAATTCTGACGCAATTTTATGTAAATCCATCCAGAATGAACGCGCTCGGGAGAGGGCTCGTCGTCGACGTGCCAATTGAAGTGTGAGTGCAAAACGTCAGGCGAAACGTCAGTGAAGCGTCAGCCCAGGGCCCCTGGCGAAGGGTCAGTGAAGAGCCGCGGACCCCGAGTTGTGGGAACGCGATGTTGAGGGCAAACGTCAGCGTCGTCTTGCCCTCTAGAAACGTGACAACGGTGGTGCACGCCTCGGAAACGCAAGCGCCAGTTCCCCGGTGCGACGGCCAGGTTTCAACGCAAGTTTCTCAACCGGAACTTCGGAGCCAGCTGCACAGCGTGTGACCGGTTGTGGCTCGGGCACAACGTGGTGCTCGTCAGTGAAATTCGTTGGGAGGAACACCGAAGAAACACACGACAAGCTTCGCTTACCCCCGTTTCCTCGAGAGGGGAGGGGCTACTGAACTCTTTTTTGTAACTTGTTTGGCCAGTAACTAGAGTATGTAATGCGGTCCTATACAGGGGTTGGGGGGTAGAGACCACATTTTCTTAAGTTTTGACTGATTGCCCGGATGATCTCGTTTTGCACTCGCAACAATGCCAGATTCTCCCAGATTCTCATTTCGTTCTCGCGGCCATTCTCGTCTTGAGTGCCCAGATAACCACTCTGGAGTTTTGCTCAAGGTCTCTTGAAGGTCGCCGACAACGGAAGCTCAAAGCATTTTATGCTTAAAACACTCTTCAAAAACATGCTAATAAATTTACTATACGTCAGCCCTACTACACGTCAGCTGGACGCAGGGATTTAACTGATTCTTTATCTGACCACAGTACGTTGTTTGTAGGTTACGGGTATTAGTATTGCGTAATTTTACTGCATAAGTAGCTAGGATAATTCAAATTCTTGAAGCATGCTAATATATTACGCAATTTTACTACACGGCACATTACCGGATTTTTGTGTAATGCTTGCTGCATGATTTAGATCAAAACCTTAACAAATTACTGTGTACCTTTAGTATAAGCTATAAAAAGTGCAGGTGACCCCATTGCTTGTATTTTAGAATTGCACGAAAAATAAAACGGAAATGGGCACTGTAATATCTGTATGATGCAGCTGTCTAACCAGGAAGCTATAATTTGGTATTCAAGCAAATGAAAACAGGAAAAAACATCGAAAATATCTATACACATGCGAGTGCAAGTACATAAAGTTTGTCTGGGGCACCAGCACCGAAAGCAAAGTCAGTACCTATGTTATGGTCACCAATCACAATTGTAAGGGTTAACAGAAGACATTTCACTTATACATAAATATGGACAACACGACAATTTAAAAAGAATCACATTGTAAAAAACCACTTATTGTCACTTCTGGGGAGTCTATAAGACTAACCTCCACTAAAAACATTTGGGGCAGCTTCACACTAGAGGTGGGAAGATTGGGCAAACGGCGAAGCTGGCGACGCCACCTAGCTTTATCTCAGTTCGGCCATGTTTTTGCGAGGTTATGCTTCGAGACTCGGAGACTCCGCCACGTTTTCTGCAAGATCTCCCCAGAATCATCGAAAGCCCAGGGAGCAACGAGCACTCGGTAATTAAAGTATCTGGACGCTCAAACGCTTTTGCTCGGTTTCGCGAGCTCGTAACTCCGGATCTTCTGCGAATCGTCGACGTTTCCCCGCCGCTTCGGCGGCGCGAAACCCGGGATCGGACCGAAGTCGTCTCACTCGCTCTTAATTAGCGGCGTGACGGCTTTCGCGCCGCACTTCCTCTTCGGGAGTGACGCTCTTCTTCGGCTGCCATATCTTCGCGGCGATGGGCTCGGCGTGGAGACGGAGGGGCTTTTGTGTCGCCGGGGCAGCGACGCGGAACTGTATATCCCGTGGGTCGGCGCAGTGACGTCACGGCTTAGCTTCATATCTGCGCAGCCGCGGCAATGACTCCGCACGGCGGCGTGACGTCATGGCTCGGCAAAGCTAAGGCGAAGCGATGCCGTGCGCGCGATGACGTCACGGTTCACGCAGCTGGCGCGAGGCGTTGCTAGGCTACGCATGGTGACGTCATTGCCAGGCGGAGGTTTTGCGGCGTATACTCTATGGACCATCTTCGAGCTTAAACAGCTTCGGTAGTTCACAGGTCCATTGCGTCCGTTGCGCTTGGACTCTTTCTGCACAACCTGGAATCGGCCCACAGTTCTTGTTCGCACTACAGGCTTAAGCAAGTGCCTAAACAGCTTAGCTGTTAAAAGTCGTGATGCGCATTCATGGTACGCCTCTGCTTATCACGGCATGGCCACAATCCGAGCGCTATCCTCACGGCAAGAGGACGCCTGAGGATGCGCAACGGGTCTCGCATACGATCCTGCTGTTGGTCATATCAATTACATTCTATGATACTATGCTCCACTGAAGCATCGCAGTTATCAGTGAAACTACAATCTGAGGCTGTTCTTCTTTATGCGACAAAAGAGGTAAGGAGTGTAGGCTACGTCTACCATAGACCAAGGCAACGTGCATTCAATCTTTTGGCTCGGCGTAAAGCACATGAATGGGTTAGGTTGAGTACAAGTAACCGATGACCAGTGCAGGGAATTTGCGGTAAGCGGTGCTCTTGTTCCCGTGCACACTGGTATCTAAAGATCCACGTGATTTATGTGGGAAAGAGCGGGTGCCTGTACTCTTGTTTTCTGCGGGTGAGGGCACAACAGCGTCGCGGGTCGCACTGTATGTGATCGAGTGATCGGTTACTTATGATAATCGCTTTGCGCTGCACATGTACAAGAGTTTAGACCTTCCGTGTTCGTCGAACCACTGGAAGGGGGGGGGGGGGGGGTATTCTCTAAGTGTCAACCTACTGGAGTGTCGATTTCGGCCACTGCTGATATGCTGGAGCAGTGCTAGTGAGGAGGAGACTAGCTGAAGGCGCCTGTCTCCTTCTCAATGGTACCCTAGCGCAGCGAATCACCCCTTCAGCGAAAGAAAGTCCACTAGGTAGGCACTTACAAAGAGCCCCCCCCCCCCCTAATGTGTCCTAGATAATAAGGGGGCAATCGATTTTGTTGGCATCTGATACATAAATTGTTGATTTCAGGCCACTAAATCTGTCCTTGTGTAGCTATTTCATCAGTACCTCATTTCCTACTATAATAATGTGGCTCGGTAACTGCTGATAGCAGACCGTGTTCCGCATGAGAAGCTATGGTCAATGTTTTCATAATTTCAATGATCAATGACTCATGTAGATGAAAAAACCTTATTATGGGGTTTTGCGTTCCAAAACCACAACCTGATTATGAGGTACGCCGTGAAAGTTTCGACCTCCTGGGGTTCTTTAACGTGCACCGATATCTTAGTCCACGGCTGTTTTCGCATTTCGCCCCCATCGAAATGCGGCCGCCGTGGTCGGGAATTTGTATATGAAATAAAACCTGTTTATCACTTCTAGGGCTCCATTGGAGGCTAGTCCCTACTGACGCCTAAATGAGTTCACAGCAATGCGCATAAATGTCGCTGAAGAGGAAACGTCTTATTAGAATGAGTAGAGATGAAAAGAAATAAACAAGAGCAAAAGAAACCGCAGCGTACCGTCTTATCAGCCGTATTCTCAAACGATGCTCGACTCGAACCTCTTCCTCCACTCCACCGAGTTAAGCAAAGCGCCGCCTGTCGGATGAAAAGGCAGTATGGCGTCAATATTTGCCGTGAAGTTTCACTGAAGTGCACTGACAACTTCGGTGTGAGGTGTGGGGCTGCTATGTGCTTTTTGAGTCGAGGTCGAGGCTGTCTGAGTGAAGGAACTTTCAAGAATATGGGGGTAATCTTATTTCACTTTAGTTCTTCTAGTCCTTGTTTTTGCCGTTATGTGTCACTTACGTTGTGGAACGTATGTACAATGATATCATAGTCATCCCATTTTTTATGTCCACTGCAGGACGAAGGCCTCTCCATGTGATCGCCAATTACCCCTGTCTTGCGCTAGCTGATTCCAACTTCCATCCGCAAATGTCCAAATTTTATCACCGCACCTAGTTTTCTGCCATCCTCGACGGCGCTTTCTCTCTCTTGACACCCATTCTGTAATTCTCATGATCTACCGGTTATATACCCTACGCATTACATGGTCTGCCCCATTCCATTTCTTTCTCTTAATGTCCGCTAGAATATCCCTTATGTCCGTTTGCTCTCTGATCCACACCGCCATCTTCCTATATCTTAACGTTACGCCTAACATTTTTCGTTCCATCGCTCTTTGTGCGGTCCTTAACTTGTTCTCGCGTTTCTATGTTAAGTTCCAAGTTTCTGCCCCATACGTTAGCACCGGTAGAATGCAATGATTGTACACCTTTCTTTTCAACGACAGTGGCAAGCTCCCAGTCAGGATTTGGCAATGCCTGCCA
Source organism: Dermacentor silvarum (assembly GCF_013339745.2). Classification (NCBI taxonomy): domain Eukaryota; kingdom Metazoa; phylum Arthropoda; class Arachnida; order Ixodida; family Ixodidae; genus Dermacentor; species Dermacentor silvarum. The sequence continues at coordinate 103,027,793 of NC_051162.1, read as the reverse complement.
TATGCCCTTAAACCTATTTTTATTCTTCTGTAAATTTTCTTCCATGTTCCGGGTCCCCTGTGATTATTTGACCTAGATAAACGTACTCCTTTACAGACTCTAGAGGCTTACTCGCGATCCTTAATTCTTGTTCTCTTGCCAGGCTATTTAACATTACCTTTGTCTTGTGCATATTAATCTTCAACCCCACTCTTACACTTTCTCGGTTAAGGTATTCAATAATTTGTTGTAATTCGTCCCCAGTGTTGCTGACCAAGACAATCTCATCTGCAAACCGAAGGTTGCTGAGATATTCACTGTTGATCCTCACTCCTAAGCCTTCCAAGTTTAATGCCTTGAATACTTCTTCTAAGCATGCAGTGAATAGCATTGTACAACGATATACCATGTTTCAATTATTAAAACTTACGTGGGACAAGTTATATTAGCACAAGTAATATTAAGTACAGCAGTGTCAATCACCTCTACAGAAAGAAGCAGCGACGGGGAAGAATTACTCAAAGCACTTTATAAGTGAAATTTTCGTTTTTCATTCGAAGATGTTCTACTTGCAAAGTGGAGCTTATCTGTAACGAGAACAAAAGAGTACGGTATAGCAACAATATAAAGTATAAAAAATAAATTTTCACAACTTGCGCATTGTAGTCTACAGCATCGGAAAAACCGCCGTGCCTTTCAGCCTCTTGCAAGGTTGAAACAGTGTTTCCTTGTACTCTCAAAGTACGGATTTTACTACCGCTAAGAAAGGCACCTTCCTTTCTTATACACTTAGATTCGAGAGAGGGCGTCTGCCTGACCAAATGACACCGTTGACGTGTGCGATCGGACGACAGCGGGCGTATTCAGAAGGCATGGCCGATGGCAAAGGACTCTCCTTCGACGCACGAGGGGTCCCGTCGCTTATGGACCGACCCCCTTTGTGCGCACGGAAATCGACGTGCGTGTGTGAATCCATTGTCTCGAACGACAAACAAGTACGCACGTGTTTTGCTTCGTGGGCACCCAGGTGCGATGACAAGTGCGTGTCCCGGAGCTTAGGCTCTCGCACGTTTGTCCCGGATTACAAAAGGGGTGGAGTGACCGATTCCGGCCGACGCCGCTGCGTGATGGCACGAGCTTCAGCACGAGCACCTGCATAACGCTGCCTGGCATGCAGATCGAACGAGACGTCGGCAGTGCCATGAATGCCACGATTGATGCTTTTGCTTATCTTCTTCATTCGTCAGCGCTCAGACCAGTTATAGAACGCTATAGTCATTGTTCCTCTGACGCCTTTCAGGTCACGCTTGAGTGTCACTGGGATTGCACGTGCCTATGACACAAAGAGCGCCGACAAAGGATTGTGACTTGAAGCTATTTGACCAGTTTATGGGATGAAACAGAACGCGAAATGTTGTCCCTCTTATTCTGAATTACGGCAGACCGTTAAATAAGGTGTAATAGTTACGTAACTGTTTTTCAGGACAGCGCAGATTACATTGTGAGAGAGTTGATGTTATATAAGATGACACCCGCTGTTTTTCCTTGTAAATGCTCTGTGGCGGCGGAGGAAAAAGATGCCACGTAGAAATGCAAGATCGAACTACGCTATTTTTCTAACGCCCAAGCGCTCGCTCCCGTCGCGCCTTCAATGACTTCGCCATCGTCGGTGCGTCGGCACATCGGTGCTGTGACAGGGCTCCCCATAATATAGACAGAGTCTTGTCGGTGGGTGACAAGAAAGCACGAGCAGCGAGGCGACCGTAGAGAACAGGGCTGCGCGAGCATGAGACGGGAATGGGTTTGCAGCTGGCGGCACGTTCTTGTATGGTCACGCGCGCATTCGTCGATGTCGGAGCAGGCGCTACCTGCCCGTCAAAACCAGGTGGCGAATGAAGGGAAGCTTTGCGATATCAGGATGCTTCGGGAATGCTCTTGGCTCGGTGTGACAGGCAGGCGGGGTGTCTGTGGTGCACAGCGTTGATGTGGGCTGCCGTGGCGAAGTATTCTGCGCTGATGACAATTTGGTCAGCTGTGAATGCATAGGCGTCGTAGTGCTAAATCCTGGAGGTGCGGGACTGCACGACACATCTGGCAGATGTGAAACAGTTGTAGCGGACGGACGTGGGTGGCGACCAGGTTGCACAGCAGCAATAGAGTGAGGTGGCTCTACCGGTATTGGTAGGCCTAACACTAACCGCCGAAGAGAGTCATATGCTTGTGGTCCAGGAGGCGCGGGATATCACAGCGCAAACAGGAGGCAGAATGGTTACCATGAAGTGGCACTTTTCCTAGTCTCAAAGTGATGCTATGGAGGTAGAAACACGCCTACAGTTTGAAAATCCAGATGGTAGGACTTCCAGGCTAGAACTCGGGGAACGGCCGTGGTTCCAGGATGCAGTGGACGGAGGTTTCTTCTGGTCGGAGCACCATAATAGTAGACGGGGCCAGGGTTTCAGTTGACTCGGTGCTTGTTGGGTGCCGGTGGAATCTTCTGGAACGCGTTGTTCCACGGTGCGGTGTCACCATTGTGGCGGAGCAGGAAAAAGATGCTGCCACGTTATAAGGCAAAAATCAACTACTTTTACTGCGATAGCAATTATATAGACACTCCAGGTGCGTTGTGATCGTTGACATCGGCGTTACCGTCGCCGTGACGCTCCGTATGAAGTCCAAGGGCAATAACAGCGTTGCCGCGCACCGTAGGCTGTATTTGCGAGTGAAAGCGCGCGAGGGAAGCCGGCGATCGCGGCTCAATCTGGTATGCGCTGGAGAGGAAAGCTGACAGGAAACACGCCGTCTTCCGTCGCGCGAAAGGCCGTGGGCGGATAAAAGGGAGGGCGGGGGATGCGGCGTTTTTCTCCGGCAGCAACTACGTATTGCGCGACCGCGCGCAAGGGGAACCGACGATCGCGGCTCAATCTCGCGCGCGCAAGGAGAAAAGCGGGGAGGCAACATGGGGGGAGGGGGCAACCTGGGGAGGTGGGGGGGGGGGGCGGCGTTCTACAGCTGCGCCAACTGTGTACTCTGTGCGGCCGTGCGCAGTCGCCCGCACCATATCTTGAAAGCAGTCTGCAGACGGATCATACCTTTCTGCGTGCTGTGTTATCGCCGCTCAATTTGCGTTGAAGCTATAGGCAGCACCAAGCTCGCTGCTGCCGCGATTCGTCACGTCCGCGTTTTGATAGCGAGTGTGCGCGGCCATCCAGCGTGACGTGCTCATGTTTGCCTGTGCGCGCTGACACCATGCTTGCTAATTTAGTTAGCGAATATCTCCAAATATATACTGCCATTAAAACTACCATCCTTACTTCGTATAACTGTCTACTACATTGCTATCACAATCGACGCTTAACCTTTCGGGAGAAACTGCGACTTTCATTTTTCCAACGCCCAAGCGCTCGCTTTGCTAGCGCCTTTATAGACTTCGTCATATTCGGTGCATCGGCACATCGGGCCTGCGACACTCGTAATTACGGAGTAAATAAATCCTACTATAGGGCACAGCCAATATTACAGCGAAGCTGTCAATGGCTAGTATCCCGGAATTTTTCGCGTCCATCACGTCGACAAAAAACCCAGGTAGGCCGATACCGGCGAGTGTGCAGGACCTGGAGCAATGGCTCATATCCCCGTAAGACCGAGGCGTGAAGAGAACATATAGCATAGCTTTCACTTAATTCGAACCGCAGAAATAAAAAAAGCCGTCAAACCACTTGGTCTAGGACGAGGCGCGCGCACTTCCGAGTTAATAAACGTATGGTGCCGCCAATTGCTCTATGGTCGGTCGTTGTCAGAGACATCTCAAAACCGGAAACAAAGCAGTGCGTTACCCACTTCGTGGAAGAGTTCGGCCGCGGTATCTTCAGTGATCCGAGTCAACCAACTACCTTACACGGGTCATGCTTCGATTGCTCTTTGGCCAAAAACATTTCTAAATTAAGAAAGGAAAACATCAGTGTGTATCATAGCGACCGCAAAGCAGCTATAGCAGTAATTTCAAAGTAATAATTAAAATGAAGGTTTTTGTAAACTGCTTTGAAACATATGTTTGTGTCATATATTACTTCTGACAGCAATTTGCGTAACGGGCGCACGTCATGGAATCGGTGTTTTAGAAGTTGCCCTAAATTAGGCACAACATATCTACAGCTTCGCTGACCAATCAGCTTCACATGAGTGGATTTACGTTGATTTTTATGCACTGTTTCTTTCACAAAAGAAATAGGCCGCTAAGTGTCGACGTTAAAGAATAAAAGGTTGGCGTGCGTGGTTCTTGAAATGATTAGACGATTAAATGCTTATTATAAATCTCAATTCTATGCGTGCAATGAAGGCAAGTTCTAGTGCTTTAAGTGGTCAAAATTAATCCATAGTCCACCGCTACGCCTTGCCTGAAAATCATATTTGGGTATGGCACGTCAGACTTCGGAAATTAATTTTTAATGTCTTTATTCTGTTTCTCTTTCAAGTTTCTCATTCACTTAATTCGTGTCCTAATTGTATCGTATTTCACGCTGCAACTACAATGCCCATTGTATTCTCTTTCGCCTTCCTGCAACGTAGGAGAAGCTCGTGGTGTTCTTCAAAACTCTCGGCAGCCACGCGTCTGTGATTGGCGACCCTCTTCTGTTAGGGCCCCCAAACGGTGCTCGACGGGCTGTGGCTCCTGACGGGCACCATATGAATCACACATTTGGCTCAAGATGGGCCTTGCAAGCTGCGGCCGTCTTCTTGGAGTGGCTCTTGCGTTCTTAACGCGTGTCGGCACTCTCATTGACTCGTCGAGCGCACAGAGCGTCGGCTCACTTGTGTTTCATTTTTTTTACCGTTGACAGTTGTCTTTTGACACGCCAACATATTGCCTTTACGTATTCATCGGGGCGAAATAATAGTCTGATATTTTACGTCTGTTTCGGCCTCATAGCAGTGGGCAGGCTTAGCAGGATTAGAGCGTTAAACTTTCGCGACCGGCACGAGCGTTGAGCGCCAGTGCACTGACCTTCCCGCTGAGCGCCTCTGTGCAATTTGTCAAAGGTGCATTCACACGACCGGCCGGAGGAGAAATTTTCGCACCGGATGGCGCATCACGTGACGCGCGCGTCATCAAAACGTTCGCACCACACACGTGTATGCCATCCCGCGTAATCAAGCTAGGGCCTACCAATGTGAGCGTCTTCTGTCTCCCGACGTCACGCTCTAGGTAGGCTCTTTCCTCAGTTCTGCTCTGACTGTGAGATGGGTAAGCCGCGAGCTGTACGGTCTGAACAAGAACAGCGTGCCTACCAAGAACGACGGTGTGAACAGAAAAGGGAACCGGCGCGGCGGCGGCGGAAGGAGACCACCAACGATAAGTGAGCCGCGGACACCAAGCGTAAGTGTGCAGCCCACCAGTACCGCGAGGCGGAAAGAAATGCGAGCCGTCGATGTGGCCCGATCCCGCTAAATTTGGAACGTTCCACCGGAGCAACGGTCAATCATCATATACACAGCTTCGCTGATCATGCACCTTCACAGAGTGGAATGGCGCTGAATTTTTTGTTTGTTAGAATAGTTCAGTAGTCCCCCAATGGTCCCACGAATAACTTGCTTTATCAGGAACCGTTTATGCAGGACAGCTAAGCTAAATATATTTCTCATGTTCTCTGAAGAAAGCTTGCGATCTCTATGCTTTGGTGAAAAATATCCTTAAGTGAGCTCATTAGAACGGTTACGGATAATGAATGGTTGCTCCTCCGCACTCATAACGTCCAGTGATATAAACTTATACTTGATCACTGACCGAAAGCAGTAGTGCAAGGCGCACGACAGAAGACAATGAGATAGTCTTTCAGGTACGTTTTACTAACCACCAGGTGGAGCACCCGCGCAGCCTTTTTTTCTAGCTTCGTTCTTCGCATGAGACCAGCAAGTGCCTCGCCAGAGCCGCTTGAATGCAGCCGCTTATAGAAACACACGGTATATTGCGAGCGAGAGCACTTTCGTTCTTCTCAACGAAACAATAAATCAGGTTCTAAGAAGAGTTTACATGCAGTTGGCCTTAAGGTTTTTCTAATGCGCAAACACGCGTTAATGCAAGAACGCATGATGATAAAAAAGGTTTCATTATTCAGCTACAGCATTTGAGTGGTTGCATAAACGCAGGTGTCGCATAGAACGTTGGCAAACCATCAAAATGTCCTTCCAATAAGCGTTAACACGCTGAAAATATTTTCCATCCCCATGGCTAACGGTCTGTGATACGTCAAACACCCCGTCATACGTATATTTACCTTCAGTGATGTGGCCGTTTGGAACGATACTGTGCAAATTGAAACAAAATGAAGCCCCGTTTTGTAAGCAGTCGGTTCTATGGAGTGGTACATCAAGGTCGAAGACTTTCTGTTTGCCACAACTGGTCACAACTGGAAAAAGACGTTGCGCCCAAATGTGTATACAGTCATTGAATGGTGCACATTCAAGCTAATAATGATGGCCCAAAACATGCCTTCTGGCAAACAGGATGCATAGGTTCACTCATACTAAAGCTTTTTACCGATGTCCTTATATCTTCGATCCTCCTGAGCCTCCCTCTCGTTTGTGCGTTTTCTTTTCGATGAACTGATAGCGAACATGTCGTGCATAGCCATTTTTACGAGCAGACGTCTGATTTTGCCGCGAAACTGTGGCGCCTATTATGAAATGTGTCGGTCCCGTGCCAATACACCCCACCCCGTCTGTTGATGTGCAGACACCGGCAGAGAGGAACGACCCGTCTCGAAATCAGGGAAGGTATGCGCATTACAACAGAATTGTTCACGTGCTACGTATATACTAGAGTAAGGTTCTAGGGAAGCATGTGACAAACATCCATGGCAACCGAAGGCTCATAATCGGAAGGTCTGTTTCAACTCTCGGTGTTATATATCACGGCGTCAGGCGTCAACGTGTTGAAAGTGGTGCGGAAATATGGAATGCAAGAAGCTTGAAAGTATTGTTACTTTAATGTTTCATACATCCGGCATCCACAGGACCTAGAGTTATGCCGGCAATGCTGCACGTGAAGCAAAGCATGTGAATTTTTGAGTGGGCGCAGACGTTACAACAGTTCACTCAGGTCGTTGTTCACAAGTTATGAAGGAAATACCATCTGCTTAGAAACTTATATATGTTGAACCCAGCAGGAGATTCTTTAAACTTACAAGCGCCCCACAATACAAAAAAGGGACGAATCGATATGTTTCATGTTCAGACTTGGAATTCATTGGACCCCTGATACAACATTTAAAATATTTATTATATTTTTACGTATAACGTACGTCTGCTGCGCGACGGTGACAGACGAGGCTTCGATATAATCCTGCGCAGAAACGCTGCAATTTGTCTATAACCTAGAACAGGTATAGTGAACAAATATGATGTGATGAGTCTCGACAAGTCATCAAATTTACATATAGATATGATCTTCGTCACGTTAGCCTACAAAAAAAAATACAACAGTCGCAATATATTGATCGCATTTAGGGCATTTGTTTATTGCGAAAAGCCGCTTAGAATGTTTTAGTTTTGCTTTTTCTTCGTTAGCCTTCCTCACGCAAATATTAGAATATACTATAATATACTATTGGCGTTCCGTCTTCTTAATTGTTTGCAAAAATTATAAATTATTTTGCCTGTAACACGTCGAAGACCTAGAAGACTCTGTGCAACGCACCGTTGGTTAATCGCGAACGTTGTGCAGTTTTCTTTTGAAGCGGAAGTTCTAGTTGTGGCACATTTTGATGTTTATTCGTAAGCATCGATCTTCATTTAAAGAAAGCGATGAATGGAGATCAATGGAAGAGAGTCTGGATTAACTTGATTAAACATATAGGCAGTAAACCATGGTGGCTAAATAAAAATGTTATAATCATAGAGGGCGGCTAAGAGACGGAACCCTTAACTGCAGAGAAGTATAACGTAACAAAAAGTAAGCTAGGGCTATTCGCTTATATAAACAGTAAGCGTGTCTATCAGCGCTGGAGCCCCTGACATGTGAGGAGACAGGAAAAAGAACGAAAGCTTGTGTTAACTAATGAAAAGACTAGAGGGGACAGAAAAACACAACACAGGAGAAAAAAATAAAAAAAACAAGCGTAGCACGTGGTAGACGCGTGAACGAATGCATAACACATGTGCTGTAGGCTACGTTTATAAACAACGTAAGCTTCGTTGTAATCTGTGTACAGCGCGAACCTACATCCCGGTCCTTTCCTTGAAGGTGCGAAAAAGGCGCTGGTAATAGTGTTATGTGTTTATTTGTACGTTTCTCTTTTTGTGTGCGTTTGCGCAAGAAGCATTTGTGACCAATCCGTTCTGATTGACTAATTATGAGCAACAACACCTACGGTGTCTGGAAGCGGAAGGTAGGATAAGAGTTAATAACCTCTTCATACGTGTCCTCTTATTTTACGCAGGAAATTGCGTCTCGTAACTCATGCAAAGCTCTTTAATTAAGATCTAAGGACAGGGAGAGAGAAGAATTCAAAGCATTGGCTATTGTTTGAGTCCCATGGCTAGCGATTTTGGAGGGCTAACCAGACCTGAAAAGATTTTCTTTTTTTTCCTTTTTTTAGAATTTGCACGTGGCTTGATTCTCTGAGGAACATTCCCACCGCGAAAGAGCAGTCATTAAGATAATGATTGATACAAACATTGCTCATTTATAAACTACACCACACACGCTCTCTGCAATACAAGGTAACTGCGGGTCTTTCTTGATGGGACTTTTAGTTATACTGCCATGCGTATTGTTTACAGAATCATGAGAGCCTCGTAACAAAAATTGCATTTGTATTATGTCCACTGCAAAATGACAACTATGGTGATAATATGCGTTTAACCAGTATGGCAGTGAAACCTTGACGGGACCATTTTTTTTCGTTAGAATTTTTCTTTTGTGGGCTAAAATGACGCCATCTGTCTAAACAGATTTCCATAACGCTGACTGCGTAAATTTCGGAACATAAAAATCAGTTCATACTGAACCTGCTGCTTATCGATTGTCGCTTATGTTGATTCAAATTTCTGTGCTTATTACACTGTTTCTTGCGTATTCTTGCAAATGTTGCGCTTGAGATTAAACAAATAGAAGTATTACTTGGTGTTCTGCATCCCTAATAGCTTGCTAATCGAAGCTGTCTGCATCTTCGTATGGCAGCGTCATTGACATGCACCACATTCGTGCAATGTATGCGGGTTTGTTTGCGTGAGCAGATGGCACAGATATAGTAAAACGTCATGGGCTTGCTGCGTCGTCTTCTGTGGCGCGTTGCTTGGACTGGCGGATGCAAGTCTGTGTGTGAAAGTACCACATATCGGCCGAATTATACTCTGACCCGAGTATCCGTGATCAACACTTCACACTAGGTCTGTGCAGATGACACTGCACAGACCTAGTTTATATATATATGTATTTGTTTATTTATTTATGATGTCTTGTGCATGCGGCAGGCATTATCAAACCCACACTGGGAGCTTACCACTGTCGTTCTAGCCGGTGCTAACATATGGCGCAGAAACTTGGAGGTTCATAAAGAAGCTCGAAAACTAGTTAAGGACCGCAGACAGAGCGATGGAACAAGAAATATTAGGCCTAACGTTAAGAGACAGGAAGACAGCGGTGGGGATCAGAGAGCAAACGGGCATAGCCGATATTCTAGTTGACATTACGAGCGAAAAATGGAGCTGGGCAGGCCATATAATGCGTAGGATGGATGACCAGTTGATCATTAGAGTTACAGAATGGTTACAGTTACAGAATATGATCATCATCAGCCTATATTTATGTCCACTGCAGGAGGAAGACCTCTCCCTGCGATCTACAATTACCCCTGTCTTGCGCTAGCGTATTCCAACTTGCGCCTGAAAATTTCCTAACTTCATCATCCCATCTGGTTTTCTGCAGACCTCGACTGCGCTTCCCTTCTCTTGGCATCCATTCTGTTACCCTCATGGTCCACCGGTTATCAATCCTACGCATTACATGGCCTGCCTAGCTCCATTTCTTCAGCTTAATGTCAACTAGAATATCGGCTATCCCCGTTTGTTCTCGGATCCGCACCGCTCTCTTCCTGTCTCTTAACGTTAGTCCTAAGATTTTTCGTTACATAGCTCTTTGTGCGGTCCTTAACTTGTTCTCGAACTTCTTTGTTAACCTCCAACTTTCTTCCCCATATGTTAGCACAGGTAGAATGCAATGATTGTACACCTTTCTTTTCAACGACAGTGGTAAGCTCCCAGTCAGGATTTGGCAATGCCTGCCGTATAACACTCCAACCCAATTTTATTCTTCTGTACATTTCTTTCTCGTGGTCAGGATCCCCTGTGAGTAATTGACCTAGATAAACGTACTCCTTTACAAACTCTAGAAGCTTACTGGTGATCCTGAAGTCTTGCTCCCTTGCCAGGTTATTGAACATTGTCTTTGTCTTCTGCATATTCATCGTCAACGAAATTCTTACACTTTCTGGATTAAGGTCCTCAATCGTTTGCTGTAATTCCTCTCTATTGTTGCTGAATAGGACAATGTCAACTGCAAACCGAAGGTTGCGGAAATATTCGCCGTTGATGCTCACTCTAAGCCTTCCCAGTCTAAGAGCTTGAATACTTCTTCTAAGCATGCAGTGAATAGCATTGGAGAGATTGTGTCGCCTTGCCTGACCCCTTTCTTGATAGGTAACTTTCTACTTTTCTTGTGGAGAACCAAGGTAGCTGTGGAATCCTTGTAGATGTTTGCTAGGATATTAACGTATGCCTTCTGTACTCCTTGATTACGCAATGCCTCTATGAGTGCTGATATCTCTACTGAATCAAATGACTTTTCATTATCTATGAAAGCCATAAAGAGAGGTTGATTGTACTCCACAGATTTCTCGATTACCTGATTGATGACGTGGATATGATCCATCGTAGAATATCCCTTCCTGAATCCAGCCTGTTCCCTTGGTTGGCTGAAGTAAAGCGTTGCTCTGATTCTATTGGAAATTATCTTGGTGAATATTTTATACAATACTGAAAGCAAGCTAATGGGTCCATAATTCTTCAATTCTTTAACGTCTCCCTTCTTATGGATTAGTATAATGTTGGCGTTCTTCCAGCTCTCTGCTGCACTTGAAGTTGTGAGGCATTGCGTATAAAGGGCCGCAAAGTTTTGAAGCGTGATATCTCCTCCATCGTTGATTAAATGTACTGTTATTCCATCTTCTCCAGCAGCTTTTCCCCTGGTCATGTCTTTCAAGGCCCTTCTAACTTCATCGCTAGCTATAGACAAATAACATAACATTCCCGAAAGACACTTTTTTTGGGAAATAGAGTATATAAATTAACTCCAAGAAATGTCCTCAAATAAGTTCAGAAAAGTATAAAGAGTATCTCCCCTCATAAGGAGTATTATAACGATGGCGTTCTTCCAGTTCTCTGGTAACTTGAAGTTGTGAGGCCTTGCGTATAAAGGGCCGCAAGCTTTTCAAGCGTGATGTCTCCTCCATCTTTGATTAAATCTGGTATAGTTACAGAATATAGTATCTATATATAAGTGCGAGACAGGGGTAATTGGAGATCGCAGGGAGAGGCCTTCGTCCTGCAGTGGACATAAATATAGTCTGATGACGATGATGGCGATGATGATACATATATACAAGATGAGAAGCACAACTTCGCGGTTATTTATTTGTATAAAAGGTTAGGTAGCCGCGCGACTGGCTGCTCGAGGCACTTTGCGAGTATTCTCGTGCTTCTTTCACGCTCGTAACGACACTTTTATGCAGAAAGCTGCAGCGTTAGTTTTTCATGGTGCTCTACAATTTTGTCATTGACACTTTTCATATAACTATAATATTGGAAATGTCGAATAATTAATTAAAACTAATTTTTTAATTAGGCGGAATGCAAAAAATAACCTGAGTATCTCCGAGTGACGGCAAACAACATCACCTTGGTTCTGTCCGCCTGCGTCGCATTTGCATATTTTAAAATCTTGGTGCATAATAATTGGGACATCCTTCATATAATCAACCCCTATCAGGGCTATGCTAAAGGTTATAGATAAACTCGTAACCACCAAGGGCTGCGAGAGATACGAGTGTTCGCCTTCCTGCACAAAGTGGATGCAAAATTTGGCTTGCGAAAGAGATCTATATCTTGTCAAATATTATCTTCAACAATAAACCAGTGGTATAACGCACACAACTATAGTTACTCGCTGACCGGAATCACTTCTTCAATAACAAATCGCTTATTTACGTGAGAAGCTAACCATTTCGGGGAAATAATCGCCGGAGTTCTAAATATTGCACACAAGTGGTAGCAACCATTGTAATTGAGGGGGTTCACAAACAATAAATATTGGTTCCCGGAGGTCCCTCACGATTCCCTTTAACCGTGTACGCCATGATGATTTTTGTTCCTCCTTTTAACCCCACTTCCCTGCTATGGTAACACAGTGGCTATTGGGTCCTACTGCTCAGTATGAGGAGGCAGGTTCTACTCCCTGCCACGGTCACAGCAATTTGAGGCTCGTGTAAATAGATTTAGTCTGGTCCCCAGCTGGTGAAATTATTGCGCAGCCCTCCCCTAAGGCGTCTGTGATAGCCCCAGTGTTGCAACTTTGGGTCGGCAGACCCCACGATTCAATAAATCACCCTCCATGGACGCGCGCGTACACACACAGCATACACACGCATGCAGAGCACGCACACATAACACACATACAACAAGCTCAATGCAGACACTACACACGCGCGCAACAAAAGCACAGAACAAAAACATTCATACAACAAACACACTCAAGCAACACATAGCACACACGCACGCACACACAAAAGACACATACATGACAAACACACACGAACACACGCACGCACGCACAACACATATACATACAAGAGAGAGAGAGAGAGAGAAATAGAAGAGAGGAAAGGCAGGGAGGTTAACAAGACGCACGTCCGGTCTGCTACTCTACACTGGGGAAAGGGGGTATAGGGATGAAAAGAGAGAGAAACGAAATAGAGATAGCACAGTTGCGCACACATCTGAAGCTTCGCACGAAGTCTACAGACGGTCACCAAGACCTGTCGACTTGAGGTAGTGCAACAAGGCTTTGGTGGCTTTCTGTGCCATCGACGCATACGGCCATGGTCCAAGGATCTTCATTTCCGAAAATGGTCGAGAGTCCAGCCGGTTCAATGCTTTCCGGAGAGCTTCACGCTCGACGTCGAACTGGGGACAGAGACATAAGACACGTTCAATTGTTTCTCTGGTTTCACAAGAGTCACACATGGGCGTATCCCCCATTCCAATGCGGAACGACTAGGCCTTTGTAAATGCCACCCCGAGCCAGAGGCGGCACAATACTGTCGCCTCAGAGCGGGAAATGTTTGATGGTATTTGAAGCTTCAAGGATGGGTCAATTTTATGGACATGGCAGTTCGGGTTAAGAGAAGACCAATATTTGTGTGAGTGAGTGAGTGAGTGAGTGAGTGAGTGAAATAATTTAATCCCATATTTGTGTGTCATAGCTTTAGCCACGAAAAGAAGTTTTCCTGCAGCGTCGGTCCTGGATAAGGGGATTGGGACTGGTCCGCCTTCCCGATGAGCAGACCGGGCGGCTTCGTCGGCGAGGTCATTACCAGCAATGCTGGTATGTCCCGGTAGCCACTGAAATATAATTTCATGCCCTCTTGCGATAGCTTGATGGTGGTCTTCTCTTATCTCATATACCAGCTGCTCATGAGTCCTGTGATAAATGGCAAAATGCAGACTCTGAAGTGCTGCCTTAGAATCACAAAATATGACCCATTTCTTAGGTGTCTCTTGCAGGAGGTATTGTACAGCAGCACGCAGGGCAGCAAGCTCTGCCGCCCTTGATGTTGTGACGTGTGACAGTTTGAACTTGAGTGTGGTTTTCGTAGCCGGAATGACAACGGCACCTGAAGAACTGGTAGATGAGACGCAACCATCGGTATAGACGTGTATTCGGTCCCAGTAGTTCTCATTCAATAATAGCAGCGTCATCTGTTGCAGAGCTATTCTTGGGTGATTGGCCTTCTTTACGCCCGGAATACTTAGGCGCACCTGAGGCTGTTGCAGGCAGCACAAGGGGAATGAAGGCCTTGCTGCTGGGGTGTATCCTGATGGAAGGCAATCTTGATTGGTGACGATAACTACAGAAAATGTGGAACGAGGTCTCTGCGAAGGTGAAAACGCCAAGTGATGATCGGGGACGCGGGAAAGAGGACGGATATGCGCCCTGAGACAATCCACTGCAACGTATGTTTGGATCGGATGATCTTTGGCGAAGACGATTGTTGCAGGTGTTGACGCACCGCGAGGAAGTCCTAAGCAAGTGCGCAATGCTTGGCCCTGTAAGCTCTCCGACGAGCGAACATTTGACTTGCACGTATTGGACAACACTGGAAGGCTGTAGCGTAGGTATCCTAGAAATAGAGCTCTGTACAACTGAAGCATGGAGCGTACAGATGTGCCCCATGTTTTCCCGCGCATGAATCTCAGTACCTGGGCAATAGACGACAGTTTTTTCTTCAGGTACACGCAATGAGAGCTCCAGGAAAGATTGCGGTCGATTATTACACCTAAATACCGATAGGTCTTTCCGTAGGCAATAGTGTGTCCATTAATAGAAACTGGTTATGGCGTCATAAGTTTTCGAGTGAATGCCACCAACGCACATTTCTCGGTTGATACAGTCAAGCCTTGTGCTAGAAGATATGCTGATGTCAAGGTTGCTGCCCGTTGCAAACGCGCACGCACCTGAGGCCGAGTAACTGCAGAAGTCCAAAGGCAGATGTCATCTGCGTATATCGAGAGGCAGATTGTCTTGGGTAAATTGTCAGCTAGACCAATGAGTGTCACATTGAACAACGTCGGACTCAATACTCCTCCCTGAGGCACGCCGCAGTACGTGTAATGTTCAGCTGTGGGGCCGTCTTCTGTTTCCACAAAAAACGACCGGCGAGTTATGTAGTCGGATAACCAACGAAGCATGCGGCCGTCGATTCCAATAGTGTCCATGGAGGTGACGATGGCTTCATGTGCAACGTTGTCATACGCGCCTTTCACGTCGAGAAAGAGCGCAACTGATATGCGCTTGCGGCTTTTCTCCTGCTCCACAAATGTCGTGAGGTCAATGACGCTGTCCATTGAAGAACGACCCCTACGAAAGCCTGCCATGGAAGCGGGGTAGATATTGTAACGCTCGAGATACCATTCCAGACGTGTAAGGACCATCCTTTCCATAACCTTGCCGATGCAGCTGGCAAGAGCAATAGGGCGATATGCCGCCAAGTCCAACGGAGATTTTCCAGGCTTTAGTAATGGTACCAGCCGACTTAACTTCCATTGCCGGGGAACTGTACCTCTAGGCCATGAGTTGTTAAAGCTGTTCAGAAGCGCTCTTCTTGCCTCTTGTCCAAGGTGTCCCAGGACAGAATAGGTGACGCCGTCAGGGCCTGGAGAGGATGATCGTTTAGAGACTGCTAGGGCAGCCTCGAGTTCTTCCATGGTAAATGACACGTCCATTTCCGGTACCTTAGCCACTGGAAGGTCACTTACATCAACGTTGATGTTGACAGGCTCGCCAGTGACTCTCGCACAGAATTCCTCCGCCACACCAAGCTCCGTTTGGCCACGATGGAGGGCCAAAGCTGCAAATGGGTGTCGTTGTTGTGGGGATGAATGAAGACCACGTACTGTCCTCCAGATATGTGAAAGCGGCTAGCGAGGGTCCAGTGACTCGCAGAATGTCTTCCATCGTTCTCTCTCTAGTTTGTCTATGCGACGCTGAATTTTCTTCTGAATGCGACGTGCGTCACTCAGATCATAAATTGATTTAGTGCGTCTGTATCGTCGTTCAATGAATCAATCAATCAATCAATCAACCTTTTTATTAATTCACAAAAAGGTTTTGCCGATAGAGGTATACAGAAGGAGGTCCCATAGTAAAAACTGAATTGGGACCTCCTGTTCATGGTTAACATAAAAGTTACAATGGCAAGAACGGTAGCTGAATGAGTACAATTGCAAAAATTATAAATAATAATACAGACATAAGTAAATAACGATATTAATAGTCAACAGTGTATCGGCAGTAAGTAATATAATAAAACTAGGTAAAACTAACATATAAGTGGAGGGAATAGAAATGGGAAAAAAAAGAAAAATTAAAGAACAACTTAAGCAACATGTTGACGTACATAAGAACGGCAGGTCTAAAACGAAAGCGGGTTATACAGTACACTATGTCACATACATATCACATAACAAAAATTTTTTTCAATTCATGGCAAAACATATGGGCTTTCTGTAGTTTTATGACAATTGGTAATGTATTCCATGATGATATGGCTGCAAAGTGAACGGTCTGTTTGCCATAATTAGTACGTACTTTGGGTAGAATGAAGTTATATGAAGCGCGAAACGTGTTGGATTGGTCTTCGTTAGACATGACATAGGAAATAGCGACAATGTGATCTTGTCATTTATTAGTTTGAAAAGAAAAGTGGCAAGGTTGAACTTGACAAGGGCGGCAACGTCAAGAATGTGATTTTCTTGTAGTAGCTGTTTAGCATTGGCGGTGTGTGGACTCGACGTGATTACTCTAATAGCCTGGTTCTGGATAGTTTGTAAGGGTTTTAGGTGAGTACTGTACGTGTTACCCCAGGAGGTTATGCAGTAATTAATGTGAGAGTGTACAAACGCGAAATAGAGTGAGAGCAACACAGGTCGTGAAAACAACGGACGTGACCTAATGTGAATTCGTATTCCATATAACATTTTTATATGAGTTATATGGCGCTGAAATTTTGAGTTACAGTCAATAATAACACCTAAGTATTTGCATTCTTCACTTGCTGATAATAAATGGTTACCTATGGAAATGGGCGGAATGCGTAGTGATGATTTATTTTCGGATGAGAAGAGAAGAAATTTTGTTTTAGTGGTATTAATGGTAAGTCTTTTCATTTTGCACCATCCTAACAAGTTATGAAGATCAGTATTAAGCCTAGTTACTACCGTTGACAGACATTCATCAGAATTAATAATTGTTGTGTCATCGGCATATAGTATACACCTAGATTATGTGAGGCAATTAGGTAGATCATTATTATAAAGTAAAAAGAGTAACGGGCCCAAAATGGATCCTTGTGGTACACCTAAATTAGTCATTTTTGGTTTAGAATAAGCATCGGAAACACTAACAACCTGATATCTGTCTCGTAAGTAGTTGCGCAATAGTAGTAATGGAGGACCTGTTATACCTATTGAATCTAGTTTAACACTAAGAATATCGTGGTCAATGCTATCAAATGACTTTGAAAAGTCTACAAATAAAGATCCTGCAAATTTACCGTCATCAATGGCTTTCTTTAGTTGGTCAGTGAGGGATACAAGTGCTAGGTCAGTAGAATAACCGGAGCGAAATCCAAACTGGTCAGGTGAAAGAATATTAAAATTGTTTAAGTACTTTATCAATCGCTTTTCGATTATTTTCTCGATGACCTTGCTGAAGAATGGTAAAACACATATAGGCCTGTAGTTAGATGGTAATGATCGATCACCTTTCTTAAAAGAGAGAGAGAGAAAATGATTTAATGAAAGGCAGGGAGGTTAACCAGGACTGAGCCCTTTCTTAATTCACCTTTCTTAAAAACCGGAGTAACCCTACCACGTTTAAGCTCGTGAGGAAACGTGCCTGTTTTAAACATGAGGTTAATAATTTTAGACAGAACAAATGATATTGATTTGGAAAATAATTTAACGTGACCAGGATGAATGTTATCCAGCCCAGCGCTTGTTATTTTTCAATTGTTAATTACTGATACCGCCTCATCAGGAGTGGTTGGAAACATATAAAATGATTGTGCAAGGCGCTTTGGTGAATATAAGTACTGTTTAGCTTGAGTAGAGATATTAGGAAAGAAAGAATCGCTGAAAGCATCGGCAATCTTAAATGGCTCTAAATAAATATTGCCATCGTGGGATATTTTGGCTATGTTATCAGCTCCCTGTCTCCTATTCAAAAATGAATTCACTATTTGCCATTTTTTCTTTACATCAGAACCGCATTTAAGTATTTTTTCTTCATAATATAAGGTTTTCGCTTTTTTAAGCCGAGCAGAAAGTGAGTTGCAGAATTTTTTGTACCGCGCACGCAGGTTTATATTGAATGGTTGTCTTTTTGTTTTTTTATAAAGGTTTTCTCTTGTGCGCATGGCTTTTAACAGACTATCGGTAAGCCATGGGTTTTGAGGTGACGCCACTTTCTTTTTGCATTTGCGCATCTGAGAGTAGGAATGATAGTGTGATAACAACTTTGTTAGAAATCGCGTGAAGGCTACCTGTGCATCGTTGGTGTCAAAAACGAAAGGCCAGTCAGTATGAGATACAGCTTCTGAGAATAACATTTTATCGAAAACAAGTTTGGTGTGTTAGGACAAGAATAGTGCGCAGATGTAGTGCGGATAAAGACGGGAAAATGGTCAGTAATGTCAGTTTCAAGTACTCCTGCATCAGGTGGACTCAAAAGGTTAGACAACGCATGATCGATTAGAGTGCTGGAACCGTCAAGAACTGAACGAGTAGGGACATTAATAAGACATTCGTAACTAAAACCATGAAAACAAGATAAATAACTGACAGAGCTTGGGGATGACTCCATTAAGTTTATGTTCATATCACCCATAATTATGACATTTTTGTTCTCCATGGATAACGTTGTCATTATATTTTCAAGAGAAATACAAAAATCAGGAGCTGATGAAGAAGGTGAACGGTAAACGCAACCAAAGATGACATTTATATTATCAATCTTGAGAAAGTTAGGATCGAATTCCAACCAGACTGATTCGCAGTTTTGAGTATTTAACGTGAGGTCGAGTCTTCGATTGTACGGGATTCCGGACGAGATATAGACAGCAGTTCCACCGTGGTTACTAGACTGTCTGTGGGTATACTGCGATTTATATGAAGGGAAACAGTACAAGTTTTTATCAACTTCACTAAGCCAGGTCTCTGAGACAGCAATGATTGAAAAAGTGTAAGAAAGAGTTGAAAGCAGATTCTGGAAGTCATCGTAATGTTTGCGCAGGCTGCGCGCATTGAAATGAATAAAAGAGCAATTACTATTCTGAAGGAAGTCATTTAACTTGCTGGTTGTGTAATAGGACGCCATGATGGACGAAAAGGTGTTAAGGCAGGTATAAACTGAACACTTTTTAGTTAATGACCGCTAGGTCTGATTCATTGGCAATGCGGTACACTCTGGTTCTCTCGGCTTTTCTGGCTTTGACTTGACAATCGCTGATCCACAGAAATTGCCATTTGTGTTGTTTTTTCAAAGCCAGCGCCTTCGAAAAGAGTGCCTTATTTTGCGGCATCAAATGTTCATTGACGTAAACCGCGCTGTCAACAGAAGCTTTCACACCGATGTCGCTTAGGTGAAGCTTAGCCTTATGTGCCTTGCTGACAAATTCATCCTTTTTTGTGCGTGAACAGAATCTAGCTATGATGTTCTTTTTGTCTTGCCCTTTTGTAGGGACTCGATGAGCGACATCAAGGTCAGCCACCGTTAATGGACACCCAATTTTCTTGCCGATGGTTTGCAGCACAGTGATGCAGTCCTCACCTTGGGTACAGGGGACGCCCCTAACCTCAACATTGTTCATTCTGGAGTATTGCTCCTGCTCAGCCATCCTTTCAGACAGTGCTTTGTTCTCTGATGCGAGCCTTTTATTATCAGCTGCAAGCTGTAGCTTGAAACTTTGGGTAACAGCGCAAACAGACGACCACAAGAAGGGAGACACGGACACACAGGCGCTGTGTGTCCATGCCTGTGTGTCCAGCGCCTGTGTGTCCGTGTCTCCCTTCTTGTGGTCGTCTGTTTGCGCTGTTACCCAAAGTTTCAAGATGTACCAACTCGCCCAAAAAGAAGTATTGATGAAGCTGTAGCTTTTCCTCCCGCAGTTTTTCAATGATGTCATTTAAGAGACCTACACTTGCCTCCAGGTTTTCAACTTGTTTTTTTAGTTCTACAGCATCGAGCCCACTCGACTGCAACCTTAACAGAACTTTACCGAGGATGTAGTCAGTGAATTGAGTGCTTTCTGTTTCTAGTTTAGCCTCAGTCGCTTCAATCCTCTCTTGGAAAGCTCTGAATTTGTCGGCATTTCAGGTTCGCAAGAAAGCGGTAACCAAACAACTTCGCACGCAAGAGCACAAAAGGGAAAAACAGAACATGTGGCAGCAGCGACAGCGAACAGGTCACAAGCAGAAGAATGGTCAAAATTTTAACAGAACTAACCTGCACATGCAGAGAAAATGCGTGAGGCAATGCCTGTGCGCCGTCGCTGCCACCAGTGAAGTCTTGGTGATGGTCCTGCTTGTTATGAGCGGTGCTCAACGAAGCCGACGACACACCTGTTGGGCTTGCAGGAAGCTGTCGCTCACTGGAATCAGTGCTTGCTTTCCACGTGTGAATGATGATAGGCAGCAGGCCATGATAACTGCACATGCAGAGAAAATGCGTGAGGCAATGCCTGTGCGCCGTCGCTGCCACCAGTGAAGTCTCGGTGATGGTCCTGCTTGTTATGAGCGGTGCTCAACGAAGCCGACGACACCTGTTGGGCTTGCAGGAAGCTGTCGCTCACTGGAATCAGTGCTTGCTTTCCACGTGTGAATGATGATAGGCAGCAGGCCATGATAACTGCACATGCAGAGAAAATGCGTGAGGCAATGCCTCTGCGCCTTCGCTGCTACCAGTAAAAAAATTCCGAAAGTTGTGTCCGTAGCGCGGAATCGAACCAGGGACCCCTCGCTTCTGAACGCGCGGCGCTAGCCACTACGCCACGAAGCGCACAAGCACGCCGCTGCACCCTGCACGCCGTCGAATCGCACGAAGTCTTTCAAGTTCAATGTCGAAATCCGTTCGGCTTGATGACAATGATGATGAACACTTGGAAAATTTAAGTGCTTCTGCGATGATGTCGGCGATGTCGCCGGCGAAATCTCCCCCACATGCTTCTTCCATAAGCGACGTAAACATAGTCCAGTCAGGGCTCTTCAAGATACCCCGTAAGAAAGACCGAGTGAGTCCATTAATCGTTAGGTAGGTGGGAATGTGATCACTCCCATGAGTCTCGATGTCGCAAAACCATTTAACATGTGATGTGAAGTTCCGTGACACCAAAGTCAAGTCCAGGCAGCTGCTATACGTAGGACCCCGCAGATACGTCGGGCTACCATCGTTCATGATGCAGAGGTCATGATCAGAGGCGAACGACGCAACATTCCTTCCCGTGGAATTTATCTTGGTGCTTCCCCAAAGCAAGTGGTGCGCACTGAAGTCCCCAGTGATGACCCAGGGGCCATCAGTTTCCTTTAATGTGTATGTCAGTCTTTCAGGGTCAAACCACCTTGATGGGGTGATGTAACAACCAATAAGATAAAGGCCATTTTGTTCTTTTTGACGCGGAGGCATACGTGTTGGTTGTAGTCATGAGGCTGAACGGCATGCGAAACATAGTTCAAGTCCGTGCGGATGTAAATGAGAACGTTGCTCCGTTCCTCGCACGTGGAAGAAGCAAACTCTTCGTAACCAGATAGTCTGTAGGGCTTTGATACGTTCGGTTCACAAATAACAAGTATAGGGAACCGATTCTTCAAGACAAATTGGCGCAAATGCGAGATGCGGGACTTCAAGCCTCTGGAATTCCATTGAAAAATCGTCGCACTTCAAACTTCAGTGCGAAAAGAAAGTACTGGGTGAGCCATGGTGCTTATAGGAGGCTTGCAAGTACTGGATTCAGTGCATCCAGTATTTGCAATGCCCTTTCAGCTGTTGGTGTCTGCAGCTTTTTCAGTAGCATGCGAATCGTATTCATTAGTGATCGCGCCATTATAACCACTTGCCGATCCTGTTCAGTCAATTCACCGGCAGGAGATGCCCGAGATGGTCGACTTCCATCGGCGTGCAGCGATTCTGCTGGTGGTTGCCGCTTTGGCAATGCAGGCCAGGCTTCCGTGTCCGTATTCTTCCCGGTGCCCTTGTCCTTTGTAGGCCTTTCTGATGTCAATGGCCTATACATACAAAGAAACAGATCAACATGGGATTGCGAAAGCCGCGACCAGAAGTCGAACCCGTAGCTCTTCTTGGTACAAAAAATATGCATCCTTTGTGTTTGTAGCGCCCCTTGTTTAAGCCGGTAACCTGTTTGGATGCCATAATTAATTGATTTACTAACTATTGTATAGCATTCGGTACTCTGGTGGCTGTTGCATATGGGTGTACATTTTTATTTCAAGACGTTCCTTGAGAGACTAACGTCCACATACACATAATAGATAAGTCTCGAAGGGTGTGAGTAGTTTTAGGATTCCTCGAATTCATATGGCTCAATGAATATAATTTTTTGTTTGTATTGTTGCCTTCTGATCGCCTATTTCCTCCTTCATGGAAAGCACTTTTGGCTATCCTTTTAGCATAAGAGGATCTAGTACCTTTACAACCGTATCGACAGAAGAGGTAAAAAGAAGATAAGAAGGCAAAATTGTTCCCGATGCAGCTTACTCACCAAACAGCCAAGAGACACTGTCGTTGATATATGCGGCATGCTTTGAGTGCCAAGATCAGCGGCACCCTTCCATTCAATGATGCTGCAGTTTGGAAGAGAACATTTTTCTCTTTTGTTTCAGGGCCCATTGAATGTGCGTGGGTGTTTTCCCGGGCACATTATTATAATAAAAAGAACCACAGAAGGATCATCGCATGCATTCTTCAAGCAATAAAATTCTCACATTCTCCAGTATTCACGTTTGCGCACAGCTTACATGTGACGGATACCCGCTCTTACTTTTTTTCTTTCTTTGGGTTTGTTTCATTTTACCTACGCTTTCGCCTTGCATTCCATCTGCAGCAACGAGATTCCCCGTGCCATTCGCCTTGTGTTTTGAAGCAACGATTTATGTGACCTCGCAAAAAAATATAACTCTTCCATTGGTTGCAGTATTTCAACCACTGAAGTCTTTTCATTTTATTTCCTATGTGAATCCATCATATTTACGAGAGTACTCATGACGTTTCTAGTCTCAAACAGACTTTCATGAATGTCTTTTTTTGTCGCATGCACTTTATATTAAAGTTTCCGCAGCTCTGATACTTTTTTGTATTAGCACTGATGGATTCACGTGGCTGCTTTTGTGCGGCTTCCACAAAGTTGGCGCCAGGACATTCGGCGTATGGCTATTTATTCTTTTGTAAAGCAGTACTTGTATTCCTCTACTCCCGACGTGGGCGCTACTGCATCGTCTCTTTATTTCAAGAAGGGCACTGGCACTGTGGCTACATGCGTCAGGGGAAAATTCAGATTGAAACTGATGGCACTTGAGCCGCCTGCATGCATCTCTGCCTTCGTGTGTCCTATGCATATCATCGGCCTCCGTTTTTGGTGGCGACAAAATGTGGCAACCACGTGCGTCACTCTCGGCCACTCAAATACCCTATGATGGACAAAGCGGCAATAAGAAATCGCTATCCCGAGCGAGTTTTCAACTCGGTCGCCAGTTCAAAGTCTGATGCATCACTTTGGCTTGGTGCGAGGCATTGTATGGACCAGAAATGGCTGCGCCACTCAACGTCCTGGGGGGGGGGGCGGCAACTTCCCTCCCGCTTGTGGTTTATCGAAAGGACAAATAACAACCGCGATATCGCTCCGCCTGTTCCTATCGCATTCAGTGTTGACTCACCATGTCTTTGTCGTCAGCTGCCTCAGAAGACAAAAACAAATATACTGTGCTATCGACCAGAGACAATGCACACAAAACATTAGAGCAGTTATCTCACGATAACTGTCGATGCATCCAAGCAAATTAGCTTCTCACCCTATTGCTGCAGTAATGTTTATTTACTATCTGTTATGGTCATTCTGACACTTTCCATGCTTCAGTTATGTACGATGTGCACTGTATCCGGTGTCAGCTCACATTGCTGTGGCATGACGGTAATGGTATGACGAGGAGCGTATGGCGTGTCGGCGGGTCGTGTGATGGTGATGGTGTGTCGATGATGATGCCGTGTCGATGACGATGGCGTGCTGACGATGTTATGAAAATACGGAACTACAACGACGACAGAAGCACAACGGACTGATTACGACGGTACGGCAACAGGTGTATGAGAGCGACTGTCTGACGATGACGCAATAACGACGACGGCGTGACGATAGCTGGATGACGAAGGTAAAATTACGGCAATAGAAATACAATGACGCCGTCACAACGACGGTACCACAAAGAACCCGTGACGATGACTAGCACGACAATGCGTTCAGTACGACTGCTTCATGACGATGGCACGGTGAGAGTCACATGACGAAGCTGGAGGGTCGATCGACTATGGAGGGACCACAACCGCATCATGATTATTTTATGGGAACGAAGGCATGACAACTGTATAACGAAACCGGCACGACGAAATTCAAATGAAAAAGCTGGAATTAAGGCGATGCAATGACTGCGATGACATCAAGACCATGAATGAGCACGTACTTTGTAGCCTAAGCTAATAGAAAACTTAGGCTACTGGTAAGTGTAGGTGTGACGACGGCGGCATCACAAGAGCCAAACGACGAAGCTGTAAGTGCGACGATTGAATGACCCCGATGACATCCCGATCATGAGCATGACGACAATGGTATGACGACGACTGTATGAGGACGATTGCGTGAAGACGACAGCGTGGGGAGAGTCGGATGACGAAGCTAGAATGACGAAGATTCAACGGCCACGCCGGCATCTCGCCGACGGTGTAACAAAGAACGCACGAAGACGACGCAAAGACAGCGATGGTATGACGAGCGTCGGATGGCAGAGCTCGAGCCACGAAAATAGGACTAACACAGAACGACCACGACGCCTTCACCATGACGGTCTCACAAGAATGCATGACGTCAGTTTGATGAGCATGGCGTGACGACGCCGGCTTGACGAAAGTCGGATGACAAAGCTGGAATGACGACCATGTTACAACAATACGACGGCATCACGACCACGAGCATATATCTAGTCGTCCAAGCTATCGGAAAACTTACGCCACTTGATCAGCGTAGTAGGCGTGAGGACTACGGCTTGACCACGATGGCATTTCGACCATAATCATCATCATCATCAGCCTATTTTATGTCCACTGCAGGACGAAGGCCTCTCCCTGCGATCTCCGATTACCCCTGTCTTGCGCCAGCGTATTCCAACTTGCGCCTGCAAATTTCCTAACGTCATCATCCCATCTGGTTTTCTGCCGGCCTCGACTGCGCATCCTTCTCTTGGTATCCATTCTGTAACCCTAATGGTCCACCGGTTATCCATCCTACGCATTACATGGCCTGCCCAGCTCCATTTCTTCCGCTTAATGTCAACTAGAATATCGGCTATCCCCGTTTGTTCTCTAATCCACACCGCTCTCTTCCTGTCTCTTAACGTTTGTCCTAAGATTTTTCGTTCTATCGCTCTTTGTGCGGTCCTTAACTTGTTCTCGAGCTTCTTTGTTAACCTCCAAGTTTCTGCCCCATATGTTAGCACCGGTAGAATGCAATGATTGTACACTTTTCTTTTCAACGACAGTGGTAAGCTCCCAGTCAGGATTTGGCAATGCCTGCCGTATGCACTCCAACCCAATTTATTCTTCTGTAAATTTCTTTCTAGTGATCAGGGTCCCCTGTGAGTAATTGACCTAGATAAACGTACTCCTTCACAGACTCTAGAGGCTGACTGGCGATCCTGAATTCTTGTTCCCTTGCCAGGCTATTGAGCATTATTTTTGTCTTCTGCATATTAATCTTCAACCCCACTCTTACACTTTCTCGGTTAAGGTCCTCAATCATTTGCTGTAATTCGTCTCCATTGTTGCTGAATAGGACAATGTCATCTGCAATTGCAGATGACATTGCAGACGACCATAATCACACACCCAGAAACCCTAGCTGGAAGACAACTTGTGCTGCTTTGTTGAATAGTCTAGATAGATATATAGATAGGTAGATAGATAGATAGATAAATAAATAAATAGATAGATAGATATATAGATAGATAGATAGATAGATAGATAGATAGATAGATAGATAGATAGATAGATAGATAGATAGATAGATAGATATACGATTGAAATTTTAGCTAAGGCTGCCTGCCAATGACAAAAAGCACTCACCAATGAAGATCTTTCCGAATTCGGCGCCAGAATATTTTGCGCCCACACAGCTGTTAGGTGGTGGTAACAACTTTATTAAAGTTCGGCTCAGGTAAGGTCTGGCAGGCTCAAGTCCTAGGATGGCCGCTGACGAGGAGTGGCCCTTTCGGTCCATGCAGGCGACGAGGGCTTGCTGACGAGGACCTGGCGTTCTCAGCAGCTCCTCCCACGTCTTTTGTGAGGGAGCTGGCGGGAGTGACCTGGGAGGGGATAAACCCTCACAACCCCAAAGAATGTGATATTGGGTAGCCAATGTTTGATTTGTGCAGTTTTGACATATTGTGTTCCATTGCCCGTTGGTGATTACGGTCAACCTATGTTTGAAAAAGTGACTTGATGACGCAACAGGCTGGTGGGGAGCGAACACTATAGTGGCAACGATGCTATAAGAACAGGCTGGTCGTTCATTCAGCGCGTTCCTGCAATCGACAGTAAAGATTTCGCCACGCTGGTCTATTTCTGGTCTATACAAGAAACATGGTAAATTCTTGTCTATACCAAGAGAAAAAAATGTGACACCTGCTGAAAGTGCCTTTGAGCCCTATATTAACAAAGGGGAATGTTCAAAGCTGGCAGGAGATAGGCAGATGGATGGATGGATTAAAAACTTTATTAGGGTCCTTTAGGGCGCGCGCAACGCGCCCTAAAGCCGCTCCCACGTCGGGACAGGGAGGCCGAGCCTCTCCGTCGCGTCGCGGGCCCGTTGGAGAGCCCATAACTGTTCTTCGAGGTTGGGGCTGCGTAGAACCGCATCCCAGCGTGAAGAAGTGTTGCTTTTATCGCCGCGTAACGCGGGACACCGCCAGAGCATGTGAGGTAAGTTCGCTAAGTCATTGCATAGTGCACATGCATTTGTTGTGTAGATTTCGGGGCGAATCTTGTGAAGAAGTAGGGGGTTTGGGTACTGCTCCTGCGTCACATCATCAAGAAAATAAAGCACGCACAATTCGAACTTTTCTATTCGCAGAATTTCAACCGAAGGGTCTCAGGGACATGATTCTTCACTCATTCGCAATAAGCGCAGCATCTTCGTATGCCGAAAGCAGCACGGTAACGTGCCAACCTATCGACTATCGATGAAAGAGAAGTTTTCAGCACAGGGTGTGATTCTGCGGCGGCAAATTTGCCACTCGTCTTGAGTAAAAATGTCTAGCCGTCTACCTGGCTGGGAAGGAGCATAGCGCATACGTTTTTTTTTTCACGTACGCGTGGCCTTGAGGGGCCACAACTTACCTACTAAAGTTACCAGAGAGAAATGTGGTGACGCATTCATTTATCCACTAAAGAGAATGATGGCATCGCTTCGTTGAGAAACGACAGGTTCTTTCATTGAGTCGAGTGGCAGAGCTGTTTTGTGTGAAGCATTTTTTTACAGAAATAGAGTATTTTGAGTTTACAGCTTTGTTCTTTTATGTAATTTCGACTTTATGAATAAGTCTCGACACTTGTTAAGGTGGCCGACTCTCTAGGGATGGTTACCATTCGAGCCGTGAAACTAACTATAGTTGTTTGCATTGTGCATATTGTAGAGACCATTTTTGATTTATAAAGATCTAAAGAAAATACGGTTGTAGAAATTAGACCAACAAAGATGCTGATCATTGGTATAGAGCAAGTAAGACATAACAATGGGTAGAAGCAAGAAACCAGAGGGTTGTTCGAAATAAGAGGGACAATGTTTAGACGAATTATTGTTCTCCATAATTCGCATGTTACGCGAAGAGCTGTACTTACGTTGTGCGCAGGCACTCGCACCAGTATTCATCTAGTGGTAAGTGTGGGAGTGTACGAAAAATGGAGTCTGGTTGGGCACAACGGGATAAAGAAAGTGCTGATAGATGCTGGTGTCAGTTATCGTTCAATTTTTCATCATATTGTCAGAAAATGTGTGGCGTCGTCTTCTTTCAGTGGAACACTGCAGCTATAGTGCGTCATGGCCATCGCTTGTTTCCTATAGGCGAACGGCTGTAAATATCAAGAGACTTCTCCAACATGCACCACTTTGGGCATAGTTGGCCGGTAAAACCTGCGAAGTGCAACAATTATCTATAATAACCAGATCATGCACAATTACCAAGATATTCTTGTAATAAGAAACATTCTCATACGATGAGGGACGTTCGGCGAATCACACGCGTTCTAGATATCTAAGTCGAAATTGGGGCATCGAATTCGAGGTACATAAAATATTTCCACCTCTATTCAACCCTGTGAAAGTGGTTGTACAGCGAAGCTGTTGCCGACGTTACACAAGCACCACCACCACAAGGCGTAGCATGCACCATCGAGATCAATGTAGCGTCCACAACCTCGTTCGCGCCCTTTCCGTTGGTGCATCAACGTCGTGGTGCATGTTCGCTGGCGTCCATATGCTTGCGCGTAACCCGCGTTCACCAAGTGAACGCCACTGCAATTTTTAACAGCGAAGCTGTTTAAGCCAGCCGTAATGTGTGGTTCGTATCAACAAACTGCCGCGCCGTAGCCATGGCAACCAGGAGGGCGGCGACACCCTTTGGCCATTGCACTTGCACGGGCACAGATTATTTGCCCCCCTTACGTAATGAGCGAAATGTCGACCGCCGTCTCGAGGATGCTTGAAATGTAGGCTTTCTTTGTCCTCAATTCATTGTTCAACCGGTATCTTACAAGCATGTTGCGCGTGGGTAAGGCTATGTATGGGTCGCCAACTTTTGTAGTAGACAAAGTAGTGTGCTTGCCAGTTTCCTTTTCTAGGTAAACTTGTCTGTGGCGCGAAATGCATTTTGTGAAAAGGGGACAGTAGAGAGGAGACAGTGCAGCGCTTCACTGTCTCCCTTCTTCTGTCCCCTTTTCACAACATGCATTTCGCGCCACAGACAAGTTTACCTCGGAAATATCAGCACCAACTTGCCCAAAAAGAAGTTCTTTTGGAATATATTTCCAGTTTCCTTGCATCCACAGAACTTAGGTAACGACGTGGCACACCCTGGATGTAAAATTCATGACTCCTGGAGTACCGTTCGTCGGTAATGGTCTCTGGCGTTAGGGTTGCCTATGCTCTGTGTGTTTCAAGAGTGAGTGCTATGTAAAAAAATTACTGAAGCTCGTTTCACTGCGCTTATAGTGCGCTGCCGTTAGTGCGCTGAAAATGCCCAAGAGAGGCTGCTAATTGTGGTGTTGAAGTAATTTCCCGAGAAAACCAGCCACCCTCATCCGAGATGTCATAGTCGTCTTAATCGAGCCAAGTGATTTCTTGTGATGTGATTAGAAAACTTCCTACGACAAGCCGAGTTTTGTTAACGAAGGAAAACAACGGCATGCGCAAATTGACTCAACGGAACAAATTGAGAAACCACGGCAGGTAAAAATATTAGCGAGTAAGCTCCACTAAGTTGAGTCTATGTGGACCGAACCTCTTTGAGCGTTGGCCCTCCCCTCGGTCAAAAGTATTGCCACTGTTATAATGTATCTTCCTTGAAAGACGTTGACTGTAACGTCTGTCAGCGGTAGGTCACGGATGGGTCACGTCAGTTATTCCCTTTGCGCTGGTATTTTGTTTAGGGGGCAAGCGATACTTTTGTTAACTAGCTAGAAATCAGCCGAGAAAAAAAATAACTCCACTTACTTCTGATCTGACGTGTCATGGCAAAAGCTCTCTGATCTCTGAGGAAGCTTACAAGGAGCTGAACTCTCTCATGACTCACTGGTGGGTCACGACACACCAGATGAATATGACAGGTAACCCTACCCTGCGTCATCACTCACAGAAATAGAGACTTTCAATTTTGCTGCCGCAGTGAACGCGTTATAACTTTTACACGTTTGTCAATAATAAATAAATGGTTTATTTTAATCTCGTTCTATATAATTTCCATTATCTAAGTGAACATTTGTGGAGAAATGTACAACTTGCATATATTAGAGCCTATGTACAACAAGATTTAGACCATGGTGCGCTAGTTCAGTGTTTTTTTTTTCACTGTCTCACACCTTGAGGATGCCCGAAAAACATGGGCAAACGAATCTGTGGCCTTTTGCAAAAGGGACGCCATGTTTAATGCGCTTAAAAGTATCCTGTATTAACCTTAACCCCCTTAGCCACGAATTATGACTGAGTGTTCTTAAGGGCTTCGAATTTCTTTATTTTTTCTGTAAACAAGGTATGAACTTGAGCAATAAATTGGAACCTGTTGCTCGAATAGCTACGTCACATAGGCCAGTATTAATATAAGGCAAAATTATTGATAACGCGTTTAGACCTAATATAGCTGATGAACTACATAATGAAAATAAGTGAAATATTTTTTTCTGCAAGTAGATGCACTACTTGCAACTCAGTTGAGAACCGTCCGAGGGAAGTAAGAACAAGAAATAACTACAGTGACATAGAGCAGCGCACTAAATTTCTCGTCAAGCCTGGTAGCGAAGCTGTTAAATCGCCTTTGTGTGGCATTACTTCTTGTACTAAAGATACCTAGACGGTTGTTCGTGGTTAGCAGACGATTATATCTACATTCAGCGTAATGCGTAGGATTTCTTTGTCGGTGCGCCAAAATAGGTTTCCTCTTCATATGGAAACACCGTGATTTAGTATTGAAATTTGTTTCTTGTTTTATCACTTTCATGCCTTCTTTTTGCTTGTTCTAGCTACCTGCATTGACATTGACATTGACAAAACATGAAAACACGTATTGAGTACTTTATTTTATGCGCTTCTTTTTCCTGTTTGGCAACCTGTCGAAGTAGCTGAGTGGCTGTGGCGTTCTGCGGCTGAGCACGATGTCACGTGTACGACTCCCGACCGCGGCGCCCGCATTTTGAAGGGCGCGAAGTGCAAAAAAAAAGTTGTCGCAGTTTCACCTGAAAGGCGAAGCATCAATTGCGATAGCAAACTTGTAGAGAGCTATACGGAGTAATGATATTAGCTGTATCAGCTGTATAAACTTGGACATGCAGCAGCATCGGCAACACGCAGAACTGTTGTCGACGCCGTCGGCGTTTTGGCCCGCGTTCGCTCAAAATGCGTGTGGCGTTGAATTAAAGGAGAAAAGAGACCCTACTTCTGCAGCCCTAAGCGAGCACGGCGCAGAACGCGCGTTGTTCTTCGCCGCGCGTTCACTCCCCGTGAAAGACGCGCCCCTCGCGCCCTTTCACTCGCACATACAGCGTTCGGCGCGCGGCGACGATTTCATCTCCAAATGACGTCATACGGAACCTCACGGCGACGGCGACGGCGACGGCGACAGCGACGGCGACGGCGACGCCGACGGCAGAATCTGCTTTTGAGTGTCCATATATTGCTATCGCAATAATAGGCACTGCGTGCCGCAGCTAAACGTCGCCTCCCTTCCCTCCCCCTCCCCCACGGCCTCTCGCGCACCGGAAGAAGGCGCGTTTGCTCTACATACGTGGTGATTGTAAAGGAGAACAGAGACGCCTACTTCTGCAGCCCTTAAGCGAGCACGGCGCAGAACGCGCGTTTGTTCTCCGCCGTGCGTTCACTCCCCGTGAAAGACGCGCCCCTCGCGCCCTTTCACTCGCACATACAGCGTTCGGCGCGCGGCGACGATTTCTTCTCGAAATGACGTCATACGGAACCTCACGCCGACGCCGACGGCAGAAATCTGCTTTTGAGTGTCCATATAATTGCTATCGCAATAAAACGTTCGTGTACTTGAACATACGTATGTGTCTCATTAAAGAAGCGCAGGTGGTCAAAATTGATCCGCAGCCCTTCACTATGGCGTATCGTATAGCCCCTCAGTTATTAGGGCACGTTAAGCCACGCAAATCATTCAATCCGCTGTGACCGATAAAATGTACGAGGTACTTTGCGGTGCACGTCCCAGAGGACACAATCGGGTCAGCAAGGTCAACATGTTCAAAATCAACTGTGCTGCGACAATGCTTGGCCACGTGTGTGATGGGTGTGATAAGTAAACACATTCTACCACTTAGAAGCCCACTGAAAAGTGGTTGCACTTCAACAGGCGCTAATAAGGCCAAGTACTGCATTCGATCGCTTCTCCCTTAAAATGTGACCAGTAATTACTCCACGTGTAGAAATGTCATTAATCGAGAAGTATACTGAAGAGAGCGTGTCACGACGGGTACACTTTAAATAAAAATAGTTCACAATTATCGTCATCTCTCTCTTGCTTGTGTTTCCTTTCTTGAAAACTCCGCGCTAACTACTTTGCTGTCAAGTGTGCTATCTCACGCTTATATGGCCCATGTTATTGGTAACTTGGAAGTACCGGGCGCGCAGCGTTACAGAAAGCAAAGGCATGAAATTTCGATGACGAATATTGATATGAGGCAAAGATACGTAACATCGGGTGCAAACTGTTTATGGAGTGTGTTCCTGGCTCTCTTAACGGAAACTGCATCTGCAGGAGCGGGAACTTAGTGGTATTTTTCGTGTACCATCACCTTTTCATAAATTTGCACGCTAATTTGATCTCATTGCCATCGTCGTCGGTGTCATTTTTATCATCATCATGGATTTATTTAAATGTTAAGCGCCCCTACGGGCGAGCATACATAAAAAGGGATCAAAAATCATTTTATACATTGTAAGGGTCGGCACTTAGGCTTGCTCGTACTTTTAATGACGATAAAACAGTGTGAAAAAAGTGGAATGGGAACAAACAGAGAAGGCGGGCACTGTCTGGTCTTGCTTGTCCCGTTTTTCTGGCGCTATTTTTTGGCATGAATCATACAATACAGACATAGTCGCAACAGTGTGTCAAAGAAAATTAATACAAATAAAAGTTGAAAATAAAATAAAATCTCATTGACAGCATAATACAGAGTACAAAAAATGTGGTGCATGATGTTAGCGTTGGCAGCGGTCATTAAGAAACTGTTTTAACTTTTCAGAGTTGAGCCACCACGTAGTCACTTCCAGTGAACTACAGCAGCATGCAGGCTGAAATTGCTGTTTAAAAGCATTCGTATTACCACTTATGCGCTGTATACTGGGTAATTTGCTAAAAATTTATTTAAGCGCCGTCGTTCTCGACATTTTGCATGGT
Source organism: Dermacentor silvarum (assembly GCF_013339745.2). NCBI lineage: Eukaryota > Metazoa > Arthropoda > Arachnida > Ixodida > Ixodidae > Dermacentor > Dermacentor silvarum. The sequence goes on along the minus strand of NC_051162.1, from coordinate 102,994,529 downwards.
TTCGCGTAAATGAAGCACATTACTTTTGGTGTAGAGAATTGATGACTTCAAACTGAGAGTACAACACCACTTGCTCGTCACTTTTACGTAGACACGTTGATTCCATAACGATCACTTCAACTGTGTGACACAATACGCAAATCAGGAAGCGTATTTCTCATTAAAAAGTCCCGGCGACATATTTTTTTCGCCCGGTTAATCATTCAAGTGTTTCCTAAACATTCAGCAACACGCCGACTATAGGTCTCGACAAAGAAGAAACAAAACATTAAACTGAGAACGTTTGGTGAAGAAGATATCATTTCTGGCTTACAAGCGCATTGAAAGATCGGGTATGGGGTTGGATGCTTCAAACGACGACGTGAGAGCCAGAAAATAAATACAAAGTGGTACTACGAAGCAATGTCTATATCACACCTTGTTCAGGATTCGATCAGTTTTCGCCTTTGCGACACTAGACACTAAAGTGTTAAACCCAGCGATATCGTTTCGCCGTCATTGAAACCATTTCTTCGTTTCTTGCATTGCTTTATCATCACAGGCGTTTCCTCACCACCTCCTACATAGTAACGATATATCGGAATGTCAGGTGAAATGGTTCAAGCATCCCGAAAAGAGATGACAGAAAGTCAGGGAACGGTAGATTTTTTACGTGCGTTATTCGCTGTTAAGGTGCAGTTCAGCTTTTGAAGAGTGAAAATGTCATGTGCATATTCAATGAATGATCCTATGTGTCTTGACATAAGTACATCCACGTGCTAACGCCGTACGGCTTCTGGAAGTCGTAAGCACTGCCACACGGCACATGCTAGTGGCAGCTGGTTTCGCGAGGCACATATTGCTCTATACGCGCAAACATTGATTAGTTCCCACGGCGTACAGCTATTATTACGGGGTGTTTGAACTCGAAACAAAGCGAATAAGTCAAGGGCAGCAAATAGCGTCGGACAGCAAAGAGAGAGACAGCAAAGACCAGAATAGAACGCTCTTTTCTGTCTTTGGTCGTACTTCACTTTGTTTTTTCGTCCTAACACAAAATAATAAGTGTAAACCAACGGGCCCAGCAACAAGTAGGGGTACATCTGGTACGATGCCTCCTCAACTTTGACTGGGATTTCGGCAACAGGTCGAACAATTAGGGAAGTATGTCTATCGTGATGGTGTTTTGCTTGTAGCGTGGGCGTGATTTACAGCCTACTGCCATGCAGTTTATTAGCGGTGAAAGATAGCAGAGAGCTGAGAGCCGGTCAAAGTGCAGCGTATGTGTTTGTATTCGTATGATCTTGGTGCTTGAGGGGACGTCGCCTTGGTCTGTATATAACGGTTGTATGCCGTGTTCGCGGACACGTTGCTAATACGTGTTATCTCACAATAAAGTTTCCAAGTGCAATAACTCGTGACTAGATGAACATACAGTCGTATGACGATGGTGGCCTGTTTTTGTAGAGACGCCTAAATAGCAATTACCTTATATGCACTGACACGAGCCTAGAGTGAATGAGCGGAACGTGCACATCAGTTGACATTGAATGACAAGTGGCACCACGTTCGCCTATTTTAGTTTTCTTTTGGTGGTGTACATTTATTTTTTAACATGCGTAACTCGGGGCAACGAAAATTCTATCTGTAACGACATCATAGGAAACTAGCACTGCTAGTGCTTTTGCCCAAAAGCGATGGCGCCCTCCATCCTACGCGTCCATGCCAGGAAAAAATGGCAATACGCCGTGAGTGCATTGGCATGGCAGCCACGCCTGCGTTCAGAGCTTGCATATTGCTCGGCTCAGCCTGGTACACGTGCGACAAGGATGAGCGAGCCAGAGCACGCCACCTGCTATGTCTGTCCATACAGTGCAACATCTGCCTTGCAGAGTTAGCTGATTCACTACGCTATGTCACAGGATCCTCTCAAGATCCCTCCGTTACCTACCCTGCTCAAAAGAAAAACATCTATGATTGAATTAAACAGAATTGCCTTATTCTGGCAGCCCAGCGCAAGCACGAAAGAGGTTGTGTTTCATTGATTTTTAATAAAAGAAATTTTGGTACGCCTTTCTAATAAATCTTTTGCCATACGATGAAAAAGTACAGGTTTCACTACAGGTTTCACTACACGTTTCCTTCATATTTATGCTATAGGGCTTTGCATTCACTGCAGTTGCAAGCCCTTTCTCAAAACAAAACTTTCGAAAGAGTTTGCCTGAAGATTCCGAACGGCACAGAAGGAAGCTGGTCGGACCATAGGTCAACTAAATCAACAAAACTCACTAAGACTCACTCATTACATATTTTTTGCTTAGGGAACACTCGGACGTCTGGCTCAGCAAAATTCTATTCAGTGGTTCTCATTGCTTATTAGGCTTCAGACTCACCAAAGTTCTGCTCCGCCTGGCTCGCCCAATCTCAAACAGACGTGTTCGTATGATTCTGAGTCAGCTTGCTGACTTACGCCTAAATGGCCAATAATATGTGCAGGGTAATAATATTACGCCCCCCTTTAAGCAGCCACCACACTTCGCGAAGCAGTGTACACAATGTGTCAAATTAGCTGCCCGAGACGGGAATGCAACCACGACGCGCACCCGCTCTGCGATAAATAATGAAGCCTGAAAGCGGACGCGATCACGTCTGAGGTCGCGGTGTCAGCGCTTTGAGCAGAACGGCGAGTAAGTACTAACAAAGAGAACCCACGTCTCAGGTCGCGGTGTCAGCGCTTGTAGCAGGAAGGCGACTACTAATAATGGTGCATAGAATGCAACTGGTCCTTATCGTCATGGAGCTGCACCGCTGAGGGAGGTTGTATGTCTTTACGCACATACTACATAAACACAAGAAGAAATAAAACAGCGATAGCAAGGACATACGCGTGCGAACGCAGTACGCACGGATCGCTACTCCTGCTGGGCAGAAACAAGCACTGTCACAGCAGATACTAGGAGTCTCACAAAGCTGCAGCGTCGCCCCTGGTGTCGCAGGCGTCGCACTTCAATTGAGAACGAAGTGAGACTTAAAGGAAACCACTGGCGTTAGTAAAAGCGCCCAGTTGAAAGATTATGAGGATCCCACGCACTGTGGGAATCAATGTAAGCAAAGCTTTATGTGCTGTTTGCGTTGATTGACGATAATTAGCGGTGATGCTTGCGGCATATCTTGAAGGTCGTCAGCGTTTGGTGCAATACTAGAGTGGTGAATTGATATTAAACGTTATATTGCGTGTACAACTTGTGTTTGTCCACGTAGCTACGCAAAACAAACAGCGAAACGTGTTTGCTTGCGGGGTTTCTGTGCGCCATTGGTCATAGCCAGCGATAAGGTTTGCACTGTCATTGCTTCACACGGCGGAACGCATCGTGGCAAAGGTATTAAACAGTAATTAAGTTATGGGACTTTCCGCCCACAATCTGATTATGAGTAAATGGCAGTGGGAAACTTCGTTTTGACGTCGAGCAACTGCGTTTCTTCAACATGCACCTAAATTTGAGTATGCGAGCGTTTTTGCATTTTGACCCAGTCGAAATGCGGCTGCGATGATTGGGATCGAAGCCACGATATGGAGCAACGCCGTAGCAACAAAGCTACCGCGGCGGGTACAGAAATATTGATTTGATAGGCGGTCGCTTTCGTAGTGTCGTTGAGACGCTGCGGTGCTTTATTGCGGCTTTGCGTCTGCACGCCCTACGTCAGTTGTGCACTTGACAAATTTGCACAGTGTTTATTTTTCAGAAATAGTGGAAACGTACGGTAGCATACATTTAATTTAAGTTTGCCCAGCACGTCGGCAACTACTGCCGTGTCAAGTAGCAGCGGTGTCTTGCCTTCTTATGTCATCTTTTTCTTCTTCCGACCTCCCCCATGTATGGGAACAGCGAGTGAGGAGTGGCAAAGCTGTTATTTACTCGCTTCTTGACTGAATCGGTTCGACCCATTTTTTGCCTGCGCTCCCTAACTCCTCTCTAATATTCTATACACCTCCACTCCGGACTGTTGCGCGTTAGTACAAAGGTAAGCGCGGCAGTTTCTGCAATGTTTTTGCGGGGGGTCACTAGCAACTATAACAATCTAGAAGGTATTGTGGCGACGCCCATGGAGCTCCAGAGGGCATTATGGGCATGCGAAGGAAAGGTACAAGCGATATTCTCACGTCGCCTTTGATCTCGACCACGTATATATACGCTTTGAACCACCACCTGCACAATTCTGGTCATTATGCGCTGTTGCCAAAGCGATTTTTAAACTTGCACAGTTTCAAACTGCGTTAGGCGTGTGACGTTGAAATTTTGCACCAACGATGTATGTTTTTGGTGCAACAAGACAGATCAATTTTACGGTTTTATTTGCAGCTGGTGTACCAAATAATGAAATTTGTTCTGAGTGACGCGCTTGATCCTTATTACGGAAGGTAAATATTGGCTGTTTGCGAACTGTTGAGTGTATTCAGTTGAACCTTCATAGGAGTACGGCGTGCGTGTTGCGGAATTAGTTGATCAAATTGGGAATTTGGTAGGTGCTTTTACGCGTTCGACAAGCTGGCAAAATAAACGAAAATCACTCTGACTGATTCACACGATGTGCTATTGCATTAGGGCTAACTCGGATTCACACTCGCCTAAATTCTGCTTAATGGGGTGCACCTAAACTCCGACTCATCAAAATTTGGTTCAGCCGGGCTCACTCGCACTCAGACTTACCAAAGTACCACTCAGACAGAAGCAGTCTGAGTCAAGCTCACCAACATTCTACGCAACCGGGCTCTTTCAGACTCACATTGCATATAGTCTTGGCGGGGCCCCGCATACGCAAACTCAAACTCACCAAATTTCTTCCCAGCCCGGGGCACTCAGGCTCACCAAAATTATAATCACCAAAATTATATTCAGCCGGGCCTCTCACTGACTCGGACTGCTCAAAATTCTGCTAAATGGGCTCACTAGGACTCATACTTATCAAAGTCTAATCCATCGGGCTTACGCAGATTAAGATGCACGAATACTTTACTTAGTTGGTCTACACTAACATTTTAGGACTGACTCGAGATCATTCAGACGCTGACTGGTGGGTCGATCTTACTCCGAGGGAGTCTGACTGTGTCGGCTCACGGGGGAGTGGGCCTGACACAAAATGTTCCCTGCCTTCGATGCAAAGGTGCATACATTTATTTCTCAGAAGGGCCTGAAGCAGCGTAATTCTTTAAAATTGGTCACTTATTGAAATTCACGAGCCCAGCATAAAGACCGGAAAGAGTGGGAAAACAGTGGTCATACACAAAGATCATTAAAAACTAATATGAACTTTCGCCATGAATATGGCCCAGTAACCTCAGGAGGAGAAGTTCTTACTCATGACGGTCATCAATCGGAACAGCGGTGTTTAAAAAAATGACATTGAGAGTTGTATTATCTTGTGTTGTATAGAGCTAACTGAGGTAAAACTCAACTCGTACCTGCAGATATAAAAGCACACTGTGGTTACGCCGGCAAAGTCGAGGTAAAGAAATCAAAGTACCGATGTTAATCTAGATACTATGGCGCAACAAGATGAGGACACGAAGAGACACAAAATGTAAAACATGGAATATACGCATGACAAGCGGTGCACATTCGGTTTGTCTTCGTGACCTCGGGTTTTCGCGTCATCGGATCTAACTACGTACCAATAGCCCAAGCTTCAGTACTACAACTACATGTCGTGCATACATGTCGATATTGAATCACCAACTCCCCCAAGCTTCCACCTTATCAAACTACAACTAAGATTACCGTTTCATATCCTATCAAGGTGTAATGGCCAAGATGCATCGTACGTGGTGGCTAATATAGAGGTAAACAACTCAAAGGAAAAGGGCTTATCAACCAATTTACAAGGAGCGAGCATACCTCTCTCGAAGCTGTAGCTTTAGCCGATTGCGCTATGCAGATACCAACAACGAACGAATGATGAGAGGATGACAATGTTGCGAGGGAGCCGCTATAGATTTCGCTCGTGACTTCAACTCAGTGAAATGAACAAAATAAAATACGCAGATCCAAGGCAATGATGGGATATAACTGACTCAAAGCTTGATTCAGTTAGTGAGGGAGCAACCATATATATATATAGCGGGTGAGGTGAACACATCCTCGTCACCTGTAGCTGCTATAGCTGTCTGCGTTCCGAAGACAAAGTCGTCGTATGACGGTTGTCATGGGGAGGACAAATAAGGACATATATTGCTGGAAAACGGCAGCGAATGCCAAACCCTTGGGAAGAGGCAAAGAAATCGTCGCTTGAAATATTTCTGTTTTGAAATACTATTACCTATTGCAAGGTACCTGTGGTTTTTAATTGCCTTCCTTTTTTCTTTGGTACTAATATTTTTTTCTGGGTAATATCAAACACTATTTAACAATGCCTGTGTGAGAGTGCTGCTTTCCTAAATATATAACTGAACTTTCGGTCATTGAATAAATTAGTCGTATTCAGCTACATTAGAACGAAGCATTACCGCAGGCCTCTCACCATAAAATATCGACAAAAAAGAATCACACTTTCGTGAGAACCAGTCCGTCCGCCTGAAAAAAAATTGTTTATATATATAAACAAATGTCTAGTGGCTGCTGAGACCAGCAGTTTAAATTTGAACTTTAATCACAATAAAATGAAGCTCTTCCGGCCAGCAAATGCCTGAAACATTTTGAATTTCTTTTTAAATTCAAAAGACCACAACTCCGGCAGGAAATCTTTCTATAATTTATGCGAACAGCCCCGCTGAGGAGAAAAATATTATTCATGTATTGCGATGAATTATGCTAATATTTTATGAATCTGAGTTTGTTTTCCTCGGCTATAATACGTACCTTCTGGAAGACTGCCATGGCTGTCGAGAAGTATGCTTTTATACATGTGCTGCATTCTGAAAACTTTTTAGGTGATTCCTCTGAATGCGATAAAAATTATACAGAACTCTACAGGGAACTAATCCTGCACATGCGATAAGAGAAACTCTAATTGTAAACTGCGCGTTAATTGAGGTCACTTGGTGGACGCACGCAAATACCTGACGCGAAACTTTTTGTCGTCTGTCGCAGCAATAATCATATTTACATGCACCAAAAAGTAGTAAAATAAGTCCGCTCGTTTGTCCCCATCAACGATTCGATATTAACGATTAAGCGTGAGGGGGTTAGCCATAAGGCAAACCAACCACATGTATGCCGCCACAAGGGTGTGAACATATTTATTGTGTACACCTCTGCCAAAAATCAAATTTCGCAGATTCCACTGTAGTTGACGTCTCAGTAAATCGTAGCACTTGTAATTTGTAGAGAACGGTTGTGTGTACAATGTAACTGTTGTGTAGCAAACAGAGATGTGATGATTATGTTGTGCAGTGTAATTACTTATCACAAGAAAGACGGAGTGTTTGTGAGGACAATTTAACAGATAGAAAGCACGCTAAAACCCAGCAGCACACACCCAGTGCACCTACCTAGTTGCACCAATGGCACGTACATTGTACGTACTATGTACGTACAATGGCACGTACATAGGTACATGTACCTTTGATACATAAGTTTCCGCGTCACTATCACCGGGATCGACCCAGGCCAGCCGCGAGATGAGTTCACTATATAGGACCAGCCTAGGTACACAGTGAGATATACTCGCTCGCCAAAAAGTAGTCCAAACAATACTGCAACATAAAAATTGGCCGCTGAGCCCGAACGTAATGCATTGAAAGCGGTCACAAAGTTTGGGTTGCACTGAACGCGTTCCAGAACGCAGCTGTCGTGAGCAATGCCGCCAGTGGTGCTGCTAGCGTCCCGCCATGATGGCACACGAAAAAGAACGAAAGAATATGGTCGGCCACTCTCTGCGCCTAAAGAAAGCAATAGATAGGTTCAGCTTGATGTTTGCTGAACATCACACTCCGAAACCTGCATGTGGGCCATGGCATGGTATACCCGCAGCTGCTCAACAGCTTTGTGTGTACCGTGTGCAGAACGTTTATGCCGGCCGCGGGCGCCAAAACGATGTCCTGGATCCCGCAGAACAGTGTGTCCACTTGGCTTGGTTGCTTTTGCAGCTGAAGGCACTGCGCATCTCTTGAGGCCTTCTAACCCTCCACACGAGGGCTTTACGCATGTCGATACTGCGATATCACAATAGAATGTGCCTCGAGCATCCGTTTCTGTCGCAATAAATATGAATAAACACATTGACAAAGCAAGAGAGGCGTGCCATTTGAGAGCGCTGGTCGAGGCGACAGGAGAAGGCGTTTCCCGCATTACCATTGTAATTACCACTATTTTTGACATTTCATTTGCTTCGTTCTCGACTTCAACTGAATCTCTCTCTCTCTCTCCTTTATTCTGCTGGTTTTATACGCCTTGGATGGCTTTTAGAAACTCCAGCGTATAATGTATACTTCCGATAGGGACTTGTGTGGGGCCAATGCAACGCCATGAGTCACCCCAGTGCGGCGCTTTAGACGCAGATAGTATCTATAGATTTGCCTGTCAATTGTGCGCTTACTCCACAGCGACCACGCACACATTTTTCCAATATGTTAGACAATCTACGAGGAAACGAGATGTGCGCAAACTGCACTGTTTTTGATAACTCCAAACATACATATTTTAGGGTAAAACATTTACATTTACTAATGAAATCTTTGGCGCACTCCTATTCTATTTCCTCATGGGTTGCAAAAAGTATGTGGAACATGTTAGCAATCATTTTTCGGTTACTAGGGGGACCTTATATCAATCAAAAATTAGAGTGGTCAGCACGCGAGCGCGAAGAACTGCTTTGGTGCACAGTGTTGTGCCGCACAAAAAAGACCTTCAGTAATTTCGTTCGCTCACAACCACGTGTTACCCTTCAGACCATTTCTATATTTATCCAACCGCTTCGATAAGGAGGTGCTTGTAGAAAAATGAGAGCGCTTCAAAGACGAGGTCTGCCTCACACCGTTTTCAAAAGGGCTGTCAGGAAAGACAGCGCTAAGGGAACGCGATCGTGCTTCCTTATCGAAGCGGCGCTTACAATACACGGTAGACGGCCAGCATTTCCCTTCCTTCGGATAATGCCAAATTCAGAAGATAATGAGCACGCACGAAAGAGAAACACTGACACAACGAGTTGCGCAAAGGCGTTCTGAACTTTCAATGGCAGTTTGAAAAGATTTGTTCGTCTATAGACAATTTCACATGAAGCAGACTTGCGCTACATTGACCTCGCGGATGAACGTTGTATCATAGCTCAACTACGGTTTTTTTTTGTTTTCATACTTTTTTATGAAACTTTTTTAATGAACACATTAAAAATCAGTTAAATTAAAATCACATTAAAATCAGTTTTTTGAAACTTTTTTTTATGAACACGTATGAAACTTTTTTGTTTCATACGTGTTCTTCCAAATATGTGGAAGGCGGTTGAAATAGCATTGCATCTTGTTAGCATTCATATACTACATATTACACACTACAGTAAACGCTTTCGCTGTGTCTTATCTATCACGCTGAAAGAAGTTCAGCGACACCACACCGTTCTCTCTCAAACCAAATCGTTTGCAAATCCAGGTCTTGTGCTTCACTGGCCTCTTCATCGTGCGCAGTTTCCATGGCACCATCCTCGCGACATATTGTCTGTAAAGAAGACTTTAAAAAGTGAAAAAAGAAATATTCATATTTGCGGTGCCGCGCAATGCCTTCTATTCATTGAATACGTGGCATTAAACTTCTTCCGGCAAAAGCAATTCATTGGAATAATTGAAAAAAAAAATAAGAGCGCCGGAATGCGTTTCATGAAGACGAAGTACCGGGTTTTCTGTGTGTATTAAAACGGAAATTGTATTCCGCAGCGAACAACAGTCGCTGGGAATGAAACATTTTTCCTTTGCTTGTCCATTCCTACTACCGAAACAGAAAGAAAAAGACATCCGGCAGAAGTCACCAAGCGATGGCAATTGATGTGGACACAAATAGCTTAGTCGGAACCAGATATGCAAAAGGTGTCTTATTGTTTTCCTAACACTCATAATCTGATCACTCTTCATTCCTCACCATAGCGCAAGCGCTGAACAGAGCTAGGCTGAACCACCTAGGCAAGCTCAATATTGTTTGTGCGAAAACATTTCGCTGTGTAAGATTTAGCATTGTGTAGAGCCTATTTCGCTCGGTGAATTGGCATTTCGGTTTAGGCTTGAGTTGTTTTAGGCCTGTAGAAGTGCAGAAATGCTTATGTTAGACCTTTAACCTGCATTGGAGATGAAAAATGGTTAAGGTTAGTGGGACTAACGTAAAGAACATCTGATTTCTGCAGGCGCCTTATCTCTTTCATGGGCGACAATTATTCTTTAAAAATGCATTGTTATATACTGCGAACCCATGGGCAGTCTCAACAGCGCCAAATTTCTATATTTAATCACGCGTTTTGCGCAGATTACACAGTAAAACTCACGGTAATTGAAACGCAGAATTTGAAGCCATCCGCAGTCGCTCCGATAGGTCTTAGCGAATAACGGCTTCTGGCTCCCGGAAAAAACAGACGAATACGTAGCGTCAGCAATTCTATTTAAAACTACAGATGCAAAGCCCAGGCCTCTTTTTCATTTGGACCAGTTTCCATTGTGTGGTTGAAGAGGTGAACTCTAGCGAACGCTTGAAGTGAAGCATTTGTAAGCTTCATTTACCGGCGTGCTTGAATACAGAAAGCGCCAAGCTTCCTAGAGCCAATTTCATTCGAAGTGTGTAAATTGATGAACAGGTCTCGCTTCGCAGCGCAAATAATCCGGTATTTTGCAAATGTTCAATGATTTGTGTCTGTCGTGCGCGTTATCAGGCATCAGAAAGAAAGGAAAAGGGAAAAAAGAAAGCACCTCTCCAGTTGCAATGGCAGTTCCGGTAGTTTACTGACAGACAGCTGCTCTCTCGGGAAAATATATGCAAAACTAGAAAAAATGTGCAAAACAACTTTTTATTAACTTCTGTAAACACGCTCCTCGTGAGCCGGAACGACCTTGCAAGAAGCAATCTTCACAAAACCGCCTGCGATAGCAGGCGGTTTTGTGAAGTTCTCTGAAACTCCTCAGTCCCAACCGTTCCTGTATTGAACTTCCTCTAATTACGTCCGGCGTAGTTTTCGCGTGAACTGTCTCAGTTCGCTTACAGTCCGTGGCATTATCCTTCACATTTATTTTCAATAGAAATTGCCATAGCCTGGTACAAAGACTGTCGTTTACTCGAATAGCTGCAAGGTGCTGTGCTTCGGAAATCCACCCTACTGATCATTCCGAAATAAAACCGCCTTTCGAGTTTTTTTGTGCATTTATCAGATCGCGGTAAAATAGGCCACCAAAGGACCTATTATCCGGATATGGCGATTGGTAAAAATAACTCCAATTAAGGTATGCAGGAAAAAAACAGAAACAAAAGAAAAATTCGGAAAAGTCACAGGCCACACGCAGCACATTCACAGCGTAAGCTGGTGGAGTGGCTCAAGAGTAGCTCCGCAGTAGCAACTCTCGAATATGGCTGCCCTTATAAGGTATCTGACATTAACACTCTCGAATCAGTTCAAAAGAAAGCAATCCGTTTCATATACCACCGTTATGACTGAAACTTCTCCCCCTCATCTCACCTTGTTGTGCTAGGTCTACAACCACTGTCCGAGCGGCACGATCGTGAATGCCTTAAATTGTTGCATATTCTCCTTAACACCCCACGCTACTTATTAACGAACAACTATCTGTCTCCTGCTAAATTGAGACCTGCTAGGAATAGCCACAAACTTAACCTTGCACAATTTCAACCGTGTACAAACTTATCTAAGTACAGTTTCTTTCCTCATACAATTGAAAAATGGAACTTACGGCCTGGTGAAACTAGGTCGTTACCTTTAGATGAATTTTTATATAACTTAGGTTGATTCATGCTGTGTTTACATTACTTGTTGTATGTTCGATTTTGAAACAATCCTGATTTTCAAGGTGTTGAAGTTGAGTTAGGCAGACGAATGTTTTGATGTTGTATCCAATGTACACACCCACTCCTGCGATAGCCCAATTGGGCTGCAGTATGTATAAATAAATGAATAAATAAATAAATAAATTTGGGCACCGCGCACAACAGTCTTCGCGGCAGTCTGTTTGCCTCGTTTTGATGAGAACAATATGAACTGTCTACCCGGCGTCGACGGCGGGCTGCGGTTTGTAATGCTCTCTGCACAGCTGTCTGCTGAGCTGGATCAAGCCTTACAACGGCAACTTACATGTCGGGGACGCTGCGCTTGCAGGCATCTTAACTAGATGGCGCCACCATACTGGCAGAGGCTGGGGACCGCTTTTTTTAATGCGCGCCTCGTCTGAATGGCATCTCGTCGTCTGCGCCTGCGCACGATGCGTTTGCAGGCGCCTTAACTAGATGGCACCACCATACTGGCGGAGGCTCGGATCGTCTGCGCCTGCCTTAAAGTGGGTTTTTCCGGCGCCCGATAGCAAGCGCTTGCGTGACTCAGTGGTAGAGTATTTGGTAGAGTAGAGTATCAGCGGGCGCGGGTTCGATCCTGGCGGGAACCGGGTACTTTTTTCGCATTTATAGCGACAGCGGTTACGTTCGCCGGACGGCATTGGTGGAGGCGGTGGAGGCAACGGCGGCGGACACCATCGCGAACCGAAACGGCTATTGAAATGAGCCCATAACAGCTTACGCTGTAAAAACAAGACAGCAGATGCATTGATCATGACCTTACTCAGGCATAGTCTGCTATCCAATCATGAAAGACAAAGGGTGCTGCATTGGCGGAATGCGAACGTTCGCATTCGGAATGCGAAGTGATCAGCCGTACGCGACAGTATAAAAATACAACAAAACTAAAGAAATACCTTTTACAAACTGAAGAATAAAGGTAAGCACAAAAACGATTAATTCTTGCTCTTACAAACTTGCATTGTTAAAAGACTGAGAAAATTTACAATCGGTCCTATTTCAATGGGAATCCATAAAATGAATATCAGAAGCTACTAAGTCTTAGACGTTATTTTTACGTGCTGTATCCACACAGACATCTTCCAGGCTTGTTTTATTACCAGGGCAATTTTAAGCAAATTTTTATCATACGAAATACATCATACACTGCCTCGATCGCCAGTCGCGCGGAAGTTTTGCGTTTATTAGCGGGCATCTTTCACCCTCGGAAAAACACTTTTGTGTAGCACGTATTCTGCAACAGAAAGCTCTATCAGGGATTTCTCATGTTGCTCTAGAATGTTCTCATTGACACTTTTCATCTAAATGTAATAATTGAAAAGTTTATTATTTAGGACTAGTTATCTAATTAGGTGGAATGCAATAAATAATCTGAGCATCTTCAAGCGACGGCAAACAACATTGCCTTGGTTCTGTCCAGGTAGGTGGCATGTGCATATTTTTAAAGTTTGGCTAAAGTTAAGTGAAACACCCTGTATATCCTACACGTCCACGCTAAGTTGTATCACACACAGGGTGTCAGCAAAAGTTCTTCATTTCTTCGCCTGCCATTCGTACTTTATCGTCACGCCTCAAATTTATTGTGTCGCTTGCGGTTGATCTTAAGAGTGCCTGTTCATTCCTGACAGACATGTCCAACAGTTCGGCGTGGAATTTTTGCGGATGTGACACGACAATAGAGCACAGTCTGTTGCCACTTCCCATACTTCGATGCTCAGCGTTGGGATCAGCGCGGTTGTTTTAGCCGTTTGAACGAAAGACCGCTCTCGATGGAAAAAAAAAAAACACCGCATATCCACGAAGTGAATGATGATGAGCGGACGAAGCACCGGGGGATTTCGGACAACCGTGAATCCCCCGGCGCCGGCAAGTGGACCCAGAGGCGGCGAGAGCGCGGGAAGCGGCGGCAAAACGCCGGAAGCGTTCTCTACCTGAGGTTGGTGCCGCCGATGCTCGGTTCAAGCGCGAGCTTCGCGAGCCCTCAGCTCGGGGTCCGCTTGCCGGCGTTGCCGTACTGCTGCAGATTTGCGAGCCCTCAGCTCCGGGTCCGCTTGCCGGAGTTGCCGTTTTGCTGCAGCTTTCCGCGCCCTAGACTCCGGGTCCGCTTGTTGTCTGCGTCGCCGTGCTGCAGCAGCTTTACGAACCCTCGACTCCGCTTGCAGTTCAGCCGCCACTATCGCCTTTTCATCCATAGCGGGCGCGCCGTTATCAGAAGCGACGGTTATCATCCATGGCTGAAGAGAGAAAGAGAGTGCGCGTCGGGAACGAACGCCCTTGTGCACCGACCGTTATCATCCGTGGCTGAAGAGAGAAAGAGAGCACGGCATCGGGAACGCACGGCCCTGTGCACCGCATCGCCCCTAGCGGTCTCCTTGCAAACCAGAGCTATACGGACGACGACGACGAGGGGGGGGGACAAGGCTCGGCCCTAAGGTGCTTCGCCCCTAAAATTCTGGGACATTGGCCTAAACACACTTGTATGCACAAGGTCAAAAAAAGCCCTATTGCGTTTCCTAAAGGCGACTGAACTGTACGAACGCTGGTAAGCGAACATTCTTTTCCTATGCTGCGTTCCATACATAGCAGTCAACGCTGTGGAGGCTCGAGAGACTTCTTACAGTGGCTTCGTTCACTTTAACGCGATAGCGTTTAGGGCCCCGTGTCGCAGAAAACCCGGCGTCGGCAACCGGCGTGTGATCGCTGGTGGCGGAGAAAATCATCCAACCACATCGAGCGCGCAGACCCTCCACGTGGTGCATGGGTTTGGTTAACAAAAATTTAATTTCTCACAGTGAAATCCGTCACAAAAATGGTAAAGCACGACTTTACAATTCGGCGTTGGATTCGCCGTCGGATTGTTTACCAATCGGCGTCGGATTGTAATTTGAATGTACGAGAAAACCTTATTCTGCTACGAGGAAACTCAAACCTTTCTACCAGGCCTTTGCGCGTCGGGTCAATAGCAAACAATTAATAAAATAATAGAAAAGGTGCTAGGGACTTCACAGTTTATATAGACCACTTATAAGGCCCCTGGAAGACGTCTTTCTAGCAATGCATCACTTCATAAGTGAAGCCGACTTTAAGGGGATTGGTGTAAACTTGGTCTTTGTAAGCTGGCTTTCCCACGTTCAGTGTTGCAGTGAATGAAGCCTACTTGCCGCATGCGAACGATGCGATGCGAACGGGTCCCGATAATGCTGTCGGGTTCTACTCTTAAAGGCGAAGCTTAAGAGTAGAAGCGTCCTCGAAGTTTTAGATCACGGTACAAAGTCTAAAACTTTACAACAGAGCCAGTCGTGGAAGTAATGAAAATCTTTACAATCGCGGACTTATAAATAACGGATGCTGAACAGGTCGGGCCAGCGCACGTCGTAATCACCGGTGGCCAAGAATGTTAACCTGCGCCAGCAGTGGCTGTGAAGGTCGCATGGACGCTTGCAGTGCGGCTCTGGCTGAGCATCTTATACAACCACTCACGCTAACTTAGTCTGCTTGGCGTTATGCGAAGTAAAACGAAATAAATAATCGAAGCTCTTGATACAATACATGTATTCCCTTTTGAAGAGCGTTATTTACCTTTTTCGTACTTGTTAGTAAGTTCAACCAATAAAAATTACATCCTTCAAATCTGCAACGTCGGGTAACATGAACTTGCCGCGCCATCACCGTTCTCGAATGTAAACTCTAGGAGCCGAAATTTAAACAATGTCCTGCACACGTTACAATTGCTTTCAAAAGCGCGAAACCCTTATATCTGGGACCTGTGTCGATTAGGATTTTGGGATTACAACGCTACAAGTTGACGGATAAAATGCCGTTGTAAATGGGGCTCAAGTTTAGCCATACGCTTCCGAGCGCTATTTAGTACAGAAATTTCCATTGCCTCAATCCATGGCAACACTATTTGCGCATGGACATTCAGCTATGCGTGCAACGCATTATCATCCCCTTTATTCACGAATTTCTCCTTGGTTCAAGATAACAGAACAACATTTTATTTCTCAGTTTTGGAATTGAATACAAAGTTTGGGGCTAAATGCCTTTGGCCAGCCCTGAATGACAGACAGAAAGCATCGTTTGTTGGTTTAGAGCAAGAAAACAGGACATGGCAGAACAAGTTCGACACACGACTCGGATTCATTCGAACGCACGGCCAGACGAGAAAGACAGTTGTAAGATCGGCCGACGACAGTGGTTTTACAAACGTGATGTTAAGGAAACTAAACGTCAAGCAATAGTTATTTATCATGAGAGCTGTCTGTACAAATTTGAAAATAATCCATGGACGCTTGGGGTGAAGCCCACTTCCATGGTTTCTGCTCCGGGTTTTCTCTCTATTGTTGTAAATGCTTACGCAAAATATATTTTATACATTAGCTTTCTTACGATACTACACGCAATTACGAGGTCTATGTGCCTCTCTGTCTTTCTGCGTTTGTATCTATGTATCGATGTGTGTTTTTGTTTTTGTATCTGAACAATTTTCAGCATATCTGATTCATTGGGCAGTGAGTGGTCAAATGGGTAGCGCATCGGGTTGCTGTGATGAGGTTTGCAGGGCTCGAAACCGACCGTCGGATCAACTTCGGTCACTCAGTACCGGTTAATGCCTACATACGTGCAGCTCTTCAACGAACCTTTTTCGCGCCGGCATGGGACACTGTACACGCGGGACTAGATAAGTACCTCTGTTCGAGAAACTCTTTCACGCCGACTTGGAGTACTGGCTATGCGCCAGTCGATCTGTGCTGGTCTACAATGAACCTCTTCCATACCCACTTGGGTCGCTGGGCATGCGCTAGTAGGTGTGTCCCGCTCTTGAATGAACGTCTTTGACGCCAACTTGGGTAACTAAGTATTTGTCACTGGGAATGTGCCACTCTGTAATGACGAAATACATCCCTTAGATTTATCGGATTCTGAGCGGAATCGATCCCACGCGACAAGAGTTCCTCAAGGACAGCAACCCGGCGCATTAGCAGGCGGCGCCACAAATGCACTGACTATGTACCGCTCTTCAATGAAGGCGTTTCACGCCAAGGCCTGAGAGAGCTGCGCCATGGTGGTACTGCGTTATGCGCCGCTGTTCAATAAAAACTCTGGCCAACTTGAGTCACTGAGTACGGCCACTGAGTGTGCTTGAAGCAAGTGAACCGCAGTGATATTAGGCTCGACGTGGTGCGTCGAGCCTCAGTGATAGTAGGCTCGACGCACCACGCTTCCCGTCTCGGAGGCTACGCTCGGACTTCGCGGCAGTGCCACTAGATGGCGCAGCGTGTCCTGAAAGAAGCGCGAGGAAAGAGCCCGGTTACCAGCATGAAACGTTTCTCAGCGTTCGCACGCTCTGGTGCGCCATGCATTTCGGAGGCCACACGCAGGCTTTACGGCGACGACGCTAGGTGGCACCGAGTGTTCATGTGGAAGCGCGAAAGAAGAGTAGTGCTGCAGTACAAGCCACATAGATAACCCGTTTCAACGATGGCATAACGTCGTGTCGCTATATTGATTCAATACGAACGCATTAACGTCGACAGCCATTGTGAGATGGGTGGTGCCGCAACTATATTTACATTTGTTGAGGAAATTGTTGAATCTCGGGGCATTTCGCACACTTAGAAAATAAAATTTCGGGGGGTATTTATGTGTGCCGTCATTAAAGGGTTATGAAGGTCTTCGTCACGCATGGTTGTCATTCCAGAGTAAACCGGAAATATGTACACGTTGAAACCCTATCGCCTATTTTGATAATTTTGTGCAAACTGTCGTGGTGAGGTACTTAAGAGAATTTAAGACAAGTAGTTTTAATTAGCTGCTTTTCCTTCAGACACGTAAGCGCCGTATGGATGCGCACACATGCATAGCAAATATGCCACGTTACAGCAGAGCGTTTCCTCTCACGCTCTATCATCTTGCGATTTTCTGCTAGAGCTTCGAGCTGAATGCGCATAAATGTTCGAAAGCAAATGACCCCACGGAAACCTCTCGATAAATGTTAATGAGGCAAAAATTAAAATAGTGCCTAAAGGTGACCTCTGAAAGAGATTAGGAAGGCCACAAAAGTGGCGGATACAAGACGTCCCAGACTCATCGGGCGAAAGCCAGCCGTCTTCCAACAAGT
The DNA here is from genome assembly GCF_013339745.2 of Dermacentor silvarum. Lineage (NCBI taxonomy): Eukaryota > Metazoa > Arthropoda > Arachnida > Ixodida > Ixodidae > Dermacentor > Dermacentor silvarum. Next base: position 102,976,442 of record NC_051162.1, on the reverse strand, counting down.
CCTATGCTTGCCACCGTAAACCGCTTAAAGTTGAGAGACACTTCGCGCCACAGCATGGCCCCGTACGACCAAACAGATCGTTTCTTTTCATTCATGAGCGCAGAGTAGGAGGACGGAGATTTTAGTCTTCTGGAGTGATCTCACTGGGGAGCTTCTCTAATGAAGAGTCAATGCGAAAAAGAGAACGAAGAGGTAGCAGCACATGGCGGCTTTGCGTTGACCAATTAGTACCTGATTTTAAATCTAGGAAAGTATACGGACTTGGCTGCGTTGAGTTGGTTTTCTTCTGCGACGGACGGTGACGCTGCGTACGGCATGGCGGTCAAGAAAAACAAGAGATAAGCTGTCGTGTTTAGGTAAGAGAAGATTAAAGTACAAGATGGCAGAAAAGCAAGGAAGAGATTGATACAACCGGAGTCATTGCAACTGCAGGTAATGGTACACCCTAGTGACTGAGGTTTTAAATAAAAAAATGGGGATCGTGATCAAATAGGAAAAGTGCTATATTGGGATACATGCAATAAAAACTAAACGAATAAATCAGTCTATGGGACTATTTATCCCCGCCTCGTTTAAAGGCGATACCAATACACGTCATCATTGGGACGTCATCAATCATGCTTGAATTTCTTGTATACAAAACTCAGAGTGGACCTGTTGCATAATATTCCAATATACGTTTTGTTGAATACCTTATTCTAGCATACCTACGTCTAAAAGAGCTCAAGACGGTAAGAGTGCTCGAGAAGAAATGCTGGAGAACATGTGGATGAGCTAATTCCCTCAGTTCATGTATACATGATGTGGAACTGATAGAAATGAGCCTGTAGTCGCATTAACGAATAGCACATCGACGCGATTCCACTCTCGACTGCTGATTGGTATTAGGAACGGCAATTATGTGAAGTGAATGAGAGGAGAGGAAGGTGAATGGCGAAAGAGTTATCTCAATGTGCTACTGCATGTACACTGACAAAATAATTTCAACTGATGAAAACGAGAGCACGAAAAACATTTTAATCGCGACGCTGTAAGAAACTCGACACCGTAATACAAATTACCCACACCATGTTCCTGTTAAGGTAGCATCAAAAGAGCATGTCACGGGCACAATGGCACCGTCTCCACTTGTATAGCTGTCAGTGACAAGAGGACAGTGATGTGCGATGCTTGTCGAGTGAATATTGGGTTGAAGTGGGCACGAACCCAATTGCACATAGCCAGAGACCCAACTTTTCTATTCGGACCCATACTGAGTGGTGCGCCCAAAGATCCAAGTTGTATACAATTCAAAGACAGCATCAGCCAACAACCTCAAGGCCGGCGGTAGGTGGGGAAAGAGGCAGACAAAGATTCTTTCAATTCAACAAATATGGCCAGAATCAGGAAGGAGGTAGCATGATATATGAACTTCACCGGTATGAACGCATTGCGAAGAAACTTGGAGGTTAACAAAGAAACTATAGAAAACGTTAAGGGCCACGCGCCGAGTCATGGAACGAAAAATAATTAACGCGACGCTACGAGACGGAAACTTAGGGTTGTTGATTAGAGAGTAAATGAGGGCATCCGATAATCTAGTTCTGAGTAATAGAAGAAAATGTGAAGACCCTTCCCAGGTTCTGAGTAATAGGAGAAACGGAAGGCGCTTCCCTGGTAGTTCAGTGATAGAATAGTAGCCAGGTCAAGTTGATGACAGCGGGGAATCAGGTGGTGTGATAAATTTAAAACATTTCGGCCATATCATACGATCACCTGACGAAAGGTACTCTCAGTTGGAAATTGCTGAGACATGTCGTAGTCCTGGGGTAGACATATGCGTAAAATAGGCTGATTATGACATTGATAACTCGCAACAATTTACCTTTTCGAAAGAAACAGTATTACGTGTACGTAATTAGGTCATATTGCGGCTGAAGTATGCATTTTTTGCAGGCCAGCTGGGGGGAGATGTATAACGTTGGATAATTTTCTAGCCACCATTGGCACGCAGCCACTGCGGGCGCACGTAATTCTCTGCCCATGGCCTGACATTGCAACGTCAATGCAGACAGTTAAAGCGCTGTTGAAATTTCTGCGTGACATGAAACTAGACGTGCTGCTCTAGTAGGGCCACCATCTAAAGCACATAGGCACTCACCACTTCTCTTCTCCTCAACATCATCCATCCAAGTGTTTTCACTCTCCTTCCCTCTTCCTCAGGGGAGAGTAGCAGGCTAGAGCACACTACCTCAGGTCAACCTCCCTGTGTTTACAATCGATAAAATATCTCTCTTTTCTCTCTCTAGGTATATAAAATGCAACACACTTGGTCCATCAAATGACTACAATACACTAGGCTCGCATGCTTGAAATCCCGCGAGAAAAAAGTTGTACAGGTCTTTTAGGGATATTGATTGACTCCCGAATAAATTTTAGGGGCACGCTGAAACTATTGTCAATCAGTCGTACGTGAATTTGCCTTAGGTCGGGTGTGTTCCTTCAACTGTGCGCGCGACTAGTTCTGTCTCTTACTCTCTTCCCTTCTTTCTCCCTTCTCACGCTTTCATCCCGCCCCCCATCCCCCCTCCCCCACCCCCCGAGTGCATGGTCGCCCACCGGACGTGGGTCTGTTTATCGTTTCTGCCTTACTTTGTTTCAATGTCTTTATTTAAAGTCTCGACAAATAAACGACTTTTTAAACATAAAATGCCACGTCAAATTTATGTTGTCCGTTCAAAGTATGAATACTGCTACATTGTTTGCACTGACAATATTTTCATCTGTGTAAGAAAAATTAAGCCAGTTGCGCGCTTGTGAAACCTGATGAAAGCGCGGAGCCCTACAAGCGTGGGTGTACAACGTAGTGGGCGGTTTCAAATCCCGCCTCGCCAAGGAAGGTAATATTGTTTTCTTTCTTTTCTTTCTTTTTCTCTCTCGGTGCGTCTCTCTTTCTTTTTTTTATTTCTTTCTTTCTCTCTCGCTCTCATTGTCTCTTTCTCTCGCCTATAGCAAGTTGTGTTACAATCGTTGGTACAATGCAACCATATGGTTCCCATAAATGCATGCTCTGCAATCATGGGAGTATAGCGCAATGGCAAATTGTTTATCGTCTGTTTTTCTAGACAGTGACCATCCTTTTTTGCGTGAAATATTACAGCTCCGATTAGTTCATTATCTTCCTGATATAGTAGTGTCATCATGAAGATGCCAAAGATGTCACACAGGCTCCTTGGGGCTTTCTCAAGGAGGTCGTTGATTAATTCTTTTTCTTGAAAGTTAGGTTCAGTCTGGAGTACATTTTCACTGCGAGTCGAAAAGAAATTTCTGCTGCACTGGTGGATTCGATCTTCCCAGATCCTTTGTATCGTGCACCTTATTTAAATCAGCCATATCAGGATGTACTTAGGCGGGTCCGTAAAATGTGTGTACCTCCTGGAGCAAAAACGTTTTTCTTTAAATTGCACACGGAAACACTTCCTGTTAAAACCTGGTTGAACGCGAGGAGCTGCTTCGTGCCATGGTCCACGAACTGTCGACTGTGTCCACGTGCTGAAACCATAGATCACTGTTCTCCAACGGACGCTTAAAAAGGACAGTGACATCACTCCGTACGCAAATAGATTCCTACCGTTTAAGATTAGTGGCGGTCCTCCCAATGACATGTTCGTACTACTGGGTTTGTATAGCCTATGGAGAGCTAATTGAATGTGTGATCGCCATGCCGAATGCCCGCGATCTACAAGATCATTCTTTCAAGAAAGCGCAGCTTATACAAGAAGAGTGTACATTGCGCTGGAACCTGCGCCTGACTGGATGCACTTGTTGGACGCATGTGTGTGTTTGCCCGAGTTTTAAGTGTGTAGCTATGTCCGCACTGTAATACGCCTTCAGTTTTATTTTCCATGCAATTAAGAAAAAAAAGTGGGAGTACAGCGCAATGCTTATGACACTCGCCGTCGGACTGTGGGTACCCGGGTTCGAATCCCGCCTCGCCAAGAAAGGTCATTTAGTTGTATTTATGAATGATCTCACTCTCTTTCTCTCTGAACCTCCTCTCCTCCTATGCTTTCCTTTCACTCTCTCCCAGCTCGGCGATACGGCGCACGACAACGAGACCAACCTAGTGAGGCTTTAACAGCTCCGCTGTAAAATAAAAAAAAAAAAACCTCAATGACTTCAGCTACGTGTCTGTGCGTATCATGCACGATTGGTTTTGGGCACGGGGTGTTTCTTGTTACTAGAAGCCTGTGTTGCATATGACATGTTGTACCCCTTGAAGTGAACAGAAATACCGGGGTGATTTCTGTTTGTGCCATGTATTTTACAATTGCTGTTGAGAAATAAATTTGCCTGTAGAAGTATTTTTTGCCCGAACAAACTTGTGAACACGCTGTTTTCTACGTAGGTTTTTATGTAATCAATGTAGGCAAGTAACGCGCTTTGTCATCAGGGAGGTAGTGGCCAAATACTGCACCAGGGAGGTCAATTCCTGTTCTGGTGAGGGAGTGACTTCGTTGAAGCTTACTGGGCCTTCCTAATTCGGTTGCACCTGTACTAATATAGCCCCACTAGCTCTTGGTGATATTTTTGCCGGTGTCAGGCGCCAGTCCATGCCTGAAGATGTAGCAGACTGGAGGAGGATTCGAACTTACGACCTTCAGATTAGAAGCCGGATGTTCTCCTCTGCTCGATCGCCACGTATTGAAAAGAAAAGTGTACAATCATTGCACTCTAGCAGTGCTAACATATGGGGCAGAAACTTGGAGTTCAAGAAGCTCGAGAACAAGTTAAGGAACGCACAAAGAGCGATGGAACGAAAAATGTTAGGCCTAACGTTAAGAGACAGGAAGAGAGCCGGTGTGGATCGGAGAGCAAATGGGGATAGCCGATGTTCTAGTTGACATTAAGCGGAAAGAAATGGAGCGAGGCAGGCCATGTAATGCGTAGGATGGCTAACTGGTGGACCATTAGAGTTACAGAATGGATACCAAGAGAAGGAAAGCGCAGTCGCGGACGGCAGAAAACTAGGTGGGGTGATGAAGTTGAGAAATTTGCAGGTGCAAGTTGGAACCAGCTAGCGCAAGACAGGGGTAATTGGAGATCACAGAGAGAGGCCTTCGTCCTGCAGTGGACATAAATATAGGCTGATGAAGATTAGGATGATGAACGCGTTTCGTAGCCCCACGATCTTGATACCTTGTTGACGTAGCGGTGGTGATATATTTAACTTTCATGCTTTTGTATAAAACTGGAGATTATATTATGCCTGTGCTACGTTTCCTGATATCCCAGTTTTCCTGTTTCTACAATTTTTAGCTTTCTTAAATAATTTGATTCGCTGCGCAATTGCCCAGTAACCAAGGCCTCGAGCTCTTCATGGGCACTTTGAGAAATGAATAAATCATTGCGCTGGTCTTACTGGCCGCTCAACCATTCTAATGTGTTTGTTAGTACAACGATATAATACTGAATAATAACGGCAACTGTCAGCCTGTGATCCTAAGCGATGATTGTCCCCATTTAGGTGCGTATAAAAACATTGATGCGTAAACTGTGGTTCAGAAACTCTGGATTCACAGTAGACGTTTTTTTCTTCCCACACCGCACAATGTGTGTGCACAGTGGAGTGAGGGAATGTTGCCTTCCTTTACATAAATCATCATTTCTTGAAGATAGTGAGCTTCTGTGCAATACCTCTACAACACTTTGCATGGTGTAAACAATCGGATATTTGTTGTGTACAATTTGATGACAGCTTCAGCACTGAAAGAATCGGCAATCCTAAAAAATGCAGCGACATGTTCAGGGATTCGTGCTTCAACATGGAAAATCATTGACACGTTGCAGTGATGTTCACAAAACAGACTGTGCTAAAACTGTAGGTCAGGATTTTCTATTTTACTGGGTGAACTTGTGCCCAGAAACATATGTGACACTCAAACTCCCAAGATAGCGGCGAGCACAGTCGTGCATCGTCCGAATGAGATGTACGAGTCAAGTGCGTCAGCTGTTTATGCATAACTCATCGCAAATTTCCATGTAATAGTCTGTGCTTCAGCACGCCCCTGAATGTGCACCACTATTCTCGTCGCGCACGCAATCTGATCACGCAATATTATTTACAAGTAGGATCAACGACAACATTCAAGAAAGCACAACGAAGGCTTTCTTAATGCCTGGATGTTTCATCCACTAAGAAAACCTTTTCTTCCTGTGGCGATGGTATCTCGCCGGGTTGTGAGAATATGCAGAGTAGTCCATATGTGTCGCAAGTATTTTGTTAGTGCTCGTCTGAAAAGATGAAACTGATAAAATAAATGTTGATGAGAATAGCCATGTTCCTACGAATATATTACAGCCCTGGTCTCGGACACATCGTGTTCTGATATCTCACGCACAGTTCCGCGCCAACGTGCTAAATATTCGACACCTCTCCCACTGTTCATTAATGCGTACGCAACTTTGTCGTCCATCTTCGGCAAACGCAACACCACATTATCATCTCTCGGACCCGATGCACTAGTATGCGCCCTATGATTAAGTTCAGTGCAGGCTGAATATTTACCTACTTATTTACACGTACATTCAATCCCAGATGTGGTTATAACTGGGATAGCAAATACTATGTAATAGGAGTTGCAAAAAAGCAGAAAAGAAATCAATGAGAACATAATTACAGAGGTGTTAATGAAAGGCTTTTTTGCCAGGCTATAAATGCGATCCATTTAAATACACTACTGCCTACTCAAAGCACTGGTTCAACGTTCGAGTTTCATAGAATATGTGAACTAACCCTGCGTTTCATGTTCGATTTTTTTTTTCAAATTGAGTGAACACCTTCACGAACACCAACATTTATTCATGTTCATTACACAGCTGACTTCCGAAAAGGATTATAATAAAATACTGAATTTTCAATAACACTAAATCGGCACGCAGCAGATAATTGCGTTGCAAACTCTGACTGATGAAGTTATGACAGAAGAAAGAGAAATCCGAGTTCTATCAGAAAATTGTGATTTTTCCGATGGAAAAAAACAGCGATTTAAAAGATTAGACCATCAAAACTCTATATTCTCCCTCTAGAAATGCCACTTCAGGCTTCCGAGGACATCATTAGGTCTGTTTAGTTCAATGAGGCTTACTTTGAAAGCCTCTGGTAAGAATTATACCAACGAGGCATTGTTACGGGGACGTACAAAGAGCACATTACCTATACACATTGTACTGCAATGTGTCCTTGAAGTGAACTAAAAATAAAACAATCGGGTTTTTCAGGAATAAAACTTTTGATATTACCGGGGGAAAAGCGGAGAATGTTGCTTTTTATCAAATGGTGAGATCCAGAAAAGCAGGCCACCGAAGGGCCAACTATGAAAATCATCAAAAATACCCTCCAGTGATCATTAATTATTTTCTTTTCATCTTTAGTTTGCCCCTGATGATGCGTATAGTCTTTCTGAGGGTAACGTCATCATAAAAGATCATACTAGTAGTATAAACTTTATTTTGTCCGCGCTGGAGTTAAGGAAGGAGGCAAGTGGGAGGGCTCGTCCTCTTCTTCCTCAGGCGGCGGCCAGACCTTGTGCTTTGGGGCGTCTTCGGCCATCTGGACAAACCGGAGTTGGAGATCCGGGTCTGAGCGGAGCAGTGCAGTCTCCCCCTGCTCTAGGTTAGTGATGGGAAGGGGAGATAATAAGCTAGTGCTTTTTCTGGTCCTTATCAGGGGACGTGCCCACATGATGTGGTGAAGATCGGCTCAACCTGTGCATAATTTACAATCCGTAGTATATAGCCCGGGATAGAGGGGACTGCACGTTACTGGGTTTTGGAAATTGTGCGTCTGTAAAAGGCGCCAAGTAACTGATTGCTTTTTATCTAATTTTTTGTGAGCGGCACGGTAATGCCACCTGCCCTGGCGGTAGAATTGTAGAATTTCCTTGTGGGATACAATCCGGTCGCTGCCTGAACGGCTGAGATATTTGAACTGCTCATCGCAAGAGTTTGTCGTGCGGCCGCGGATGGACGCACGATGGCCCGTTCTCGGGCCGCACTGTGAGCAGCTTCTTTTCCCGGAACATAGAGAAAGAACACAGAGAAAAATATCCTTTTTTTCCTATAGCGATTGCTTTGTGCGTCCCTGTGTGTATCTAGCGAGGACCCGAGTCATGGTGTGAGTAAAGTTGTCTGATCCCTCTGACGCCTTTTGATGTGGGTCTCCTGTAGCAGCCGTATTGTAAAGCGTATCTCTATCGGTTCAGTGGTTCTGCTCTGGAACGTTTATTTAACGAACGGTGGTTTTTTAGACAAAATATACATGAAAAGTTTTATTATAGTGGTCATTTCCAATATTTGCAATGCTCTGCAATGTACTAGTATGTAACTGGTGGGTCTTGCAAATAAATAAACGTCTCAAAACTGTACGCAGGATTAAAAGGGACGCCGTAGTGGTGGATTCTGATTATTTTGACCACCTGGAGTTCCTTAACGAGCTCATAAGCGTAGGTGCATGAAAGCATTCAGATTTCACCCTGAACCAAGCGGCTGCCGCGGCCTGGAATGAAACCCTCGACCTCTTGCTAAGCATGAGAATACCGTAGCAATTCAGACACAGCGGCGAATGAATGAATCGAAATGTGTGGGAAAGCGAGTGTGGGAAAGCATACTGTGCTTTTAGACAAGCGCAGTATCAATGACGAGAGAGAGACGGTACTGTAATAACTACCGAACAGTTGAAGATTATACAATGACGGCGCTCAACATTTTACTTAATCATCCTCAACATTTCTGAAATACACCCCTCCGCCGAAGCGGAAGTTCAGTTGGCACATTGAGTTGCCCTTCTCTAAACGTTCGTTCCAGGCAATGGCTTCCCTCTTTCGCCCGCCGCTGATCACCTCAAGTTTCCATCTACCTGTGTTGGCGTTTGTACAGGCGAACTGCAATGAAATTGTGGACCATGCCGAAAGCCTAGTTTCAGATGGTGCAGATAAGAAAAGTTTGCAGGCAAAAATTTTTACGCTTGAAATATGAGTGAATGCGTCACACAAAAGCTAGCAAAAAATAGGCGTTTCTGATACTGAAACTGAAAATAAAGTCCCCACTATCGCTCAGCTGAAATGGCTCACGCCTCAGAATGCTGACAAGAAGCGCGGCTCTTAAGCATGGCCTCTGAGATCACCCGGCGCTCTTCGGACAGGTGTAAATCTTGGAGGCGGCGTGCTGGTATTTGCGTCATATCTGCTTACCACCATGTGTACGCGTCGTCTGCTTAGGTGTTACTTTAAAGGCTGCTAAACACAAGACAACTTGACAATTACTAGCTCAGCAGCGTTGCCAATATTCTTTCAGTAGTGTACGTGTATACTGTTCATTTCTAATCACTTAACAAAGTGAAAACGTTCGAAGCTGACACACGTTCAATGTTTGAATCCGAATCAAGGCCCTGCAGAAACAATGAGGCGCCATAGCTTTCGGTTCCTTGATAATTTCCAACTGATTTCGATTGCCGTTAAGTCACTGCGACGCTGTGCAGACTTCACAATCGGCCAACGTAATCGCGTGTAAAATTTTTTTGAATAAGCACGCATGCCATCGTCGTTTTAACAAACACCACATGGAATAACCATATGTACGTACAATTGTATAACACGTAGTTACGGATGACGTCAAAATCCGTGTTTCACTGGCTTACGCTCGTGCGCTACCTATGTAGAACCTAACAATCGCCATGTCGTAGGCTCGCGTCAAACGGCCAGCGTAGAAACCATGCAATTGCTGCCATACAAACGACCCTCTACGACGTATTTGTTGTGGTGCTGCTGTCGTCCCGTACCTACGCTCCGACCCGCACACAAACCACTACGAATTTACAGGAACACGTTGGTCCAATTAGTTTTGTTTTGCGGAACCCAAAACAATGCTCGATAGCCGGGTACTTGCAAAATGCTTCGCATACCATAGACTTGAACAGTGGGTGTGATCCGCGCAATTTCAGTGCGATTGCAATTATATGGAATCCAAGCGGATTTCTGCTGTAGGCGTCACCGTCGCCGTGAGGTTCCGTATAAAGTCCAAGGCCTATAAAATAAGCGCCGGGCGCTGTATGCTGTATGTGCGAGTCAAAGCGCGCGAGGGACGCGCGCTTTCATGGAGAGCGAACGCACGGCGCAGAGACAACCTGACGTGTTCCGTCGTGCGAAAGGTCGTGGGGGGATGGAGGGAGGGAGGAAAGGCGACGTCCTAGCTGCGGCACCAAATGCGTAGTCCTGCGACCGGGCGCACGGGGAACTGGCGACTCAATCTCCCACGCGAAAGGAGGAAAGCGGGCAGGCAGCGCGGGAAGAACCGGATGAGGCTTTTGCTCTGCCAGCAACTACGTACTTGTACTTTGCGCGGCTTCGGGCTGTCGCGCGCACCGTATCTTCAAAGCGATCTCCGCACGGCTGTTACCTTCGTATGTGCTGTGCTTTCGCCGCTCAGTTTCTGTTGAAGCGATAGACCACACGAGCCTTCGCTCGCTGCTGCGGTCACGCTTGCTCACGCCAGCATTTTGACAGTGGTGGTCTGTGGTCATAGAGTGTGTTCTATTCATGTTTGCTTGTGCGTGCTGACACCAGGCTTGTTAATTCAGTTAGTAATGCGAATGTGTCCAAGTTTATGCAGCCGATAAAACTACTATTCTTGCTCCGTATAGCTCTTCACAAATTTTGCTATCGCAATTGATGCTTCGCCTTGACGAAACTGCGACTTTTTTCACAAGGTTTTTGGATTTCGGCAATATTGGGTAAAAGTGAGCACCTCGTTTAAGCATCTCGCGGCCATCAGCAGTTCTGATATGCTTTCATTTCTGTGAGTACCCTTCATGTTAGCTTGTTGCAATTTTCACAAAGCAATTCATCCGCTCAGGTGCACATTGATATTAGCTCGCAGCTTTGTGCTCTTGCTTGAAAACTGTTTGATATCTGTATTTTACTGCTAATGTACACTGCCCAGCGACTGGAACACGATACTCGGAGCGCATGGCCACAGGCAATTTTTGCGCCTAGGGTGGGTGCTTGATTACTGCACGGACACCACATGCAGTCAGAAGGCATCAACATGGCTCTGCCTTTCATCATAAACCACAATGCATCAGCTCGGTGTCCCCATCACGCACCGGTGGCGCGTTGTAGTGCACGTTAAAGAACCCAAGGCGGTTAAAAATTAATACGGAGCCCTCCACTATGGCGTGCCTCATAATCAGAACTGGTTTTGGCACGTACAACCCCAGAAAAAACAAGAAGGCGCAGAAAGCACCGGTCGTCATGCACTCTGAGTATCACGTTTCAATCGCTGCGCGTTGTGCATGTGCCCCGCGGCAATTAAAGCATTCCATATGCAAGAAATAATGTATACAAAGCAGGAGATCTGAAAGAAGCCCCTTATGCAGAGACAATAAAAGTATTTTGTGATTTGAGCAATGGGTTTCATTTATTCAACTGAAAAATCATTTATAATGTTAGTTCGATTTAACGATGTCTTATAATCAGCCGGCTGCATTCCATGAAGTGGGAAATTACGGCGCCCCAGATTTAATTCCATCTTAACAAAAAACTAGCGCGAAATAGACCCGCAACTAATCTTTTATATCCAACGAAACAAAGTAAGTAGATAGGAGTGGAGATAGGAGATTTCTTTGTGTTGTCTACTTGTTTTGTGTCGTTGGAAATGAAATATTAGTTTGGAGGCAGCGCCTGTGTTTGTTGTTTCTTGCTTGTCCACGTCTTTTTGGTGCTAGGTTTTTGTTAAAATGGAACGACACCAACTCGTCCACGTGTCAGCACATTTAATTACAGGAATTGTGGTGATCTCTGAAGAAACGCAGATTTGATATGAATGAATTTTGCTGTTTGCTAAATGACTTCATTAACGATAGCATCGTCGCATGCATGATTTGCCAAGTAGTAGGAAAGTCAGAGACAAACATTGCTGCAATGAAAATTAATGTGCTACAAAGTATTGCTATAACAATTTCTAAAAAAGGAACTGCATACAAAACAAATCAGTGAAAATGTTGCTTGTCATAAGCCTAAAAATAATCAATTTTCAAACGGGAAACATTATTGATCACAATAAAATTAGCGTCGATATTTTCTTTTACAATAATCATGGCTCGAAAACAAACGATAAATAAATTAGCTTACGCAATATAATTCTAGAGTGAGAACTCGCCGTCATTAGCTGTGCCGCAATTCGGAAATAGGGAAGTAACAAAAGTTATTTAAGTGAGAGTGCTAATTGCATCATACCGCTCGCGACGTAAAAAGTTTGGGTTTTGGATCCTTTTACAGAAGGCAAACCAGGACCGTCGTTAAAGAGATATTTTAACGTAGTGAGAAAACCATGGAAAAAAACAAAAGCTGCAAATGGGTGTCAAAGTTCTCGTAAGACTTCTTGCTATCTTTCAATTTATAATTACGCCAAAAATAAACACATGCATAACGCAAAAGTAGTTTTCGAACCACCCAGAATTACTTTTTTTATGCATAGTTCTAAGCCAGTTGGAAACTATCAAGCAATAACTGTACAATCTTGCGAATGCGGGGCAATACATAAAAAAAGAATGCACTATCGAATATTTTTCAAATACACTTCAGTAGCGATCAGGTTATGTATTTTTGAGAACTGTCAATAACTTGCAGAGTTGCACAACTGCCTGGAAAAATAACACGAAAGGCGTACTCGCATTGATAGATCGTAAAAAAAAACGTGGCACAGAAAGCGCATGCAGATTTATAAATGCGTGAAGTCGGTTCTTTTGAGAAGGCTTCAAAAGCTCTTCCGACACGCTCAGGCGAAAGAATGGTATGCAACGATTCCGTATTTCTTTTCTCAAAGAAAGAGAGGGACCTAACTTTGCGTCATCGCTTTTCACACGACAGCTAAACAAATAGCACTAGTTCTCGATGGTCGGACAAAAACTTAACTTCGTCTGAGCCCTAGGAATTCTAGCGTATTAGTGTCCGCCATTTGCAGAACCCTAGAAAAAGAAAAGGCTAGCTTCACAAACTGTCGTAGCTTCATTTTGTTTTCAGCGCTGCGATCCTTGACATGAACCCCCGCCCAAGAATCGTTTAGCTGAGAAAAGGTAAAGTGTGCACATGTCTGGACCTAAATAAAGTAATAAAATAAATAACGAAATAAAATAAACACTTTTCAACTATACGCAGTGACTGCTGGGAAGTGTAGCGGCTGGTGCGAAACCCTGAAGCAAAAAAAAAATAATAGTTACAGCAGCTCCGCTGATGCAGGAACGAGAAATGCTGTGGATGTTCGTCATTCCTAGTCTTCCATAGAGGCTGAGTGGCGAATTCGCGAGAAAGTTTACCTTTGTCGCGACTTCCACGCTCTGAAAAGTTTCGCGCTTGGTTGTACCGTCGTTTTTATTTCACTTTAGAGCTGTCAGTCTACTAATGCATAGACGTTTCTTTGTTGACTTCCATAGGCCCCTGTAGTTGTGTAGGCTTAAAACGGTATTCAAATATGAATGGCCGCTATTGTCATTGTTGTTCCACGTGCGCTTTTGTTTTAAACATACCTTTCACTCTAATAATGATTCACTACTCACCTGGAAACAGTAATTTGCGTTCACTGTGTAAGTCCTTATGGTCCTAATCAAACGGTATTGGCATGTCAGTGTACTGATGGTTCTACTGTTAAATGCACCATATAAAAAAAAATTGTCGACTTGAGTTCTCTGCGCACCCAAGCTGAAGCTATAAATAAAGACCTGCGTGCGCTTCCTTCGTTTTAAACAGCTCACCGAGCGCCATTGTCACGACTTTCGACAAACCCTTAACAGCACCCACTAAAAAAAAAGTGTATACTCCTGGTATTTCTTGTTACCAAGAACGTTTTCAAGAACGAATACTTGCAAGCTACACATAATTTTTTTATTAGTCCCAAAGGGTTTTGTTTGCCGGATAAAAAACGCACTCAGCTACTACTACAGCGCCCATTTCTCTAATAGGCCCGCAATTTCCGTTCAAACCAAAGGGGATCGATCGGTCCTTGCAGTGAACCGTAAATACTTATTCAGAATGAAATTGCGGAAATAGGCTGAACTCTTCAATGTCATATGCACGCCTCTGCATAATTCCACTTATTTTTTAGAAAGTTTCGGCTTGTGAAAGACTGACGTTCTCTACCGGTACGTAACAATGGCATTCTGCTTCAATGTCCTTAGATACCATTTTAGAACTTTTTATTTTGTTTTGGTAATCGAGCAATAAAACAGGGCGGCTGTAAAAAGGGTGAACTTGCGCAATCGAATGCGGAGTACAATTCGGATCTTTTACGTCCCATTTTTTGTGTCGACAATACAACCTCAACATTTCCAGCTCACTTCTGGTGAACATAAAGCTTTACGGAGCATTCATTGTACAAGCGAGTGAATGTTTTTATTGTTGCTTCAGGTAAGGTTGTTGAGGTAAGCTCATTCAAACATGCTTGTTAAGCCAGTTAGGCGAATCTTTCTCGTACATTAGTTCCACAATCTCAGGGGAGATGTAAGCAACATGAACCTGGTATGTTTCACGTTGAAGTTTTTGTTCCTTTCTTAGTATTTTTGCTGCAGTTGCTCTTGGGCGTCATGACAGCTCGTCGCTGCGGAAACTTTTAGGACCGGCACAATGACAATTTAAATATGTGTGAGTGCGCCCATTTTCTGTTTATTGGTTTGTTTGAAGGAAAAGATTCGGTTAGGTTGTTTCGCAATATATTCTAAGTGAACGCCACGAATGGAGATACGGGCAGGATACGAGAGGAAAAAATGTCACAGTTTCGCCCCAAGGGCGAAGCAATGAACGCGATAGCAACACAGCAATGCCATACGAAGTAAGGTGAGCGGCTTTGGTAGCAATATGAATTGTAGTAAACATGAGCTGATTAATTAAGCAGGTGTGCTGCGCCGTAAGTAGACCGACATGAAGAGAGACTCGATGACCACGAGAAGGCGCCTGTGAAACGGTGGTGTTCATGAGAAGCGCTTCCCGTGGGCAGCGCGTGCGAAGGGACACACCTGTAGCGCTGCACAGCCGATCCGGGCAGCATTGCATGTGTAGCGTGCGTTGGAAAATGTGGCCCGACTATTACTAACTGAATGAACAAGCGTGGTGTGAGCGCGCACAAACAAACCTGAATAGATCACACTGAATGACTGCAGATAACGACTGTCAAAACGCTGGCAGCAAGCAGCGGGCGAAGGTACGTGCGGTCTATCGGTTCAACGGAAACTGAGCGGCGAATGCACGGCGCATAAAGGTCAGAGCCGTGTGGAGACAAGCGACGGTGCGAGCGAGCGACGAGCGCGGTTGCTGGCAGCGTAGAAGTGCGCCCCCCCCCCCCCCCCCCCCAGCTCCCTCCGGCGCTGGCTTCCCGCTTCCTTGCTTGCGCGTGGGAGATTGAGTGCGTTCGCTCTCCGTGATAGCGCGCGTCCCCGCACGCTTCCGCTCGGGCATACGGCGCGCGGCGAAGATTTTATCTATAGGGTACCTGACGGCGAACGGCGACGGCAGAAATCCGGTTGAAGTGTCCATATAATTGCTATCGCAATAAAAGGACATCTCTTTCTCCGTTGTCACATTTTGTCCGCTCCTCGATGAACGTCACGGCATACAAGTGCTCGTGATGTTACGTCGAGTCTCTGACACAGCTGAGGTATTCCCCGTATTATTGACCGGCGCAGGCACGTTTCAAGCCCTCTCAGTAATTAACTGAATAAGTGATTTACAAAACGTGTTTGAAGCATTCAGCGGAAATCTTTGTAAGAGCTGTATTGATTATCCGTTTGGATATCTAGATGATTGTCTAACATGCTTGCAAACATCATGCTCGTCGCATCAATGCTTCCGCGATTTCACACAAAAAATTGCACACCCGTCGTATGAACAAATCATCCTGGAATAGCAACCTGACAAATCGTTGCAGCAGGGGACTTCAAATGCTCTATTGCGAGCCTTACGGTCACCAAACCTGCAATGTCAACTTTAGCATTGAGGAGTGTTATTTGTTATTCTGTGCTGTAACCGGAAGCTTTTGTGTACGTGCTCACTCTCTTTAATTTCTTCTCACCTTTGTTGCTAGCCCCTCTCCTGTGTCGCAGCTTAGGGAAGCAAACCTAGTTCTCGATTCCAATAAACCCGTCACATTTCTTTTTTGTCTCTCCCTCACTTGCACATTCTTGAGACATAATGAATATTTGTAGTATAGCGCCTTGCCCCAGCACCATGCTATTGCTCAGGTATGACATATCGGTGGTACCTGAGTGGCTATGGCGGGGCGGTGCTACGTCTACTTCGCCCTAAGCTTAAACATGCATCCCATGAAGTGAAATCATTGGTCCATGCCACTTTTATTCGGCCCTAATTGGAATATTCATGCGTTATTTAGGACCCGTTCCCCAAAATCAGCATTAGCGCCTTTGAAAGGATACTAAGAAGAGCCATACGTTTTTTTTTTTCAAATAGGGCCGCGAAGAGTCTGTAAGTGAAATATTGCGCACTAATGGCTTTCAGACCCTTCAAACGAGGCGAAAAATAATACGACTGACGTTCCTGTGCTCCTTAATGAACTGCAAATTTTATTTAGATCCTAGTTCATATATAACCCTTTCTGCACCCAGGAAAACCCGCCATTCCCACCCCCTCAGTGTCACCCCTTAAGTTGCCAGGCCAAACCTCTTTAAGTTTCTTTCTTTCCTCGAATTATAGAAGAATGGAGCCTGATACCTTTCCATCATCTCAACTCCCCTGAATCGATTCAAGCTCATAATGCCAGTATTTCCTAAGTAACATTGCTCTTTTGTGCTATTTTGTTAGCATTCCTAAGTTTTATATTTTGCAATTCTGCCTTGTGTGCGCGTAATTTTTATGTATTGTCTTGTCCCTCCTGCATGGGCCACATGGCCTGCAGTATGATGTAAATAAATAAAATAGATAAATAAAATATTATTGACCTTGGCAAGGTTAGAACAACTCGTGAGGCTTATGCAGCGCTGACTAAAGGCCACGTCTTACGCTACAGAGGTCTTCCAGATACGAGAGAATACGGGGTGGGATTTCAAATTCATAAGGACATTGCGGGCGACATTGATAAGTTTTTCAGCAATTGTGAGAGGGTAGCAGCCGTCGTATTAAATCCGAATAGGACGTACAGACTAAGAGAGAAGAAGCCTTGCTCCAACCTCCTGTCATGATGATGAAAAAATAGAACAGTTTTATGGAGATGTTGAATTAGCAATGAGAAAGGTGCAAGGTCACTATACTGTTGTCATGGGCGACTTCAATGCAAAGGGGGGGGGGAGCAGGCTGGGGAACAAGCAATTGGCAACTACGGCATCAATTCTAGGAATGCTGGAGGAGAGACGTTGGTAAAATTGGTGGAAAGGAACAGACATCGAATAATGAATATCTTCGCCAGGAAGTGCCGCAACAGCAAGTGGATCTTGAAAGTCCTAAACGAGTAACAACAAATGAGATAAATTTTATACTCTCTCCCGTTCCTTCCATAGTGAAGGATATAGAAGTGTTAGGTAGCGTAAAGGGCATTGGCCATAGGTTAGTGAGGTCTAGAATTACTCTCGATTTGAAGACAGAAAGAGTAAAATTAGTCAAGAGGAACAGGCCAACCTAGAGAATTAAGAGTAAAAGTAGACGGATTGAGGCTGGCGCTTGCAAACAAATATGCAGCTTTAGAACAAGAATATGAAGATAACATACTCCTATAAGTAATGTTTGAAAGCGTAACTAGCCTCATTTCAGAAGCTGCAATTGAAGTGCGAGGTAAGGCACCAAGAAAGCAGTGGGTGAGCTCTCTCATGTAATGAATGGCCTAATAAAGAAACGACAAAACATGAAATTGTCTAACTCAACAGATCAGATAGAATCCGCTGGGTTGTCAGAACTGATCAACAAGAAGAAAGTAAGGGATATTCGGGATTATAGTGTGGGAAAGATTGAGGAAGCAATAGAAAATCGTCTCAACACGAAATCTGCGAGAAGAAAACTTGGCAGAGGTCAAGGCAAGATGTATGTGCTGGTAGATGAGCAGGGCAATCTCATCTGAAGAACATTGGTATGTGATAATATCAGTAAAAGAATTCTATACTGGCCTGTACAGTATCCAGAGCATCCATGCTACCTTTATGTCAAGTATTATGAACAGATGCGGCTGCTTCATCCATAACCAGCGATGAAGTTACAATGACTTTGCAAGACATAACCCGGGAGAAGGAGAAGATGGAATAACCGTTGATTTATGCAAGGCTGGAGTAGATATTATACTTGAAAAGATTGCGCGGTACTTTGTACGCAATGCCTCACGACTTCAAGTGTACCAGATATGCGGAAGGATGCCAAAATTATACTAATCAATCAGAGAGGAGGTGTTAAATAACTGAAGAAATATAGGCCCTTTAGCTTGCTTTCAGCAGTACATAAAATATTCACCAAGATAATTTCCAATAGAATCAGGGCAACACTTCATTTCAATCAACCAAGAGAACAGGCTGGCTTCAGGAAAGGACATTTTACAATTAATCACATCCATGTCATTCATCAGGCAATTGAGAAATCTGCGCAGTGACAATCCGCCTCTTTACATGGCTTTCATGGATTATGAAAATGCATTTCATTCTATAGAGATACCAGCAGTCAGAGGTACCGTGTAATCAGGGAGTACAGGAGGTATCTTGGGAATTATCTACAAAGGCTCCGCAGCTACGTTGGTTCTCCAAAAGAAAAGTAGAAAATTAACTATCAAGAAAAAGGTTTGGCAAGGAGGCACAATCTCTCCAATGCTATTCACTGCAGGCTTAGAAGTTTTCAAGCTATTGTAATGAAAAGGATTAGGAGTGAGGATCAACAGCCAATATCTCAGCAACCATGGACTTGCAGATGACATTTTCCTATTCAGCGACACCGGGAATGAATTGCAACAAATGATTGAGGACCTTAACCAACAAAGAGTAAGAGCGGGGCTGAAGAATAATGTACAAAAGACGAGTAATCTTGAATAGCCTGGCAAGGAAACAAATGGCAAGGAAGCAAAGAGCGATGGTACGAGAAATGTTAGGCCTATTGTTATTAGCGGAAGAGAGCGGTGTGTATCAGAGAGCAAACGGTGATAGCCGATATTCTAGTTGACATTAAAAGAAAAAAAATATTGAGCTGGTCCGGTCACGGAATGCGTAGGCAAGATAACTGGTGGACCATTACACTTAGGTATGGATGCCAAGTGAAGGGAAGCGCAGTCGACGATGACAGGAAATTTTGGGGGGAGTTATGAAATGAGGGAATTTACAGGCTCAAGTCAGAATCAGCTAGCGCAAGACATGTGTAATTGGAGATCGCAGTGTGAGGCCTTCGTCCAATTCTGGACATAAAAATAGTCTGATGATGATATGACGATGATGAAGTGGTGTAGCCGTGCCGTAACTCTTAGCAGCTCGATGGCAAACTTGTGCTTTCGGTGTCTTGTCCTTTCAAGTACTGGCATTCGTGTTTTCTCCGTGGCGTCTGCCACGTAAAGTGCTGTATGCACAGACTCCACGAGATCACAACACTCGTCTTCAGCAGCTGAGAGCTTCATAAGCAGCCATTGGTACTGACTTTGCCGAAGGAAACTCGGTGCTTGACCCCAACGTTCCACACTGTCAAGGAATCAAATTATTCACCTGTTCTTAGCAAATCGGCAGAACTTCTTTCACCCAGGCAATGCCGCTGGCTACAATCTTGTGTCGAAGTCACAGCATTAATTTCCAATCTTCGGACCTTGACGAAGACCTCTAGCTTGAGAGAATTCGCTTCAAGCCGGCTAAAAACGGTCCACATGAACAAAAGCATTTTGTCTAAAAATGGAGCGTATCGTTGTTGTGTGTATATAAGTAACCTGCTGGTCTGTTAGCATTCTAATTAGTTCTAGGCGTAATAAAAGACAGCTTTCAGCAGAGCGACTCTTGATTTCTCAGCATTTAGAGATGTGGTTACACTGCTGCTATATACTTCAGCACAAAAATATCCAGACACTCCATAAGCTTTCGTATGGGTACACAAATACATGCAACAGAATTTGACAATTTGGCACGTGAATTTTGCAGCTCTTGATGCTGTCCAATTTTTGATCCCACAGTTGCTGAAACAGCATTTTGCCTCGCACAACAACAGGAACAACTAATCCGAGTGAGTCGCAAACTCCACATACCATTTGTTGAAGGAAACGCTTTGTGTGTTGTGCCTTCTCCGATAGAGACATTATGTTTTTAGGACTTTAAGTGAAGCTGTCGCTTTTTATGTTTTACATAATACCGAGTGCTTTCGTAAAGGGTGATGTTTGTCCACTGCCGTTTGGTAGAGTTGCCTTGTTCGAGTCCTACAGCACTGAACAAATCATTGTACTCTTCTGGAGTAGCGTACATTAATTGTTTCTATTGCGGCTGCGTAGAGTTTGACAACTGCTTCTAAGTTTTCACTGCGAAAACGACAGATTCTATATGCAGAATGGCTTTGCCCAAGTAGTTGGGCCACTACTTTCTGCTCAGGTGTGATGCTTACCTTAAGGTGATATTGAATGGTAGCTTGTATGTTGTGACAAGGTGAGCCTATTCTGAGTTACACGGCAGTAAGAACTCGAGACAGCACTCAACTATTCTCTTTACTCCTTCTCAGTTCAGCAAAGCGTTTCCAGGCAAGTATAGGTATTTTCAAATTGTACATTTAAACATGCAATGTGCTTAGAATAAAGCTGAACAACTCGCATCGTTATTATCTAGCTTGCAACACCCCTTTTGACATAGTTTTGCTAACGGAAACGTGGTATCGTCACGATTCTGTCGTCTTACGAATCCCGGGATACAACTCATTTTATCTTAATCGCACGTGGCAGCGTGGCGGTGCCGTCGCATTGCTTGCGGAAGAAGGCTGTACATGCATTCTGCTATCGGAACACTGCTTAAGTAATAGCACCATAGAAATGCTTACTGTCCAAAGTGGCCGATTTTTTATTTCTGTCGTCTACCGCCCCCCCCCCCCCCTCCCGCGAACTTGTCTGACTTTTTTGGTGACTTTGAACGGGAAATAACGTTCCTTTCTGATAATTTTTATCCTACATTGGTGGTGACTTTAATGTTGACATGGTGACCTACAACCCTGCTCAACAGCAAATGGTGGTCACAATTCAAAGTGCTAATTTTAATAACGTCATTAATCGCCCGACGCGCGTGACGTCCAGAACTTCTTCAACTCTTGATTTAATTATCACAAATCATGCTACAGCTTTGCAGTCCGGTTGTATAGCCGCAGACATTAGCGATCACCTACCTGTATTTTTATGGGTTAAAGAAAAAAGCTCTTTCATGATGTCTCTGTGAAATCAAGGCGCCAGATAATGTCCGATAGATGACTTGAAACATTTAAGTGTCGCATTGCATCTGTAGATTGGAGTCCAGTTTGCGGACAATATACGTCTGAAAAAGCATACAAAGAGCTTCTTCAACTTTTCCTGCCGATCTACAACGACTGCTTCCCGATCATTGATATTTCACCTTGCAAAAAAGCACACAAGCCATGGATGACAGCCCGACTTCTACATCTTATAAGAAAGATACATAAATTATGTGCTCAATTTATAAATACTAAAGACCTTCAAATTCTTGCCCAGTTCAAGTCTCTGCGTAACAAAATTAACAGCGAAATTCGCTCTGCTCGAAATGCCTGCTAAAATAAATTATTTGACGTAGCCCTCTCACTCAAACCAAAAGACAAATGGAGATACTTCAATCTACTATTAAATAGAGATACCCACACCGAGGGACTCAAATGTTTAACCATAGACAGGCATAA
Organism: Dermacentor silvarum; assembly: GCF_013339745.2. NCBI lineage: Eukaryota > Metazoa > Arthropoda > Arachnida > Ixodida > Ixodidae > Dermacentor > Dermacentor silvarum. Next base: position 102,954,582 of record NC_051162.1, on the reverse strand, counting down.
ATTATGGAGGCCAAAGCTAGCCGCTGCCTTCAATGAATTCTTTTCCCAAGATGGTAGAAGCAATTACAATCCTAACTTTACCTATTTTCGGCATGACCGAACAGTCAGTCACTATTTTTGAGCCAACAGACGACAATGGGGTATACTCTACTCTTAACGCCTTACGCCATAGCTCTAGCTTAGACGCATTTAATGTCCAAAGTAGGCAGGTAAATTATGTGTTACCCTTTCTCGCTGCATGTCTAACACATATGTTCAACACTGCACTGATCACAGGACAATTTTCCGCAGATATGCAGCTATCACGAGTTGCAGCTATTTATAAGAAAGATGATAGGAATATTTTAAGTAATCATAGGCCTATGTCTATCCTTCCGTATTTTTCAAAGGGACTGGAGCAAATAATTCGCGGCCGTCTCCATTGTTTTTTCTCAGGCACTCTGTAATTACTGACCGTCAGTATGACTTTACTCGGAACAGATCAACGGAACACGCACTACTTGACCAAAAAGAACATGTACTAAATAACTTTGAATCCCAACTACTTAATTAGGCATATTTGTAAACTTCAGCAAGCCGTTCGACACGCTCAACCACGACGTTCTTTATGCAAAACTAGAACACTACGGTGTACGGGGACATGCCCTTAATCTAATTATAATCATACTTGAACTCACGTTTGCAGTATGTAGTAATTGGAAACTACTCGTCTGAAGTCCTGCAAATCAAAAATGGCGTCCTGCAAGGCAGTTTATTGCGACCTCCGCTCTTTATTGTTTATTTCAATGACATTACTTATATCTCTAATGAGGCGAAATTCATTACGTATGCAGACGAGACATCCCTGTTTTTTTCTTCCGATAAAATTCTGAAAATAACTGAGACTGCTAATGGGGTTCTTCCATTATTGGCGAAATGGTCACTTCACAATTCACTAAACATTAACGAAAGTAAAACAAAGGCGATGATGTTTCACCCGAAGAAAAAGTGCATGTCAAATCCACCGCCTCTAGTCTCAAATGGTAGTAATATTGATTATGTCAATGAATGTACGTCTCTTGGTGTTGTTTTTACTACCACATTGACATAGGACGCGCACATAAATAAAACTTGCAATACTCTTTCCAGATTTGTAGGAATTTTTTCACGCAACAGGCATTGTTTACCCGTCAAGAGTAAGCTAACTTTATATCACGCTTCCTTTTACTCGTACCTAAATTACTTTTTTCTAGTCTGGGGTGAGACCACTGCTTCGAATATTCAGAAATTATTTGTTCTTCAGAAAAAAAATGCTCCGGATAATTGCTGATACGTCGTATAATGCCCCAACACTTCCCCTGAGCCTGAAATATAAAATTGTTGGTCTAAATAAAGTGTTTCAATACAGGTTTGCCTGTTAAAAAAACCGACAACAGAATGACCCCTTCCTTAATCACATAGTAAAGCTTACCCCGCCTATTACGCCATATGAAACTAGAAAACGACATACTTATATCTTACCACGACGCAGAACTAACTATGGTTTCGCTATGTTGTTGTACATACTGCCTAAATACTTAAACACTGAATTCTATGAGAATTTATGCTATATGCCATTTCATGCTATTCGAGACTCATTCGTGGCTTAGTTCTCGTTGACCTCATATAGAGCATTCGCCTTTTCTTTTATAAATATAATTTTGCACTGTTTGACGTTAACTCAAACTATTTTTCATACTGTGTATTTATTATGCGAGTATTCACTGCATGTTTTAACTGCATTTGAAGTTCTACGTATCATTGTGTAATGATATACGCAACTGTTGTACTAACAATGTCCGAGAGATTTCATTGCATTACACATATTGTACCCTATTGTTGCTCCAATTTTTTTCCTTTTTTTCTTTTCTTTCTCCTGTCGCAACTGTCAATGTGTTAAAAAGGTTCGAGAGCCTTGTCAAGTGGTCGTGAAAACTGCTTTTTCTCTCAAACCGCCAGTTTGTACCGCACACTGTATTGCTAACTGAAATAAAGCTTCGATTGATTTATTGACTATCTGTGTGCAAGCTTTCACTGGGAATAAGCGAATTTAGCTGAAGTTAAGGTATACCTGGTGCTGCTGTCATTAAACACTTGGTATGAGTGTCTCCTTCTAATAAATTCCTTGTTTATAAATCTGCGCTTTGATTGTCATCGTATTTTTTAAATGTGAGTTGTCATACTGAACGTACTTGTGTTTGTGTGTGTGTGTGTGTGTGTGTGTCAAGCGCGAATGTTTTGCTGAAATACAAAAATGAGGCACGACAATGAGAGCTATACTGGTGTAAAAACACAGAGCGTGAAACACCGGAATCTTGCGCGCTTTGATTAAATACTTTACCTTACATACCCGACTGTATAGATGCAAGTTGAGGATATGCTAATTAATTCATTCTACATGCATACTATATCTCCTATATACAACCTTAAACAGCTTCTAGCGCTTCTAGAATTGTGCGCCTTTTCTCTTGCCCTTCAGGGAGGACAGATATAGAGGGTAAGAGTTCAAAAGTCACAGAGTCACAGAGCCACAGTCACAGTCACGCAAAAGTCACAGAGCCCCTGCGGGAACACACTCACAGAAAGATTGGCAACTAGCAACAAGTCAAAGCTGTATACTTACTGGTTCTGTTATCTTTCCTTCCTAACAAATGGTTTGTCTCACAAAGAGTTCAAAACATTTGTTTGATATACGAGTAATGTTTGTACCTGTGTTCAGTACCACATACGGGCAGTTCAATTTTATATCTCGCTATGTCCCCAGGAATGACAAAGAAAGCGTAGAAGGGCCTTCGTCTTCTAAAAAAAGGCCAAAGAACTAAGCCCGTGAAGAAATTCCCTGTGCTCTTGTCGAACCAGATCACCCACACAATATAAGCAGAAAAATTATGACTGCCTCTGCCTCCTAGAACCAGCTGATCTAGAAAAAAAGCTTCCTTAAATGAAACTTAATGGTCGCGGTTTCCGGTATTGTGCCGGCCACAATTACGGAACAGATATTGCCTTCAGGGTGTTTGACATCGCAGAGAGCATTCATCGAAACACATATAGGCACATCCGTGCCATCGATTCGGTAGTTCTTGAAGCGAAGCAGATCCTCGAAGTTTGCAGGTCACATCGTAACGGATTTCTTTATTTCGGTTAGAATATTTAGAAGATCACCGATTTGTGTCCTTCCACTTTGTTGACAAAGCGCCGCCATCTTAGGTTTTCATATCCGCATGGGTGCACCTAAACAGGACAATGAAAGACGCACAATACCGTATGGAGACGACTTCAGATCGAGTGTTTAGCATGGCCCGCATGTTTTTCAGTAGTCCCTAGCAATTTGTTGCATTACCGAGGAGACAGAGTGATCTTAAATTGATCTGTCTTTGGAGGGATGACCTTCTTTCGCAAGGATGATTTAAGGCATTGTCTACTACGTCCTTAGTGATAATCACCTTTTGGCTGCTATGGCACCGAGAAACGCCACACTCAAGGAAATTTATTGATTGAGTATAAATTAATATTTGAGAGAAAGGGCTATTCGAGACTGCGGTCCTCGTGTTTTTGCCCTTTGCCGGTGTTGTCACAGCTAAATGAAATCCTACAGCTGCTCTTCCTGGGTTCAGTCAACACAGTAAAAATTTTAGCGCCATTGTTTTGACTCATGGTTCAACACCCTACACTTACCGAAGAAATCTAATTCATTGATGGGGGCAAGTGAAGCTTTCCTGATAATTTTTATGGCAGGAAAAAATGAATCATGCTGGTGCAGATAAAAAAAAACTGCATGAAATGAACTTGAACGGCTATCACCGCGAACTTCCCGTGTCAGATATTCCTGTGCGCACCTGGAGGCCTGAATAAGCGCACACTTTCAAATATGGCTTCCTTCATCGCGGTGTAGTTTGCGTTTGCTGTCGTGTGCACTCATATTTTCGCAGTTTTAAACGTGAGGGTATTGGCCATGACGAATGTCTTTCTGGTGTGAGAGGCTGACCAGCGTTGCCTTTAGCTCCTAGGTGCCGTTCCGTGGAATAAGGAAATACCATGGGACAGCTGCCACTACCAAATTGTGTGCACTGGCGAACTGCATGACAAATAAGTTGATGTATGTCAACAGAAATATGATGAAAGACAATATACACACCAAGGAGGACGAAGAAGAACCAGTGGTTTGGTAAAGCACATTGCTCGAGCGCCGCCACGAATATTTTTCTGCAAGTCATGCTGTGCGATAGTGCAACTCTTACTGCGCTAACCGCGTGGCAGTGGCCCACTGGCTATGATGTTATGCTACTTGGCAAAATGTGATGGGTTTGATTCCCTACTGCTGCCTCAGTACTGCCGCGCCCACTGACTAAAAAAAACGCTCGTGTATAGTGCGTCAGGTTCCTGTTTACAAATAGACGTAGGCAAAGCATTTCTTAACCTCTTCCTCTTTCAAATCAATCTTCAAATTCAACTCCAGGCTGTCCGAGAGGGCCCACGACATCACGACGGGACTTGGTCTCTCGGACCATCGTGGGCGGAGCCACCGACTTAATCTGGGGGAGCCTTCGGCTCGCCCAGATCTCAGTTCCTCAGGACTCAAATAAAGTTCATGTCATGTCATGTCTGCTCTTTGGAATCCACGACGGATCAGGTAACCATGCTGCGCATATATTCCATCAGGTATTGCTGGTAATACTTCGCACACCGGACGAAATCAACCAGTTTCAATTAAGTGTGCCTCTAAAAGACACGAAGATTTCAGCTGCCTGACCTGAAGCTGCGTAGACTTAGAAAGAGAGGGGTAGTCTATTTAATGAATCCTGGAGAGGCTGGCTTGGCAGCACGCCTGGCATACTATCTCAGATGGGCATGATGAAAAATTAAATATTATGGACCGCGCACGTGACAGGGTCACAACATGTACAAAACACGGAAAATTCAACGAATAAAGAATGTCATAGAGACCAGTGTCTCTAAGATGTAATTCTTGGATGTAGCTGCTCACGAATAAGGGTCAGTAATACGAGAAATTGAATTGACTTGTGGGGTTTTAGGTGCAAAGAGCACAATTTGATTTTGAGGCACGCCGTAGTGGGGGCGTGCGTACTAATTTTGACCGCGAAGGGACCTTTATTGGGCTCCCAACGCACGGGAAACGGGCCTTCTTGCATTTCGACCCCATCGAAATGCGGCCGCCGCGGACGGGATTCGATCCCGTGACCTCGTGCTTAGCAGCGCAACACCGTAGCCGCTAAGCCACCGCGGCGGGTGTGAGAAATTGGGCTAGTTGATGTTCGCTCGTATTGTAATGCGCTGAACACAACGGAAAAAGCAGTAACAATGCGCGGATAAGCCTGGCAGGAACAACGTAGCACTCTCTCGGTGCTGTCTGGTGTGGGCTTTTGATATTAAGTGGTTTGTCCGTGTCTTCTGATTACTTTTTAAGTTACGTACATTGCGGAGCATGTGAATTGATTTATTTCGTTTATTTTGCAAATAATGTCCTCCTGCGCATATAATTCATTTGTAGTGACGTCATTCGAGTAACTTTCGTGGGCTTGTTTTAGAAGAAACAATGTTCCAAGTAATAAACGCTGTATATGCATGTTACATGTGTCCTCCTCATCATCATCAGCCCATATTTATGTCCACTGCAGGACGAAGGCCTCCAATTACCCCTGTCTTGGGCTAGCTGATTCCAGCTTGTGCCTGCAAATTTCCTAACTTCATCACCCCACCTAGTTTTCTGCCGTCCTCGGCGGCGCTTCCCTTCTCTTGGTATCCATTCTGTAACTCTAATGGTCCACCGGTTATCCATACTTCGCATTACACGACCTGCGCAGCTCCAATACCTGTGTATTGCATGCTGTTTTTTAGATGTTTATTCGTCATGAGAGTCTAGTTTTATGTGTCCGCATTTCAGAACGCTACGTACAACGAAATAACCGACTTCAATATATTTGTTCAATTTGCGTGATTACGCACGCAGCCCTGCTAAGAAAGGCTCGCTGCTCAACCTCTAAGGACATAGCAGGACCACGACAAATGTAGCTGTAGTCGAGCTTCCCGGTTCCCAAGATCTTATTCCCATCGGTGCGGTACGAAACTGCCTATTGGATGCATAATGTTGTGCCCCACCACGTGCCTTCATCGAGGTGACAGGCGCTCCCCCCCCTGCGTTCTCCTGTGCACAACGACGAATTACCGCCGCGAAACAAGAATGCGACGCGGGTGACGACATGCATGCGCCGGGCTTTCTCCTCGACGAATCAAGAACGCGACGCAGGTGACTTTAAGCAGCACTAGTCCTTCCCGGCGACGAAAGAAGAATGCGGCGCGGGTGACGTCAGCACCCGCCCCACCCTTCTCCTGCCGGTGAGGAGTCGAATAAGGAATATAAGGCCGAACCGGCCCTTTGTGAAGGAAGATTCGCCCCCAGCCGCCACGTCGGTCACAATAATAATCACTTCAGCAGCAGATACGAGACGGACAAACTTATAGCGGCGTATTGCCCAACTTCACTTTACGCCGCCATGCTTCAAGTAATTTGAAACCAATTATTTCGGCTTACATGGCCGTTTTGAAAGCTTAAACAGAGAACAACGATACATGCATGACAAATTTCTTCAACTTTCCAATATAAGAATGTGCTGAGAGTTTGTAACTAGGAAGGTAATTGCGTGATTAGTTTATTTATAAATTGATCTGTTTTCGTATTTTTTGCGATTAATGTCTCTCGTCACGAGGCTGCGTGTGTAATCAGGTTACTTCAACAAGTAACTTGAAACCAATTATTTCTGCTTACATGGTCATTTAGAAAAGCTGAAACACGGAGCTAGATATGTATGACGAATTCCTTAAACTTTCGTGTATAACAATGTGCCGTAAATTTTGTAACTAGGAATGTAATTGTTGCGATTGGTTTATTTGTGAACTGATTAATTTGGTGTGTTTTTTTTCAATAATGTCCTCCTGGGCATATAATTATTCTCTAGTGACGTCATTCCAGTAAATTTTGTGGGCTTGTATTAGAAAAAAAGGTAATATTGCCATCATGTGACAAGGAACAGCAAGTGCCGAATTCAGTCTCCAACAACTTTTCATCCTGTCAATTAAAAATGAACCGTAATACTTCAGTGGAAAATGTAACCGACGAGAGGAGATTATATGCGAGAAGAGCGAACACGATATCTCAATTTCGTGATTGCTACCGTGAATATTTGAATCAACGCTAGCTTCTTCACACGGGTCCCCGCTGCATTAGAGGTTGCATCGTGCTATACGAGCAAAATTAATGCGAAGGGAATCGTACATTTGCGGATTGCGGCTCCCCGGTTCTGATCCATCCTTTGCTCATGAATCACCTGTTGTTTAATTACGCCAACGTTCTTATACCGGCACGCCTTCGGTGATAAGGTAAGCAGTGACAGCATAGCCGTGGGCGCCAATGCTTCCCGCCAACGCTTCCCAATTACACCAATGCTTCCCGGGCTGTCTTCGCCGACGTGGCTACGCTTGCTCCGAAAAAGCAGGAGTTCATTGGCCGACCGCTCCTTTGTGGACTTGCCATGCATTATTTGCTGGGTGCCGCATTCGCATGACGTCACGTGTCCGATTCCAGCGGGCGGTGATTCATTATTAAGAATCGAGGCATTACTCGTCTGCAGGAGTGCCCGCAGAACGCTGCTTTCCTTGGCTAAACTTAACAAAGCTTTTCCCATCCTGATAACGGTGGAATGGGGCCTGTATACCATAGATCACGTGCACATACTGGTCAGTGTTGACTGTGGTCGATCAGGGGCTGATTGGAGTGCTTGTTGCCTTTGTTCCTAACATGGCTTCCGCCAGCCGGTTCTCTGACCGCATTTATGTCATTTTTCTATGATATTTGTATTGGACAGAAAAAAAATTGTTATCTTTGTTGAAATACCCTTGCTGGCCAAGTTAACTCTATGAACGACACTAAGCGTGAAGATAGTTCTATTTGACTTGTCACTAGCAAATCATTTCACTGAACACCCTTAGTATACGTATTGACAAATACACTACGGCAAAACCATATGTTCTTAATGCTTTTCAAACGAAGCGTAAATAATGTGACACTGCCTCATCGTAGCTGAAGCTATAGCACTATAGATTATGCGGTCGTCAGTAGAAAAAATCTGCTGTTTTGTATAGAAAAACACGTTAAAGGAACGTGACAGAATACTGATGTTTATCTCGGAGTTAAGCTCACTCAGAGTTTAGCTCACTCGCTAATACAATACAGTCAGCTCCGCAGGTAACTGATCCGCAGAAACTAATTCCGTAGCCCGTCCGGTGGCGAAAAGAAGTCAATCGATGGGCGAAGTGAGCGGACGAAAGAGCAACAAAGTTAATGACGTTTCACATCATGAACGCGGGTTCCAGCGCAAGCGCATGGGTGCTTTCCATTTTTCTACATTGCATGTAAAATGTTTTTAAGATGTTTTGATTGTATGTGTGACGGTTTCTTGAAGCGTTATTTTTATTTGTATCTTTTATATCCGTTTTACAATTTTTATAAGTGTAAAGTGCCAATAAAAAAGCTGGTAAGGCACTCTAAGGAAATGCACAGCCTTTATTATTTCAAGTGTGAGGAAGAAGATCGGCATGCTGAACAGCCCTGTTGCCATCGTGTGGCTCGTACCCAGCACCTCCACCAATTGTAAAGGGGGTTTATTTGGGTCGTAGAGTGGCAGCGAGAAACGCAGCACCAGCAGGTAGGGCGTAGCCAGAGAGCGAACTAGGTACGAGCCACACAATGGCAAAGGGGCTGTTCAGCGTGCCGATCTTCAACAGGGCTGTTCAGCGTGCCAACGCGCAGCACGTCGAGCCATCCGGTACCTGCACCGCTCGTGTCGTCATTCAGGAGGTTCTCTATGTCATCGAATTCATCGTGTTGCCATCATGTTCTCACGACGTCATATTAGGATGGGACTTTGTCTCTACACATCATGCGATCATCGACCGCACCCGCGCCGAAATTGAGCTGTTTCCATTTTCGACAGATATTATCCATGCCAACGAGGACTCTTGTCGCAAAATCACCGTTTCAGAAGATACCATTATACCTGCCTGGTCTTCTGCTCTTGTCAGTGTATCTTGTGCTTCTGTAGATGCCGGCACAGTACTCTTCACGCCCTCTGAACTTCTAGTTCACCACCGATCACTACCACTGCCGTTTGCTGTTCTCGAGTTCATCACTGGCGTCTATCTGATGTGTGTGTCAAACCCGTCGGCCGAACCAATTACTTTACGCCGCCGTGAAAGCCTTGGGAGAGCAGAGTCACTGGCTTCACCTTCAATCTTTCGCACAATGGACGACTCCGCTTATCTTTCCGCACTCGAAGAATCGCCTCCTCAGTCGCTGCCGCGTTCTTTTGCGCCGTCTATTGCCAGTGACCTTACGACGACGCAGCTAGCCGAACTTCTTCACTTGCTGCAAGGCTTCTCTTCCTCTTTTGACTGTCAAGAAACGTCACTCGGCCACACGACTGTTTCGCACACTATCAACACTGCAAGCAATGCACCCATTTGGCAGCGTCCGTACCGAGTATCGCCGAGCGAAAGACGCGTTATCCATGACCTGGTGAACGATATGTTCAAACGCGGTGTCATCCAGCCTTCTAGTAGTCCCTGGGCTTCAACAGTCGTCCTAGATAAGAAAAAAGATGGCACCATACGATTTTGCGTTGATTATCGAAGGCTTAACAAAATTACTCGAAAGGATGTATACCCGTTGCCACGTATAGACGACGCACTTGACTGTTTACAAGGAGCAGAGTTCTTTTCCTCCTTAGATCACCGCTATGGCTACTGGCAGGTGCCCATGGCTGACGCTGACTGTCCAAAAACCGCGTTTGTAACACCAGATGGCTTGTACCAATTCACTGTCATGCCGTTTGGTCTCTGCAACGCAAGCGCCACCTTTGAACGCATGATGGACGGCATCCTGCGCGGCCTGAAGTAGCATACTTGTCTCTGCTACCTCGATGACGTTGTCGTGTTTTCTCCAGATTTTCCGACCCATCTTCGCCGTTTACATCAAGTTTTGACCTGTCTCCGGAATGCTGGTCTCCAGCTTAACTTGAAAAAGTGCCTATTTGTAGCTAGAAAACTGGATATACTAGGCCACGTTGTCTCCAAAGAAGGCATTCTTCCCGACCCTGCTAAACTTTGTGCCGTATCCGAATTCCCGAAGCCTACTAACTTGAAAGCACTGCGCAGCTTCATTGGACTATGCTCCTATTTTCGACGATTCGTTCACAATTTAGCTACTGTGATCGCACCCATCTACGAACTTCTCCAAGGCGACAATGCACTTTCTAATTGGTCGGAAGCCTCTGAGGAAGCATTTACCACTCTTCGCCGCCTACTTACGTCTCCGCCAATCTTGCGCCATTTCGATCCAAGCGTACCTACAGAACTTCACACTGACGCCAGTGGTGTAGGCCTTGGTGCCGTGCTCGCACAACGTAAGAACACTAATGCCGAATACGTGGTCGCTTATGCCATTCGTGCCCTTACAAAACCTGAGGTCAATTGCACAGTAACCGAAAAAGAGTTCTTGGCCATCGTATCGGCACTTCAAAAATTTCGCCCATATCTCTACGGTTGACCCTTTGACGTGGTGACGGATCATGACGCTCTTTGCTGGTTATCTAACCTCAAAGACCCATCGGGTCGCCTCGCTCAGTGGGCCCTCCGCCTCCAGGAATACGATATCCGTGTCGTCTATCGCTCTGGACGCAGACACTCTGACGCCGATGCCCTCTCGCGCTTCCCAGTTACTTCGGACACCAGTACTACCGACAGTCACGATATCTCCCCACTTGACATCATGGACATGGCCTCGGAGCAACGAAAAGACCCATGGATCCTCACGTTATTCGATATTTTGTCCAACCCTCTGGCGGCTTCGGCAACTCGAGCGTTACGCCGACAGGCCAAGCACTTCGACATCCGCGATGGACTTTTATACCGCCGCAACTACCACAATGACGGCCGCACATGGCTCTTAGCCGTGCCCCGCTACCTTCGAAACGACTTATGCTCCGCTTTTCACTCCTACTCCCAGTGTGGTCACGGCGAAGTGTCGAAGACCTACACACGGCTTCGCCTACGCTACTATTGGCGCGGCATGTACACCTTCATCCGCAAATACGTACGCTCCTGCATTGCCTGCCAGCGACACAAATGTGTCTCGCACCTCTCCACCGCACCTCTCCAGCCACTTCCCTGTCCAGCTCACCCATTTGACCGTGTCGGCATTGATTTATACAGGCCTCTTCCATCTACTGGCGCTGGCAACCGATGGATTGTCATCGCCGTAGATCATTTGACACGATATGCTGAAACCGCCGCCTTACCTACCGCATCAGCAAAAGACGTCGCCTAGTTCATTCTACACAACTTTGTTCTCCGCCATGGCGCACCTCGTGAACTGCTGAGCGATCGGGGACGCGTATTCCTCTCGGACGTGCAGCAGTCACTCCTATCGGAATGCCAAATTATTCACCGCACAACTACCGCTTATCATCCACAGACGAATTGCTTAACTGAATGATTCAACAGAACTCTTGGTGACATGCTATCAATGTATGTGGCGTCAGACCATTCCAACTGGGATGCTGTACTTCCCTTTGTCACATACGCGTATAATACTGCCTCCCAAGCCACTGCCGCGTTCTCACCATTCTTTCTGCTTTACGGCCGCCAGCCCTCCAGCACCATTGATACGGTTCTCCCGTACCGGCCGGACCCCGCCGACTGCTCACCTGTTGCTACGGTCGCTCAGCACGCCGAGAAATGACGGCAACTTGCCCGTTAGTTGACGTCTGCTCAACACTGTCGCCAAGAACAGCGTCATGACCTCAAACCACCTCATTACCCTTTCTCCATCGACACCCTCATGTGGCTTTGGGTCCCGCCTATTGCTGCTCCTGGTCTTTCGTCAAAGCTCCTTCCCAAGTACCACGGGCCCTACCGCGTGGTTGCGCAGACATCACCAATGCAAACATCAGCAAACATCACGTGGTTGAACCCGTGTCGCCATCTTCCGATCTCCGTCATCGCGGGCGAGAGACTGTACACATTGTCCGGCTCAAGCCGTACTACGATCCACTGCAGTCTTCCTAGGTCGCCAGGATGGCTACGCTTCCATACCGGGGGGTGATTGTGAGGAAGAAGATCGGCACGCTCGTGTGGCTCATACCCAGTTCGCTCTCTGGCTACGCCCTACCTGCTGGTGCTGCGTTTCTCGCTGGCGCTCTACGACCCAAAGAAACCCCCTTTACACAAGCAATTTGATAATTCACTATTCACCCTATTCACTTGCCTACTCATTCTTCTTCTGGAGTCTCCAGGGCACGTCACGCACGCGCCTTTTCCTGGTTTTGTTCAGATAGTGCCCGGCGCTTGGCGGCGACTTCGGGTCGGTTGACTCGCGCTTGACCTACCGCCGCTTTTGTCGCTGCTCCGTCCTTCTCGCTCGGCGCTCAGCATCTCGACCACGAGATGAATCCGGTACGTCCATAGCGCACACAGAACCAGTGGAAACTTCCAGAGGAGGTCAACCCAGCGCACCTTCGCCTACCCTCCTAACCCCGACGCTTCGCCTCCTTTCTCCTTCCCCTCTTTGATCAACGCCACCTAGGTTTTCCACTAGGTGGCATTGCTATAACGCGCGTTGAGCACGCTCTTCTGTACTTCCGTTGGCGCGCTATTCTCTTCACCTCCAGGCGCCTTCCTCGTCTGGCGCTCGCTTCCCGCGCAGTCCACATATAATCTTGCCGATTGCACAGAAGGGGCATGTACGCTTGCGTGTAAGAACATCAATGCTCTCTACCCTACATACTCCGCTAATGGCAGCGACAGACTGTTTTAAGAGAAGCGTGACGGGAAGGACGAATAGCCACGATAGCTTTTTTTTATTCAAGGGGAGTTCCTACAAAAATTACTAGAGGAAACTACGACACTAGTGTATACGATAGTTGCGATTATGGCGGGTTAGCAATGTGAATTATGGTTAGTAAATGAATTTGTCTAAACTCTGTCCTTCTGGCTTCAAACGGCTCTGTGACACAATTCGCAATGATTACGCATGGATGCCGATACTAATTGTCTTGCTTTGTATGCCAGATTTTGACTGCTTTGAAATTTCGAAAATACGGCGTATTAAATATTGTCGCGATATCGCCTCAAGTCACAAGCACCGATATTAGAGAAATCCATTTACTAAAAACATCCTCACGGTAGCTAAACGAATGCAGCACCTCGTAATTTTTGTAGGAAACGGTATGGCTCAGCCCGAATTGGACGAAGACAAGTAAGTACTTGTTTCCCAGAAAATGGTGATCTTGGCAAAATGAGGGTGTCTTTTGGTCGATTTACAAAGCCTTATAAGCGCACAAAAGCGTTCGAAACATTTTCTGGCCTTCAGCGTCGCGGACGCAGTGCTGGCCACAGCAAGCCGTGCAGTAGGGTCACGGAATGCGCCATCTGGCATGAAAAATTCGGATATGTTACATCATATGCATGGGCACCAAAAATGAAATGTTCAGTTTGTACTACCCAACGCAAATGTGTCTTGTGTATCTCGATTCAAAGTATCGCGATATGCTATATCTCCCACAACCTTCTTCATTTAATGTCACGCAAGCAGAACAAGTACTTATTTAAGAAAACATGACATGGAGTTTCCCAGTTAAGTTAGCAGCAACGAAGTTTCTGATTCTCAAGGTTCACGAGCGTTATGGCGCCTCCTCTGGGGCGCTCACACAAAGACACCTCACTGAGAAGTGTAGGTTTTCCGGTGACAGAATAATTATTACGTGAAAGTCCACAATATGATCGCGAACGCGGTTTTGCCTGTAACACTATTCTGTTCACTATTGCTCATAATTTTCACCGGCGCAATCAAATAGATCTCCTTCCAGAGGCGCTTACGTAAAGTACAATAGATCATATTCGCTGCCGGTTATAATGCTTCCGTGCGCCGTATTTTTTGTTTTATGAACGTCCTTTTCGCACAAAACATATCAAATTGTTTGCAGAGTTTCCAATAAAACATAAAATAATTTACATTATTTCAGTTGAAGAAAAGCAATGTTGCTCTTTTAGGGACTATAACCACCTGCTTGTCCACGTAAAGAACAAGAACTTACCTGTAAGATAGAAGGATTCAGTCCAATCAATGCCTTCAGCTTTGGCTTCTTGAACTTCATAAAGGCATCGCGTGTGGAAACAGTACGCGGGATGGGTCGTTTCTCATGTTTGACCTGCCTAGGTTGTATATAGGTTGTATATATTGTGCTTCATGCACAAGGATCACCACTGTACTTACTGAGCTGGGCCGAATAAATATGCTATAAAATGTTTTGAGCCGCCGTGTTTTCATGGCCATTGGCTCCCTTGTACGAATTTAAACGCATTTATGAACATTACGACTGTTTTATCCAACCTAACTGGGAGATAAATGTTAAATAAGGTGGACGAGGTTGTATGAGCAAAACGAAACCAATTAGGCCCAAGGTAATGTTTCTTTGTATTTATTCCAACGAAACATATTTACTATAAACACAATATATAAGATACTGAATGGAATGCGCTTTTTACTCATGAAATATCCTGAAACAAAAATATATGTGTGCTTCATGTAACGAAAAGGATCACACTCAAGTAGAACATACACTTTGTATTGGCTAAATTACAAACACTCTTCACTCAAAACAATGAAATTCACACTTTATTTACAGATATTGCAGTGACTAAAAATTGCGGGAATGTAAATAAAGCAAACTCGTCATTCTCTCCTTATGGCCAAGGAAATAAGTGCAAAGAATTCTCTACATGGTACTAGAATACGCCGTTAGGATAAAGATGTATAATGTTAAACATTTTTTACCAGATCATGCGACTATTCCGGATGATATTGCAGACAGCCGTTCTCCAGCCCTATTGTTGGTCTTCGCACCCGTGTGCTTGTAAACAACATTTTTTAGTCCATATGATTCTTTCTACACATTACTTTCATCGAACCAACAAAGATCATCGTTATGTACGAAAGCGTAATTAGTGTGGGTTCTTGGGCCTAGTCAAGCTGATTTAGCTTTAGTCCTTATCTCTTCAAAGGCTGTTTTCTTTCTGAATAAACGTGAATTGCAGTGAATTCATTATAACCTGTGCAGCGGTTTTGAAAGGAATTAACTCTCTATGTTGGGTGAAACCTCTGACATTATTGTTTCTGTTTGTAGTATTTTTACTTTACCCTGAAGTTGTGCGTATAAGGGCTCATTTACTAAGTAATTGTTTCTACGTACCTCCGAGCATTGACATTCTTAATGGCCTTTTACATCCTTTTGAGGCATATATAATACTTGAAATAGTACATAATATATCAGCTTTTTGCAAAGAAATCTTTGTGTCAGAATGGTAGGAATGCCCTGTAAGTAAAATGATGCATTGACTTGTCATAAAGTAGTGTTTAACAAGAAAAAAAATAGGATTCAGCACTGGCTGTACTTTCAAGAACTTTCATTTCTTAGAAAGCATACGAACATTTTGCACAGCTCTGTGGAACTTATGATGCACTGAGACAAGCTCGACAAAGTGTTGCAGCATCAGGCTAGGCAAGCCTTGTGATATGATATCGCATGCAGCCAGCGTTAGAAGCGACCTGATTTCCAGTCAACTCACTCTACACACGCTTTCATCACAAGGAAGGCGAAATGTTTGGATTCAACAAGTCTTGCACCTGGTCTCACAGCTTGGTCAGTTAGCAAGTGATATTCAAGATAAATATTAGTTTAGGCTATATTGTAGATCCACCATTTGCAAACAAAAAAAACTGTTAACAGAGAACAGGATTTGATGCTCTTAGAATGGCTGTAAAAAGTTCTATCGGTGACGATGCTAGGCTGACATTTATGCACCCGCTCACTCTCAAGGCACGAATTTCGACAGCATGTCTCCTAGTCTATCGGACAGCACATTAAGAACGAAAGATTACATAGATTGTGAGGATAAGGGAAACGAAATTCTAAAACATTTACAATTTATCATTGCACAATGACTGAAATTCGCATATACAGTTTCAAGGCATCGTAGTCGCCATGATGAACAGGGCACTGTTGCCCATGTGTTAAATTAATTTTGAGAACTATAGTTTCATATTCTATTGCCGAGAAAGCTTCTAAATTAAAAGTGTGCTTGTGTAAACCGCGTTAGTGCGTGCGTGTTGTCTTTATTTAAAGAAAGTAATGTGTAACAGATATTTACCGATTTGTGGAAGGGTACAAGATAACTAAGTTTGCTACGTGGGCCTGTTGGTGTGTCATTAGAACGTGTAGCAAGAAACACAGACAGAAGTAAGAAACAAAAATACACACAGAGCGTGAACTGTCAAGAACTGTCGCAATGTATACAAAGGTCACAGTGGTTGCTCAATATTATTGTTGACAGTTTGCGCAGTGTCTGTAGCTTCGTTCCTTGCTTCGGACCATGAAAATTACGCGCAACATTAGACGTTCTATTGGTACAAGCTAAAATTTCTAATACCCTATTTCCCCGAGACATCTCCACAAACCAAGAGAATAGCACTTCAAGAGAATTAAAAAAATTGAGCATTTCTTCCTAAATTTACACAGCCACAGTTATCACGAGAAGCGGAAGAGGCTGAACTCTGTAGGCGTTTTTAGCAGGTAGACCCGGACATCAGGGCAGCGACGTTCTCGTATATAGGTTCATCTGGTCCGAGAGAAACAGAAAAACAAAGTTATATTGTACATAAGAGGAACTTTCCCTCATTTTATGATTATAGCACCTAGCTCACGAGATCATATAATGTGCAAAACCCGAGATAGATGTTTCGTAAAGGGTGTAAAATAGTAATAACATCGGTTAAAAGCATGAAGTAAGAATGGTAAGATCTTTCAGTCTCCCCATTATCCAAAATAACGTCACTAAAATTATATAAGGCACCATATTTAGTAGTTTAAATGTTACAACATTGTGTATAATTTGCATCGACGCTAGTGAAACATGCGTGCCCATCTGATGGGATTCTTGCAACATGCACGAGCACGCACATATCACAATGCACAAGCCATCGACTTTTAAGTTTAACATTCACGTTCGAGTACATTTTCAGCTTTTCTTTTTCTTTTCGGTAGCACAAGACTGCAATTACTTTACCCATCAAGTTGCAACTATTTGTTGTCGATGTTCTTTTCCAATAAAAGTCCAATAATCCAATAAAACTCCTATATAACTGCACAAATCAACAGGTTACCCCGCGCCTAATTTATTACCCCTGAAACAGAGGTCCTCATTAAAATAAAGCGTAATTGCGTTTATTTCGTCTTAGTAGCTAAGCGCAGGCAGATTGTTATGGCGCAGCTTTGCTGACACTCAGTGTCACCCTCAGGCATATGCTTGCGCTGCCCTATGAGAAGCCAACTAGCCATGGCGCAAATCGACGGTTAAGCGTTCATGTGGTGCACGCCGGAACTGCAGTCCAAAGATATCAAATAATCTCTTCTGATGCCCCGCTGCGGCAAGCTCCTGGCCACACTTTCCGAAAGCTCTGAACTTTCCTATAGTTTTCATACATGCTGTACAGATTAGAGTAAGCGATTGATTTCACCAGTTACGTGCAGTTCTAGCAATACAAGAACCGCGAATATTTACCACTTCTAAGTTGCAGATTTTGCTTGTACATTATGTTGCTGCAATTAAATCCAGTGCGCAGAGCATTGTCGCACACCCAAACTCCACTGATGGCACTACCATGTTTGCGAGGAGCTCGAGATGCGGGTCATAATCAGTAGGAAAGCGATCGTCTTTCTCTTTGATAGTGTTCGCAGTTGGTAACTATCCATTAGGATGTTCTTCATGCGATTGATTTCATTATTTGCCTGAACAAGAAAATGGAACATGGATTGTTTGTACTATATATGGGTTCTGTAAATATTCAGATTCATAATCTGGATCGGAAAGAACTTTAAAAATTGCGAATACGACCATTTTGCCAGCTTGAAATTTCCTCTAAAGCTATTTGCAACGGCTGCGGCATGAATGTCTATTATGTCGACTATATATCATAAAAATATACAGTCGTTACCTCTTAATCGAACCTTGGTTAATTCAAACATTTTTGCCTAATTTGAAGGCACTATAATAAAAAAATAATAATTTCGAACGCGAAAGCATGTCGTTTTGTTTATTTTAACCCTGACCGACGCCCACCGGCGTCCCCTCTTGCCGGCCGCGGTTACTGGTACCCTGAAAACACGAGCAAATCCACAGATGGCTCTAGTGCTTCCATCGACGACGACGATGGGTCGTCATCTATCACTGCAACATATTCTGCACTGATGTTGACTTGCGCTAGGCCCAGGGTGATCTCTGTTGTGAAGATTTCTTCAGCGCTGATGACAGCTTTGAAGTCTGCCGACGACTGACCGACTACGATTTGTATACAGCTATACTTAAGCAGTATCGAAGTAGTCCTGCGAAGGCAAAAGCATACGTTAGGCAATAAAAAAGGTTTCAAATCACTCATTTTGCCGCCGTTTGGTATTTGACCATTCGCATCATTCGAGCAAAGTTTATCGGTCCCACAAATGTCGAATTACCGGATAGAGACTGTATAGCTTCGCCGACAATCATTAATAACTTTCTACTGTGGATGGTATTTTGCTAGACTGCTGCAGCGAATTCGACAACAATGAAGATCGGACGCGGCAAAATTATGATGCCAATTGCTTTTCTTCACTGTTATTGAATGTACATCCTAAACGTTGGATAAGAATGAGCCAACTAGCTCAGTTTAGAGTCATGTATGTACATTCTCTTTCTGCATGTTTTGGTTTCTTTCCTCTTAACAGAACATGTTTACACAAGCATATTTCTGCACACTGAGAACACTTGCTTTTGGTTACTGCCAGTTACACGTATTTCATATATTCAGTTATTTGTTTTGACTTTATCATAGGTGCCTATATTATTGCAATTAACATTCTTAGGATATTTCACACACTTTCCGGGGGGCTAACTGTATATATCTATGTCTCTAACCTTCTTCCCGCAAACCTGGGTTTCTGGGTAGTCCGTGGTCAAATGGGTAGCACGTGGGGCTGCTGTGCTAAGGGAACTGGGTTCGAAGCCAAACGTCTGACCAACTTGGGTCACCGGGTATGCGGCATCGTACGTGCCGCACATCAACGAACCTCTTTGATGCCAGCAAGAGCCACTGGGGACGCGAGACTGTGTATGTGGCGTTGGCATGTACCGCTCTTTAATTAGTATCTCTCACGTACACTTGGAGCACTGCGTATGTGCTACTCGTTCTGTGCCACTCTTCAGCGAACATCTGATACCAACTGCGATCACTATGTGTGTGGCAGTATAGGTGAGTGCCGCTCTTCAATGAACGTTGTTCCACGTTCATTGGAAGCCACGCGCGGAAGCTTCACGTGCGCCACTGGATGGTGGTCCAGAAAATGGCGCGAGAGTAAGGCCCGGCTGCCGTATGATGCGTTTATACGCGTACGTACGCACCGGCGCGCCATGCATTTTGAAGGCCACACGCAGTTTTATGGTGACGCCGCTAAACGGCGCACGCTGTTCACAGGGAAACGCGAGATAGGAGTCTCGCTCCTGTACACGCTTTACACATAGGCGTTTCGATAGTGCCAAGAAGTGGCATCCCTATATTGATTCAATGTTAAACGCATTACTGTACGGGAGTCGTCCCCAGGTGGATTCCGCAAACTTTCTTGTGCATACTCTTATGATTAGATTTATACCACGTTATTCATTATGTTTCCAAAAATAGCGTGTATTTAAATATCCTCAATGTTTCGATAAATGCTGACTTGGCCTGATCCACCTGTCTTGTAGCTTTTGTCACGCATTTCTTTCCAGCCGTTTTGCTTTCGTGGAGAAATAAAGCCGAATATCATGAATAAAAAAATACTCGCACTAGAAACTTTCGAACTGAAAGCAAGATTCCTTCACCGCCAGTTCGCCCTTGAGGAGGTTGAGATATGACTTATATGCATTCAGTAACAGGAAGTAGGTTTGAAGCAAACTTTTAAGAAATATTTGTTACTTACTTTGTACTGTATATCCACACATTTCATCGATGACAGCAGCAACGCAGTGGTAAAGGTAAGTGTACTGTTTCTGTAATAAACAAGAGGCAGACAAGCGTCATATAAGTTGTCAGTATTACCGTCTCCTTTTACGACAATCCTTTCATGTCTGTCGAATTTATCAGTCTATTTGCTTGTAACTCCAGATATTTCACTTAGCAGCCTCGAATATGAAATTTTGGAGGGAATTTGTTGCAAGAAATGGCATAAAACAGCATCTCATGTCTCTCTGTGAGCTTGGCCTGCCCTGAAAATATCTTTCAGGCATTAAGTGTGATTGACAAATCACATATAAAAATTTAATAAATAACAAACACAATACATTGAACGAAACAGAAGAAATCTGATGTAGTGCACCATACTTGCACACTTAACAAGAGCTGTGTAGTTGTGCCACCTGATTAAATCGGCATAGAATAAAGTTTTAACTATACAGTAGTAAATAAAAGTGGCGAAAAGCTTGTGACGATAACGAGCAATCTTACAGCTTCAAGAAATATCCGAGGTTACGGGTGATATTCGCCGCTAACTGGTTTTATAATCGGTCGGTTCATTCTTTGCTATTCTTTTCGAATATAGTATATCAGACTTTTTAACAGCGGAGCTGTTTAAGCTGTTCGTTTGCCCGCGTAGCGTTCGCAAGAACTCGCCTAGCAATGATGTCACTGCGCACAGCTACGCCTCGCTTCACCTTGCGATATCCAATCGATAGCCAATAGCTAATCGATAATCGATCAATGATCAATTAATTCCGCAAAATGCTGGGGATGACTTGGTAGTGCTTAGCCTAGCCTAAATACGTGGTCAATATCTTGCAATAGCCAATCGATAGATAATCAATAATCAATAAATTCAGGAAAAGCATAACCCGTAAGGCTAGGACCAGCTAGGTGCCGATCAGCTCCGCTGTTTCTTTAGCCTTGCACGACTAGTGCAAGCTACGCTAATACTTTTTTCTAGACAAAAGTGATGACTGTAATCATTGTGTGATAAAATTATATTCTGAATGGTATGTAATAACAGCACACACTAATAAAGAAACCAAAATGAAAGACACTAAATGGTTATTGGACGCTCGGAACAAAGAAATGACGTTACGTGTTGAACATTTGTGCCACAAGAAAGTACTGGAAAACGTGAAATGGACGGAAAACGTTGCGATATACAAGAGTTCAAATTTGAGCTAGTGGGTGTATATTCATTCTAGTGCCTCAGGATCAACACTGAAGACAAGTTGACTTTGCGCCATGTGTGTCATGCAAGAAGTACTGTTTTAACCTCAAATTAAAATAAATATTATATTTTATCAATATTTTCTATGTTCCTGTTCCCACTGAATTAAACATTCCAGCATGTGTTTGAAGGGCAACACGAGAAAAAGAAATTAGGCAGTCACGCACCTCATTCTGTACCATGCACCGTCTGCATTCGCGCAAGTCCAAGACAAGGTGGAAAATGTCGATTTCATCGTCGACTTCGAGTTTTTGCAAGCACATGTCAAGGGCGATGAAGGTGCCGGTTCTTCCAACTCCCGCACTGGAAAATGGTAAGCATTTTGAAAACAAGTAGGTCAAACTGAGCACTCTTGTTGACGATGGCGTGGGAAAACGTTTTAGCGGTGAAGGTTCCAGACATTGTAATATTGAGATAGGGGTTGGGTGATGATCATTCGTGCTTCTTGCGCAATCCATTGCGCGATTTGTCAGGCCTAATGTTTTTCTATACCATGATGTTATTTCCTTGTTTGTCATCGTATGCACGACAGGCTCAATAACAGATATACAGAGCCTCGAAGTTTTTCTTTATTACGAGTACCTTCTGCCAGCGATTACAATGAATTTGATTTTCATGGTACAGGGATCCCTAAAAAATTCCATAATTCGAAGTTTGAACAACCTGATATTTTGAAAGCATTTAGAAACAGCAGAATAAAATGAGGTTTATGCATAACTCAAAGAATATTCTCTTCAGAGCGCTGACGACAGGACGCAGGCCTATATCCGGGAGGATTTGTCAGTATCTTATACTGAATTGGTAGGAACAATAGATGAACAAGAAATGCCAGCATTGCGACAAGAGAACTTGTCTGCGTCATAGCAAATCCTCTTGTTGTGTTTCAATTTCCCCGATGAGAAAACAGTGTGGTCTCCTTTATAAAACAAGCATGATGATATAGCGTTATCGTGTAAATAGGAAATAGAAAATACATTCTGTGGAGCACATAATATTGAATTGGACCAAGACGTGCGCTCGCTAACTACAGTTACAGAACAATGCGCATCTACATAGCACTGCCTACGAGTTTGTAAATTCGCAGCTGCGACTCAACACATGTACATGATGACTACACATAAGATTGATTAGCATGCGTAATGGCAATTGTGACCTAATGTTGTTCGTCGCAGTTGATGGCACAGCAGATAACTACTCTGGGTAAAACAAGTGATACAATATAAAACTTTCAATTTCCAAGGTTTGATACTTCAGCAAAACATTACTTGTTTTGCCGCTGTCTGGATTTGTGCTAGTGAAACGAGCATCAATGTCTCATTTGTATCAACACATAATAGCCACATTACATCTACAAATGTAGGCAAGTACTGTCATACAGCTAGTGAGCAATACCGTCCTGTAAAAGCCACAACGTCAAGCACAGGCCTCGACGCACCGATTTGAAAGAAACATTGCGTGCACCTTAGCCAACAAGACAACAAAGGAAAAAAATGTCGCAGCTTCGTCTGAAAAGCGAAGCATCAATTGCGATAGCAAATTAGTAGAGAGCTATTCGGAGAAGGGATAGTAGCTTTATCGGCTGCATAAACTTGGACACATTCGCTTACTAACTGAATTAGCAAGCCTGGTGTTAGCGCACACAAGCAAACATGGATAGATCACACTGAATGACCGCAGACGACTGTCAAAACGCTGGCAGAAAGCGCAGCCGCCGCAGCGGGCGAATGTTCGTGCGGTCTATCGGTTCAACGGAAACTGAGCGGCGAATGCACGGCGCATACAAAGGTCAGAGCCGTGTGGAGATCGCTTTTAAGAGACGGTGCGGGCGACCGCCACAGGAGTGCAAAGTACAAGTGCAGTTGTTGGCAGAGTAGAAGCTGCCGCCCCCCCCCCCTCCCTCCCGCGCTGCCTTCCCGCTTTCTTGCTTTCGCGTGGGAGATTGAGTGGCGAGTTCCCCTTGCGACCAGTTGCAATATAAGCATTTGGTGCCGCAGCACAGCGTCGCCCCGCCTCCCTACCTCCCATACCCCCTCGGCCTTTCGCGCGACGGTCGCGTTTGCTTTCCGCCGTACGTTCGCTCTCCGTGATAGCGCGCGTCCCCCGCGCGCTCTCACTCGCACATAAGGCGCGCGGCGACGATTTTATCGCCCTTGGACTTTATACAGAACCTCACGGCGACGGCGACGACTACGGCGACGCCGATGGCAGAAATCCGGTTGAAGTGTCCATATAATTGCTATCGCAATAAAACAAATTGATGCGAAAGAAAGTTGGATTTGGGATTGCTGTAACAGCCGATAAAGTGCAACGAAGCGAATTTGATAAATTAGTATACAGGTTCTGAAAAAGGCGTATCTGCCATCAAACACGATTCGAAAAATATCGAACCATGCGGAAACAAAACGGCCATCTGCGGAGATAAACATTGAGTTAGTGGATGCGTTAAGTTCGTCTTAAACACTCTTCGTTACCGCGTTTGCTAAAAATATCGGTGTCGCACCAAGCTGCGTCATTTGACATTGTCTTATAAATGCAATCAACTCCACGCTTAGAACTTCGCTTTTCCTGACTTTTGAGACTGGAGAATGGCTTTAACCTTTGTAGCTGAGGCTATTGTCCTTCTTCATGGAAAGGATCAAACGCTACACAGCCAGATGTTTCTTTTTAGAGGACATATTGGAAATCATTGCACAATGCCCAATATAGATGGCGTGCAGTCTCAAATCCAGACACGCTCTTCTCTCTGTATACTTAGGGTTGTTTTGCGACTTCAGAAAGTAATTGAACTTGTGCCGGCGTGAGGTTACGTTGCTTACCGTTAACTCCATCATGCGCGAAGGCATGCATTGCTGATGTATCGATAGTCATACTGTTTATTCGTAAGGTATGTGTATGACGCACTTTCTACACAGGGCTTAAAGGTTTAAAAGGTAAACACAATGTGGTCAGCAATTTTTCGAGGAATGTGAAAAATAATCCGAGCAACATACATTTCGTCAGTCCAGTGCAATGCGGCACTGAAGGCTTGAGCGTGTGAAAATGGAAACAGGCAGTCGGTCGTATCATAGGCGAAAATATAACCGATCATACCCGCACGAATCGATCTCGCAAGACCTCAGGTTGCAATTTTTCGAGTACCCGCTACGCAAAAACACGTGCGTGCGCAATACCAAGTATTCATTCAACTTATACTGAATAGCTATAAAACAACATCTGCTGCACAAGGAGAAGGATATAAGAAAATACGTTTAGTCGACAAGGAGTTGACTGACCTTGGAAAGTTTCGCCTAAAACCTTCGTCGTCAATAGCTGACCTTTCGGGCGAAGTAATGCGAGACGGACCGAACCTAAGTAGCGTTAGCGTCTGCGCTCTAAGGCATGTTGAATTGAACGTATAGAAGGAGGAACACTGAGCCGTGACAGGAAAAATTGTCACCGACCCTACTCTAGGACCAAGGTACAGTAGTAGTCTGTGCTAAGCATTGAGCGGTCTTCCGAACAAAAATTGCTGACTGCGCATACGAATCGACAGACCACGTGTTCCCACGCGTATCGCGCAAGAACCCCGGGGCTCCCAACTGTGAACTTATACAAGGCAGCGTCGCCAGAAACATTGACGTGGTCTGTTCTGGAGCTCCTTCTCCAACCTAAACCTCTCTTCAAATATTTCTGAAGCCCCTTATCGGTTTCCACTGCCGATAGCGTGGAGAGCCACCATACCACCTCGCACGAGATTTGCGACGGGACTCAGAAATTCATGCTCAAAGCGTGCCATCAGTGCACGCACTGTCCGTGTTGGTACAAGTCCATTCTCTCACGCACTCAGCGCAGAGAAGCCGCTGCCAACCTGAATGCTCAATCTTCTTGCGTGAAACTGCGAGCGAGACGGACACGCCCAGAACACGACAGCAGTAGCATAGGGAGAGGCACGTTTCGCTCCAAAGTGACGGGCGCTATTTTTTCCGTCAATATTTAAATCGACGTGCACCGCCTGCTCGCCGCTCACGGTCGTGTTTTCTATGCACCGAAACATATCCTTTTAAAACATATGCAGTCTTCTGTAATAACCTCGGATTCTATGTGGGGTAGAACTGATACTTTGTAGTATTTCTTTTCGATATTTTAAACGTGAATGCGTGTGTACAACGATGCTTCCTTGAGACCGCGTTCTAAGACAGACAGCTCTCATATGAGGGATGGCGGCGCACATGCCACTTAGATTGCAACATTTTTTCTGAAACGCGTAATGCAGGTTCTCTGCGGCATTTTAATCTAAAAAAATTACACGCGTTAGGGCTTGGCTTGTATCCGAAAAATAATTGTCTTCTATATGTGGCTTGATTTACTTTCTTTAACGCTCCGCCTCGGTACGTTGAGGTCACGAACGGCATGCCACGCCACTGTGTGGGCCATGCTCATATTAGCGTGACACAGCGTTCTTGACAGGAACGTAGCGAGAGCAGAATGGTAAAGAAAGGAAATAATTGTAAGATAGATGAAGATTATCGTTAGCTCGGAAGGGTGTGAAAATTTTTCAGCGTGTACCACTACACTCTTTTCGGTGTTATTGCAAAATGCATTCGTGAGAGTACGCCACGCCACCTATCGCCTTATGGGCGTCTTGCGCTGGAGGTTGAGGTATAGTAGCGGCGCCTGGTGGGGGCGAGAGAAGTTATATCTTGGTAGTACCAGCTTGGGTAGTTTTGAGCCCTGGCTGTGGCGAAGCACGTTTCTAGCCCGAGTTTTACGTCGATTCGCACTTTTTTCGGCCCTGTTGCGAGTGCGAACATGCTCGTCACTTCTCAGAGACCACGCTGCCAGCTGGCCGCAGCCTAGTTTAACGAAAACGAACTCTCCGTGTGCCGTGGGACGCAATGCTGGTAGCAGAAGGAATCGGCGACGCCGATCCGGAGAGACCTAGCTCAGCCGCGAAAAAGCGTCACCGTCGTTACTGCTGCGTCGTGAGCTGCCACGAGCAAGAATGCCTGAATCCCAACATCAGATTCTACTGTTTTCTTTCAAGGCCTCACGAAGCGGAGCGTCGGGCGCGCTGGATAACTTCATTACCCCACTATGAGCAGCACAGGTTTGAGAGTTAAATGTGCTCATCCTTGACCTCAAGCCAGCACGTTGAGGCAGCGCAGCAAGGAAGTATTGATTACAGCACATCGATGTTCGAGCGCTGTCATTAAAAGCTACATCAAGCGAGCAGCGCACGAGCTCGCGCTGCAGCGCGATTCGCACGTAGTACGTTACTGCGAGCTCATATGCAGTGCATCAGTTATTTATCAGTTGCTAAATGGACAGATGACCGTTGCTACAGCGCAGGCATGACCCGCCGTTTCGCCGCATGCTGAAGGAGCGCTGCCGTCGCGGCGCGTACGATCGTGCGCTTGAGCAGTTCCGTACACATGATGTCTGCTTATCGCTGCTGTGAATTCATTTATAGCAAGCATTTACTCGCGTTTGTGCGCCTAAATCTAGCAGCGTGCACACCTTACCTGAAGTTCAACTTCGTACGTGACTCGCTTCACTTGTGATTGACACCGCGCTAAAACTTATTTTTTGATCGGCGTACACGTATTCGGTGTTGCATAATGTCTTGCCTTTACGCAGCGTGCCACCCCTGAAACAATCTTCGGCGCCCGATATTCGCTGCAAGCCGTGGTACAACACAACCAAAAGTGGCGGGTCCATATTGTAAACGTGCTTTCCGAAGCAGACGACCGAGCTTGGTACTACCCAGTTTCGGATTGAGGGCGCTTTTTAGCACCATTTTTCAGCGCCCCCTGGGCAACGCAGGAGCCCCATACGCAAACGTAACCTAACCTAAGCCATCCTGGGCAATACGCAGAGGCAATTAGCCTCACGACTTGACATCAAAGCGTCACTGGCAGCGTTTCAGCCGATCGCGCTCAACCGCAGTTGCTAAGGCACTGTGCCTTCTAGATTTTAAATATACGCCTCCAGGATATAGTTGATCGGAAGCAACCGCATACAATATATCACATGCAACGTTCGTTTTACGCCCAGGAGGCAACGTATCACAAGTAAACTCCGCAGTATGGTACGTAAGGTACTCCAAGTGAAAAAACAAATTGATTAGCGAGAACTTGATTATACTCAATAACGGTTACGTTAGAGATGAAGATTGATATGAAGGGGGGAGAGTGGTGGATGTGGTTTGAAGGGACGCGGAAAATCAGCAATCAGTCAGTCTAAATTGATTACTGGATATTTCAAAACCCTATTATAGTGTATTTAGAAGATAAATGTCTATCGTTGAGGAATTAAATGAAGGTCGAACACTGTTTCTTGAATCCCTCGATGGAACCATGCACTCACTGCGTCAGTATTACGCAACCAATATAAATATAATTTCTTTCATTTAGCTCGTTATCACCAGAAAGGCGGATCTTCAGGTGTGTTAGGCTGAATCTGTTTTCTACAGAAGTCAATGCTTTGTCCTTCTTTGTCGACAGACGATTAACTAGACCCCAGCAGGAGCACTCAAAATTGATGGCGTCATAACAAGCTAGTGTAGAAATTTTTGAAGTGGCTTCGCCACTTGTCATTCGTTTCCGAGTCATTTTTGGCTTACCAACTCTCTTCCCGCTGCATGAGTGGATCTTTTGTTGTTTAAAGTCATCTTGATTATCTTCTCAAAACAAAAATAAACAAAAATAATTGAGCTGTTTTAAATAATCAGCCTTCTACAATGAAAGAACAATTGCCACTCTCCGCACTGGAAAAGGTTTGGTGAGCCAAAATTAACAAAAAACGTATAATAGGTGGATAACAAAATGACGCGTCGTCTGCAACGGCTATTCTGGTTCGAGGCCCACCTGTTCCGTGCAGGGTTCCCGCTGTTCGGTGTATTCGAGGTTAAAACAAGTACGCTTCTGCGATGCGATTAGGACTTGTTGCCTAGCGATTGTTTGCTGGTATTCTTCCGCGAATGGAAAGAAAATATTTTGCATTCCGCGAACGAAGTGCTCAAGTCTAAATGGGCAGTCGTTTTCAATGAGCCACGGGGAACGGCGAGGTGTGGGTTCGAACGTTGTCGCCAGTACAAATGAGTAAAGATTTTACTTTCCTACAACGTTGATATTTAAATAATTAAGGTTTTTTCCGTAGTGTCGAGCACCTAGGGTGACTGATGATGACTTACACGTATCGCTTACACATTAGGACGCATGGTGCTAAATATCAACTAACGAATGGTCACAAAGAATGAAAACGGCTAGTCACAACAGTACAGGTCCTTTCTCGACCAACGACACATGTTAAGCATACTTCAATTGCATACTATGATGCATAATTACTGCCAAATATATGAAGAACGTTTAGCGCCGAAAGGTCAAGCGGGACGAAATACCCGCTTAATTACTGAGCTACCTGCAGGGACGCGAACACATGCATTTCTGACTACAACGAAGGCTTATTGTCACTTATTTTTATTTTTTGTTGCTGCAGACATAGTGGCACGGTATGGCTTCTTTGCGATATCTGTTACAGTTAGGCGTGAACTGTGGATACCTTTCCCTTTAACCCGAAAAGAAAACCTGCCTTGACTGTGCAGTGTTTCGGCTGCGGCCAAACATCAAATATCAGTGCCGCTAGAGAAGGAAAACTACGTAAAACAATAAGCAGCAGACGTAAAAAACAGCAATACCATACCACCCGTCCTATACAGATAGATATACGTACAGTTTAAAACGCCGTGCACAGGGCTTTTATCAGTACTCGAGCTTTTCTTTAACTTATAGAAAGGGTACGTAATACGCAGGAAAATAAATCATTATGGTAGATTCGAAACATCAAAACTACAAATTTGAATGCGTTGAATTGAACGCCTTGGTATTCACATCAAGGTGTGACGTGAAACTAATATCTGTGTGACACCCAAAACAGGTACGATAAGCAAACACTCTCTGGCAAAACAACGTGCAGTAGCATGGAGGATGATGCCGTTTGAATAAAGGAATCACAGCTCACGCCTTCCAGTACTGTCCAGCGGTGATTTCACTGGTTATTCAGCTAAGTTGCACAGTACTGATGATGTTATGAAAGAAAAAAAATAATTGAGGAAAGAACCGCGAGTACCCTCAGCGCACGAAGAAAGTGACGGCACGTACGGCGGCGCGGTGCCTTGTACCGGAAATCGCTGCAGAATACACCGAAACCCACAATGCTTTGCGAGAATCGGGTTGCTATTCACCTATTAAAAAACGTGCGGTAGCGCTGCCATCAAGTTGTCGCATCAACTCACTGTGACGTCAAGAATTTAGACAGTGTCTCCTTGGGACTACGTAATTGTTTTATCAGTAAAAATATACTACGCCGAAATTTGAACGGGTTGCTATAGAACTTAGCTTGCTAAAAAAATAGAGCCACAATGGCAAAAATAGGAAATGCCTTAAAGTTTGTTACGTCATGCTTGCGTATTAGCGCTAGTGTATTGGCGTGAAACTAAAAAAATGAAATGTTTACCTTCCTTTTCTTACGTTAAATTAGTACCAAGAAATTCACAAAAATAAAGTTCTGGAAGGGCATTTTTGGCGCTAAAGTGATTTCTTGTTTATCTTTAGTGTTTATGTAAATCTTTAGAATAACTCGGTACCGATGGAAAAGATTTTTCCTAAATGGCTACTTTGAATCCTCAAGACGGCCGTTTTTTGAGCCTGAATAAATGATAAAGGAAACAAATGCTGTCAGCAAAACATGCTCTCGCGTGCAGCATGGCTCGTACTGACCCTGGTAATGCTGTTTCTTTGCTTCGAGTACACTCTAGCAGTATCATCTTCATAAAACAAGTTCTAGGTGATGATCTATCAGTGTCTCAAGGTTGTGCCATCGGAAGTAATTACCAATTCCACTTAAACAAGCTATCCGCCGAACTTGCGGAGATACATCTAACTGAGCACCATATTTTCGGTTCGCACAAACGCTGACAATTTTATTTTCAGGTGCTGTCGCTAGTCAGCGTGCTGTACAGGGGTGAGCTGTGCTTGTCGAATGAGCAAACATCCACTGCACTTCATTATCCTATAGAGAGCGAATGCATAGACATTATTAGCTAATATCTGGCAGTAAAAGCTTTGTAGTTAAATTTAAGCTGGGCGCCAACTGCCGCGAAACTGCCTGAGAGTTGTGCTTCAGGCACAAGTAGCAAAATAAGCATGCCGTGTAATGTCGTGTTGCCGCGCATAGGCTATTGTTCGATTCACCGGTACACTTCCATTTAATATAAAATAGTTCGTGTACAGTCTATGCATATTTCGTGTCGCACTGCATATTTCGTGTAAATGTGCAAGGTGTGAACTGTGAACTTCTCTCTTCCTTCTCCTCTTTCAATCCCTTCTTCTCCCCCTTCCCCAGTGCAGGGTAGCCTACCGGGCTCAGCCTGGTTAACCTCCCTGCCTTTCCCTTGTGTCTGCTTTCTCTCTCTCTCTCTCTCGTGTCGCACTTTTCGCCTGCACGTTGCACAACAGAGTTCATTTGCATGGACCTAAACGCAAACTTGGTGAATTCTAAATGCAACGCAAAACAGCAGATTCAAGCAAATTACGGAAATCATTTTTTTCCTACCAAGAATGTGTTTGAGGAAGCATTTTTTTCTTATCAGAAATGTCATTGCTTAGCAACAATGCTTTTATATAGCGTTTTAGTTGAGGTACAACAAATTCAATTTTACTGTTACGGATGACACTGGCCCTAATACTGGTACTGGTACGGATACTGATGCCAAGGAATCCCTGTGGTTCATTTTCTGCTCTTTTCCTTGTCCACTTCTTGTTGACTGCACTGTTCTCAAAGAAGTAAACTTTCTGTGCTATGTAGAATCTGATAATGCCTTATATAGTCATTCAAACAATTATGCACATGTAGGCTGCCTAGTCTTCTACACAATCCAAATGGACTTGCAGCTTTCAAATAGCGTGTACAGGCGCGCTTTAGGATGTGCAAGCCTACCTGCAATGCACGAGGATTGGTGGCTGTGAACCCCCTCTGGGTCTGAACATTTCTTGGCAGGTGCGCACGAACTGTATAAGCGTATCTGGCTTCTCCGGGGTGCCATGGTCCTTCCACGCAGTGAAGAACACGTGGCGCAGGCTACGCCACTTGCTGGAATCGTCAGACTGAAAGAGATGCACGGTATGCAAGGGGCACAGAACATTCACTTTATGTGGCACTGCGTCGTGTAAATCACGCCGTTTACGGGGCGCGAATATGAGTGTGTGCGTGGGTCACCCTACATGTGGCAATCCAATTAAGGGTAGAAGTCATACGCCAACGTGGACGTTAGCAACCAAAATTTTATTTTTAATGATACGCGTTGCTTCGCCTCTGACAATCATCTTAAGCTTGACAAACGTTGACATTCCTTTTTTGGGGAATTCTCTTGCGTTATTTACCGAGGCCTTGTGCCGCGGAAACATAATCAGTTGCTCGCCGATTTTGTGTTTCGAGCCAATAAAATTATGATGTGGTTCAAGTGACTTCTGGTACAAGTGCTCCTCAAGATTGCAAAAAAAAAAACGTAAGAAACCTTCAACAACAATGGATTAATGCACTTGCAGTAGTTTGAGGTAAACGGAAACGCAAATGCAGAATCGTCTTTAAATGCCTAATGGAGGGAATAGCTGCATATTTACGGCCCTTTTCACAAATTGGGATGTTTTGACAGCTCGCCTTGTTTTTAATGAATTTCGAAATGTCTGTCACGGGGAGGACACGCAGAACACCGCTGCAGCTTAAGATGCTAAGTGTATTTTTTTATTAAGTGTACCAGCACTCATGACAGGCAACAAAAACAACTAAGATAAAGGTAAGATTTTAAAAATTTAAATATAAGTAAAAACATGTTATGTCCACGACACAAAAGTAGCGATAGCTCCACGGTTATAAGCAATTTATAGAAATTGCGTGTTTTCTATAAGGGTTAGCTGCAGAAATGCTTTCACACTTGCCAAGACATGCTCAAATCTTAAATTTTTTAAACATATAAATACCTGTGCCTTTCTGAACTAAAATTGCGGGATGTAACTTAAAGACGATAGAAAAGCATGCAAAAGTAATGGCTGGCGGCTAAACCATGACATTATAAGAAATTGTGACGAACTGTCGACAATTGTGTCAGCGTTGTACAATTTTAATTCAAGGTGCTGCTAGCTTCATTGAAAGAAAACAAAGCGCGTAGTATGATGCTTAGTCTTCAGATTGAGAATGAACGTGAATATTCATAGGTAAAACGATGAAATATATTTTTTCATACAGTCAGTCATGTTGCCCCGTCTCACAAAAAAAAAATCATGCGGGAGCTTTGCGTGCCAATACCGCAATCTGATTATGACTTGGGCTATAGTGGATTCATTCCGGATTAATTTTGACCGCATTATTTTTTTCCCGTGTATTAAAATTTATGGTACGCGACTGCTTTTGCATTCCACCAGCATTAAAAAGGCCACCACCATGGCCGGTACGACTCCAGTGCTTTCATACTAGCAGCGCCAAGTCATAGCCCAAGCAAAATTGGCCGAGGGCCGACCATCGGCTGGTGCTCGGCAGATCGCTGGGAGCCGATCACGTCGGCTTGAAGAGCTTGGGCCGTAAAAAGGCCGACTGATGTTGCCGACACCGTCAGCGCTGGCTTGGTCACGGATGCTGGCCCGGATGCGTTGGGCTGCATAGTGCCGAGCACGAAATTTTTTCCCTGGCCAAAGACGTCGGCTTCACGCTGGTTAGACGCTGCTGGCCGATCAGATATATAATGCCCCCGCCCGCCGCCTAGTCGGCGCCCGAATAGAAGTCGCCCTAGTCGGCGTAGACTACCGACTTGGGGGACGGGATTGGGGGAGCGAAAGCATGGAGAAGGAGGTCACCTCAACCGTCTCTGGCAGTCGGTTCAGGCAGCATTCACGGGGAGGAACCGGAAAGAGGCAAGCGCGTAGATGATGGCTGTTCGGGGTAGCTTTTGGCGGGAAGAGACGTCCAGTGGCTGCTTGGTCGGCGCAGCTTCGCACGGTTTCTATGGCGCTGCGCTTCTTAGCGAAAAATGGACATTACTAGCCTGTGAATTTTCACCTCTTACGGACGGCCATGTTTACTCGTAAGTTGCGCGTAATGTTTATGCTATTAGAGGCTATCTTTTGTAGCGTTAATTTGGAAGCAGAGCACGTAAGGTTGCGTTTCTTTGTTTCGAGAGCTTGTCTGCGCTATTCGATCTGTTTTGACCACCTGGGGTTCTTTAACGTGCACTACAACGCAAGCACACGGGCGTTTTTGCATTTCGCCTCCATCGAAATGCGGGCGCCGCGGCCGGGATTTGATCCCGCGATCTCGTGCTCAGCAGCGCAACGCCGCTGAGCACGAGATCAAGATTTAAAAATATGCAAATGCCGCGTAGTTGGACAGAACCAAAGTAATGTTGCTTCCTGTCGCTTGGAGATACTCAGATTATCTTTTGCATTCTGCGTATTTAGATATTTAGCCTGAAATAATTATTAAACTTATCAAATATTATAAAAGTGTCAATAAGAAAATTGTACAGAAACATGAAAAACTCCCGATACAGCTTTCTGCTCCAATTAATACGTTCTACATAAAAGTTTTCCGAGTGTCAAGAAGCCTGCGAATACACGCAAAATTCCTCGAGCGGCGAGTCGCGCGGCAATTTTGCTTGTATTCGCGGGCTTCAATCACACTCGGAAAATACTTTTATGTAGCACGTATTAATTGCAACAGATAGCTCTATCGGGAGTTTTAACTACATATATTCTAGGTCACTATAGCTCTAACGCGACAGCGTTTAGGGCCCCGTGTCGCAGAAAATCCGGCGTAGGTGTCGCCAATGCCGCCTGCAGCCGAGACGGTCATCTACAACCACGCAGGCCCTTCATATATATTTTACCAATAACGTTGCTCACACTTTGTCTTGCATTCTTTACAAAGTTATTCCTCGGAATTTTGAGATTGACAGCCCACAAACAATGGCCATGAAACAAAACACCGACAGCGCATCCCATTTATGCTAATCTTCTCAGGCTGAAATATTAAAGGTGCAAACATTAAAAGAATGCCGGCCCATGAAAGAGGCCACATTTCTAACAGAAAGCGCGCCTTCGTGCATAGCGTTCACCGCCAGCGTTTCCCGGTAAACCTTAAGGGTACATAAGCTGCAGTTGCCAGGAAGCGTGAGAAACAGTCAAGGTTCTTTGAATGCTATCGCGTTCCACTCTTGAAGGCGAAGCTTGAGCGTCCTCCAAATTTTTTCATGTTTCTCTACAATGTATTTCTGCTCCTTTCTTTCTCTATCTCTACTTTCCTGTCACTTTACCCCCCCCTCCCCTCTCTCTCCAGCGTAGGGTAGCAAACCGGATCTTCCCATCTGGTTAACCTCCCTGCCTTTCCCCTTCCTTCGGTCTCTCTCTCTCTCTCTGCAATTTTCTCATTGATACTTTTATAATATTTGATAAGATTATTAAGTAATGAAGACTAATTATGTAATTAGTTCCAACTATCATGCACCAAGATTTAAAAATATGCAAATGCCACGTAGTTCGACAGAACCGAAGTAATGTTGCTTGCCGTCGCTTGGAGATACTCAGATTATTTTTTGCATTCTGCCTAATTACATAACTAGCCTTAATTATTATTACACTTATCCAATATTACAAAAGTGTCAATGAGAAAATCATGCCACCTAGTTGGACAGATGATGATGATGATATCTAAATAGGCAGAATGCAAAAAAATATGAGTATCTTCAAGCGACGGCAAACAACATTACATTGATTCTGTCCAGCTACATGCTATTTGAATATTTTTAAATCTTGGTGCATGATAGTAGGCACACACTATACTAGTATATACCGTGGGCACAATGTATGTACTGCGTTGCAGTCGTGCTGAAGGTCATTTGAAGAATGGCGAATTTCGCCCCGCTAGCGTCAGGTTTTCGCGACGCTTGCTTTTAGGATAAATAATGTGAGACAGCGTTTGCATGTGTGATGCATATTTAGGGTTCGTCATGAAAAATCATGGATTTGTCAGAACCTGTTCATAATTAAGTACAATGCTTAAAGAGTTATTGAGAGTCCACGAATGTATATGGTGCAATATTCAGCACCCAAACAATAGTTATACACGTCCCATTTTGGACACTTACGTAGTACATGTCTGTATTTCAGATACTAGAGCGGGACCATAGCATAATCAGTCAAGGGACCTGTCTTCACAGTTGTCTGGTAAATGGGCTTACGCAATTAAAGGGATGACATTTTCAAGTACCCATACAAGACTGTCATTGATTAATTCCCATTTTATGTTTGTCACAACCACTAACTTACTATTACAGCATTTCACAACAAAGTATTCTAGTTTCTGTTGTGTTCGTATCTAAATAGTTCAATAAGAGTCGACAAAATCAAATGTAGTGATAGTTTGTATACAAAGCGCTCGCCTTCTTTATACAGCGCGATTAAGGACACAAACGTGTGCATGAATTAAATAGCGAATTATACGTGTTCCTTTCTTATGTCTATCTGCGTGTCTATCTGCCTGGGAGGAATTATACGTGTCCTACCTTTTTTGTTCTTGTTGCAGATACCTGCATTCCGTTTCATAATCTGTGTTGCAGTTAACAGGTGGACATTACATTCTAAATGAGTACTATAGTGCATAAGTTGCTAATTGACAAAGTTGTGCCAATTATCTTTTTAATTATTAACTTTAGTCCACATGTTGGAATGGTGGAAATGAACCCGTTAACATACAGCGCCTATTCAGTTGGAACCAATTTTGTAACTATATCAATTTCAAGGTATAAGTCAAAGTATAGGGCAAAAATGCCTTGGCATCATCTGTATTTTCTTGCTGCACTGTGAATATATGCAATGCTCGAGGGCAGTATTCAGGACACCAATTCATTGTGCTGATTTCGACTTCGTATATCTCGAAATTGGTGCCAGTTACAAAATTGGTTTCGATTGAATAGTTCCTGCGCACTTACGGCCTCTAATTCTGCCATTACGACATGTACCCTAAAGCGATTGATTAAAAATATAATTAGCGCGACTCTTTAAATAAATGCAGCTGCACTTGCAAGTTATCCAGAATGTAATGTCTGCAGTTAAGGTAACTCTGGTGAACCAGCGAATTATTTGGTATCTGCACTAGGGGCCTTACAAAATCGACATAAGAAAAAAAAAGCACTAAGTGCATGTGAGCAAAAAAAAAGGGCCAACATATCAACGCCGGCAAAAGAATGCTGGCCGTAGACAAGCCACGTTGTGACCATCGCGCGGAAGTTGTCGGCCCGTACGGCGGCCAGCCATGGCCACAATGAAGTGACTGGCGGCCATGACGGCAAACAGATTGGCCACATGCAAAAACCAAGCCAGGCCCGACCCAGAAGGCCGAAATCGGGCCTTCAAGAACCAAGCTAGGCCCGACCCAGAAGGCCGAGATCGGGCCTTCAAAAACCAAGCCAAGCCCGACTCAGAAGGCCGAGATCGGACCTTCAAAAACCAAGCCAGGCCCGACCCAGAAGGCCGAGATCGGGCCTTCAAAAACCAAGCCAGGCCCGACCCAGTAGGCCAAGATCGGGCCTTCATCTCTTTAACTGGCCATGGGCGCCCGCCTGACTCCCTGCCGAGCTCATTTTTTTGCTTGGCCTATGAGCTACCATGGCGGATCAACAAGACATAACTGAATCACTGCTTAAACACACAAGCAAAATGCAATTATTCGCTGCGAGAATCACAAAAAGAAATACACTTTTTTTCGCAATTGCTTATATAAAGCGGCACGTCAAGCGTCTCATCAAGCATGTTAGCCCCTTCCGCAAACAGGTGGCGTGCATCAAGAACTAATGACACGAGCATAATTACTATAGAGGCAAACTGATCAAGCAGTAGGTTCAATTTACTCGAAGTTCAATGTGTGTGCTTTTACCTTGGCCAACAAGGGACATAAATTGCAAGAAACAACTTGCGTGCGAAATCTGCACAATGCGAGTGGAAGAGATACCGGAATGCAATGCGGCCGCATGAATTAGAGGGCAATTGGTTTTAGCTGATACTCTCATTAAGATTTAAGAGGAAGCTTTCGCTCGAAGGCTCCTATTGAAATACATCGGAATGGAGAAAATTCGTTTCTGTCGGGAATAACTGCATAGAATTTCATGAGGTTTGTTGTGTATAAAGGAAATAATTACAATCTAGTGGCCGTTGAAGTGGAGTTTCGATTGAGGTCATTAAATTATTTTATGAAAATAGTTGAAAGTAATAAAATCAAAAAATAAACTAAACTGTCCCATTTGCGACTCGTAAGTTGGGAACGAAAAACGATACCACAATTATGTAAAGTGCACCTATGAGTAGGACATGTGCAAAACCTCCGTGAACATTGCAGCAATTTCAGGTACGCTGTAACTCATATGCCAAATTTGTCCGCTTGAGATGCTCAAACGGATGCAGTTTAAATGCGATATCAATTTTTGATTGAAAGTTACGTATCTGTAAAATTACCGCAAGTGTTTTTTTTTCTCTGAAACATGACAACTTTCGGCAATTTTTCTAAAACTCTTCAAGCACCACATTAAAATTCGGCTTGCTACAGTCACTAGAATAGTGATTTCCCGCTAAAATCTAACGAAGTTCACTCATATTGGTCGAGCAATTGTTTCGTAAACGCTTTTCAGCGTTTTACATGTATTTGAACAGACGGCATCGGTGTTGGCCGCGAGTTAACGCTTTCTCTGAGGAGGAAGTGTTGAATTTCTCTTTAAGAAAAGCATGTTTCGAAGGGGCCTAGATACCCCACAAAATGCGTAAAAAGTAACAGACGGCGAGCGATGGCACCTTTGGGTGCCCGCACCGGCTGGCTCTGACGTCATGAATAGATGACGGTGTCTGCCGAGGCCTAGTTTTTTGCAGCTTTTTGTAACAACGGATTACTTTGTATAATAAAGAAGCTTAAGAATTCAATTCGCCAAGCTTCGAGAACTTCTGCACAGGCACAAGGGCCCAAATACGAGAACATAGTTTGAAATTCTTGGCGTTACGCTGAAGCACCGACGCGAGGGTTTCGGCGAGAAACTCTACAAAGGAAAACTGGACCTTTGAATTTAACTCTGTTGTGCTCAACGTATGACAGATGCCACTCTGAGTTTGATACTACAAAATGGTGATTCAAAAACGGAAATCATAACGCATAGGATAGGGGTGATTGAGTTTTATTTCGTAGATATTTCTGCAAACGAGTTACTTGATAACTATTTACAGCTTTTATTAGGTTGGAACTGAAATAACATTGTGTTTTATTTTATTGTTTTGCATGTATATAAGATTCACTGAGAGAAATAAAGGCGAACAACCTATAGAACTTCTCCTTCATGTAGGATCATGTGGAAGCACAACACAGTTAATTCCCTGTTCTAAAAATCAACAAAACACCATCAAACTAACGAAAAGAGAGTTTTGTGGGATTCCAGCCCTTACTTTTATTCTGAATTCAGTCAGAATGAAGTCTTCTCGCTCCGCAGCCGAGTCCTTGCGCACTTGCACGCTTCCGTAGGAGTGCTCTTTGTTGTCGTCGGGCCAGTACTTTTCACACTTTTTCTGCATCAGGAAAAGTACACAGACTCATATAGAATTAGGTCGAACAGAACGTGCGAGAATATTTAAAAGTGCATAGATTTTTGTATGGCTGAGCTTGACAACTCTGTATCCCTAAAGGCATTATCTCGCGGTAAATGTACTTCGCCAAGAATCATTTCAATCACAATAAACTTTCAAAAGAGCAGTGCATGAAGCAATGTTTTCGTAGTTAGCTAAGGCCAAAGGTATTCTAAAATGTTACAGTCATGCTATCATTCAATTTCAGCAAAATAAGTATTGCTGTTTACATGCGATGACACCGATCTGATTAGGAGACTGCGTGATGAAGGGCTCCGGAATAATTTCTGCCACCTTCGTTTCTTCAGCGCACACACCTAGTGGATGGCACAGGGGCGTTTTATTTTTTCTTTCTTTTTTTGCAATGTGCCCTTTTATGAATACGGCTGACATGACCAGGATCGAAGCAGAACCATGTGCTGAGCAGCGCATTGTTACAGCTGCTGAGCTGCCACTGCAGGTCACAAACATTTTGATTAATATAATTTTAGTCGATATATGATTTTTGTTATAATATTCTTACTTAGAAAATGCACACCGCCAATGTAACATACGTTTTACTTCGTACTGCCTTAAAAGGTTGTCGTGTTTTGAAAATTCAGCCACTGCGCGCAGTAATAAAGAAGTGCAGATCCAATGACCACGTTGGAAATAATGTGAATCGAAGCTTAATAAAGTGCTTAATGGAAGACTTCATAACTAAGGATGATGTGTACAACCTTGTTTACGTTACCTATATGCAAAGTGAATTCTCACGGAATAGCTATTTTGCCACCAAAAGGGCCTCAACCTCATTGTCATTCACGTTTTATGCACTGCATCGTCAAGGCAGGCAAAATGATGACAGGTTTATGCACAGAAACGTACGGCACGTATCGATCAATATTCTGTAGCTATTGTGTCACAGTGGGACACACAATTCTGGATGACTCGCTAACAGCGATCACACTCACAGGGACTTATACGAAATGGCTAATCCTAAGAAAGTAAAGTAAATAATGGAATCTATGAATATAATTCACCATTCTGTTAGCACATCGGTGCGCATTATATTTGTAAGCCGACATTATTTGTTCAGATTTTATGTAGGAAGTATTTTCTTTGTTACGTAGAATAAAGGTGCACGTGCGTGGACAGCATACAAGGTTTATATGAGCCACTTCGCGGGTACTTTCATATAACATTTTGTATACAGATCCACAAACATTGCTGCGTGATAGCGCTCGAACCAACTGGAAGCCACGCAAGCTCGGGATAATAGGGAAAGCAAACGTTACTTTAGTAATTTTTTCTTTTTGATGTGCAAAGTTTACGCAAGATAACTGATGTGTGAAATTGTTTGGTGGTTTATACATGAGAAGGTCTACATGAGAAGGAAGACTTCTTCGTCTATACTTCGTAACCAAGCATTGCAGGTAATAAGCAGAACATGCAAGAGCAACCGCTCTACTGATGTAAATTCTATGAGTACACACGGGCAAAGGTGACTAACGACTGTGAGCACCGCTGGTATCTCACCTTGTTCCCTTCGACGAACTGTGTGAGCATGATGATGATTTTAACGTCGTGCTCCCATATCATTCGCCAAAAGTCATTGACGGTCAGCGCATTGGGTCCCTGGGCGGCAATGTACTCTCGATCCGCGTTGCAACCCTGGAAAATGCGAGCTACCATTTGTCCTTGCTGAACCCGATTGACATGCAATAATTGGTGTCATAGCGTAGAGATATCCCAAGCAGTACCTTGAACGCCGCTAATGTAGCTCAAATGTAAGCAACAACAGCAAGTTGGGCGAGTGGATACAGTTACATGTTTATCTACAGAGCAAACAAATCAGACGGGACACAAGGGAAACACGACACCCCGCGAGCACTGTGAATGAAAGTAAAGCGCGCCACATATAAACACATACAAACTTTCAGTTTATAGTGAGCAATTGAGTATTGTCGTATTTTCATTGTGTTCAGACTGATTTCGTGCTCCTGTAGGTAAACCCGCACTTCTGTGTGCCAATGGTACTCGCCGTTGGGTTTACATTGTTACCACAGTTCTCACATTTACAGTCGTTACAGATTGTACTGCTTTTTATAGCGTAAATTTAGTAGAATTACCCTATACCGCAGCTCAATTAACTTATACAAAATAACCACCGCAAGGAGGCGGTGGATGAACATTACGGTGGTAGCGTCCTCATGTGTTACGTGGCTATTCCTCAAAAACAAATAGGGGCTAGTAAGAACGCATACAGGTATGCATCAGTCACTGACTCATTTTTGCCACCGCGTCGTTTTATCACAGTCCCTGAATTCAAGCAGAATCCTGCGCAACGTTTTCTTCTATGGATTTCGAAAGTATCACCGTCTATGCCATAATGTACAGCGGCTTATTGTGGTATTCGAGTGCATTACGTCTATCCATGATTCCTGTGTCAGGACACTAAGAACAGGCTCATTATTGCGCAGTAGGCACTCGGACAATTACGGGAAGCATGTAGGTGTAAATGAGCAGCAAACGCATTCCCATGTGAAGTCTTCTTGCAGTCCAGTTGTGTTCGGTCTTCTGAGGGTTAGCTGTGTCCCTCAAAGAAAAATGTCGCAGTTTTGCACGAAAGGCGAAGCATCAATTGCAATAGCAAATTAGTAGAGAGCAGTACGGAGTAGGGATAGTAGTTTTTATCGGTTGAATAAACTTGGTCATATTCGCTTACTAACTGAATTAACAAGCATGGTGTCAGTGCGCACAAGCAAACGTGACTAGATCACACTCGATGACCTCAAACAAACACTACCAAAACGCTGGCGTGAGCAAGCGCGGCGGCCACTGCGAGGGAAGGTTCGTGCGGTCTATCGCTTCAGCGGAAGCTGAGCGGCGAAAGCACAGCGTATACAAAGGTCACAGCCGTGTGGAGATCGCTACGCAAATGTATGCACTTGTCAGAGTAGAAGCCACCCCGCCTCTCTCCCGCGCTGCCTTCCCGCTTTCCTGCTTTCCCATTGGAGAATAAGTCCCCAGTTCCCTTGCGCCCGGTTGCAAGATCCGCATTTGGTGGTGCAGCACAGCGTCGCCCCCCCCCGCCCTCCATCCCGCACCCCCATGGCCTTTCGCGCGACGGAAGAAGTCGCGTTTGCTCTCCACCGTGCGCTCGCTCTCCGTGAAAGCGTGCGTCCCCCGCCCGCTTTCACTCACACATATGGCGCGCGGCGACGATTTTATCGCCCTTGAACTTTATACGGAACCTCATGGCGACGGCGACGGCAAAAAATCGCTTAAGGTGCCCATATAATTGCTATCACAATTAAACTGTGCGA
Organism: Dermacentor silvarum; assembly: GCF_013339745.2. Taxonomy (NCBI): domain Eukaryota; kingdom Metazoa; phylum Arthropoda; class Arachnida; order Ixodida; family Ixodidae; genus Dermacentor; species Dermacentor silvarum. The sequence continues at coordinate 102,912,186 of NC_051162.1, read as the reverse complement.
CATCAAACGTCATGCCACTATAACGAACTTTTCTCATGACGATTCTATGAAGGGAAGCCAGAGGAAAAAAATTTATGAGAATTACATTAGTACGGAATATTGGTCCCAGTGTTCTGTTTGCGAGTGACCTTAGCTCATCGGTCTTTGTCAAGCGGTAGTAACGCTATATAAGCTAATACACAAGGTAGAAAGAAGTTGCTTTCTCTGTGGCACTACCGCGTTACAATTAACGTTCGCTAATTCTACACTTTTATATAATTGCGTGAGCAATTTTATAGACACTCCAAGCGAATTTATGCCGTTGGCGTCGTCACCGTCGCCATGAGGTTCCGTATAAAGTCCAAGGGCAATGAAATCGTCGCCGCGCACTGTATGCCGTATCTGCGCGTGAAAGGACGCGAGGGACGCGCGCTTTCACGGGGAGCGAACACACGGCGGAAAGCAAACGCGACGTCTTCCGTTGCGCGAAAGGCCGTGGGGGGATGAGAAGGAGAGAGGGGGGGCGGCGTATCTTGTGACCGGACGCAAGGGGAACTGGAATCAGGCATGCGAGAGGAGGAAAGCGCGAAGGCTGCACGGGAGGGACGGAGTGCGGATTCTGCTCTGTGAGCAACTGCGTACTAGTATTTGCGCGACTGCGGACGGTCGCACGCGCCGTATTTTGAAATTGATCTGCAACGCGGCTCCTACCTTTATATGCGCTATGCTTTCGCCGCTCAGTTTCCGTTGAAGCGATAGACTGCACGAACCTCCCTCGCTGCTGCTGACCCGCTTGCTCACGCCAGCCTTTTGACAGCGGTTGTGTGGGGACATCGAGTGTGATCTATTCATGTTTGCTTGGCGCGCTGACACCATGCCTGTTAATTCAGTTAGTAAGCGAATGTGTACAAGTTTGTACAGCTGATAAAACTACCATCTTTCCTCCGAATAGCTCTCTAATAATTTGCTATCATAATTGACGCTTCACCTTTCGGGTGAACCTGCGACTTTTTTCTGGTATGCTCTTCACTTGCGTGTGCATAATAACGAGGAATACTGCGCTAGGCTGTATTAAGAAACGGACGCCAATGAAATAGCAACATAACCACTCTCATACTGAGAGATGTCTTGGAAAGCCGAATGAGACATGCAATGAAAAGACGCGTGGTGTCGTGAAGTCGAAGATACAATTCTTCCTTACACTGTAAAAGTTCACAACGTCCCCCTAATTTTCGTCGCCAAAGAACGCCTACATCACATAATAAAAGGTGAGGCTAAATATAAGCAAGTTTACCGACATTTTCATGGTCTAAAGCGGGTTAAAAAGCGGAGCCTTTTTAGACATACATAACCTTACTAGTACCGGCGCTTAAGGCAGCGTAAAAACAAAGCCTGACCTATAATTCTTTCGAATGTAATTATTTTCAGGCACGTAAATGAATGTAGGGTTTTCTAAAAATAGAACAGAACACAGTTTCAATTATTTAGTATTGATCATTGGTGTTCCTTCAAAGGAAAACTAACGAGAAACGCGAAGTTTAGACTGATATGATCTTTCAGATCTCATTTCATTTATGAGGTGTAAGAAGGTTATTTATATGCGCACAAAAGGAGAGCCAAACTTAAGTTCTTGAAGTTCGTGCAGAAAACATCAGAGCTGGTAGCTCAGTGTGAAGTAACAAATTTAAAAGGAGGTTTTCTGTACTTAGCCCTGTATGGCTTTACGGAGGTTCTCAAAACATGTTACGTTGATTATTTTGTTCCGTCAGAAACCAACTTTGCTACCGGTAAATAATTGAGCAGACGGAAGCAGACGCTGTGAAAATACATGAGGTCATGGTGGACTGCCGCCCGAACTTCATGACGGTGTCGATAGCCGTCTCGAGCTCTAGCGTCATTTCTAGTTTTACAAGCTTGTTTTCACTTTAGGTGTGGTAGCTAACAACTACAAAACCCTAATTATATTTTATATTCATTAAATATTTCTCTCCTGTATTTTTTCACAGATGCCCAATTTCAGAAAAAGGTGTGCTACTTCAGAGAATCAAACATATTGAAGTTTTATCGTGTGCGCCATGGGCTCCACAAGCCCATTGCAGACTGCATAGTTAATAATAAATGCAGTGAAGCTACTTAGAATGTCCAGAATAACCTCCTCGGTTAATATGAAAAAGCTTACAACACGCAATTTAGAAAAAATAACATCATGACGATTCTGTGTCTCACATCTCACCTTTACAAAACTTGCGTTGATATAGGATGACTGTTCATCGTCCCCTACAACGGATAAAGGCACCCTGGACTTGTCGACTGCGCAAAAAAATTAAGGTTTAATTAAATAAAAGAGCGTGAACTCAAGTGTGGCAAACTTAATTGCCAATATTACATGAAAGTGTGAATTTTGTCACCATGCGAATCATGGCCCGAATTCACAAAAAACTTCTTACGCTAGAATTGGTTGTAATAAGGAATTTCAGCCACTGCGGATACAATACATTATTACCTAAGGTGGCCTGCCAATGGCAAAGAGCACTTACGAGAAAAAAATCTTTGCGAATCTGGCCCCATATGACTGACTATACACGCCTGCAGATTGAGCAGGTTGGGAAGTACCACTTTCAGCAATACAACCTTTAGAGATATTTACCGAGGAATCATCAGAAACAAGTTTCAGCGCTTACACGGATGGATATTGGTGAACCGGTTTTTCTTGCTGTTTGCGGGATGTCTCGCGACGTCAGAAGGATACTGCGCACTGAGTTCAACCAGTCTCTGAAAAAATAGAATCAATGAACAATTACAACAAATAAAAAAATACCGTTTTCTTTTGCATTTAGGTCAACGAAGACGTAAGCAGATTTGGGTGTATCAAGATATTTAGTTTTATTAGTAAATTAGAACATTCTGGTTTTGTTATTTCGCTCGCTAAAGAATTCGCCAAAAACATATAATAGATATTTTTGCTTAGAAAATACATGTTGTACACGGGTATATCTATCGTCAACTTGAGTTCAGTACGACGACTTGCCTATATTTATATAAAATAAGTATCCCAGAACGGAAGGGAGCAGTCAGCTACACTATCCTGGAGTAATAAAATTTCACGTACTTTTCAGTATGGGCCTGAAGACAGGCCCATACTGAAACTGTCTTCACACTACCCCCCCTCCCACCCCCCAAAAAAATGGGTTAGCTTGGAATAGTGGCGCAAGGCCAATGATACAGCGGAGCTGAGCGGTTCCTAGCTGGTCATGGCTATACGAAGTGATGCTAAGTTATACGAAGTAATGACAAGTGATGCTAAGTTATACGAAGTGTATAAGAATTTCCTCGTGGTCCGTGGCATCGGGGAACGCCTCGCGAAGCACTTGCAGTCCGAGCACAGGTAGGGGAAATGGGGCGAAAGCTATGCACAGTGTACGGGCGACGCGCAGCAGAAGACACGCCGGGATGACGTCACAGAGCATGCGCAGTATCGCGCAGCCGGTGGGAGCTCGGCATAGCCGCCGTCAGAAGCGCCTGCTGCAGTAACAGACACCGCGAGCGTTCGGCGCTAATGCGGGGAAACGGAATAGCGCGGATGGTGTCGCCAGCACCTCTGCGCGTTGCCTCGTTGGTGCTTCTACAATTTGTTTTTCTCTCTCTCGCTGTCATTTTCTCTTTCTCTCTCCCAGGCATAGCGCGCGACGCTGCGCGAGGTGGTTGCAAGCAACATAGTGGCAGACGGTACACATTACGGCCGGCTTAAACAGCTCCGCTGTTAAAAAGCCACCGTTTTCCTTGAAAGGTGAACCATCGCTTCTGATGGCAAATTAGTAGACATCTATACGTAGTAAGGATAGTAGCTTTATGGGCCATGTAAACTGTTTTTGTTTTGCCTTCCTCGCTTATGCATGGTTGCGGAGTCAACTTTATGATAATATACATAGTAGCGGTGGCTGACAACCTTTTATAAAGATTATGATTTAAGAAAGCTTTATCTGCGCCGCCATGACCATGTTTTAGGCCAAGCCACGCTCACCCACATTTTTGCATTCCCAAAGCGGCACAATGCCCGTTAGGAAACTCGCATAGAAAATGCCACCTGATTTTCCTCTAGGTAGTATTGTAATAAACTTTATTGAAAACTGGCATGAAACCATATTTTTTGCCGCATGCACGCATGCTATCCAGACAAAAAATTACTCCATCTCCCGCTAAAGGGAACTATGTTGGATGCGAAGCAGCGGGGAGATTGTTAGGTTGAGCGGGAGATGGTTTCGCGGCAGCGGCCCGAGCGCTCATCGCGGCGCTGCACAGGAGAGAGAATGAAGCGCGCGCCGCCCCGGATTCATGGAGGAGAGAAAGGGGGGAGCGTAGGAGATGTGGGGGTGTGGCACGTGGGCGCTGCTCCGTACAGGATTCCAAGAGAGAATGGGGGGAGCGTAGGAGAGGAGAGTGAGGGGGAGGGGACGCGTATGTGCTGTGGGGGTGTGGCACGTGGGCGCCGCTCCGTACAGTATTCCGAGAGGAATCCTGTACAGATATATATATATATATATATATACTGTGTACATATGCTCTGGTATGCACAGTATACATGCAAACCAGAGCTACGGACAACGGACGAGGGCGAAGGCTCGGCCCTACGGTGCTTCACCCCTAATAAGTTTACTAGAACAGCAAATTACTAATGACCTGTACCTCGTACTCGTCGGCGAACCTGTAGGCTGAATCCTTCATCATCATCGCAAGGTGGTCCCGGAACTCTGCCTTAGGTATGGGTCTGCAAATGTGAAAAAACAATGACGCAGTCTGAGAAAAATGGGGCCGTCTACCTAGTTTTGGATTATAACATCCCAGCCTCTTGATCTATAGTCGTTTCGCGGAAGTCTCCCCTTCGTGTCCCGACTGCGGCGGATACAGCGATTTTAACCACACGCTGTAGGAGTGCCCATCTTTACAGCACGATACGGATCAATGGATCTCGCAAGACACCTTTTATTCACTGATGAAGAGTCACGACTGGTTCCATCAACTGCAGGCCGTCCAGAAGGCCCACGATGTGGCGGTGAGGCTTGGCCTTCCCGGCTCGACGTGGGAGCGGCCCGTGGTCCTCCCTCCATAAAAGCGGGGGGGAGTGACTTCTTCAGGAACTCAATGAAGTTTACGGCCTACCTACCTACTTACACAGATCGAATTCCATATATTCCGCAAGTGAACAGTTAGTGATCTTGCCAGGTATCTTGGTCAAAGGATATGCTTCTCGCAAAAACAGTGGTATGAACAGAGATGATGGCATCATGAAACATGACAGGGCTCATAGCACTGCTGATCACCAGCGTACATAGAATAAACTACGGCAAGCAAGCGCTGTCTCGCATCTTGTTGCCGACAATGCAATGGCGGTAGTTTTTGTTGTCGCAATCTCAAGATAAACAACAATAACGTTTCCAGCAGCTTCCGCGTCTCTACTCTCAAAAGCAATTACCTACAATAAATATTTCAGCGTGGATTGTTCGAATCTAATAAACAGCGCATTATCTTACTAAAAATGAGCCAAAAGACTCAACAAGTTCATCCTCCGTTTGTTAAATGGCAGTTATGAAAATTCTGCGGCACATTCTAGTTTGACGACAGTGCTTGGCTGGGGAAATAAGCAGATATTTTTAACCGTTTTCCGTGTAATATTGAAAACCTCTCGAAATACCATTCTAGCCTAGCTTTCAGAGAAACCGTATCGTATGCATTGTCTGCTATATTCAGTTGTTTTTATATTTCTACAAAATACCCCTAAAGGCCCTCGCAACCGAGGGTATTACATAGGGGTATATATATATATATATATATATATATATATATATATAAATATAAAAGAAAAATACAGCAACAGCGCGACACAGGACAACTTCTTAGCTTGGCCTATGTCGCGCTGGTTCTGTATTCTTCTAATGATGCACGAACCAGCCTCTTTGGACACGATATATATATATATATATATATATATCATAAGTTAAGAAACAATTGTCGAGGGCCCAAAATGCTGTTGCAAGTTGTATTACACTGCGGTTACTATTCAGTGCGGCTTCTGGTATTCCTTAAGCACGACTATGTCTTCGAAAAAAGTATTCGAGTACGTTCAGGGCTTTACGCTGTGCTGTTTTTGATGGCTGAGGGCCCACCAATTTCGCCATTGAATATGGTCGGTGTGGATAAATCGAGCGTAGTCCCTGTTCTAGCTGCCGTCTAACCGTCTCGTGTCCGGGACATTCGAGGAGTAGATGACGACGATTCTCATCGTCTTGGCCACTTGAGCCAGCCGGAAATGAAGGCCGTTTTATGCAATATGCAAATGTTTTATTTATGCTGTTTCAAGGTGTTGTCACTAAATTAGGCTCCCGTGTTTTTTTTTTTACCTCTGCAGTTAGCTAGTACTTGATTTGGGGATCCACTTCGCAATGGATTGATTGCTTAGTAATTTTCCTGAACAGGTTGACGTGGACAATTCCTTAATTACTACTGTTAATTAGCATGGCGTATCCATTCCTAATAACGGGATCAACTGAATTTTCGCAGTTTTTTCCGATTTCACGAGCAAGTCGCTAATTCTCTGCGTGCTATTCCAGCATCTCCGGGGACTTACGGCAATATCACTTCTTATTTTATTTAAGTAGGCCGAGTTAAACTGCTTAGTACTGTATACTTCATTTGTGCGTGCGACTGGCGTCATCAATATTTTCAAGGCATGCTAAAGTCGATAAGGAGTCCGTACAAATTACCCACTTTTTCGGTGTCACATATATTTTGATAAAATATGTAGCTTTGGCAATTGGCCACTGGTTCTGCTATTGCCAGTGACAACGAGCGTCCTAGCCGACAAGCGCACTGCACCTATGCTATAATTTGCACGATGCTATAATTTACGCTGTGGCTAAAGGAATGTCCGACGTCTCCCTTCAACTTTCTTGCAGGTACGCTAGACGAAGCCAGCAGTGTCTTTACGGAAGTACGTTCGACGTGTTTCGTTGATTTTTGCATTTTCACGCTGAGATATGTCAGGCATAAGCACCCTAAGCAGCTAACTACATGGTTCTCTCGCGTCAGCGTTTATTCTGCATCTGTCCCAGTGGATTTCTCCCGAGTCAGCGCAGCCCAAGCAGATTGGCGCTGTTGCCGATCATTGCTGCAATACCTCCCACAACTGCTTCCACGGCGTTTATGCGCGCTTTCACAGCAGCAAAAACGCATTTCATTAGGTGCCCCTCTGCGCGATAGTATGGCATCCTGCGCTTATCGTAAGCAGACGAATGATACAATTACACCCCGCTGCCGATCAACATAACTGATTGGTCCAAATGCGTCCACGTTTCCTGCATAATTTCGCAATCACGAACAAGTTGAGGACGAAGCTGAGATCCACAAATTAACGAAAACGTTTACGCGTCGAAGCAGAGAAGTGCAACTTCTCTCCGAACAATTAGTTCCGCTGACCGCACTTCACGTCGCCTGCAGTTTTCGTTCGAGGGCAGACGCGAGTGACTCTTGCCGTGCAGATTGCTTTGTCACTCAAGGCACTTCGTTCTTGACACTTCCTCGGAGACTGCTTAAATGATACCGTTAAGCTGACTAGTAATAAAACTTAAAAGTTGGTCGCACCAGTCACGGTATCGCATGAAACGTCGTAGTTCAGCATACGCCTAAAAGCATTAATGCACGGTCTGTCCGTACATAGAGACTTGCACTTTGACGCTGTTTCTTCTACCTAAAGTAGTGAATGCTGTGTAAATGGAGTTCTGCGCAAACCTGATGGAGAAGATATGTGCAGGAGCTCGCGTCGATTGTAAAAAGTGCCAACGCGGCAGACGGTTCTCTTTTCTATCAAAACATGCAGTGGATGTTCGTGCTGAATGCGCTATAATAAAAGGTTAGAGTTGAACGTAGGTAACGTACACGAAAATTGTTTCTTTCAAACGCCGACACAAAGAAAAATTGTGCGGCAGAAACCTCAAGATATACAATCCGATGTCGGCCGTTAGGTTAATGTTGCGGTAAAATATCCGACTGCTACGCTGCGTACCTGGTCTGGATACTTCGACACTACTTTTCTTTCTGTCGTTTCTTTACTGATCTACGGTACTTTTCCTGCATGGCGCGCTTTTAAAAACGCCCGAGGTCGCAGGATCAAATCCCGGTCGCGACGGGCGCATTTCGATGGGGCGAAATGAAAAAACGCCCGTGTCCCACCTGGTGGTGAAAATTAATGCGTAGTGCTACGGCGTGCCTCATAATGAAATCACGGTTTTGGCACGTAAAACACCAGAATTCGATTGGCCACATAGCCACATAGCTTCGTGACAGCATTCTTCCTCCCACATCATCTTAAAGGCCTGCAAGTGAGTGGACATGCCTGCTGGGCGAAAGTTTTTAAAGGTGCAATTTGAGATGTTGTCAGCACCAGTCGCTGCTGTTTGGTGTGTCCTCGAAAAAGCAAAATACAGGTATATTAAGGACAACAAAATATACAACTGGGCATGATATATATTACAGCTCTGTCAGGCTTCATTTATTTATTACAGTTTCGATGGACTAGCATTATATTCCGCCCGCTCAAGCTATCTTGTGCCGTTCTGATGTTGTCCATTATAAAATTTCGTTGTTCAATGGACAATAATGCGCATCGGTTCAGTCCTTTCTGTCTCCACCTAATGATCTCGCAGGACGAAGTACGACTTCAATGTGGGAGCACCAAATTCAACAAGTCCGCCTACCACACTTGATACAGTCCGTCATGGTCCAGGTTTAGTTAGGAATGAAGGTTTTTTTTTTTTTTTGGTGCAAATCGTCATCCATTAACATCCAGGTTTTTGATACAAAAGATTGAGAGTCTATTTCTGTCAAATTGCTAACCGCCATGCTCTTTTCTTCATTATATGCGCTGTTCCGAAGCGCTGATGGCTGTGGGCTACTAAATTTCGCTTCATGTTCATTCAAAAAATTACGAAATTGAAAGTAATATTCGGAACGTTTATAAGAACGACAAAATAAGGACTTTCTATAAAATTTTCGTCTCCCTTTTTATTGTGTGCGAAACTATATCCTGCACTTCTTTTTAGCTGCTCGTCAATTTTCAGTACCTTCTTTCACGACTTAAGTTCATCCCGAACATTACCTTGACAACTCCAGAACCCAGTAATAGTTCTTGCCGGTAAAGAAAACAAAGACTGCATACACTAAAGCTGATCCAAAATTACAAATTTCATTTTCAATTTCATGTGACTTTATTCTCCGCGAGTCCACCACAATTATAATTGCCAGATAGCCAATTACAGACTGTTTAAAGCCAGGCTTTAGGAAGAGTGATATGTCTCCTATCGCCTGCAAGATGCGCTCACACGTTTATGACACAATACATGTTGGTCGAGTGAACGGAATAGAGTTGTTACACCTCTAATCCAACAGCACCATTCCCGGTACCTCAGGCATTTTTTTCCATGAACTCGAAATACGAGCTGACTCCGCACCATCCCAATGTATTGTCATGCATCTTTCCAGCCCGGTCGGGCGAGTCAACTCACCTCGTGCAGGCTGCCTGACCGCAGTTGCCTCGACTCTCTGTCGGCCTGAACCACTGGCGTTTATATAAACCCTACAACCAGACTGCGACCCGACAAGCCGACTCGACCTGACTTTATCGAGGTAATGAAAACTCAGCTTCTCTCTTGATCAATCAGGGCAAGAAGTGGGACCGTGATTTGCGTACTATAAGTGCTGAACGTTCCTGATTCGCGTCTCCAATTTTTCGTGCGCCACCGCCCCTACGAACCTCCAAACCTTCGATGACGCCAGCCCGCATTATTGCGATGGAAGACGCAAAACGCAGTCGACTTATTTTTGAGCAAATACGAAAGGCGTTCCACTGCTGACCACCCCACTGATGGCATACTCGCACTGTACACTTCATGCCACGGCGTTAAGGGAGAGCGAGCCACAGCCGCCGGCTGTATCGAGTCACTCTTTGAGCCGAACCCAGTTCGTTGCTGACGCTCGGCGTGGCTTGGCGAGGGTGGACCACGGAACGCCTGTTCAAACACGCGCCCGGCTGTGGCTACGCCGGAGCCGACTCTTAATTAAAGTGGCGACTCCAAGAGCGTGCCGAGCTCCGGGAGAGCTTTAATCTGAAATGGGACGTTCGGACACCGAGCTTCACACAGACCGCTTCTCTTGCGGTGTCGGTTAATTGCATATAGCCGGCGACCTTTATCGTCTAATTTTATTCGGCTGTCATTTCGCGTGTCGCCGTATCACGAGCACTTCCTCCTCCTTCCCAGCGGCCAAGACACATGGCAAATACCAAAACAAGGGAAATGGTATCGCAGTATCTTTAAACAAGAGATTGTTTCGCGTGGGATGTGTTGACGGAATCATGATTATTGAATCAGCTGTTGTCTGCAACTAGGATGCACGACCTGGCCATGCAATGTTTATATATATTTATATATAGTAACTGGATTTTTCAATGGGCCAAGCGTATTTAGGAAAATCAGAAGCACAACTTCGCGGTTATCTTAGGTTTATTATTTTCCCAACAGTTTCGGTCGGTGGACCGACCTTTTTCAAGGGATACAGGAAAATCTTGCAACAGTCTTTTTATATCTTCAGGTAGAGAAAGAAGGCGCCAAAAAAAGGTGAGAAAGGAGAGATAGCGCGATATATAACAAAGTTGAACATGAAAAAAAAAAGTTGGAGAGTTAAAGGAAAGACCCCAAGACCTGGTCGTGCCAGACAAAGCAGAGGGCAAGGTCGCTGTTAAGCGTGTTTCACATGCACAATTGACGGACACGCCTGTCATGTTAAGTTGAACATGCAAAAAAAAGAGGGGGGAGGTAAAGGCAAGACACCAAGACCTGGTCGTGCCAGACGAAGCAAAGGGCAAGGTCGCAAAGGGCAAGGTCTTACACATGCACAATTGACGGACACGCCTGTCATGTTAAGTTGAGCATGCAAAAAAAAGAGGGAGAGTTAAAGGAAAGAGAGTTAAAGGAAAGACACCAAGACCTGGTCGTGCCAGACAAAGTAAAGGGCGAAAGACGAGAAACACGAAAGAAGAAGAAATAACCTGCAAATGTAGTAACAGCGTGGCGAAATCAACATGAAATTGAAAAGCAAGGGCAAAACACCAGAAACACGAAAGAAGAAGAAGCAGCCTGCAAATATGACAGTAACAGCGTGGCGAAATCAGCATGAAATTGAAATTGAAAAGCAAGAGCAAAACACGAGAAACACGAAACAAGAAGAAATAACCTGCAAATATAATAGTAACAGCGTGGTAAATAAGCATGAAATTAAAAAGCAAGGCACAATAATGTGGGTGGTTCGGTCCGCTCCCCCACTGGGGTAGTGCGCATTCTTTCGACATCACACACGTGTTCGGCTTGCCTATGCGGGGATTAAGTTCTGATTTTAGCTAATTTAACATATGGACAAAGAAACGAGAGGTTTCCCATGTGTTCATTTATGCCGTGCGTGATTGTTCTAAATTTGTGGATAAAATATGACTCTCTTTGTTCCCGTTCACGAGAAGAGCGGAAGCCTGACTGAAGAAGAGTGACACGTATTTTATGAAATGAATGCTCAGGCAGACTGATATGTTTTGAGAATGGGAGATGTGGTAGTGCGCGGGTGTGAGCTCTGTGGTTATTTAGACGGAGTCTGAACGCGGTTCCAGTCTGGCCTATATACTGTTGGTTGCAGACTTCACAATGGAGCATGTAGATCACATTGCTGCTGTCACAATTTAGAGGTTCCTTAATTTTGAATGCGAAATCAGAGGAAGTAGCCTTAGCAAGACAGGTTGAAGTCATGTGCTTACAGACATTGCAGCGGGGTTTACCACAAGGTCTGCAGCCTGATTCTATGTTTTGAACCGTGGTTGTCCTAGCTCTGACGAGGATATCTCTTAGATTTCTTCCCCGGCGATAGACAACTCGGGGTGGCTCTGTGAAAATTGAAGACAAACGTGTGCTCTGCTGAATGATATTAAAGTGCTTGGCTAGGATGTTGTTCACGTGCGGTAATGTAGATGAGTAGGTGAGGATAAGGTTGGTTTGGTTTTTCGGATGGCGGGGCTTTGAGCCCGTCAAAACTTCATTTCTGTCTAAGGCTTGTGCTCGGCTTATAGCATCATCAACAATACGTTCCGGGTAGTGCTTCGCCACCAGGGCCGTTCTGAGTTCCTTTGCATGACTTCCAATGTCATGCAAAGGAACTATATATATATATATATATATATATATATATATATATATAGGTAACGACAAGAGACACAACAACAACAAAAAAGAAACCGAGCAAACATCGTCACTTCCACGACCAGACCCATTCGGATATGTCAGACACATGTGTCCAAGATGAGCGACTGGAACGAATGTCTGCGCACTATCTGACAAGTCCTATACTACAGAGTTTCTCCCATAATTTTTCTTAAATATTGCGTGACCGCAAGATGATTTACAAACCTGGGGCCGTTTATTTTATTCCCCTATACCACGCTGCGTGTCCTCTAAGTGCAACTGCAGTCTGAACAAAGAAACGTCGCAGAAAGTGGAGCGAACGCCACCAGCGACGTTTTCAAACAACACAGGCAGGAAAGCAACCAAATGTGTGATTACCTAACGGAATGTGGGCTCTCCGGGAAGAAGGGCGAAATTTCATCACAGAAAATCTATTTGTTGTCATTTCAGCGACGTAGCCCACTTCCGTGTTCGTCGAGACAGCGCAGACACAACACATTCAAGCAAGCATATATCGTATTTGCACACGTGGTATCCTCATAGCTTTCCGCGTATTAGCTTGATTGTGGTTCTTGAATTTTGGTTGGTTCTTTGCAATCTTTACTATTGACGGCTTCCTTGGCGAACACAGTGCTTATTTTATGATGTACAAGAGGCATCTAGAGAGATGAACCATTTCCTTGCTAAACACCAATAATTATCGCTATTTATAAACCCTCCAATAAAATGACCTCCTTAACGCCGACGCATTCTGGAGGTCATCATAGATTTAGTATTAGTGGCGCCTGAGAGACGGAGAAAGAGAATAAACTTTAATCCAAAGAGCACGCGAGCGTAGGTAGCTCCTCCGCTCTGCAGTGGGTGGTCCCCTCAGTCCAGGAGTCCAGCGGCCTTAGCTGCCCTTCTCGCTCGGTTGACCAGGTTGAGCTGGTCCGTCGAGTCGGAGCGTGACAGCGCTGCCTCCCATTGCCGTGTGGTGGGGTGTGTTATGGGTGTGAGCTGTGGTGTGTTTGCGCAAGCCCATACCATGTGGTAAAGCGTTGCACATTTATCGCAGCGTGGACATTTATAGGAATACAACGCAGGCTGTATGCCGTGGTAAAGACTCAAATGTGGATATGTGTTTTTTGGAGTTTTCGCCATATTACGGCTTCCTCTCGCGTCAGATAATTATGCGGTGGGGGTAGTGTTCTTCGTGAAAGGCGATAGTGTTGTAGGATGTGCGTGTAGGTTAATGGTATGGGCTCTGGTTTGAACTGCTCGGCGCGGTCATCTCGCAGCTCCCAGTGTGCATGCATGCGCTCGGGCGTAGGTGTATGCCTGCTGATTGCCGCGTAAAGACTCATGCCCCGGAGTCCACACGATTTGTATGTATGGTGGCAGCTGGTGCACTCCATTCAGAATTCGATGTGCGGCCCTGGAAATTTTGGCCCTGGAATAATTTCTGCATGCCGTCTGAGAGTCCGTCAGAACTATGACGCAATGCAAGCGCGGTCTCGTCGTGATGGCTAACGCTATCGCTAGTTCCTCTGCCGCCGCAGCGCTCACTCTACAAACCGACGACGCATTTAGTTCGGTCCCGTGATTGTCGACTGTGGCGACGAATGCCGGTGCTTCTTGCTGTGCTGGCCACGTCTACGTACAAGGCATTGGGAAGGTTTCCATACTTTATCGCGAGCACCTGCGCTCGGGCTTGTCTCCGTCCGATGTGGAAGTTTGGGTGCATGTTTCTGCGAGTCGGTGAGACGTCCTTAGTTACTTGTATTCCTGTTGGGATTTTGGTCAGTGCTCTGGTCTTCCGTACGGAATATCCAAGACGCTCCCGGAAGCAGCATCCCGCCATTGTGCGTAGTAGTCTTGCCTTCTGGCTTACCAGGTGGGCCTCTATGATTTCCCCGTGCGTTGTTGTACACCTTTGTCTCCTCGAGGTGAAAACTAGCCGTTCCGGGTGGGAGTCCGAGCGACTGCTTATACGCCTTGCGTATCAGCCGGTCGAGTACCTCCACTTCCGGGTTACTGAAATTTAAATATGGTGCCGAGTAAGAAATGCGGCTCACAATACGGGCCTCCACTAGTCGGATAAGGTCCTGTTTCTTGAGTCCCCACTTCCTGCTGGTAATCCGTTGAATCATGAGCAAGATCTGCGTGGCCTTGTGTTGTAGCTTCTGTATGGCGTATCCTGCACCCCCGTCCTTTTTTCCTTGGTCATTTCTCTAGGACCCATTCGCAGGTGAATTGTTGGTCACGGGACTGTTGATCGTCCTCGTGAGCGCTTCTCCATTATGAGGAGCTCCGACTTCTCCGGCGCGCATTGCAGTCTGCATGTCTCCTCGTAGCTTGCTACGACGTCTACTGCCTTCTGTAATGCCTCTTATTGTTCTCCTATGGTCCCTCCGACCGCCCATATCGTGATGTCGTCTGCGTACAAGGCATGTCTGATCCCCGGTATTTTCTCGAGTTCGGCTCGGAGTTTCATCATGGCCACATTGAAAAGTGTCGGCGACAGCACTGATTCTTGTGGCGTTCCTCTGTTAAGTGTTTCTATTCGCTGTGACCTCACATTTCCCAGCCCTATTGTGGCTGCGCGATCTGTGAGAAAAGCCATCACGTAGCTGTACGTTCCTCGGCCGCAATTCGTGTCACTGAGATTGGATAGTATGGCTTCGTGCCCCACGTTGTCAAAGGCTCCCTTTAGGTCTAGTGCGAGGATTGCTTTTGGGCAGCATGGCGTTGCTGCAGTCAGTACTTCCTGTTTGAGCTGCAGAGGCACGTCTTGCGCTGACAAGTTGGGCCGAAAACCATTCATCGTGTTCGGCATCAGTTGACGTTCTTCGAGATGCGTCAGTAGCCTGTCTAAGATAACACGTTCCATCAATTTACCAAGGCAACGCGTAAGCGAAATGGGTCTTAGGTTTTCCAGGCAGGGCGTTTTTTCTGGCTTTGGTATCAGCGTAATCTCCACAGTGGCACCTGACGCATAAGCTGATAGCAATATCACGCGCTTATGTACCATTGTTTGTTGAGGGCGGTCATTATTGCTTCCAAAAGCCTTTTATCATTATCCCGAAGTTCATGAGTATTTTGTGTTTCAAGAAATAACTGCTAGCACACAACTTTACTACAGCTTCATTGCGACAACTCGCTTTCAAACCCAATCAGTTCATAAACTCATTTTATTGCATTTAACTCAAGCTATTCGCAGATCTCAGCGTCAAGTTTTTGATGCATTGGAAGAATTCAGAAGGTTGACCATCCAGTGCTTAGTCTAAATTCACTATGTGTGAAAATGAGATGGCTGCAGAGAAAGGCAACAGGTTGTGAAACTGGAAGAAATGTTTTAGTTCTATGTAGCACGAACCAAGTAATTGAATGGTAAGCTGTTTCATGCAGTAGAATTAGCCAAAAGAAGCCATGGATGGTGAGCTAGAAACCGGATGACTGCTATTTGAAGGCGTTTAACGTCCATAATGAATTATTATAACCGAAACAACCCATTTGGCCGATATGCCCTTTATTCACAATGCTCCGTGATCATACAGGATGTGCGAAAATCCACACGTCTCAATATAAACCTATATGGCTGCATGGGGTTATGATACAGGCGAATGGGTCTTTCATAAATGGCTTGAGCTCTTATAATGTAGGTGCTAGTAAACAGCTCTGCCCTGAAGTTTCATTCGTAGTCGACGCCAAACGGCCGTTAACACGGTGACAGGTTCAACACGTTCGATCACTGGAACCGCGCCTGATTTAGTGCATCAAGACCTCAGCAATGCATAGTCATGTAGAGTGAAATGCAGCAGAAATGTCTGAATATTAAAGGCAGGACTGATTACAACACACACTGTCCGCACTAGCTCAGTGGCTAAGGCGTTGCGCTGCTGTGTTCAAGGTCGCTGGTTCGATTGCGACGGCGGCGGCAACATTCAGGTGGAGGCGGAGTGCAAAATAATGCTCGTGTACCGTACATTGTTCGCACAGTAATGAACCTGAGGTCGTGAAAATTATTCCGGAGTCCGGCACTACGGCGTGCCTCATAATCAGATCGTGGTTTTGGCAAGTGAAATCCTAGAATTTAATTTAGTTTGGAACAGAGCCAACCCATCGAAACACCGTGGTTAACAATTCCTCTTAGTCATCAAGGTCACGACAAACACAGTAACCCCCTCTTGAAATCTTATAGAAGCTTACTGCACACGCAAGGAGTTAGGCAGATATTTTCAGCTGCAAGGGGAGAGCAACGCACAACCCGTCAATTAAAGCTTGCTTGTACCCGCTGCGGTGTCTCGAGGGCTACGGCAATTGACTTGAGCAGTTGATACGACAGTTGACCATGAAGTCACTAAATTGATGCCCTTCCGCGAGTGCCAGTTTCAAATGGGTGGGATGCAGCGAAATCTCCTGTGCTTAGGTTTCGGTGAATGCTAAAGAAAGCAATGCGGTTGAAAATTATTCGGAGTCTCCAACTAAGATTTCCCTTGTAACTCGAGTGTCGCATTTAGGCACTGTACACCGCAATCTTTTAAGCTTGTGCGGCGATTACGGCCATCCGGCCGTAATGCAGCACGCTGGTTTGCTGAGACGCAAAGCGTTTAGGTCAGTAACCACGTCGACCATCAACAGCAAAAAAAAAAAGCCGGTATATCTACCACGAGGGTGATATTGGCGTGATTACATGCTGAACCTCTAGAGGGCTGCGTTGAACCATGTTCTCGCATTAGACGGACGTTGATTTTCACCGCGCGTACACAGACGTATTCACATTCCGACCTAATGTTGCACGAAGACGTAACTTTACGAGATTGAATCGTTATAGCAGCAACTTCCACGAAAACTTACCACGTAGGATGAAGAAGCAAGTGAAAGCAAGAAAATTTCACATTTTATCAAATTTCCCAGCATTTTGGTTCAAAGTTTAAGCTGCTGTGTCAAAAGCATGCTTTGATTGCAGGGTCCCTGCCAGCAGGGTTAACTATAGACAGACTGCTTACCAAAAAAACAATATTAAGGACTAAGAACTGGTTCTATGGATTCTATTTCCCGCGGACAGTGCCTGAGATGACGCAATGTTCACATATTCCATGAAAGCGAAACAATGGAAAGTAATTGATGAAAATGCGTGACAGACTAAAACTCAGAAAAGAACAAGACACAGCACTGTCTTTTAAAAAAACGTGTTTTTGTTTGAGCAGCAGCAGTTTCAACGTGTTACTAAACCAACTCGCGCAGCTTTTGCTGTTTTTTTAACGCAGAAAGTACTTGTCGAATATATAATATTCCAGCACTCACTTCTTTTTTCTTGTGCAATCATTGTTAAGAAGACTATAAAAAAATCACAGTGAAGGCACTTATATAGCACAATATTTTTTTCCACCAATAAAGAGGAGAACAACGAACGCAGAAACACTTCAATATATCTTTCATCCCTTGGCGCATTTTTTCATCCTTTCTTGCTAGAAATAAATACGTTAAGGAATAAATTAGCTATCGCAGCTACATCATATGGTTGCGGCAATATTAATATCGAAAGCTACGCTAGACAAAGTTACGTATACTCAGCACACTCATTCTGATGAAAGAAGCAAATAGTAATAGGAACGCTTTGTAATGTATCTATGCAATCAATCGCAGTAAACTTTGTAGTATTCGAAACTTTCTCAAACTAAAATTCCCCTCGGGCACTTAATTTGTTGCGTTCCGCGCGTTAAATTCTTCAAACTTCTCTCGACTCAGGCCTCGACAGCAATGATAACTACGGTCTGTCTAAATCTGTTTCTAGATCAAACTGCGATTAAGAACCAGCGTCGATGCGGTTTCAATGGACATTTCACTAAAGCTATACATACGCCCACAGACCGTAACTCCCGCAGAATGCCAGACTAACGTATGTTCGCTGATGGTGAGTGTTGTCGCTGCAACAATCGCGAGCGGGCACTTGATTTCACGCTTCACAAGCGGCAAACGCTTATAGAATTATACCCCAACGGTGGAAACGATTGAAATAGTTTTCCGAATCGTTTCTCGGGAAGTCGCCAAACCCGTAGTACGGGAAACGCCGGCTAACCATCGTGGCTGTGCCGCGTGGGAAGAATTCGATTCATCGGATCATTAAATGAACCCATTACTGTGGCATTCGACGTAGCTCCCTATCGGTTATGGCACGTCCCCGTTCCTATCATGTGGAACAACACGAAACCGCGTTATATTAGAGGCTCTGTCAGATTCTGGGCTACGTTCAGAAGTTGTCGCACTGAGTGCAACACTCTGTGCCTCTACTGCCATGGTAAAAACCATGGCAACTTGCGACTGCGAGGTATGAAACTCGATTTCACTAATGAAATCTGTAGGCATTGGCTTCGAAGCCAAGATAAATACATTGCTGAGAACAATGGCATCAGGAATAGAGTATTATCACTAATGTATTAAATGACAACGATGCTTGTATCGTGAAATGGGACATATGGAAGACACCACCGATGTATTCCATGAATGAAAAGCAGAGCTTGCCGAAAACTGCAGCACCTGTTCTGCCGCCGCTTTTTTACACTGGCGCAGTCCCCGAAAACCGGGAAGAGACAGGACCTGGCTGATTATACAATGCCCTTTGGAGTGTGTGATACCACCAGGACCACGCTACAAGTCCGCTCGACGGTATATTAATGCAACAATGCTTCGCGAAGTAGCGGCAAATCATCATTGCGGTCAGCATACGATCAATATGAGAAGTGTCATCTGCCGAGGGCAAGGACGTGATTCACAGCGGTCCCTCATAGTTATTTGGCTCACAACTCTAGCAGGGGTGATACAGGCTTTGCACATCGGTGGTGCACGAGTTGGAACCGACGGAACAGTGTCGTTGTGTTTCAGCTCCCAGATAAAAAGGGTTAGAAAGTTTTAGCTCGACGTTTACTGTCCGTTGCACTCAAAACGCTGTATGAACTGCGATGTGGCATGCGCGCACAGCTGTTCATCAGGGAAGGCTAATGAGCGTGCCTGCGGCAACGCTTATGCCAGCAGCGGGAGCCGAGGGGACGTATTTTGCGACGATCACCTTCGGCGATACATTGCCTCGGCCGTCAGGCGCGCGCTGCTTGGCTCGTTGAGCAAAATCAGATGAGCTTATTGGCTGGTTGAGCACTATACGTCACGCGAAAGCCATAGTATCACTAGAATGTACTAGATTGGGGTAGTGGTTCCAGGGCGGGCTCTCCGCTGAGGTTTTTTCTAATGATCAGTTGGTGGCGCCACCGTCACCTTCACCTGAATGAGCAGCCTCGCGTGACGGCCGGACGCTTGCCGCATCGGAGTCCCTGCAGCAGCTGCGTGGAGCTTTCCCAGGCGCTTCACTTTGCTGCGTCTAGTTTTGATACTCGGTGGTGGAAAAAGTATTTTATTCTCCACCTACCTGTAGTTAATAAAATAGAGAAAGAGTGACGGAAACGATGCAAGCGGCGCAAGAACAACGGCGGTGCGTCGAGCAGACGACCGCTACTTAGCCCTGAGCTGGCCTCAGCCAATGGGCGCCGCGGAAACAGTGGGAGCTTCACGATTTACGCGAACTAAGCGTCGAACGCATAGCGCTTACGAAGCTACCAGCACTCGGCGCACTTTCTTCATACATATCACAGATCGCCTTGAAGATAATGACCACGCAATCGCGCACTTTGTCCACATCGCAGACCAGTTTCAAGATATGGGCACCCACGCGGTGTACGCAGCAGCCGCCGGTAATGGTAGGCCAAGTCGCAGTTTAACCTTGGCTGAACTTGAAGGCCAGATTTACGGAACCAGGCGTTTTCTGGGTTTGTGCCTGGTGTAGTAGAGCTATCGCTTAAAAAAAAGCCGGCAGATCTCACGCCCTGTGGGAATGGATGTTATGCGAAGCAGTGTGCGGGGAGCCTACCAGGTTAACGAAACGAACATGAGAGCACCATGATGTAGGTAGCTGTTTCATGACCTACATGACACGCATGAAATGACATTCATGTCATGACCTATAATTTATGTTCGTCATACACTGTTGTCATATTACGCCAATTTTGGTACATACCAAGTTAACGAAACGACCATGAGAGCACCAAGACGTAGGCGGCTAGGTAGATAGATAGACACCGTCAAAGTGGCAAATGTTCGCCAAGAAATGCTTCGAATTTAAAATCAGAGCCCTTCCACTACTGTGAGGATGGAAGCCAGCAAACCTGTGACTATGGATGGGTCTGCTGTAGTGAATATTGCCCCCATGATGAGAATGGGTGTATCGGCGTTGGGCATCTCCCAACCGGACATGTCTATCATGAACGTTCCGGTTGAGAAAGTCGCATTGAAACCTGGCGGCGGCACCAGGGAAGTTGGCGCTAGTGTTGCCGAGGAGTGCACCACCGTTGCCGGGTTCCTGGAGAGCAAGTTGACGCTGAAGTTCGTCCTCAATATCGCGTTCCCACAACTCGGGGTCGGCGGCTCTTCACTGACGTTTGGCCTCAACATCGTGCTCCCTCAACTGGGGGTCTGCCAGGCAGATACAGTGCACCATACACTTGACTGTCATCTTTTGGCGCTGAGACAGGTTTGTTTGTGCGCTTTTCAACGCCGGCGGTTCGAGAGCTCCGCGGCGGGGGTTTTGCGCCGCCTC
The DNA here is from genome assembly GCF_013339745.2 of Dermacentor silvarum. NCBI lineage: Eukaryota > Metazoa > Arthropoda > Arachnida > Ixodida > Ixodidae > Dermacentor > Dermacentor silvarum. The sequence goes on along the minus strand of NC_051162.1, from coordinate 102,891,309 downwards.
CTTTGAGAGATGGCGCCACGCTGAGTCACCAGGCCGGCAGCGTCTGGCGAGCAGCTGGTGGTTATTTGGCTGAGACGACACTTGCAACGAAGTTAGTTCAAAACAGGTTCATTTCGGCTCAGTAAGCTTTCATGCCTGCGTCGCGTCACCAATCTGATTTGTCAGTGGCTATTTCATGCTTGTATCTGCTCTCGATTGCGGGAGAGTCAGATTTTTTCCCATCGCCTTGACGCTTGCCAAGGCGTTCACTGGACCCACTCCCCCATTCTAGTGCACTCTACGATCGCCGAAGTGATCATCGCTGAATACGTCCCCCGAACGCTGCCTTGGCTTCGGCAGAGCCGAATGAGCGGAGCTTGACTGTGCTCCCACATAGCTTGGACTTGTTTTTGTATGTTCTTTCTTTCTTTTTTCAGCCAGACGCATTGCGCGCCTCTGATGGCCTTCTAGTCCTACACACGCGAGCGGCGAGTTCGCCGTCAATACTAGGGGAGTCTCGCATTAAATGTCGCAAATGATAAAGTCATTTACTACCACTACATTGCCTGGAATCTTAAACCCAGCCCATTCCTCCAACCTCCAATTTACTTGCACTTGCCGATGTGCGCCATTAATCATACGAACCTCCAACTAAATAGTTCCCTGAACATGTGGATGGCGTAATGTCGAACACGACCGCTGAATGAAAATAAATGTTTTTTAAAGACGATAGTTTTACTTGGGCCCCCTAAACGTGAAAAACGCTGTCTTTCTGTCTGTCTGTCTTTCACTCGATTAAACCGCCCGGCCAAAACCAACCAAGCTACTATTACTTGTGGCACGGGGTCATACACGTCAACATTATACAGCGCAAAGGAAACCTAAGGCTTATCTGAGGCAAAGCATATGTAAGTAACCGGGATCCGCAGCGTTTATTTAATTAAGAATACACATTGCACTGGTATTTACGTTTGTGAATGAAAAATCAACGAGTTATAAATATGTCGAAGAGACGCTACGCGTTAACAACAAGCCGACTGAAGCCGCGGCTCTGTAGCCGGCTTTAAGCCAACAGTAATAAAAGGTCCCAACAGATGGCGCGAGAGCAGGGCGAACGCGGGAAATTTGAATTGAATTCAGCAAAACTCCCATTGCATCCATCATGGGAGGAGTGAGAAGGCAGGGGAAGAGCGTGAGGGGGAGAAAAGAGTGTGTTACCTATCAGGGGCGGCAGAAGACTATTGTCTTTCGAGGTCATTTGCAGCGAAGCAAGCAGATATGCGGCCAATTTTTTTTTTTATCCTGCGACCATGTGTCGACCATCTACTGCCGCTCTCGCCTGGTTTGTTCTACTGCTTTTACGAAAACATCTAGCACGGAAAATGGAAAAGCCGCCAAATGCCTGCAACTATTTCGATAATTTCATTGCCAGCATACATGTTTTAACCTGTCTGTCCATTCAAGGCACAGAAAGCAGCGAAATATGCTTCTTGACGGACAGTTTCTTTATATAGCTACATTTAATTCAATGCACACCGCTCCCTTGAAATTCTAATTATTTCGCCACTGATGGCTGCACTAAACTTTCGCGGACATGCGCATAAAGGCTGCCTAAGCAGTTCGGCGTGCTGTTATCGCGGAGGTCTGTCTCTATCTCCTCTCTCTCTTTTCATCCCTACACCCCCTTCTCCCAGTGCAGAGTAGGAAACCGTACGTGCGTCTGGTTAACCTCCCTGCCTTTCCTTTTTTTCCTATTTCTCTCTCTCTATCTCGGTGGTCAGTTTAGTACAGGTGCATCAGAGGCCTGTGTCACTGAAAGTTACTGTCGGGATTACTCACTTGTTGATGTCTTTGATGACGTGGTGTTGCATTTCTATCTGTTCGTCCTGCACCATCGGAGGGCTGGGCTTTGTTGTCGACCCATTTACACTGGAAGAGAAGTGTCAGGCAAAACGCAATGTTGCTTTATGATATTTGTCCTTGGTTCTTGAAAACGCATTTCTATATGAAAGTGATGGTCGGCGAAATCTAAGTTGAATAACATTTTGCGTGTTTGAACTGCAAAATAGGGAGTACCTATAAATATTTTGCCATTGTAATAAGTTCAACACATACCCTTGTTAGGTGCACAGTATTTTTTTCACACAAGCGTTTATTTCGTCAGTATTTCGTCAGATAACATAACGTTAAGTTGTATTATTAGTGTTTTGTATTCTTTTGTTTGAGCCCTTTTTGTAGCAAGCTTATCTAGTGTACTTCTAGTGTACCAGCATTTTATATGGGAAGCATTTCTTTGCATGGTCCGAGTCAAGGTCAAACGCGAGGCCGTCCAAGGTCACACAGTTTATCGCCGATGGCCTTTCACTCCGATGCGCGCGCTCGCTGGCCGCTACGGGCTCGGCCCCTACTTGGGGGACGCGCATGCTGCGAACTCTCCCCCGCGCGCCCTCACTCACTTGGCACCTCCTCTTGTTTCACTTGCCAATATACGGATGTGCGAGCAACAAACCGACATGGCTCAGTTGTGCTAGCTGCCGTATGTATATACATTACGCGTAGGCCTCTACTTGATCGATACAATAGCGAGTCCTCGAAAGTATCAAGCGTAAGATTAGCGTAATAGTGCAAAGGTTCTGCGGAGACTACAGAGGCACGGCCGCTAGATAGTAGCACTGCGTACCGCAGTGGTGAGGCAAGAGTCTCGAGAACCGACGGGCCGACGAGATACGAGCGGCCGTGGAGCGCGAGCGAGAAGCGACGCGCGGTCGAAGATCTGCGGCACGCCAGCGAACGGCCGCTGAACAGTCCACCGAGACCAAGCGGTGAGGATTGCAGGACCGTTACAGCGGGACCCAGACGCCTACTCTTCAAAGTACTTTGCAGGAGACGAATTCGGTGCGCCGTGTAGCGTCTGCGATCGCCTGTGGTTTCCATAGGTCGCCAGGGTGTCGTGGCCCGCGCATGTTGCGGTCCTTGAGTGAGCGTTTCCCCGGGAGGATGCGAGTTCGTTCGGGCTTTGGGCCACGTACAGGGGAGAAATGCTTCGCGTTTACTTAGATAATCACCAAGGATGGTTTCTGCCGCTGTTTGTTTAGTAGACACTAAAAACTAACTGTTTGTACATGTTTCTAGGTGGCGTGGTATACCCTAGTGAAGGTCTTAGTGTCTTTTTGACCACGCTTTAGAACATTTTTGTTGTGCAAATAAATATTTGATTTCATTTGAGCATCAATTTGCACAAATGCTTTATACAAAATTTCACTGAATAAACGATCATTGCCTAATTCTGAAGAATTGCAATCGGATATAGAAAAGTAAGGAGTGACGTTCAGTTTATCGTGATGATTGACTGTTCTTGGACAACAACAACAGTTGTTTGCTTTTGCCGAGCCGGCGCTTGTGTAAACGTACCCTACACGATTGAGGTTGTCGACATGTCCGATTTAACACATGCTGCTGGTTAACAATGACCAAAATATAGCTGACGCAGTATATTTTGTTAATATTACATTTCCTGTTTATTTATTCTATGCAGCGAGAATTAAAATAAAAAGTAGGAGACAGAAATGTAGGGAAACAATCGAAAACTTACTCGGACATCTGTACCAAATGCACGAGGGAATTATTCATGTTGCTGGCTTCGGCAGACGGTCTCTTCGAGCTCGCTTGCTTCTGCCTTGGGAAGAAACGTTCACACTAAGTGCAATAAATTCTCGATCTTGCATATATTTTAAGTGAATGGCATTTCAAAGTTTTTAGCCTGTATTTTTCATGCATACATACAATGTAAATAACTAAAGCGTGCTCAAAACCAGTTCGTTAGGTCGGCCTCACGCACAAGCTCCAACATGGAGCTTATAATTCGCTGGACATTGGTCGGAGGTTATGCTGTATTCCATGCCTCCAGTGATGTTAGGCCACCTTCATTGTGTTTCGGACACATTAATTTATTAATTTTACTTAACCATCCTCAACACAAACCCTCACGCCTGCTGAGGCCACAGACCCATCCTTCTGACTCAAGTTTATACTTTCTTTCGCTCTCATATATTTGCTCTGGAAATCGCTGTCGCTAATCTTTGTGAAAAAAATATCTTAAAAGTGCCCTTCATTAGAGATTACTCGGTTCAACACATGCTGTCGTGAACTGTTACATTATTTTTGGTCGCTTAAAGACAAAGACACCTACGATTGGCGATAATCAAAGATGAACTTAAATGACATTGGGCATTGTGAACCACCATGTAGGTGTAGCACGAATTCTCCCCAATCAAAAGCACAAGATTATTGCGCTCATTTCTCGTGTATCATGACACTTTACACTTTCACTGTTTTACACGGATGTCGTACGGCATATTAGCTCTACCAAAGCAAGCACATTACTGCTGTTGAAGTTTCATTGCAGGAATTATGAGATTCGAAACAAAAAGCAGCGCAATAACCAGCAAAACATGAGTAACACGGACGTTTACCTTTCTTTTATATATGTTGATGCTGGCGTTCGCTATGCGAAGCAGCAAGATATTTTCTTGTTTCAGTGTTGGCAATAAATAAAACTAATGCACAAAACATCAGCGGGCATGCAGATCAAAGCGGCTGCACTCTAAACGAGAATTCCACCTGTATATTTAAAATTTTTGCGTCTAATGTGATTTATGCGATGAACTTGCTCGTTTCATTTGCATATGACATCGTGAATGCAGCAGCAGTTAACTTTCGTTAGATGTAGCCTTCACAAAACGGACAAACACATTATTCTGATGGTGCAGCGCTTTATTTATTTATTATTTATTTTATTTACGTATTTATTTAAACCAAAGAACGCGAAAAGAAGTGCACCACACTTTCCCGACGAAATTGCTTTTACTCGAAAAGGAGAGAAAGAGGAAATATAAGTGAGATTCAAAACGGCGATGGTGGTATAGCAGCGAACCTAAAGGCGTTCTAATGCAAGAGGACTGACCAGGTCAAGGTCCCGTGTGAAGTTGCCGCGCAAGCAATCTTTACAATGTTCTTATATATTGGCGTTCGTTTTACCAGGCCGTACGATGAAAATAAGAAGCGGGGAGGCAAGGTGTGAAAGGGGCGGGGCGGGGCGAGCCCTGGCCCCGGGTCCATATATGTAGTTATGGCACCGCTTCCACCGCGGTGAATGATCTGGAGAAGTTTACTAATGGTAACGCAGGGGTCGTGTCTGCTTAGCCCCCCCCCCCCCCCATCTTAAGCTTCATACCTACATAGTTTGCGTGTAAAGTGTCATTCTATTGGTGTTGGAATATCAACTGCACCCGCTTGTATGTGATCTTCGTCGTATTGGAGTATGCAGTTGAGCGTTCACTTGACTCCTTCTGCAACACTTTGTTGTCCACTGTATAGGCCCAAATACAGTGTTGACGAGCAGCATCTGCATACAGCCCGTTTCAACACTAGATAACTGTGCGAACCAGATGTTCAATTAAAGAATAAAAGAAAGGGGAAAATGGCAAGCTATAGGCGAAACCTGCCAACAGAAGATGGGAGAAGTTCATCTTGAAACATTATGTCATTGAAAGTGAATCTCCAGGGAAAATACAAAGAAACGTCAAAACTATGCCGAAATTTGACAAAATCCAAAACTGAAAATGCATGAACCTAATCATCTGCGTCAACACTTGTTCTGCCCGCGAAAAAAACAAATATATCAAGCGAAACTGCAGACTTTCTACGCATGAAGCGTTCTGTTTTCCAAGTTGAGGTGCGCTGCACAGTAAATCTCCCTTTACGCAGATCACTGAGATCTGTTTAATTTTGCAATGTGAGATTATTTTGTTTTACCCCTTACCGCGCCAGCCGCCTCCTGTGAATCACAAGCACCACAAGGATGGCAGCCATTATTATGATGGCGGTCAGTATACCACCTGCGATTGCTCCTGCGGAACTGGGCTCCTCTGGAAGCGCTGGAACAACAAGTAAAAGTTAAAAAAAATGTGTGAGCGAGCAAGCGCATATCAATATGGAATGGAAGGCGATAATAAATGTGGCAAGGACAAAGTGCAGCGGATAATCATCTGACGCTATCATATAACTAAAGAATACAGAAACCTGAGCTTCTGAGGCCGTGCTGAAAATCTAGCGTTTCTGGTAATTTTCTAGTTCATACTTATCGTTAATTCACCAGGTTACTTAAGCACAATACTTTCTGTCAATTAGGCAGTCGAAATAACTAAAATTACTAAGCGCCAGGAGTCTCTCACCTGTAACGAACACCTCAGGAGTACTGGCACGCCTCCCACCTTTTGTGTACCCGATGACGTACATCCTGAAAGGATATAGGAAAACGGGACAGGCTATAACAGGGATGCAGTAAAAGTGCGGAACTTGAAACGTCTATTGCATGCTTAAGAGGGTGCACGGGCACTAGGGTGCAAAAATGGACTTAACAAAATACACAGGTTACACAGGCTTCAGAAACCTTAGATGCCTAACTTATGCTGCCGCTAGTGGGGGTCTTGCATTGAATTTCTTCAATGGTGCTCGCTCCATATCTGTAGTGGGCCCGTTTGTCTTGCAGACGTTGTGTGGGCACAGTTGTACAGAAATGATCCGCGCAATGGTGGTGTACAAGACTGCCTTGCACCGCGCGTGCCCATCGCACCCGTACATGGTTGGGGCCCCTGCGCTTGCATCAATCTCACGCGCTTGCGCTCCCTATGGGAGCGGACAAGTTCTGGCGTGGTCGAAAGGGTTGAATACCGTTTTGTCTCGCTGCCCGTGTCTCTTTACGCCATTGCTGAACCGTACATGTTCGACGCGGGGATGCGATAGCCGAGCAACTGTCATATTTCGGCAACAAATTATATGCTTGTAAGCCTTATTGCTCCTGATGAGTACAGATTTGAATGTGATTGAGTATACTAATTACGGCAGAGTGAGCTCTTATAGGCGACCGCTCCCTCTCCGGAGAACAAACCTACCGCCGAGCTGGGCCACTCTGAACGTGGAGCGAGAACCTAATTTAACTCCGATGGCGCCGCGCATGGCGCGAAAACGGCGCCATCTGAGCACGTGACACATGCATTATCGAGCAAGGGGTTCCTTTCTTCGACACGACGATACCAAAGGAGGGCGCGTAGGTAGTTTGGTTGCAAATATATAATCACTACTACTATACCATATTTTCGTTACGTGCAGGTTTAGCAAGCGACCCCTATACTGACCGAAATGACAAAGGTTTCAAGTCAAAATATAAAAAAATAAACCAATAAATGAAAAATTCTGAGACTTCCACTTGCTTGAAATGTCAGGATCGTTGTTCAATAAGTGGCAGCATATTGCTGAGAAATTCTTTAGCCTAACCGAATAAAAAAAGCTGCGTGAACAGTGTTCTCGATTGCACAAGCGGTGTAAGAAACTTCAGTTTTATCCCTCGAAGTTAAATAAAAAGCAAACATGACTACTTAGTAACAATCCTAAATATTACATGTTCAAATTGCCTGCACTATTTCAATGTACCGTTATTTTTTCGACTGTGCACTTTATTACTGTAGCGGCTAAAGAGACTCAGTCAGCTATTATGATTTTCTTTTAGCTTCCGTAAGGTAAATTCATTAAAATTCAGTATATGTAATGTGGGCAATTTGTACTTTTTCTGTAAATAATAATATATCCTTATTTATTTTACGTGTGCTTCAAAGATGTTGACACTCCTCACCATACATATATTTCTTGCATTTTCTTATTTTGCACTGCCGCAAAACTTTAAAAATTCAATATTTGACATACAAACAGGTAGTGCGTTGTCAATGGTTTGTTGCATATCAATATGGAAAAATTTTGGACGCGACGCATCTTATCGTCACTTCCTGTGACGGATTAGCTGTTCAGAACAGGAGCAAGCAATTGATTAGCAAAGTGCGTGGAGATTAGAAGACCCTCACACAAGAAAGCTTTTTAACTTTGCTCCTCACTTCATGACAGCGTTTTGTTGACTTTAATTGCTTCAAAAAAAAAGCCACCAGATGTGTGATCGTAAGTGTTAATCATTTCACTAACCACATTGTTCATTTCTTTTTTATTTACGAGGTCGTTCAGCTAATAGCTGCGTGCAAAACAAGGAATCAATGTTTTTAAACGATCGCAGCAACACAGGAATCAACAAACTGAAGGATAAATTAAGGCGATGGGTTTTCGACATTCAATCGAAATAAAATCAAGATATCAGCATGGACATTAATGAAATTATTAAGCTTGTTCCGTGTACTTTGCTCGAAGATTTTCACGTTCATGTTTCGAGTTCATTTTGTTCAACTTTTTATCATATAGACTGACAGATGTAAATCTTCCTGTCTCTCGTAAAATTGCCTACTTTATTCAGCATGGTAATAAAGTACGGAATGAGAAGTGTCGCCATGAACACGAGAGCACGAAAATGTCACAGACACAAATAAACAACCTCCCGGAAAGATAGCTTCGCAGGTGAAAAAAAAAGGTTCTGCTAGTCTTGGAATAGAAGAAGCCTGAGATGATAGCGTCATCCTTATATGGTAGAGCGACCAGCCATGAGAAGTGTCGGTCCCGCATGGATGAGCAAATTTTTTTAACTTCGAAGTTTTCCTTCTGAAAGACCCGCATGGGTTTCTTTTATAGATTCGCGCTATACTCGGGTGGATGACAATGCTTCTCTTTTTTGAAGTTTCCTCCGCCTTGAGCATTTCCGTAGAACTGATTCACCAGTATCATTATGGCAATATTGAAACCAATGTTTAGGCTAGCTGAGATAATGGTATGAAATGGCCTCATGATGTGGCATGCTAAACTTATCTAGAAACAACAGCGTCGCCAGACAAGACGTTCAATTACCCTGACGTCTCCTTTTCGGTTAATGTACGATGAAGTTACGCCAGAAAATATTGCCCGCGGCCCGCTTTCTTCTGCTTCACTGAAGCGTCTCCCAGTTAGTTTAAACTCGTATTTACTCTTCTTTCTTTCTGAACCGGGTTCGGCCATGATCACATCTCAAGATGTTGTTACGGAGGCTCTGTCCAAAAGTGTAACGTCACACTTGTCTCCTAGGACAACTGCAACAGATTTTCGGGCCGCGTAAAAAGTCTAGTTCCAAGCAGTGGAAATATTGAGGAGCTTGCATGCGAAATTCTTCGCCTGAAATACGAGTGAAGACACCACAAAAGGCTCAAAAAGGTAGACCCTTTTTATACCAAAACTGAAAACAAATATAACTGCCGATGCAGCTCGTCAAAATTGACGCATGGCTCAGAGTGCACGATTCTTCGGCATAGCCTCTGAGATCCGGTGCCACCAGCTCCGCGGTTGAAAATGTCGGAGGTGACTTGCTGTGCCTTGTGTCACATCTGCTAGCAACCAGGTGCCCGTGTCGTCCGCACTTAGTTGGCACTTAGAAGATATGAATAAGAAACTGACAGCACCGGCCCTGTAGCTTTGGCAGGGTATATAACATGGTAATAACAGGGGTATATAACAATTCATAACCAATTTACTCAACAAACTGAAATTTTGTTGTAATTTATCTCTAAATGTAAATACCCATTACACGAACTGACTGATTTCACTATTTATACTTACGCGTATTCTGTTCCACCTCTCAAAGGCCCATTGCAGGGGGTCTCCCGGTCATCGTCACAACTTTCATAGCCGATGGTGCACATGAGAGTTCGTTCTCGGCCTCGCAGTGGCTCGCAGTTCAGCGGGTCATCGTCGTCTTTGGCTGTGATGCCAGCAGAAATGTTCGATGCTTGAAAAAGTCTGGAAGTTACTTTCATCTATACAGATATGTTGCTTCGGTCCTTCAACCATGCACTTTCCCTGGTTCTATTTTTCCAACGCAAGAGACTTGACCGCGGTACCCAACCATGTTACTTATATTAAAAGACCAACCAATATTTCACAAATAAAAAAGTCAATAATGATGAACACTGTCATTTATTACTGCATCCCCGAGTCCCATGCGCTACCCTTCACTCACATAAGCCCTTTCCACCCCGCACCTCCACCAATTTGTTACGATGCAGATGTCACACATAAAGATGTATTGAGATTATATACAAGAGCGGCAACGATACATAAACAAGATGGCTGACAAGACCGATTCCCCCTGCACACGTCACATCTTTCACTGACTGGTGCCACTTTCGGATGCGCCGTAACAGTATGTCCATGTGGTAAAGCTATATCATTTGGTGAGCGTGAAGAGCTATAACAAAGAACCTGCAGGTGCCTTTATTGGTGTTTAATCTTTGCGCAACAAAAACAAAGTGATTATCTTGTACTTTATAAAACAAATAAATTATGGGGTTAACATTTCAAGACCACGAGATGATTATGAGGCATGCTGTAGTGGGGGACTCCAGATTAATTTTGATCACCTGGTTTTTTTTTTTCACCATGCACCTAATGCACAGTACATGGGCGTTTTTTGAATTTCGCTTAATCTAAATGCAGCCGCCATAGCCAGTATTATTGTGCTTTATGAACGTCGACTATGTTTGCTAGTGTGCTGGTAGGCCTCCTTCATAAGAAATCACATTTCTTAGTTGCGAAACGAGACTACCCAATTCCGAAGCATTCTCGCCTCTTTCACGAAGTTAAGGACATCGGCCATCTCTGAAAAATCCTCGACGTGTTTGACGCCTGCTAATCATTCTATGCTTAAGGAGTAGTTTTAGGCTTCACGGAGTCATATACTTTAGGCAGCACAAATATATTGTTCTTGCCGAGACAAAAATGAGAGAAGGCAACTTTTAAGCAGGAATTAATTACAATCGTGTTGTGATTCACCAATTATGGTGCTTTGTCATGTTCAGTGAGCCCCTTGTGCTAACGTTTATCTTTATACAGGTCTCGAATACGAATATGATTTGCTTAACGCATAGAACGAACATGTCCTGACGACGCCTCTTCATGCAGTACTTCAGAAATCATTGCACATGAAGCGCAGACATTTGCCATCCCATGCTAGCTTAAGTAAATATACAAACACACTAATCTATATACTGGTTGCTTCTGCAAAGAGTGCCAAAATTTTGAAAGAACCTCTGTGGCAGATAGCAAAACAATAGTCCTTGAGCTAGATTACTCCAACTGGCGGATGTCATTCGCGAGAGAAATTGAAATGTATGATTGGCTGATCACTCAAACTCATTGCTTCGTTTTTAAATAATGACCCTGTGGCATATATTGCAATATACATATTGTAGCCGGTGAGATTGCAAGGCACAGTCACATGGAAAGAATTCTGTGGATCAGACCTCTCTCTTTCTCACACACACACACACACACACACACACACACACACACACACATATATATATATATATATATATACATTGGGGTAAAACCATAAAAAACTTGGCGGAGGCTTAAGCTTCATCTTTATGAGTGGAACGCCAGTAGTGTTATTGGGCCCCATTTGCATCACCTTCTCATTCGCTTGCCATGCTCTCGGATCACAGAACAACGTAATTCTCATGGCACAATAGTCATTTGTTTGTCCACACTACGACTTTCTTGACAATGTTTGTTGTGGCATGTGACCTGTCCTCCAAAACTGCCATTTTTACAATACAAACGCACTCGATTCTTCAAGTACTATGAACTATCACAATCGCCTTTAATTTCCCATAATTACCTTATTGATCCGAATTCATCACATGCGGATCCAGAGCGAGTGCCCGCTCTGGCACTTTTCGCCCTAGCTCTGACGTCATCAGCTCCTCCTAGCGACCTTCGAGAGCAGTGAAAGCTTTCCGCTCCAGTCTCAATGTCAAGCGCACAAGCGTTCTTTCCCTCACGGCACGGTTGAGTGTCCCGGAGAAGTGAGACGGTGACTTCGCATATGCTTTCCTCGAAACGGTGGCGGCAAACGCTATGCATCAATTTCAGGTTACTGTTTTGCTTCGCACTTTTAATATTTTAGTCTGAGAAGATTTAGCATGAAAGGCTTGCGCTGTCGGTGTTTTGTTTCATGACGTTTGCTGGTGGGCTGTCATTCTCAAAATTCCGAGGAATTGCTTTTTGATGAATATAAGACAATGTATGAGCAAATTTAGTGACAGGATAACTTTAGCGCCGTATAGAATATATACGGGAATTTTCGCTCACAGGACGCCAACGCTGGCCACGGCGCCGGACGCCAACAGCGGATTTTCTGTGACACCGGGCCCTTAACGCTATCGCGTTAAAATTAACAGGGAGCAGACCTGAGCCTCAGACGTAGGATAAGACAATGACGAAGTGAAGTGATGAGCAGTGGCTCCGTCAAGAAGTCCCAGTCAATAATATGGAGTTGTTGTCCCTTGTGGTTATGTCTTCGAAGCAATAGATATATTGCAATCTTTAATATATAACAATTCAAGATTAGTATATATATATATATATATATATATATATATATATACTAATAATTAATTGTTAGCATCATTTTAGTGCAAACGCATTCACAACCGAATATAAACGCTTTCATGGACAGCTTTTTCTAGAAGCAGCAATGACATCCCCTCTCATCAGAATGCCTAATTGAAACTGTCAGCTCAAGAAAGTGCTCGATTGAAATTGCGCGGCAGTTTTCAACCATAAACCGCTGCCGGGTCTGTAGGAGAGGTACTCTACATTGTATTCAAAGGTTGGGCACTCCTTTGTCGCAACCCCTTGGTTTTTTTTCTAATAGCACAGACTCATTGTGCTTCCTCTCAATTACTGAGTTGATGGAGTGTTTGGACATCATCCCCCTCACCAGCTCAATTTTATTTCCAGAGTGCTTTCGAAGCTGCTTCACCATTGCTGCGATGCTGGGCTCCAGTCTCCTTTTGTTAAAGTACGCGACCAAGGCGATGGTTACAACGTTAAATAACGTACCGAACCTCCTACGAATGGTGCATATTAAAGTACAAAAAGGTGTCCTGAATAATTGGAAATTATAAGATGTCACGGCTCACAACATTTGCCGGCAGGGCTGAACCATTATTTACCAACACAATACAGCAATACACTTACCCTTGGTGAAGGGGTTCCAGTCTGGTGGTGTAACCACGTGTGGAGGAATAGGGTGGTTCCGTGCGAGGTCCTTCCACGTAGTACCATTTTCAACATCTTTGCCTATAAGATATCGATAGTTGATCTACATTCGCTTGAAACGTGCTTCGATATATTATCCAATTAGACCTTTCAAGCTTTCGCAACGACTAAACCAACACACATTCCCTAGCCTAAATCCAAGCCACGCTCGCTTTGAATCAAAGAGCCCGAGCCAGAATGAAGAATTGGGCGAATCAATGCGGCCCATATTTTTGTAATGTCTTACTGAACACTTAAGGTCCCTATATCTTGTATATTAGCAGTAACAGCATCAGGGGTAATTTGAAATTCAAAATAAAAACATACCTAAGCGCTCCTCGCATAAAACTGAGAATAAAGAGATTTGCAATAGCTATAGTTGAGGTTTTTCTTGTAAACGATGCACCTGAAATACATGTTTTTCTTCAGCAATGGCAGCTCCAGTTACACACTTGTGCCAGCAAGGCGCATATCGTATGCGCATATCGTATCTGGGCTTGGCGCGGCATGATCAGACATTTCCAAGTCACGATTTATCCACGAGTGTCTTTAGACAAGAAACGCCAAACAGTTCACATAATTTAATTTCCCAAACAAATAACCTGAGTATTCACAGACCAATGGTGGTAGTCAGCCATAAAATTTGCATAGCTTGTAAAGGCTATAAAGGTTTAGCCAATGAATAATCCGCAGCTGCCAGAGGTGACATTAATCGGCACTGAATAAAACCCTTGTGCATTTTAACTACACTCTCGCTTTCTCCGCGCATCATTTGCAAAATATTCTGTGAGCTTTGTAACAACCTCATGAAATCCCATGAATGTTCTTGGTGCAATCAGACGGAGTTTATAAGGACGATAATTATCCTACGCAGAAGCCATATGTGTATAAAATCACGTCGAAAGATCGCACTGAATATTAGTGCGAAATTCAGAGGAAAAAAGAATGCAACGGAACAGCGTTATAGGATAGAGGAAAAATATCGTCTTCTCCCAGCTACAAAACTGGGCTCTACGGCTGACCTTCAAGAAGTATAGCAAAAATAAGTTTATAGCTAAACAAGTATTTACAAAGTAAGATGGCACTGTTGTTTTCGTTTTTATTTGTCTCAAGCGAACGTATCTGCCCCATTAAACTACAAGGCAAAGAACGGCACTCGCGCTTTTAAAATCAATCATATGTATTAGCAAGGTGTCGCTGTCTACGATGTAACACGTAGGAGCATGTCGGCAGGATACACTAGTACAAGATGCGTATTCTGTTCTTAGGCAAGGTGTCGATGCCCCAACTGTAGAAATTTCCAACAAAAGCTCTCTTTTAAAATAGCATTAACGAACGAAAATGAGTTGGTGACCAGTCCGGCACGATCGTAAAACATTGCTTCTTCTTATAGCATGGCTTTACAGATGGGCCTCATCTAACAGAAAACTCGAAGTGTAGTGAGCGCGCACGAGTGGCGCCGTACTGTGCACAAAATGTCAAGTTTGCACAAAATATGAAGGACAGAAATCTTACTTTGATACAAGAGAGTTTGCAAGGTCACCTGTGACGCACAAGCACGTAGCTGTCGCGACGTGACGGCCATCACAAGCTTAGCATGTTATCGCGTAGTTTGTGAGCTGGTGGTACTGTGTCCTGGCCCAGCTTTGTTTTTTTTTTTACTTTTATTGCCACCAATACCCCATTTCCTTCAGTCACCATTGTAGACGCGACATTTCACCCACTGTGCATAGCAAGGCTGGAGGGGCTGGCCAAAACTTACGAATAAGCTCGGCGGACCCAACGACCACGGCGTACCGTCTGATCTCGCCGTTCCTGTCGTCAAACATGTCGCTGGTAATCAGGAACATCTTCTGAGTGTCCGGCTCGGGCGCGGAGGGGCCGTCGCCGGCCAGCATTGACATGTTTTTCGGAGGCGGAGGATCTGCGCGTTATCACATAAATAGACTTCTTCATTAAAAACAGCAACACTGCGCCAGGGCAAAATAAATGTACCAGAATAACAGAAATAGAACGCCGGAAAGCAAAGGTTCAGCATCGACTTTGTGAATAAGTAATTTGCCACAGTCTTTTCATATCAGCTATGCCTTCCTGTCCCCCAAAACGACAACTGCCACCTCTACTACTACAATATAATAATAATAATAATAATAATAATAATAATAATAATAATAATAATAATAATAATAATAATAATAATAATAATAATAATAATAATAATAATAATAATAATAATAATAATAATAATAATAATAATAATGGGGTTTGTCGTCTTCAAACTGCACAGAGAGTTATGAGAGAGGACTTAGTAGATGACTCCGGATTATTTTGTACACATGGGGTTCTTCAACCACGGCCGCTGGATAAAAAAAAAGGTGGCCGCTGGATAAAAAGAAGGTGCCGAACGCTGTATGTGCGAGTGAAAGGGCGCGAGGGGCGCGTCTTTCACGGGGAGTGAACGCACGGCGGAGAACAAACGCGCGTTCTGCGCCGTGCTCGCTTAAGGGCTGCAGAAGTAGGCGTCTCTGTTCTCCTTCACAATCACCATGTATGTAGAGCAAACGCGCCTTCTTCAGACGAGCGAGAGGCCGTGGGGGAGGGGGAGGGAAGGGAGGCGACGTTTAGCTGCGGAACGCAGTGCCTATTTATATCAGAGGCTCCGGCAACAGTCACCAACGCCGCACGTATTTTGAGCGAACGCGGGCAAAACGCCGATGGCGTCGACAACAGTTCTGCGTGTTGCCGATGCTGCTGCATGTCCAAGTTTATACAGCTGATAAAGCTAATATCATTACTCCGTATAGCTCTCTACAAGTTTGCTATCGCAATTGATGCTTCGCCTTTCAGGTGAAACTGCATCGGAATAGCAAATGCGTCAGGAACGCGCTTGGAACGCCGTCGCGCGCGCAAGCCGACGGCGCGTTCCATCACCGATGACTAGCGCCATTCGGCCCAGCCAAGCGGCCGACAATGGAACTACGGCTGTCACGTTCGCTCCCATTGCAGCGCGCCCGACGCGGCAGGCCGCACCCTTTTTTTTTTTTGTTTATCCAGCGGCCGTGCTTCAACCTACCCTTAACCTCCTAAAAATATCTGGGGTTTTACGCGCTGAAACAGCGATATGATTATGAGGCTCGTGATTGTGGGGCTCTCGGAATTATTCTTGACAACTTAGTGATCTCTAACGTGCCCCCAATGCATGGGACACGGACGTTCTGGTATTTAGCCCTCATAGTAATGCGAAGTTTAAGCGACTGCTTTTGCATATAGCAATGCAGTGTACATCTAGTGACGGCCAGGCTTGGTATGTTGATGCTGCCTATGGTGTCTTTTGCAAAGAAAGGGTGCTGCGCACACTTATTACCAACTATCCACTCTATATATACTTTAAAAGAAACTGTCCTTATACTTGATACTAACGCGCAATACTTGATACTAACTAGCGCAAGAGAGAGAGAGAGAGAATAACATTTTATTGATTGGACAGGAAAGGGGTGTTGGGAGCGGGTGGGTGGGTCCCTATTCCGAGACTCCGCTGGCCAGAGCTACTCTAGCGCAAGAAAGACTTCGGACGACAGCGAAAAGCACACAGGACAGAACGCCTTTTCTAATTGTGAATTTACATCCATCCATTGCTTATAAACAGGCCACATATCTTGGTAAAGTACTACACATACCAATGCTCAACAAATCATTCCTACTCAAGTCTCTGTATTATCGAGAAATGAAGCTGAGCTTTGCACCAGGAACAGCAGAGGAGAAGCTGCCACAGCTCGCAACCCGCATGCCACCAAGGCAATGCATTCTTAAGATTGTAAAGGTACATAATCCATTGTAAGTTATGCATCAAATGTTTACGTATCACGGCGTCTCGCTTGCGCATTATCCTTAATGCGTCGAGTCACAAATATGTCACCTCGTCGTCGCTAATGTAATGTTTTCCATAGGCGCTCAATAATGTTGAGCTGCAAGAAGTAGACACATGTTAGCCAACCCTTCAAGATATTACTGGTGGCTGCTGCGCCAAATAAAGGTTGATGCGCGGCACACAGGCTTGCACAAATGGCGTGCATTAGTAAATTAGCAGCGAATACCCCTCTAAGGCATGATGCTGTCACTGAGATATGTCCATCTTGTATTCATCCTACTTCGCTATCATAACTTATTCGATAGTGCGCATGCTCTGCAAATTTGATGGTGCAATGCGGAAAAATATTTTAGCGAGCACTTGATATGTGTTCTAATGCTGATTCTTGCAGACGTGCAAGTCTGAGTGTTACTTTCTACGGTTTGCTAAAAGAGTTATTGTAATGAACAATCTCGATCAGGGCACTTTTCCGAATCCCGCTCGCAAGAACGAAAGAACTTGAAGGCATTTAAACTTGCCGTTTCCTTTGATAATGGGAGCACTATGTACATTTCGCAACATTACCATAAGCTATGTCTTCCCCCTCCTTACTGATTCCCTTGTTTAGGGCGTTTTGTTTGATGCGCTTACGTAGATGCTTTCAACAAGCGCTTCAACATCCTTATAGCTATCCATACAAGAATTCAGGGACCGAATTCACAAAGCTTTTCGTTCGGAAGTGCTGCTTGGCATTGCCCAGCAGGCTTCGCTAATGATATGTCCAACACCGCGATTGGGTGACACCTGCTTCTACGAGAACATTTTGTGAATCTGGCCCCGAAGACTTCGTAATGTTTAACTGGCTTCCCTGAAACGCACTGAATCTAATTTTAGGATTCGTCAGCCTTAACGAGGTTCTTTTTAAGGACTAAATGACGACTCAGTAAAGACGCAAATTTGGCACCGTCAATGCCACAAAAGAGGTTAAGCTGGATTAAGAACGTGGGAGCTTCCGTATGCGGCATTTTGATGGTTTATGTGGCTTATACGTATGGACTGGTGACCGAGTTGTCATTGCACTATCATCTGCTTAATCGGTGCATTCAACAAAATAAGAAATATGAACCGACTAAAGGGCACCGGTGATAATGGAGCAGCAGAGAACCCATGTTAAAGTGTCTTTGACATGGAGCATTATAGTGGCGTTTACATGAATGCGACAGAAGCGTATTGTATCAACTTTCAACTGTATCACATCTGATATGAACGATGTAATTCGCCAGAAAGACGTATCGAATGAAATGCGCCAAACTGGGGTAATTTGGGATGAAAAATGCGCACTTCAGCGGCGTATGTAAACAAAAGCGTATCGTATAAGGTGCTTTTGGGAACACATTCGGTGTGGGATGACAACCGGCCAACCCAACATCGGTGACCACTGCCACACTGTGCTACATCAAAACAAAAATGGCGGCTGAAAGAGCAGGCCGCACTCGACTTCGTTTCACTCGTGAGTACACTGGAGGTGTTGAAATAGTGCCTTCTTTATCAGTAATAAATGATTACAAAATCGGCGAATTACTTGTTTTGCGGCGTTAACGTTGTCAGGTCCACTTTGAGGAGATAGAAGCGAAGAGGCCTCGCTAGGCTATCACTGGACATGGAAACAGTTGTGGACACGCTGGGAAATTTTAATATCTGATTTAATACGCTACCTTTCTGCAAAACAAACGTCGTGTAAGTTTGTCCTCGTGGATAAAAGAATGATAACCTGGGGAATGCAGCCGATACCTTGCAGGTACTTTCAGGGGCATTTCACAATGCGATTGGAAAAACAGGCTTACCGTAAGTGAGAGCGCTAATCTTCACTAGATACACTACGTGTATCTATGAAGCAAGAAAGTGCGCATTCATCAAAACCGTGGCGTATATATAGGGTTACGCGATAGGATAAATTATTGCGATATGCTTCTAGTGTATTCATCTACTCGCGGCTATGTACGCAAGTACCAAATGCGCGCAAAATAGCACAACACGGTTCCTCCATAGTACTTACAGATAGTTACAAACCGAACTTCGTGCATGCAAGAATGATCGCGCACACACGACGTTGAAGAGAGATCAGCTGATGATTTGAGTACGCTGCATAGGCAAATGGCATGGTCGAACGCATTTAGAAATTGAGCATGCCTGTTATTGGAACGTGGAATATACGGCTGGAGAAACTGCATGAAGTCCGGGACAGACAAAATAACCACTGACAAACTCTCAAGTTTTGACGAAGTCTAAACGACAATGACGAGATGGACCATAACTAAACTGTGAAAAAATAAACAAGTATGATCACGACCAATGAGTTTACTCGTCATGCGCTACGGAAGTAGATGCAAAACATTTCGGTGCACCGACAGTAATTTTCAAAGTGCTCCCTATAATACCGAGATCCACTACTCAATACAACTGTCTGGTAGACAGCGCTGTATTTTTATACACTAGGCTTCTTCCTGCTTTCATGCTGTTGTCTTCGCGTACCAGTATGTACCGAATGGCATGATTCAATGCGCTTCTGCATATGTATTGGCCTTCTGTACGTATACATAAGCCAAAAGTTGGTAGGTTTTTACCGGTTCATTGTTAAAACTAACAGCGTTGTGAAGACGAAGGCAAATGCGAGTGATGTGGTAAATGAAAATTTACTGTGGGGAAAAGGGTATAATGTGCACATCCTACAGCGCGTGTGCCAGTAAGGCAAGCAATATAACTTGACAACGGGTTGCGGGTAAATATGGTAGCACAGAATAAAACAAGGGAAACAGGAATGCTGTGAATGAATAGTTCATACATTGTGTCTCTTTCGCTTTCATATCGGTAACAGGTTTGGTCCCATTACGAATTCGCCCACATTTATCTCCTCTTTAATGCATACATTGGTTACACTATATCAGCGAAACGTGCCAGGATGTACCACTCGTATAGCCCAACGGTGGTGCACTGGGTTTTCTAGAAAGTGGCTATGCTTAGGCAACAGTATTTATTGACTGATTTATATACACAGGGTGATCAAAGTCAGGTTGACATGTTTTTTTTTTTTATTTAGGCGCTGAGACGTACGTGAAGACCACCCTTACAGTAGGGTTATGTGGCGAGGAGGACACAACGTGAGACGATAAATATCGCTGTTAGCTTTGCAATTAACAAATTGAATAATTAAGTTTTGACTGGCTGCAGTAAGCAGGCACGTTTGTATTGAAAAGTGAGAGGCAGTCGTGTTTCTACAGAGTTCCACTTGGCCGGATTCTTATAGCGTATCCGTGCTTTGGGATATCGAAATGCGAAGTTTAATTGCCGCTCGCATGATTATGCATGCAAGACAGTGATGAGCGGCGCAAAGCTCCTCCCTTATGTGACGCGCCTTTTGCGTACGGCATTTAGTCTGACAACGGGGAGGAGCCATAGGCAAAAGGGATAACTGTCCCCCTTTCACTCTCGGCTGGCGTAATCGCAAAGCGCAGAAGTCGGAAACTCTACCAAAACATGGAACCGTGCAGCCTTAACGATGGTAGCTTCTGTTATACCGAGATAAGGGAGGAGCTTTCCGCCGGTCGTCACTGCCTTGCATGCGTAATCATGCGAACGGCAATTAAACTTCGCAGTTCGTTATCAAAAAGCACTGGATACGCTGGAAGAATTCTGCCAAGTGGAACTCTGTAGAAACACAACTGCCTCTAACTTTTTATTACAAAAGGGCCTGCCATTCAAAAGTTAATTATTCAATTTTAGGGGCCAAGCACCTTAGGGCCGAGCCTTGTCCCCCCCTCGTCGTCGCCGTCGTCGTCCGTAGCTCTGGTTTGCATGGAGTTCCGCTACGGGCGCTGCGGTGCACAAGGGCATTCGTTCCAGACGCGCGCTCTCTTTCTCATCTTCAGCCATGGATGATAACGATCGGTGCACAAGGGCGTTCGTTACCCGACGCGCGCTCTGTTTCTCTTTTCAGCCATGGATGATAACGGTCGCTTCTGATAACGGCGCGCCCGCTATGGATGAAAAGGTGAGAGTGGCGGCTAAACTGCAAGCGGAGTCGACGGCTCGCAAAGCTGCTGCAGCACGGCGATGCAGAGAACAAGCGGACCCGGAGTCTAGGGCGAGGGAAGCTGCAGCAAAACGGCAAGCGCCGGCAAGTGGACCCGAAGCTGAGGGCTCGCGAAGCTGCAGCAGCATGGCAACGCTGGCATGCGGACTCAGATCGGAGGGCTCGCAAAGCTGCAGCAGTACGGCAACGCCGGTAAGCGGACCCGGATCTGAGGGCTCGCGAAGCTCGCGCTTGAACAGAGCATCGGCGCCACCAACCTCAGGTAGAGAACGATTCCGGCGTTTTGCCGCCGCTTCCCGTGCTCTCGCAGCCTCTGGGTCCGCTTGCTGGCGTCGGGGGATTCATGGTTACCCGAATGATCCCCCGGTGCTGCACCCCCTCATCATCATTCACTTCGTGGATATGCGTTGTTTTTTTGTTAATTGCACTGCTAACAGCGATAATTATCCTCTCACTTTGTGTCCCCCTCGCCATATAACCCTACTGTAGAGGCAGTTTTCATGTACGTCTCAACACCTAATTAAATGAAAGCCTGTCAACTTGACCTTGATCACCCTGTATATACACTAAGTCACATGGATGCGAAATGAGCGTTGAACAAGGGGGTCACACACCAACGAAGGCACAATATGTAAGCAAACAACTCGAGCAATGCACCAGGATCTCATTCATATACCACGCGGAACTGTGCAGTACGGATAACGAAGAAATGAATATTAAAATTTTTGTGCAAGTACTCGGTCGGTGACAGTGACAATGGAATCGGGAATGCCAACGTGCAGTGGCGCGGAGCAACGTGATTGAATTAAAAATCTGCTGTTCTTTAAAAAAAGCACCTTTTATTTGTACTTGCCTCTCAGAAAACTTCAAGTATATGCGCAGCTATACGCTGCGTGTGCTTACCTCCAGCGGGAACCTCCACCCGAACCGGCGATTCAAGTGCATCTCCCCAAGCGGTGACATTAACGTTGATTCCACGCACGTCGAAGGTGTAGATGTATTCAGCTGGCAGTTCCTTCACCTCAAAGGTGCACACAGCAGGTGCTCCATGGCACGCACTTGAGGCCATCAGGAAGTCGCTAGGGACATTCGTTATCGCTGGCTTGCCTGGCTGAACCGTCAAAAAAATAATGAGCAAGAATAAGCAAAAAAATACACACCGGTCCCATTCTGAATGCCAATGTTCCTTTTTCAGCATTATTTATTGATAGTAACATGCTGCTCACAATTTTCTTTATGTCATAATAAAGGACCTCTAAGTGCACCATTCCTTTTGGCTCAGATGGCACAATGCAGCTCATTTCAAGGTACTGAAATTTCAAGGTCAGGCATCCGATGAATAATTCATTCATGGGATTAATCGTCCATAAACCAAGTGCTGAGGCAGCGCTATTTCTCCATCCTATTTTCCCCTTATTTCCTGAGTATGTTAGCACTGCAAAGACTATCGCATTGAGAGACACCATAGTAGGAGGTTGCCAGATAACTTTGACCACGCCAGGATGTTAACGCGGAGTCAAATCTCAGGAAACGAGCGTTACTGCATTTCCTCCCCATGGAAATGAAGACTACGTGGCCGGGAATTGAGCCCGCGACCTTGTGCTCCACCGCAGAATCCCTCAGCCACGGTGCTGGCGGTGCGGGAAGTCGATTGAGTGATTATTAACTGGAGAGTTTTGAGTTATCGAAGCTTAACGTTGGGCTTACCACATACAGGGTTGACTATTCACAGTGAATGCTTTGTCCTTATGATACGGTTCTTCGGTCGTTTTCAATGAAATTGTCAGTTTGTGTTAACCACACTTCCCTGTTTCGCTGTTTTGATACAAAATTCTTAAAATATACTGTGGCTTGCGACTTGCGAAAACACAACAAAAATAAAAGTACGTAACAGTCTTTCATTTGTTTTCAGCCTAATTGAGGCTTCCCGACGTGAAATGAACGTTGTCTGCTTAGAACAGAAGAGCATTCATAAAAGTTGGCTACAAAATGCTAGTGCGTCATGTAAAAATCAATGCTTCTTACGACGAAGTGTTTCCCAATGAGCCCATCTCGACCGTCCTTCTTCGCTCGCTTCCGCTTATGGGCACAGCATAAAGGTGTTTCCCTAAGGTAATAAAGGCTTTGCACAGATCAGCGTTTTAGGACTAGATTCACTTAGGCGTGTGTGTCATTCACCATCATTGATTTACTTTTGTCAGCCCTTTATAGTCCGTATGCTATTGCTGAAACAAAATATTTGTACTTCCCAAATGTCAGCAACAAAAGAACAAGCAGAAGACAATGACGTATTCCTTAGAGTTCGTCTCAATATACTAAATACACTATTAATGAATTCTAATAAGTTCAAAGCCATGAACTACATTTGCAGAACTTGATCTAAATTTGCAATTTCCTATATATGAAGACTGAGCACGAAATATACCGATACTTTATCGACTACCTGACGGGCTGAGTGCCATAGGGGTTAGGCTTCAAAACATTTTTGCTCACATGTCTCAACGCGTAGACATTATAAGAGTTTTCTTTAACCCTTTAACACCTTAGGGACCATTTAACAAATTTGTTGGGTCCCAAAAGTGTGTACTTTCTAATTGTATAGTTTACTTATGATAAATAAACTTACAA
The DNA here is from genome assembly GCF_013339745.2 of Dermacentor silvarum. Lineage (NCBI taxonomy): Eukaryota > Metazoa > Arthropoda > Arachnida > Ixodida > Ixodidae > Dermacentor > Dermacentor silvarum. The sequence continues at coordinate 102,867,700 of NC_051162.1, read as the reverse complement.
TAAACTTTCCGAAAATGCTACTTATATCCGGTACAAAGTTGACACATTATGCCGCTGACAATTGATGTTAAATGTTTTCATAGTTTTCCTTTATTACGTACGCCATTCCTCACAAAGCATCATGGTTGTTACAGCATTCCTTGCCACAGAAAGAAATAGGCGCCATTTTTAGGAAAAAATATTGTGTGCATATCTGCACGCTTGTGTAGATTCGCTTAAGTGTAGCGGTCTGAGTGTTTACTTCAGTATTAGGGTCGAGAGGAAGCCACTGTGCAGCAAAATCATCTGAACCTAATTAAGAAAAGCTTCAGCATGCCGCAAGCGTACCGAAACAACCTATGTTTACGGCACGGAATTACTACCTTAGTGGCGTTGTAGGCGACCACGTAGCTGCGGAGCTCTCCTCTTTGCTGAATCGGAGGACGCCAGGTGAGGTGCACGGTGTTATTCTTGAAGGCCTTCGCGTCTAGACCCACAACAGGACCGGGTGCTGTACGAAATAAATACCAAGATGGTGGGAGTTCAGGCTGTCGCGTTGGACACGAGTTCAATTAGCCACCGGACAAATATATCACAACGGCTTCCCTGTCTTCTACTTTACTTAAGACTCTACTAGGCCCTGTTAGCGCACATATAAATAAACAAATAAGAAATGTACGCTCTCTAAATAAACGTCGGTCGCTTCCGGTGCATGTGAACGCTGCGGTCAGACGTTGATGGAAAGGTCAAGTCACGAGAACGGAGGCTAATATACTCGTTACTATTTGACATGCCTTCGCTAACACTAGAAGGGAACATTACCGAACAGCCTAATTTAAAGTATCCAGCTTGTGTAATGTCCTATGCATGATGCAGAAAGCCTACGCAATTTTTCAATAAATATAGTGGCAACAAAGACCGAAGGACTGTCACAAAAAACGCCTGTCAAGTAAACGTCAAATGGAAAATTGCATTGCTTTAATTCCAATCACCATGCTATATACAGCCACACCACCTAAAATAAAGTAGGCATAATAAATTCAGCATAAGTGCCGTGTAGTCTTCGTTGCTGCATTCATATTTCATTCGAGAATTCACTAACGGAAATTGTCGAATCTACGTTTATGTTCAAATGTAACGAATAAAAATGCTCATTGGGGTCTACAGTGAGAAAGCAATCCAAGCTGCGACTTTCCGATTGCTTGTGCCGCAGGAGAGCCGCAGTTAAGACGATGTGACGCACTGTTGTATTTCTGTAGCTCGTTAAATGAACGACATCTACGTGCATCCACCTACGTGCTGCTAGTTTGCTTTATTAATTGCATTATGAAAGTGTTCCAGAGACGGTGATCTAAGTTTCTCCTTTTCAAGCGTATAAGTTTTCCGGGCATCTAGTTTTGCACGGCATAACGCGTATGAAATAATTTAAGTATTACTATTACCGAACAGACTCCATGGAATCAATTATATGACACTTTCTTTGGAATGAGAAGACATTCATTATTCGATTGCAAATTTGAAGGTCGTTTGTGTCCCATATTCATATTCGATTCGACTCCAGAATTTTGGCTTTCGGACGCCCTTAAATAAACCCAAAAAAACTAGAACCCAACTTACCTTCTGGCAGTGTTCGAGCAAGGATTCGAACTGGAGGACCCTCTAAGCGCTTCGAGTGAAACACATTGTAGGCGCGCAGTTCCAGCGCATACTCAGTGAACGGCTCCAGCCATGGTATCACCGTGCTTCGCGAGCCGATATCCGTGTGGTTCACCTCACGGCCATCAACACTAAGGTTCCAGGAGAGGACGTAGCCCTCGAGTTCCCCGTTTTTCTCGACGGGTTCAGACCAGTTGACGTAGAGGCGTCTGGACTCGCAACGAGCCACGGAAAAGTTGCCGGGAAACGAAGGTGCTGCGAAAAAAATGTGGGGAAATTACTCTCCACACACTCTTTTTAAAAGAAAACTGCACGGTTAAAGGAGTGGGTCGGTTTTAGACTGACATTTAACTAAAGAATCCAAGCCCCAACAGCTGTGTTCGGACAGGATAAACATTTCGTGGTTGTCAATGAGTGCACTTATACTAGTGGTGTCGAATAGTGATCCCGTTTGTGCTCCGTCAAGGAGCAGGGTTTTGCCAAAATCCACCGTTTTGTGACTGTTATATTGAGGGAAAGCCACTTGCTTGCTAAAGCCAGACTAACGAGTGTCCTATAGACCTTCAGTGGTTTATTGTTCATTGCACTATCATTATAATAAGGCTCTTGTAACACTTACTGGTGGCAAGCCTGAAATTCTCCTCCTTCGAAACATGGTTTGCCAAGGCTAAACTGTACGATATCTGCGGCAGAGACAAATGTTTCTGCAGGTTTGCTGTCCTCATCATCGGCTTTTTCGTCGCTTCGCTTTCGTTATTGCCACGGCTGTAATTTGGCATGTTTTAACAGGCTAAACGAAGTACCATAACTAAATATACGACAATGATAAAAGTACCAGTTTCACCCGAAAGGCGAATCATTGAGAGCAATAGCAAATTATTAGACAGCTATACGAAGTAAGCTTAGTAGCGTTATCAGCTGGATCAACTGCTGTAAGCAATCGCTCTGTGACTAAACAAACAAGCACGTTCTCACGCGCGCAAAGTCAAACAGTAACATATCTCTCTAGATGACTGCCGAAGCTCGCTGTCAGAACGCATGGCATGATGAAGAGCGGTAGCAGCGGCGAGCGAATTCCCCTTCGTGCTGCCTCTCGCTCCAATGCGAACTAGGTGCGCGAGAACACATCGTACATGTATACATAACGTTTCTCGGGTCGCCTAGTCTTCGAAGCCACCCTAGATTGCCTCCAAGATAAGGCACGTGCGACAACAGTCGGTGTAGAAGAGGAGGTGCTTGCTAACCTACACCGTGCTACCGTGCACTGGCTGCAGGTTAAAGAATCACAGGTAGCCAACCCTAATGTGTAGTCCACGAATGCTGGGAGCGTCATAATGATAGCTTGGTTTTGCCACGTAAAACTCCACATTTTTTTTGGTGCACCACAGAGGTAAATCAGACAAGAAATGAGGCGGCATAAAACGCGAGAGAAACGTATATGTACGCGCATTTTCGATACGCAAACTGTGCGCAGCGCATGGTATTGACAATAATTATTGTTATGGTTTTTTCTGGCGTCAAATTTCCGTAACCGGCAACGCAAGCATCGGGAGCTGACCCGCGGCGTTTTGTGACCTGCCCAATTAAACACTCCGCTTCTTTATAGGAGGACACCTTTGTTTGCTTTCAAAGCAAATAACATTGCCTATCTTGACAGGTTTCGCTTATCTAATTGGTTGACAAGAGGCGAGGAGTCCACAAAAGTGGAGAGTGGCGGTGCTTTGGGGGTCGAGCTAGTGGAGTGAAAGTGGGTAACCGGGTACGGAGGGTGGTGCCGGCATCTGCTTAGCTTGCGCAATCGCTGGCTTAGCTTGCGGTGGCTAGTCGAAAATCGCAGCGGCGTGCAAACGGAACGTTAAAAATTCCACTAAAGCACATCTTCGTCGAAGAAAAGTTGGCTGAATGATGTCGTTTACGTATCTAAAACCTCGACATACGCCAATAAATTCATCCCCCCCTACAGCTCTAAGTCGCCAGTCACAGAGCGATCGGTGGGCACACATGTGTTATTCGTTTCGGACCGGGGTAGTTTCCGAAAAAAAATTCAGTTATGTTTAGAATATTACTGCTCGTTTAGTGCGTTAACTTTACTTTCACATGGTGAGGTTTTTCGGTTTTCTGTCGTTGCGTGAGAGAAAGACGAAGAGGGCGCAGCCCGAAATATTTTGACCAATAGCGGTGGGCAACTGGAAATAATTATTGTTGCCTTTTGTTACGTCTAATCTTGCGTGACAATCGTCTACACACCGTATCAGATGCCGTGTTGCGGTTTTCGTGACATCGCGTGGTAGACAGGCGAAGTAGCGGTAGACAGAAATATTTTTGACCATTTGTGATGGGCTGATTGCACAAATGGAATCGAAGCAGTCTGTAATAGCCTTACGCTATAGCGCGTCAAGGGTCAGGCTCTTCAACAGCACAGCAACCGATACAAAATAGGCATTTCAATTATTCGGTTGGCATTTCTGCTGAGGTGCCAGCCCTCGGCGTATGTCGGGCTAAGGTGTCAGGCGGCAAACAGGCGCGCAAATCAGGCTGGCCTAGGGAAATCCGGTGCCGCATAGGAAGTTTTCATCAGGATCCTTACGATCTGCCTGTGTGCGCATAAAGGCTCCCTAGTGCCGAAAAACTGTGAACGCCCTAGATCTGCGAGTAAAACAACTCTCCATAAAAGGAGGGACATTCGGGACGCGCGCCACTTCCGAAACACTTGGCACTCCGTTCGTTTTAAGAGTGTACAAAGAGTCGTAGAACGGATTATTCAGAAGAAAGTTAGTGGCAATAGAAAGGAAACATCGATTTGCTTGGAAGATGAATACATGGATGAACGAAATGAGGAAATTTGCATTATTAAGATGGAGTGGGAGGATGGAGGAAAGAACAACCTAAGAATTTCTGGGAGTTGCCTTTGTACTATATCGAAGTCAGATTGAAGCTCATAATTTCGACGGGAACTTCCGTGTGCTAAGATGATAGGCTAACTTACACAGGTGGATATAGTACGATAAGAATCATCAGCATGAGTGCGTGTATGCTGTGTCATTATGATATTTCAGTTTTTTGTCTTATCAGATACTAAATTCGTGCGCTCAACGTAACTTTTTTGATGTCCGAGGTATACTGTCCTGCCTGTTTCCCCACACAATACAGAAAGTTATCAGTTTTAAAACACTTTACCGAATATAATAGAAAGTCTCCAAGGCAAAAAAAAAATATATGTATAGTACACCGCTCGCCACTGCATGCCAAAGATTGGCAAATGGGAAATTAAGCCAAAATAATGTAAGGGAACCTATTATTTTGATTAAAGTCCAAAATGATGTAGTGGACATTGTTGCCTTAGTTGCTTGAATACACAGCTTACAGAATTCCAACGTCTTCTTTCATGTGCGCATTTGCGAAATTGTGAGCCTGATGCTTCAGTTTATTGCGAGAGCAGTTATATGGACACAATAGGACGTTAATATCCACGCCAACTTTTGGCGCCGCCGTTACTGTCACTGTCGCATTGATGTTCCGTACAAAGTCGAAGTGCAATAGGATCCTCCCAACACGCAATGTGCTGCGCGTGCGAGAAAAAGCGTGCGAACGTGAACCGAGAAGGATGGTGGCATTATGCGCACCGTCTTTCCGCTCGCCCAATGTTGGTGGACACGTGATCAATCACGTGATAGGTTAGGAGTGCGCGCGTTTCCTCCTCTACCCCGGCCGTGGCTTGCCTGGGCGGCCCGCGCGCCGTATCTTGGAGCTAATCTGTCGACGATGCGAACACCCGTTGTGACAGGGAACGCTCTCGTTCGTCGAGTGAGATTCTTTCATATTTGCCTGTGCGCGCATGGCACCATACTTGTTAGTTGAGATGCGTAAGTATTTCTATGTTTACCCAACGAGAAAACTGTCCGTCAGCCCATGCATCCAGTAGCAGCACCCGCAGCGGAGCCCGCAGCAGCGGGCGGCTTTACATTCGTGCTGCCTGTCGCTTGAACGCTAACGAAGCGGCAAGAACACAGCGCTCACGAAGATCTCGGCACACTTTGCCCCTTTTGTAGAACGCTTTCAAGATATGGGCCCGTGCGTCTCTCTCCAACACGAAGCGGCGAAAACACAGCCCGCAGAGCTATCTGCATTCGGCACTCTTAGTCCGCTTCGCAGATCGCTTGCAAGATACGGTTCGCGTGGCCCTGCCAGAGCATGTTTGGTCCGATCGTGCTGCCGCCGGAGTTCTTTGATGCCGGTTCATAATGGTTGTTTGAGTAAATGAATGTTTACTGCAATTTGTACGGCCCATAAAACTTCGAACCATACTTCTTGTCGATGTATAATACTTTGCTCTCACTGTTAGTGCTTCGCTTTCCGGGCGCAATTGCGACTTTTATAGAGCTACTGATTTCCGGCAAATATTAGAAGAATGGAGGTCTGAAATAAATATCTCCCCTGTGCAGGTATGCGAACATCAGTTGCATCCTACTCGGTTTATTGTTTTTTAACAACAGCCCTTCGGCTTTTGTGTGAAATTGAATCGATGTCTAAGTAGCTGGTTTTGTCAAGGCACCAGTGTGAAATACAGGCGCGAAGCATTGCTGAAATTCACGCTTTAGCAATCTTAGGTATCAGTAGCCGTGAAGCAAAAGAAATGGCGGCTAAGGAGATCCAGGTGCCGTTAAATTTGCAGATCTGGAATCGTAACACTTTAGCTTTGTTTTCTTGCGATAGCAATTATATCGACACTGCAGGCGCGTTTCTGCCGGCGTCGTCGGCGTCACCATGAGATTCCGTATAAAGTCTAAGGGCGATAAGATCGTCGCCGCGCGCGGTATGCTGTATCAGCGAGTGAATGCATGTGAGGGTGCGCCGACTATGGTGGCTCAATCTCGCGCGCGCAAGGGAGCGCGCCGTCTTCCGTCGCCCACAAGGCATCGGAGAGAAAGGAGAGGGGGGGAGGGGTACTACTCTGGCTGCGCCTGCGTACACCGCGGCCGCGCGGGGCCTAGCTTGACAGCGACCTGCGATATGGACAGAGTTCGCCGAGTGCTGATAGCTTCGTGTGCGCTGTACTCTCGCCGCTTAGTTCGCGTTGAAACAAGAGTCATCACGAAGGTAAATTCACTCGCTGCTGTTCACACACTTTGACAGCGAGTGCGCGCGCTCATCGAATTAGACGTGTTCATGTTTCCTCCTGCGCGCAGTGACACCATGCTCGTTAATTTAGTTAGTAAGCGAATGTTTATAAGTTTATACGGCCGATGGAAACTACTACCTTTACTTCATATAGGTGTCTGCTAATTTGCTATCGCAATCAATGCTTCGCCTTTTGAGCGAAGCTGCGACTATTTCTCAGGCCACAAAAGGTAAAAAGCCTTCCTATAGTTATTATTTCGTTGCGATCGAAATGGTTGAGAACGATGCTAAATGTGTGCTCATTTCTTGAATTCGCATAAAGATTTGTAATATCTTCCATTTTTTTACTTTGTATGGAAGCATAGGGCACCCCTGTCTCTGGATATACCATAAGCCTATGCAGTGCATTGTGACTAGTACGGCGGGCTTAGTCATTGACATAGCACCATGCCGTTTGAGCTTACCATCCGGGTTCGTCTTGTAGTGAGTCCATGTCTCGTTTCCCTCTAAAGTTGACCCTGTTTTGTCCAAGTTGTAGGCTCTTGCCGCGAACGTGTACCATGTCCACGGCTTGAGACTCTCCAGAAGCAGGAGCCGCTGTGTTGTGTTTGATTCCCTGGTGCACAATTCTTGGCCATTATTTTCATGGTGGGCCATGCTGTCCTTCCTTCTGATGCAGTTCCACCAGACAAAACCATCCAAGGGTCCGTTTGGAGAACCGTACACACTCAAATAAATGGCAGCTGATCGTGATCCTATCACCGTGTTAAGCTTTGCTTTATCAGGAGCTGCAACAAGAAACACAATAAAGTCAAGCATGAATGTTCAGGTAACTTTCAAGTGAACTTATCAGGAGGACTTTTTTTGCGAGATAATCGCAATGCAGGCTATAAAACATTGTTATTGCAGAGAACGCTTTCACTAGAACATTTGGGCGAGAAAAGAGACAAAGACTGCGTGTCTTACGCCCAGCTGAATCTTATGCGTCAGTAAACTCTTTAATTAGGAAAACACCATATCGAAAAGCATCGCTTGCGCGTGATGGGAAGCAGAGGTCTAGCCTGCTGTCACTGGGACACTGTCATAACGAAAGGCCATTAATTCAGGTTCCTAATTATATTAAGCATTCACTCATGTCACGCGCGCATGCCAAATCGAGCGACTGCGAGAGAGCTTGTTGTTCTAATTTCTGAGCACACACTTTTTGCAAGAGTCGCTGCGAAGTGTTCAAACATTTTCCCGCCTTTCTGGAACTGGCTTATCCTCATGTCCATAAATGTCGGACGTTGCTGCTTAGGCTATCCCTTGAACGTCACCGCAATGCACAAGGAAAAGGCAACGGGCTGAACCTCATATATATATATATATATATATATATATATATATTGCAGGCGGCGACAATACTTTCAATGCCTTTCATTTAGAATCGCCGAGAGAGCACTCCCTTTTATTAACATGTGTATTTACGCCACAGAGTCGCAACGCCTTTCCTGCGTTAGAGTCGAATTTAGTAAGGATTACAACACTGCTCTAACGCAGCAGGAAAGTTACAAATAAGTCTCAGAATTCCGAATGTTATTAGAAGGACGTACCCTCTCGGCCTTGCAGCGTGAACGTTGTAAAAATTCGGACGGCCTTTCGAAATACCATTTTCGAAAATGCTGCTGGTTGAATTACACTAGTGCGATGCCGTGAAGCTTGATGGATGGGAGCAGGTTCAGTGTCCAAAATTCTTTGGCTATGGTAAATCTGCATTTCACCGCTGTTGATAATAAGTTAATGTGAATCTCTAGAAAATATCTTGCAGAACACGTATAGTTTTTCTGAACTTGGCTGGTGTTCGTAAAACGTGCTGATGGTCAAATTCTTCGTAAGTAGAATTTTGAACCATGCGATATCTGTTGCTCTTTTGATCATTCCCTCGTTCTTCAGCAGGGTTGCATCATTAAAGTTGTGTTTGGTGCTCTCTCATGCAGCCAATAGCATTTGAAAGTATGTTCGCTACCGACACATGACCTACCCCATACATAAAGAAAGGCAAACTAGCACACGCATGTTGCACTATGCATTCCTCGATTACCAGATGATGGAGCCCATCGGAAAACTCAGACTTCATTCGCACTCCCTGGAGAAGTGGCTGGCCGAATCATTGGGGAACAACGCGATGGCGATGACAGGCATGTGTCTGATCAAAACAGCGAATGACAGACCGCCGATCGGTAAGGACCAGCAGTACACCAGGAGGAACAACGAAGGCAGCAGACAGACCAGGAACTATTGACAAAATAGCACAGGATCTAGATCCATTACGCATCCAGTCCGGTACCGACATATATCTTCTTACGTAAGCACAGTGTGCAATTGGCTATAGCCGGAGTGCCGCATTCATCTCATTGTGCTGATCGCTATTGTCAGTGGCAGGCGTGCTACCACTGGCCAATGGGAAAGCGCTTTTACGTAACATAATCTTTGTTACTAGGGGCCCTGATGTTGATATTAAACCATGCTGACATTGATTGAACCCTTAAAGAGCCCGGGCAGAAATATAAATCTACGAATTTTTTCTTCGTGAACCGACTGTGTGTTTGACTGTTCACGAGCCCATGAACGTAGCCTAGCAACGGGATTTCCTAAGCTACCATCCATAGAAAAAAATAGAGATTAAAAATGCCGTTAGAATGTTTTTGAGAGCATGCATGAGACATCACTCACTTACTGCAATTTATCGGGTATACATACCAGTGATTCAAGAGAAAGTATTGTTTCTCTCGTTGTTATCGCATATGAAGAGAATCGTATGAAGGCGGCTTCTTCGGGCATTTAAATATGCAAATTCCCATGGGACCTTGTTATGTGCGACTTCAGATTGTAGCACGTACCCTTATCTTTTACATGCTTGTCTATATGTACATGCTGACATTGCTATGCTAACACCTTGTTTGTACAACGCGAACCGATAGGCGGCTTCTGTGGAAGTAGTGGCACTTGAGCTGCTCTGTGTAGTGTTTTCGCAAATGACAATAGATAATGGCAGTGTATCTGTGCCAACGCCACAACATTTCAACTTAAGGATATGGGCAGCGTATGTTTCGAAAGCTCACCGTCCACAGCCGTTTTGAAAGCCGTCAGCGCCGCGTCACCGTAGAGAGGTTTGCCATCTTCAATCTGATGAAATGCTCTCACAGACAATGTGTAATTGGAGTATGGTTTCCATGTTGAAAGCTGGGCTTCAGTGTTATTTGTAGCCATCGATCCCTCTGACGTTATTCGGCCAAGCCAGTCTTCTATGATCCAGGATATGTTATATCCATGTAGTGGTCCCCGTTTAAATTCAGGCTCATCCCAGGCGATGCTGATAGAGTGATGTAGTTCTGTCGTTTTCAAGTTCCGTGGCATGCTGGGGGCTGAAATGAAAGACATGTACAATTGGCTATCATTCGCTTACACCGCAGAACGCACATGTGTATTGTAAATAAATCTGAGAACTTAAGAAGACAGGACTTGAGAATATATTCGAATTCGTTGCGTTTCTTCGAAATCGTGCTAGTTGTTCTTCTTTACAAGTTGAACAGCTACACGTTGGTCTGCAACGTGGTCGTAACAAATGTTTTGCCTTATTTAAAATAGCGTCAGCTCAATTTTCGTGATGATTTTAACAGCGGAGCTGTTTAAGCTCGTATTTAGGCCGCGTAGTGCAAACAAAAAACTGCGCCTGGCGATGACGTCACCACGCGTTGCCTAGAAACCACCTCGCGGAGCGGTGTATGTTTCGCCTCCTCTCCTTGCCGTGCAGATGTTGCCTTGACATGGGACGTTAAGGTGAGAGATGGAGAGCATGCGCGCGGCGCGCTCTGAGCTCGGGAGAGAGAAAGAGAAAATGAAATCGAGAAAGAGAGATGAAGAAAGAAATTGTAGCAGCACTAACGAGGCAACGCGCAGAGCTGCTGCCGACGCCGTCCGCGTTTCTTTCCGTTCGCGCTGAACGCGCGCCATGTCCGTGACTGCAGCCGGCGCCGCAGCCGGCGGCTCAGCAGGTTTCGACCAGCCACGCTCCGGCAAGTGTGGAGGCGCAGCTTGGCCGTGACGTCACCGGGGAGATAAAGCTCGGAGCCGCCGCACAGGCGACAGAACTCTCGTTGACTCTGTTGTGAGTACATATAGCTTTGACGTGGGACGACCAAAGAAGATCCGGACACCCGAAGAAGAAGCCGCTCATATTGAAGCGCATCACGCGGCCAAGCGTGAATCTGCGCGTCGGCGGCGAGCCGATTCGGAATACCGTGCCTAGCAGCACTTATCACTTCATAGCAAAACTTAGCCAAGCCTAGTAAAACCTGGAAGAAGCTAGGTCGGTCACCAGCTGCGATGTTTACTCCAGCCTTGCGCGCCTAGTGCAAGCTGCCCACATTTTTTGTGAACAAAGCGGTGGCACATTTTCTGTTTATTCCCAGCTGAAAAAAAAACATATGCTTGCAATTATATGAATAATCCAGGCGCATTTCTGCCGCTGCAATCGCCGTCGGCGTGAGGTTCCAAATAAAGTCCAAGGGCGATAAACATGTCGCCGTGCGCTGTATGTGCGAGTGTAAGTGCGCGAGGGTGAGCCTGCGATCGCGGCTCAATCTCACGCACGCAAGGGACGAAAGCGGGAAGGAAGCGCGCATGGCACTGGGGGGAGGGCACAGAGGAGATGTGGGCGCGTTTCACTCCATGCGGCCCGGACGGTCGCACGCGCCTGCCCGGGCCGCAAGGCTCCGGGAGAGGGTACGGAGGGGGGCGCCTTGTACTCTGGGTGGCCCAGGCGGGAGCGCGCGCCCACCTGGGCCGCTGTATCTTGAAAGCATTATGCAACGAGGACAGAGTCCGCCGCGCGCTGTGTTTTCGCGGCTTAGTTCGCGTTGATGCGAGAGGCACCACGAAGGTCAATTCGCTCGCTGATGCTGCCGCACTTACTCACTACAGCATTTTGACAGCTAGTTTCCGCGGTCATCGAGTGAGATACGTTCATGTTTGCTCGCGCGCGCGTGACGCAATTTACATGTGTAGACGACCGGTAAAACTATCCTTATTTCGTATAGCTGTGCACTAACTTGCTATCGCAATCGACGCTTCGCCTTTCGGACAAAACATCGACTTTTTAAAACAATATGTGTCGTCAGCACGAAAACTGAACCAAGCAGACGTGTCATTAGATAGGCCACAGCGATACCCAAGAAATCCAGTTCCTGCGTCAGCATGCCATTAATTGCCTTATAAGTTACCCGCCGTGGCTTTGGCACTGCGCTGCTAAGCACGAGGTCACGGGGTCAAATCCCGGCAGTATTTCGATGGGGCGAAATGCAAAAGCGCCCGTGCATTTGGTGCTCGTCAACGAAATCCAAGAAGTCAAAATTACTTTGGTGTCCCTCACTACGCCATGCCTCATCATCAGCTCGTGGTTTTCACACGTAAACCCGAGAATTTAATTTAAATTGGCTGATAAGAGAACGAAATTGAACATCTTTACTAGCCTTGACTGCTGAAATGCGCAACCTCCTTCATTTGCAAAAATATTTTGATTTTCTTTGGATCGCTAAACGGGTCTTCCAAGTTAGAGTAATAGTAATTTTAATAACACAGTATGTTAGCTACGCGAAATGCTAGATACACAATGGCGACGCAGATAGTGGTCGCCGTAAATCTTTGTGAAACTCGGTTTAGGATGAAACTCTAACATCTTGGAAAATAGTGTTGGAGATCACGATAGTACTAATCCACCACAGGTAATCACACAACGACCTTTATTTTTCGATTAGCTTAGAATTTACATTCACGGAGGAAAAGCAGTTGAAGTATAACCTTCTTCCAGCTAGCGTGGTATTCTTCCAGGCGTAAAGCATAGGCATACAGCCGCTTCCAATTACCCGCAACTTACGAAAATCAACTTGGTGAATAGTAGTGTACTCAATAATAGAATATTTAGGCTTACCCGCAGGAGGCGTTCTCACAGTTGTCCTCACTGATTCGCTTTCCAACACAGTGGTGTCTTCAATGTTCTGTGCAGCCACTGATACTGAGTAGATAGTCCATGGTAGCAGGTGTTTGATGAGAGTGTGAGTTTCGCGTCCAAGAACTGTGCGGGTTTCGCACTTAGTTTCATTATGCTCATCTTGGCTGCAGACGTCGACTTTGTACTGGGATACATCTCCATTGGGCACAAGTGGACGTTCCCAACGGATCTCGATTGAGTCTGTGTTGGCTGTTGTGCTCATGTCTTCTGGTCTTCCGGGCACTGCAAAACGTGCGAAAAAGGTATGCCACACACGTTGTTTGGATGTTTTTGTTCTTTCATGATGTCGTTTCATCCAAGCAATTACAGTAAAGAATAAATAATACTGTAATGCCGAGTGTCAAGGGTCCTGTGTGTGTGCACATTTGCATGCGTGTGTGTGTGCGTGGGGGGGGGGGGGTGCGTGCGAGCATGTGCGTGTGTTTGTGTGTGTATGAAGTAATACATGTGTGCGTAAATTGTAAACTTGTTGACAACATGGTGCTTGTTGAAGATATTCATATCGATGGCAATCCTAGTACACTCATGAACCACATCATAGCACGAGTTGAACCTTATGCAAAAAATACTTGTTAGAATGTCGTCTTTTATCTGAGGCATAAAGAATATATGGTGATGTTGTCGCTCCTTCTTTTAAAGTGGCATTAGTAGGAGATCACTCCGACAGGCTTTCATTCCGCAAAACTGAACTTCAAAGGTCGTTGTCATCGCTCTTCATGATGAAATGAGGAGGACGAGGACAAGCATCAAATGGGTCTGCCATCTGTTGTGTAGCAGATGGCAGACCAGATGGCAAGATAGTACTCAAACAGGTTACCGATGTTTTTATGGTGGTATTGCGTGGCGCAGTCAGCAACGTATCAATTCCTTAAAGAGGAATACTTAAAAGCAACTATTGTAAGTCGTGTTTAGTTAGCAGAGTAATCCACTTGAACATACTGTCTGCTTTCGTCCGGGAGCAGCGTATGATAATAAAAAGATAACATCAGTGGTAATTTTTCTGATATTCGAAGCCATGCCTATGAAAACACTAGTGCGAGTACCAGCCATCAGAATGAAAAATCAGAGTGAAAAATCTATCTTCTGGAATGTGCGGTACATAACCTCACTAAGTTTGGTGGCAGTAGAACTGTATTTCCAGATAAAAGACAATCAGCCAAATAAACCAGATAAAAGGCAACCCCTTACATAAGGAAAATAGGGTAAACTGGGACACAAAACGAAGGAGTACCAGCAAATGACCGACACGCCTGCAAGTACGTGTACTCATTACAAATCTTGCCAAAACAGTGCATATAGATGTTATAACATATGTTGTCCGTTTTTGATTCGATTGCGGTAAGGGCAGACTGGCACGTTCTTCTGGCGATAAATATTGCCTGATGGCGAAAACAGTGGAGTCTGCCACAGTTTATCAATGTTCTAGCTTTCAGGAGAGAAGAATTGGAGAGACTGGCACATGAGGCACGTGTCAGAAGTTTTAAAGAACGACTGTGGCACAAAAGAAGCATGCGCGTGATCGTGGTCTAATTGTTAGAGCATTTGGCTGCTATCCTGGACAACAGAGGTAAACACCACCAGATAAATAAATAAAATGAAAATGTATGGATCTCGCGTAATCGAGAGTAAGCATGAAATGGCTACCGGCAAAGCAGTCTTGTTGGAGATGATACTAGCCGCAATCTTAAAATGGGTATAGTGCATGTTCGTAACTGCCCACCTCAACACATCACAACACACCACACTGCAGCACGCGATACTGCGCACTGGTCCATATGGACGAAATAGCTTCCTGTCACAGACAGAACCTTATTGCAAGTCTCGTCTCGGCGAAACAGCCACTAGCGGCGCGTCTGACGCTGCCAGCTTGGTCAAGCAGCGTGGCGCCATCTCTTGAGCTGGCGCAAAACCCGCGCCGTGGAACTCACGGACTGCTGGCGTTGAAAAAAGAGCACCGGCAACCCTGTCTCAGCGCCAAGAAATGACAATTAAGTATATTGTGCCCTGTATCTGCCTTTTCGTGGCTATTGGCAATGACAAATGAAACTTCAATGTGCTAGAAGTTACAGCTTGAGTTATATTGTGAGCGAACATTAGGAAGAACTCAGAAGCAATACTTTTTTAACTTGTTTTGGCAGTAACTAGCGTATGTAATGCGGCCTGTACAAAGGGTTGGGGACCAGAGAGTGACATATTTTGCTGAACTTTTGACTGGCTGCCTTGATGTCGTTTTGTTCTCGAAACTATACCCGGATAACGGCTCTGACTTTTGGCTCAAGGTCACTTGAAGGTCGTCGACGACAGGAGCTATAAGCATTTCATGCTTAATATCTCCCGTATCCATAACATTGTAGGCTTGCTTCACCCAATTCGTAGGTATTTAACAGAAAACTTGGGGCTTCTTGAGCGCGTCACAGTGTGCACAAAATCTCATGTTTGGAAGAAATGCCAGGTATAGAAAGGTCCTCTTGGGGATTAATCAGCGTGAAAGCTCACCTGGGACGCTCGCGCGCAGTTGTGAAGACGTCGCAATCATCCAATTGCTGAGTTCTACCTAAATTTTTTGCTCAGTGAAACACAAATCTTCTTTTAGAATGTCTTTTTTTTCTTCTGCTTTTGTGAACAGCTAATCAATAAGCTTTATATCATCCTCATAAGTTTAACCTTTCCGTTACTATTTCAATTGCCCAATTATTAGAAAATACCAGTATCTGGGAAAAACGATAAAAAGAAAAATAGCATGTTCACACTCCCCGTGCATACCACAGAAAGAAATCCTTAACTTACACAGAGCCCTCTTTGCCTAATGCACTTTTCAAAGATGGCTTTGATCCTTTATCTAGCACAAACATTGCAATTAAATTATGTACCCGGACATCAGTGCACCTGAATAATTGCGCACATGTTATTTGTAGGGAAATGTGTGTCCAATATGCCAGTCAAATGTATCTGCTGCTATAATCACTATTCTAAGTATTTCTACTTCTTAAGTGTTTTTATTTATTAGGCGTATACCATGTGTTCAGTATTAATATGTGTTTTTGTAAGCTTATTCTTTGATTTGTGCAATAGCATGTATGGCTATTGATGCTTTTTGTGTGTGATGTTTTTGGCTGTGAATATTTTTCAAACGTCCATTATGTTATTTTGGGAAATATGTGCTTTGCTACAGATGCTGTTGACTGTAAAACGGAGCAGAACTATCGTCTAGCTCTTTAAGCTTTCTCTCGGATCCTGCCTACTTTTTTCACAATGAAAAGGAAATCAAAGTCATAGATTGATTGATTGATTGCTTGATTGATTATTATTTCCATGTGTTTACCACAGCGCGCAGATACGCAACCACGTATGCATGAAATACACCTGGAAGGGCGCTCACGTTTTCTGGCGCACTTAGGCGGCTGAACACGCAAAAAGTTGTGGTAATATAAGCGTCGTTAATCCCAATGCATCGGTTGAAATTGAAAAAGGAAATAAACCTCAGGAATGTGAGGCCGAAGATTCGTGTACGTCACCGTTCAAGCTTAAAAGGCAGGACGTAAGCGTTAGCATAGAAATAAAACAAACAAATAAGGAGTACTGCTCTGCTTCAAGATTTTCAAGACTGAACACTGCTGACGCCTCGCGGCGGTTAATCGAACCGAATGCAGAGATGCTGTGCCAGGCTTCCTCGAGGTGGCGCTTTACAAATAATTATTACTCCCGTTTTTGTGCTAGTGATGTTTTTGTTTATTTACTGGTAGTCTGTACCAGGTTTTTGGTTGTCGAAGCAAAATCATTAGGGACGTGAATCGCAATCAGACGAGTCGTGTAGCGCTCCTTCTTCGACGGTAGAATCGGTTGCTTTTATGAGTGGTAAACGCGAAAAATGCGCGCCCTTTTAAATGCTCTTTCAGAACTGAATGTTGTCTGCTATGATTTTAATCCAGCTGCCATGTAGTTAAAGATCCAACTGCTATATATAGCGCCATGGAGTTGACAAAAAAAGAAAATGTCACAGTTTCGCCCTAAGGGCGAAGCAATGAATGCGATAGCAACACAGCAATGTCATACGAAGTAAGGTGAGCGGCTTTGGTAGCAACAACACGCAGAACTGTTGTCGACGCCATCGGCGTTTTGCCCGCGTTAGCTCAAAATGCGTGCGGCGTTGGTGACTGTTGCTGGAGCCTCTGATATAAATAGGCACTTGGTGCCGCAGCTAAACGTCGCCTCCCTTCCCTCCCCCTCCCCCACGGCCTCTCGCGCGTCCGAAGAAGGCGCGTTTGCTCTACATATATGGTGATTGTAAAGGAGAAAAGAGACGCCTACTTCTGCAGCCCTTAAGCGAGCACGGCGCAGAACGCGCGTTTGTTCTCCGCCGTGCGTTCACTCCCCGTGAAAGACGCGCCCCTCGCGCCCTTTCACTCGCACATACAGCGTTCGGCGCGCGGCGACGATTTCATCTCCAAATGACGTCATACGGAACCTCACGGCGACGGCGACGGCGACGGCGACGGCGACGCCGACGGCGACGGCGACGCCGACGGCAGAAATCTGCTTTTGAGTGTCCATATAATTGCTATCGCAATAATAAGGGAAATGTACGATAGGGCCTCTGATATGTGTGTCTTGACTTCAGTTACAGAGCGTGAGTATGTTTGCTGTGAGTGTCCACGGAACTTTGGAATTACTTCGATTAGTATTTAGGACAACGCCTTACTACCGTATGCAAAGCAGAACAAGACGAAAACAACTTTTAAAGAATGAAGAAAAGCTAGGTTTGCCGTCTAACTCATGCATAGTTATGTAGCATCTGTGTTATGGGTGTTGCTGCCATTCCTATATATACGATGCATAGATCACTCGTACAAAAGGATACATCCCTTACAAGACTGGGTTTCGCTGCATTACGTGCCTAATAAAAGAACAAGTGCCGATTTTGTCAATGGTCTGTCATTTGGGCTCGTCGCACGAAATGTGCTTTAGTCCTTCCACCTCCTTTGTGTCACAAAACTCACCTGACAAGATATATCGGAAAGTCTCTTTCAATTTGAAATTGGGATTAAAGACCCATGATTTATGAAATAGCGCACAGTGCGTTAGATCAAGTAATGCTGTTGGCATATTTCGTTTATACAACGTAGTATAATACAACTGGCTCATTGTGAATAAGGAATTAGTTCACATCCCGAGACGTCAACTCTTGTTTATTTAAGGTTCAGGAGTGACCTGTTCTACTAACAATGTTTTCATTTGACCAGAGTGTGTTCCGTCTAAGTATCCATCACATGGCCGATAGTATTGTCACGTAGTAGTGACGCTGAAGAAAACAGTCGTAAAACTGTGTACGACGAAACTGGTTGTTTATTGGGCGAACCTGTGCCCACAAAAGCAAGGTACACTCAAAGCACAACGATAGCGGCGAACACAGTCGGCGATCGTCGAAAATCTGATCAGCGGCGAAACGCGTCGGCTTTTATACCTGAGTCATCGAAGGTTCCAGATTAATCCCTGATGCCCGCGTGTCTTCCAGAAAGTTCTAGACAATTCGCGTCGCTCATACAATCAGATTACATGGGCGTCGGTGACCACAGACGACGGATAGAAGCATCGATAACGTCCGAGAAGCTTCCAATGCAGGCGCGTCCTGCGCCGAGCGATAACGTTTAACATTTGTCAGCCAATGTTGAAAGCGGCCACCAGTGAAAGATAAACATGTGTACGTGTCAATACCCTCCCCTTAAAAAGCATCGTCCCGATGCTACAAACAAACACAAAAGCGAAAACAAAACCATGCGTAATAAACAAAATAACAAAAAACAATAACAAAATAACAAAGTACCTAAGTTTGTCAGCGGGCGTAGAAAGGCTTAAGACGCACCACGTGGATGACTTCAGGTCGTGCCCGGCGCCGCTGTGATTGCGAAATGCCGTCTGGCACGACCTCATAGTCCAGTGCGCCAATACGTCGGGTGATCTTATATGGTCCGAAATAGCGACGTAACAGCTTCTCGCTAAGTCCTCGTCGGCGTATCGGAGTCCAGACCCAAACACGGTCACCGGGCTGGTACTCGACGTAGCGTCGTCGAAGGTTGTAGTGTCGGCTGTCGGTCCTCTGCTGGTTCTTGATGCGCAGTCGGGCGAGCTGTCGACCTTCTTCGGCACGCTGCAAATAAGTGGCAACGTCGAGATTTTCTTCGTCAGCGACGTCTGGTAGCATGGCGTCAAGCGTCGTTGCCGGGTTCCTTCCGTAGACCAAGTTGAACGGCGCCATGTGCGTCGTTTCTTGCACGGCCGTGTTGTATGCGAAGGTCACGTACGGAAGGATGGCATCCCACGTCTTGTGTTCGACGTCGACGTACATTGCCAGCATGTCGGCGATGGTCTTATTTAGGCGCTCGGTGAGGCCATTCGTCTGCGGGTGGTAGGCGGTGGTGCGGCGATGGCTTGTCTGGCTGTACCGCAGGATGGCTTGAGTTAGTTCTGCCGTAAAGGCCGTGCCTCTGTCGGTGATGAGGACTTCTGGGGCACCGTGACGCAGGAGGATGTTCTCAACGAAGAATCGGGCTACCTCGGCGGCACTGCCTTTGGGCAAGGCTTTTGTTTCGGCGTAGCGGGTTAGGTAGTCCGTAGCGACGACGATCCATTTATTTCCGGACGTCGACGTCGGAAAAGGCCCCAGTAAGTCCATCCCGATCTGCTGGAACGGTCGGCGAGGTGGCTCGATTGGCTGTAGAAGTCCGGCTGGCCTTGTCGGCGGTGTTTTGCGTCGCTGACAGTCTCGGCATGTCCTTACGTAATGGGCGACGTCGGCAGAGAGGCGAGGCCAGTAGTATTTTTCTTGTATCCTCGCGAGAGTGCGTGAAAAACCGAGATGTCCAGCCGTTGGGTCGTCATGGAGAGCTTGCAGAACCTCTGGACGCAATGCTGAGGGTACCACGAGGAGGTAGTTGGCTCGGAGAGGCGAGAAGTTCTTCTTTAGGAGAATGTCGTTTTGCAAGAAAAACGACGCCAATCCTCGCCTGAACACCTTCGGCACAATGACGGTCTTGCCTTCCAGGTAGTCTACAAGGCTCCTTAGTTCCGGGTCGGCTCGCTGTTGTTCGGCGAATTCGTCGGCACTGATTGGTCCCAAGAAAGTGTCGTCATCCTGGTCGTCCTGTGGCGGCGGTTCGACGGGGGCGCGAGACAAGCAGTCGGCGTCAGAGTGCTTTCGCCCGGACTTGTAAACGACGGTGATGTCGAATTCTTGAAGTCTCAGACTCCATCGTGCGAGGCGACCTGAAGGATCCTTCAAGTTAGCTAGCCAACACAAGGCGTGGTGGTCGCTCACAACTTTAAAGGGCCTGCCATAGAGGTAGGGACGAAACTTTGATGTAGCCCAGATGATGGCGAGGCACTCCTTTTCTGTTGTGGAATAATTTGCTTCCGCCTTCGATAGCGACCGGCTAGCGTAACTTACAACCCTTTCTAGTCCATCAGTCCTCTGCACAAGCACGGCGCCGAGTCCTACGCTGCTTGCGTCGGTGTGGACTTCGGTATCGGCGTTTTCGTCGAAATGCGCAAGTACTGGCGGCGATTGCAGGCGTCGCTTCAGTTCTTCAAATGCTTCGAGTTGCGGCGTCTCCCACTTGAACTCGACGTCGGCCTTCGTGAGATACGTCAGTGGCTCTGCGATCCGTGAAAAATCCTTAACGAAGCGCCTGTAATAGGCGCACAGTCCAAGAAATCTACGCACTGCCTTCTTGTCAGCGGGCAGAGGAAAGTTGGAGATGGCCGCAGTTTTCTGAGGGTCGGGGCGCACTCCAGACTTGTTGATGACGTGGCCCAAAAACAAGAGCTCCTCATACGCGAAGCGGCACTTTTCTGGCTTTAACGTGAGTCCGGAGGTTTTGATTGCTTGAAGAACTGTTTCAAGGCGCCGCAGGTGTTCTTCGAAGCTTGAGGCAAACACAACGACGTCGTCCAAATAGACGAGGCAAGTCTGCCACTTCAAGCCTGCCAGTACTGTATCCATGACGCGTTGGAAAGTCGCAGGTGCCGAGCAAAGACCAAACGGCATGACCTTGAACTCAAACAGTCCGTCTGGTGTTATAAAGGCCGTCTTCTCCCGATCCCTCTCGTCGACTTCGATTTGCCAGTAGCCGGTTTTGAGGTCCATCGACGAAAAATACTTTGCATTGTACAGTCGATCCAAGGCGTCGTCAATCCGTGGGAGGGGGTATACGTCCTTCTTCGTGACCTTGTTGAGGCGACGATAATCGACGCAGAAACGTAGGGTTCCATCCTTCTTCTTCACTAACACCACGGGGGACGCCCACGGACTCTTGGACGGCTGGATGATGTCGTCGCGTAGCATTTCGTCGACTTGTCGCCTTATGGCCTCGCGTTCGCGCGCCGAAACTCGGTACGGGCTCTGACGCAATGGGCGGGCATTTTCGTCGGTTATGATGCGGTGCTTGGCGACAGGGGTTTGTCGAACTTTTGACGACGACGAGAAGCAATCCTTGTATTGCAGGAGCAGAGCTTTTAGTCGTTCTTTCTTATGCCTGGGAAGGTTCTGATTGACGTCGAAAGTTGGTTCAGGTATTATAGTCGTCGTTGCGGGTGCACTGGAATCCGTGAAGGCGAAAGCACTGCTGGCTTGTACTATTTCGTCGATGTAGGCGACCGTGGTGCCTTTGTTAATGTGCTTGTATTCGGGGCTGAAGTTCGTGAGCATCACCGTTGCTTTCCCTGCACGTAGCTCAGCTATGCCTCTAGCGACGCAAATTTCACGGTCGAGCAGTAAGTGATGATCGCCCTCAATGACGCCCTCCATGTCTGCAGGCACTTCGGTGCCGACGGAAATCATTACGCTGGAGCGAGGCGGAACGGTGACTTGTTCTTCAAGCACATTCAAGGCATGGTAACTTATGCTTGTATGCGGTGGTATCGCGTTGTGCGTTGAAAGCGTTATCGACTTGGACCTTAAGTCGATGACTGCACCGTGTTGATTTAGAAAGTCCATGCCTAGGATGACATCCCTGGAGCAGTGCTGCAGGATTACGAAGCTCGCCGGGTAAGTGCGGTTGTTTACCGTGACTCGCGCTGTGCAGATTCCAGTCGGCGTTATTAGGTGGCCTCCCGCTGTCCGGATATCGGGTCCTTGCCAGGCTGTTTTCACCTTCTTCAACTTGGCGGCGAACGGGCCACTGAAGACGGAATAGTCGGCTCCAGTGTCGACGAGAGCGGTGACGTTATGGCCATCGATGAGCACGTCTAGATCGGTAGACCGGCGTCTGGCGTTGCGGTTAATTCGTGGCGTCGGATCACGGCTGCGTCGGCTTGCTCTGCTGCTGCTACGTCGCGTCGGAAGGTCTTCTTTCGGCGGCGAAGTGTTGTCAAGGCTGTTGCTAGGCGGCGTGCTGATATCTCGTCGTGATGAATCGCGAATCGTCGTCGTCGGCGGCGTCGGAGGATCTTCGGCATTGCGTCGTACAGCAACCGCACCTCCATCGGTTGCTGCCTTTAGTTTCCCGGATAGGGGCTCACGGACCGGCCCCGGGCTGGGCCAGTGTATGGTCGGCGCTGCGGCGACAGGTAACGTCCTGGTGACGGCGAGCGTGAGGGTCGTCGTGGTTGCCACTGGGCTCCGGCGAGGTAGTCGGCGATGTCACGTGGCCGCTCGCCAAGCTGTGGACGCGGCGCGTTGACGGCGAACCCTCGTAGGCCCATCTCGCGGTATGGGCATCGGCGGTAGACATGACCAGCTTCCCCGCAGTGATAGCAGAGCGGGCGGTGGTCGGGGGCGCGCCAAATGTCCGTCTTTCTCGGGTAGCTGCGCTGGGTGACGGGCGGGCGTGCTGGCTGCGGCGGCGGCGGTGGGCGACGGAACTGCGGCGTTACTTGGCCCTGGTGCGAGCGTGAAGGAGGGCCTTGACGACGGGCAACGGCGGCGTAAGTCAGCGCTTCCGGCTGGGGTTGCGGCGATTGCGGCTGCACATCAGGAACTCCAAGTGAGCGCTGAACTTCTTCTTTGACGACGGCGGCGATAGATGCCACTTGAGGCTGCGACCTGGGTAAGAGCTTCTGCAGCTCCTCGCGAACGACTGCTCTGATGGTCTCGCGCAGGTCGTCGGCGCCTAGAGCTTGAGCATCGGCGTAGTTGGTCAGGGCACGGCGGTTGTATTGCCTAGCGCGCATTTCAAGCGTCTTCTCGATCGTTGTGGCCTCGGAAAGAAATTCGGCGACAGTCTTGGGCGGGTTGCGCATCAATCCGGTGAATAGTTGCTCTTTGACACCCCGCATCAAGAACCGAACTTTCTTTTCTTCAGACATGTCGGGGTCGGCGTGGCGGAAGAGGCGAGACATCTCCTCCGTGAAGATCGCGATGTTCTCGTTCGGCAATTGCACCCTGGTTTCTAAGAGAACCTCTGCCCTCTCCTTTCGTACGACACTCGTGAAGGTCCTCACGAAGTTTTCACGAAAAAGGTCCCACGTAACCAGGGTGGTCTCTCTGTTCTCAAACCAGGTCCGAGCAGCGTCATCCAACGAAAAATAGACATGGCGTAGCTTGTCGTCGTCGCTCCATTTGTTGAACGTCGCGATCCGCTCGTATGTCTCCAGCCAGGTTTCAGGGTCTTCAGCCGATGATCCACGGAAGGTCGGGGGCTCCCGAGGTTGTTGCAGCAGGATGGGGGACGCTGGGGCTGCCATTGGGGTCGTTGACTTGGCCTTGATCGCTGTGGTCTTCTCGGGAAGAAGTCCGTACTCCGGCAGAAGTCCTTGCTGCCTACGGCTAGCTCGCTGGTCCTTGGTGACGTTGGCGTTGTCCTCCGGTTTCGGGCTTGGATCGCGGCTTTGCGGGGGCGTTCGCTGCATGAACGCACTAGCACCTCCACCAGATGTCACGTAGTAGTGACGCTGAAGAAAACAGTCGTAAAACTGTGTACGACGAAACTGGTTGTTTATTGGGCGAACCTGTGCCCACAAAAGCAAGGTACACTCAAAGCACAACGATAGCGGCGAACACAGTCGGCGATCGTCGAAAATCTGATCAGCGGCGAAACGCGTCGGCTTTTATACCTGAGTCATCGAAGGTTCCAGATTAATCCCTGATGCCCGCGTGTCTTCCAGAAAGTTCTAGACAATTCGCGTCGCTCATACAATCAGATTACATGGGCGTCGGTGACCACAGACGACGGATAGAAGCATCGATAACGTCCGAGAAGCTTCCAATGCAGGCGCGTCCTGCGCCGAGCGATAACGTTTAACATTTGTCAGCCAATGTTGAAAGCGGCCACCAGTGAAAGATAAACATGTGTACGTGTCAGTATGGTTGAAGTGAGTTACTGCAACCACAGGAGGACGTGAAATGCTTGATTTCACCAACCTTCCCCAAACCAGTGCTGAGAAAACATAGTTACAAATTTGCGCAAACGATGTCAGAAGGAATCAAGTTTTGAGTTCGTGAATCTTCATAAGCAATCATTTAACCTTAATGAAAATCAACCTTCATGGTCAATTACCTTCAGTACAATGTGCCACGGCGTTACGGACACCAAACAGAATACACTAGAGAACGTTGTGTGCTGGTAGAAATTTCAGTTATTCTCATATGCTTCATCCCAGATATAATTACATGATTGGCGTTAGAACTTGTTTTTCCTTGTAAAATAATTTGTCTGCTCTTCTCTTCTAGAAAATTGGTCACCACATCCCTCTCATCCCAAACATACGCACTCTGAACATAAGAAACTCACCTCCTCTTTTTGTCCTCTCACAAAGGGTGGCCGCCTCCCCGATAAGCTGGCTGCCATTCTTCATGATGTTCACGGCGGCCACACGAATAGCGATAAACTTCCAGGGCTGCAAGTTGGTGAGGTGCGTTGCCTCCGTCGTTTCTCGCAAAGTCTGGCAGCCGCTCGACTCTGAATCCAGTCCTCTAGACACTTTGGCGGCAGCTTCACAGCTGTCCACGGTGCAGTGTGTGATCTCATAGTGGTCTACATTGCCACCTCTAAACTCAGGCTTGCTCCAGTTCAACGAGATACTGCGATTCGTGACGTCCACGACGGAGAGCCTGGTTACGCTGCCCGGTGCTGCAAAAGATGGGAGAATGAAGATGTACACACGTATCATTTATTTCATTTGATCGGACATAGCACAAAAGCAATATTTCTGATTGTCAGTAGGAAACAGCTGAATGGCAGGAGTCAATTTGTGAGCTGCACCTAGAAATTGCATTTGAAACCCTACTGTAACCAGCCACCAGATCTGTTCTCGGGCTCTGTGCATGCTCCGGGATAGCTTCCAATGCGCAATTATTACACCGTGCTTCATACGAGCAGAACAAAGAAGCAGCATTAGCGAAGCGCTAAGTTATGAACGTATCGGCAGTGTAATTCGGCTTTTTACCATCGTAATCGTGCTCGAGCACTCATGTCCTTCTCTGAATGACTATTCCTTGTATTACGGATTGAAGTGATTATACTAAGAGTTCAAATCCACTTCAGCATCAGAATTGGCTGGAATTGGCTCTTACGAAGAATTATAGCGTCAGAATTTTTGGGGGGAATGCAGCTTCGTGTAAGTTACCGCCGCGTATTCTAGATATAACCAGTTTATCATGGTTCAAACCGACAGCTAAATGTGCAAGAGTTACACCATATCAATCCATATATGTCATATATTTATGTATACAGAGGCATTTATCTATACCTTTTTCAACTAATTGTTCAGCATTCGTGTTCGCGTCACTTGGTTAGGTGAACAGAAGAATATGTATTATATTAACAAACCACCTTCCCGTCGTGTAAATTTGTTCGGGCCAGCATGTCCACAATTAATTCACTGAGGAGCGGAGAGCTGGCGGGATTTGTGCGAGGAGTGTCTACGTCCTACAGTCAGCCTTAATAGGTGGCTAAGTTGAGAGAATGGTAAAGAGACTTTCAAATTCTGACGCTGGTTGAAACTGTTACTTAATCTCCCTACAACTAATTAATCTCCCCAGTGCTCAGCATCAGGCCACGGACCTTGGATCTCCCAGACTGTGGTTGACAGAAGCAACCAACGCTGTCTACCAATGTTACCTTGCCAAATTCAACAGCCCAGAGCAACAAAAAAAATGGTGCAATCGCGGCTTTCAACTTTCCTCCAAGAAGAGCAATATCAAGAGGGCTGCTGACAGATGAAGTAGCACACTATGGTATAAATGCTACAAATAGGAATAAGGTGCATCAGAGAGGATGGCCAACGCCAATGTTGGCCAGCCTATCTGATACCCCTTATCCCTAGTTTTAACGTTTATGGCACAGTCACCAAGAAGAGTTAATTATTACTTGGCAAAAATGTGTGGTCACAGATAATGGGCGCAGCACAGGCGCTAACCCGAGACTGGCATGCTGAAATGGCAATGATGTAGTGAGTGTAATGGCGCTGTTGTGCTTGGCTTCTTTCGACAACAGGAAGCCCAATGTAGGAGAAACTGTTGAAACTAGCCAAGCACAGCATTGCCATCACCCTCATCGCTGTTTCAGCATGATGCTAAAAGCCTGGGCTGTTCGCTTTCTCTTTGTCCTCGTGTTTTCGAGCTGAAATGTTTACTTCGCTATGAACCAACTACCCCCCGAAAACGTTTTGCTTTTACCACGCTGACCTAACCTGTAAATAAAGTTTAATCTCAAACCTTTCCCCGAGCTTTTAAGCCCTCCTTGTTACCGCACGCAACATCAGTACAGTCCCCTGCAGGACATAGAACCGTAGAAGTACACGACCTACCATGCGCAACACAAATCAGTCGTTTTAACAGCGGAGCTGATTAAGCCGACCATCAGTTGGTGTGTCGCGAACAAAAACGGCTCCTGGCGATGACGTCGCCGCGGGTTGTCTAGCAACCACCTCGTGGAGCGGCCTGTGCATTGCCACCTCTCCGTGCTGTGCACATGTTGCCTTCACATGGGGCGTTATGGAGAGAGGAGAGCACGCGCGTGGTGCGCTATGCTTGGGAGAGAGAAAGAGAAAATGAGAGGAAGAGAGATGGAGAGAAAGAAATTGTAGCAGCACCAACAAGGTACGCGCAGAGCTGCTGCCAATGCTGCCCCCGTTTCCCCGCGTTCGCGCCGAACGCGCACGGTGTCCGTGATGGCCGCCGGCGCCTCCGGCGGCGGCTCGGCAGGTTTCGACCAGCCATGCCCCGGCAAGTGTGGAGGCGCAGCTTGGCCGTGACGTCACCGGGGAGATAAAGCTCGGAGCCACCGCGACGGCGGCAGAACTCTCGTTTACTCTGTGGTGAGTACATGAAGCCTTGACACGGGACGACCAAAGAAGATCCGGATACCCGAAGAAGCCGATCATCTTGAAGCGCGTCGCGCGGCCAAGCGAGAATCTGCGGGTCGGCAGAGTGGCGATTCGGAATACAGTGCCTAGCAGCACTTAGCATTTCCTAGCAAAACTCAGCCAAGCCTATAGTAAAGCCTGGAAGAAGCTAGGTTGATCACCAGCTCCACTGTTTACTCCAGCCTTTCACCACTATTGCAAGCTGTCCACATTTTTTCACTCTCTTTTGCTAAAAGATTCCGCATTCTCCCAGATGCAATGTTGTCAATACCGTCCATGAAATTCAATCCGAACACTTCAACGCCAAGGCAAAGGCGGATTGAGTTGGCTTGCGAAAGTAAAATGCACCTGTAAGCACCGTGCTCGCGGTTTGAGGTTGCCCTCGGCAAGTGCACCATGGAACTGTGTAATTATAGGAGCAGTTTGCACATACTTGCACACACTGACACGTGCAGCAAGGTGACGTATTACGTAAGTGTTCTTTCTTGTGGATCATAATAAGTTCTAATCATCTGTTACACTAGGTGGCTGAACTCGGCGATAAATGTAGACCCGAGAACGTCCTCACCTAATGGGTGCTTTGGGTTGCCATATAAAAAAAATGCCGGCGTGTAAGCGACACATACACCCTTTTAGAAAGTTTTGCAGTGTCATGTAGGTTTTACGGAATTTGTATGGCGCGGACTCCTTCACCAGTACACTAAGCCCCTCAAGAAACCATAGTGTCGGGTAGGAGGCGCATGTGCCCATTTGTGTAAGCGGTGCGTAAACTGTGCGTAAGCAGTGCCAGCATGGTTTCGAAGCCACCGATGGCGAATAGAAAACACCATGTAAAATTTAAAAAGAAATATCAACGTAATAGGACCTAGGAACCAAAAGCTGTGTTTCAACCAGCTTTCTCCCTTCCTACATGATCTGTAGCAGCTGCAGGTCTCTGACCACCAGAGGCGTAGTTCACCGATGCACAGCTGGGTGACATTCATTGAGACAGAAATTCTTATTTGGCCACTGGCGATTGGACATTTCTACACGATCGGATAGACAAGTGAATACGGGAAATTGGGTAAGTTCGCTTTGCATAGTCAGTGGGCGTTAAGCACCAGAGTACAATGACTCAGTGCACAATATTCCTCACGCTAAACACTATTTCGAAGTGCATTCCTGAAAACAGCGCCTCATTTACTGCATTCAACCGAGTAGAACACTCTGATCAACATACCGGTTAGAAGTGCACTAACCTTCCTGCATTATTGTGGAAATAAATTTTAAAAAAATGGTCATTTGCCTGTGTCATACCTGCTGTGTTTGTTAGGCTTTGACGTCTAATAATTAAAGCCCAGCTTCAGCATGTCTCGAATGGGAAACGGAGGAAAATGTAGACAAGTGCGTTGCGGAACTTCTTCAAAATACGACACCGGTTTGTCAAGCGGTTCAAAAGGGCTGGGTGATGTTGTGCCTGGCAATCCCTCGGAACAAGGGATGCTTCACCAGCAGACGTGCAGCTGTGCAGTGCCGTTCACGCTTGGTCATTTTAGTCGAGGCCAGGGAGCTCGCGACAACATCAGCGTCACTTGAGACTAATGGTCAAGCAATTACGTTCCTATCTTCAGCTGTTCGACCACCTAAAGCTGACGGGAGAGACAACTACCGCCCTCAGGTCTCGTAACCACCTGACAAGCGGACTGTCCCTAACAGCCCACAAATTCTTGCAAGGGGCCAACGTCAAATATTTCCGTGGAAACAGCTTTGACGTTTGGTTCCCAAGTTGCCAGCCGTTGCCTTGCATGCGGGGCGATCGAGCAACATTGGAGGCGGAGCCCGGCGCGAAACGGTGCCACACGATTGGCGGGATTTTGCGAACGGTCGACGACTGCGATTGTCTGAAAAGAACCCCAGTGAAATCTCTCGACGAGTGAAAGGGGGGAATGAACTGATAAAAAAGCGGGGTTTGAGTGTTGTGCGGAGGCTCGGAGATGTAAACGGTCGGAGATGAAAATCAGATCATGTAAATTTGTATCATAAACCTTTTTCTCATCTCTTGGATGTGGCTCTGTGCCTCTCTATCTCCCGGCACCTGGCACTGCACCATCGATGGAACCTTCGTGGTCACTCGGACTTCACAACAGTGTGAAGTTACTCTCCTAACGACTGCCCTATTGTTGTCTGATTGATATTTAAAATAGCGGCGTGAACTTGTTTACAAACCTAATATAACAGCTTTATCGACTCGTTTGCACACTGTTAGTGTAACATAGTGCTTAGTTTGTACCATCAAACTTTGCTCTCGTGGCGACTTGCAAAATCAGAGCTGGGGCGCTCTAACGCAAAACTATTTTAATCTGGTTTTATTCCAAACGCCTGACGTAAATTTATGTATTCCGGAACGCAAGCATTGGGTGTTAGCCTGCATCGACGTTTGAACCATCTAATCAAACGCTCTCGTCGTTTTTGTGAGGCCACCTTTGCGTTCATTCGAAGTGAATATTGTTGTATAACTGAAAACTGGTTTTTCTTATCAAATTGGCTGACAAGAGGCAAAGAGAACGCCGAAGTGGAGAGGGTTCTGGTGGGGTTGAGCTAGCACAATGAAAGCAGATAACCGGATGAAGAGGGTGGTGCAGGCGTCTGCGATTGGTCCGCGTCTCTTTTCTTAGCTTGCAGTGGCTGGTTGAAAATCGGGGCGGCGTGCAACGGAAGGTTAAAAATTCCGCTAAAACAGATCATCATCGAAGCTGAGTTGGCATAGCGATGTGCATACGTGGCCGAAAGGGCTCGATAGCGTTATATCGCAATGCCAAAGCTTTGCTTATATACAAAGAAATCCATTCGCCCCGGCAGCTCCGAGTGGACACTGCCAGAGCGATCGGTGGGCAGCGATCTATTCCTTTCAAAACGAGGTAGCCTCTGGCTATTCCGAAGAAAAAATCGGTTTTGTTCGGCGTATTGATGCATCTTTAATGCGCACACGTCCCTTTGACTTGGTTGGCTTTCACGGTTCGGTGACGACGCGTTCGAGGCGAATATGCAGTAGCCTGAAAAATAGTCAACCAATAACAGTCGGCTAATGAAACGGGCGTGGAATTGGAAGTAAATATTTTTATTTTGTTCGGGCCAATCATGCATATTCAGTGTGCATATGTCATTTCAAATGGGGAGTTTTCGCTGTTTTCGTGATGTTGCGCGACATAAATGTTTGGGTGGCCCTTAGAATGGATGACGAATCGTGGAAACCTAATTGCAGAAATGGAAAAGAAGCAGAGTTACGGTGCAGCGCGCTAGCGCTGCTGGCTCTCACAATCGCATTAAAAGTTTTAAAAGCCGCCATACAGTTGTCGACAGTTACGTATGATTCCTTTCCTTTTATCTGCTAGTGTTTCCTCTTATGGATGGACTCTGGAAATTGATTCAGCCATTGTCCTCTGTTGAGTGGTCTTGCGCGAAATGACCACTACATATAACGAATTTGTAAGTCATGTATTCGATAGTGCTGCAAATTTCCTGTCCCCCGTATATATATCACTTGCAACAATGACATAATTATCGACTAGTGTTGTCAATCCGCGCTTATCTCGATGGAATCTGCCTACTCTGGCATTTTAGGGGTCAGCGGATGAGAAGCGTGTCGCTATACGAGGAAAAACGTCTGCGACACGCTGCCCTTATCGGGCACTTTTCTACAGCACCACTTTGATTGCATTATCTGCGCCGACGTCCGCAACCCAGCGGTCGGGACTGATCATGGTACGTATAGGACGTCTCGCATTAGCACCTCAATTATCTTATCAGTTGGTGCAGAGGAACTTTCGGTGCCCGGCTGCGCTAATGTTGCCCCGATGCTTTACCGCTATCTTTTTTCGATAGCCAAGGTTCGTCACGCTACCGACTGCGTCCATGAAAGTCGATGTTCACGTGACCAACCTGCATGTTTTTTGTTAGAGATCAGGCAGTGCGAAGACGTCGAGCTGTCTCCGAGGCAACTCTGACTGTACGTCATGTGGTTTCTTTCTCAGTGTTCCGAAGCGTGGGCAACCAGCGAATGCATGCACCATGCTGTAAACATACCTGCATTAGCCTAGTACAAGCCATTGGATATGAAATTTTGGTATCAATTCCTGAGGACGATAATGAGAAAATGTATGTAAGAGCGTTGGTCATAATATGGCGATCATAAGCACTAGTCCGAACAAGAAATTAACATAGTTCTCCATGCTTGAAGTGCATCTTAAGGCTGGTTTTCTGCATTTAATTATTTGTGCTCCTTGGATATAATAAGGTTTTCAGACAAGAAGTTTTATCGATATTTCGCTTTAGTGTAACACACGCTACAACTGAGACAAAGATTTGTCTTCATAGAAAAATCATACCATTTCTTGCCTTATAGGTACATACCCGATTTATTTTGCTGCACATACGACCAGTTTTTGTTAGTTTTACCAAATAAGGTTATATACTAACACTTCTGGAATGGAGGTGGCTCACCGAAAGTGAATACGCTCGTCGCCATCTTGCTCGGGGCAAAATGCCCGTGGCGCCGTGGTTAGTCATCGTAGCAGAGCACGGAGTGTTGTATAGTACGGTAGCACGGTGAGTGGTAGCACGGTAGCCGCCAAAGAATGCTCAGGCATTAAAAGAAGCTAATCATTAAAACGCTTTGATGCACACAAAACAAAAAAATGTATTATCATGTATTAGGGTAACTAAATTGCCTCATCGCAAGTAAAATATTTATGTAAGATAAACAAATATTTTTTGTGCAATGTTTGGTCGCGGAACCGAAAACACAATCGAGCGCCACGCGTATTCCGTCGCCGCTTATATGTTGGACCCGCCCTCTTCATTCTCTCGAAAATATGGCCGCCGGTGGCTGCACTCGCTCCTGTAGGCAGCCGCAGCAGCGGCTGCCGCTACTGAGGGTTTAGTATAAACTCTCCTTAGTTTTACCTTCCATGGAGTCACCAAAAACTCATCGATACCAAGGCAACCTTCCTTGACACATTACTGACACAACGAAAGTTTGTCTGGGCATACAACGCCGTTAAGTACCAGCTGGCTTGGTAGTTAGTAAAGTGAGGCAGATACATATTGGTTTTATTATGACCTTCACTAAGTACACCTACTTTAAAGGGACCCTGAACCACTTTTTATTGAAGCGGAGAGATGTGTTTGAAGTAAAAATAGCCTATTTCAGAAATAATTAGCCGAAAAAAAGTACTTCAATGCGTTCAGCATAAGTGGCGTTATTGGCAATCAAACACTGCCTCTGCAGTGGTTCTATTGCCTTCTTCAATGTATTGCACTGCAAAGGCTACGACGAAGCGAGGCGTGCCCACAACGTTCCCCATCCTGAATCTCACCGTGGCGCGCAGTTCAAATTTGGTTTTGGATGTTAACGACGACGCCACTTCCGATTTTGGCGCCTAGAACGCGCCAAACGCAAGCCAAACGCGGTTGTCATCAGCGAGCTGGAGCGCGCTTAGACAGTGGTCTCGTCGTGGCACCCCGAGGTGGCCGCGGTATCTACGCTACGTAGGAGACCGCAGCTACATGCAAGTGCAGTGCGGATGCGCAGCGTTTGCTCTGTGCACTACAGGGATTGAGTGTGTGCTCGCGCTCAAACGCTTCAGCCTGACAGTGCTAACGTTGTGCGGACCGGCTTTGTCGTTCACCGGCTTGAGCGATGGTTAGAAGCCACATCCAACTCGCGCATTTTGAAGCGCTCTCAAAGTGTGTCAAAGCGTGTAACCAGAAGCGTCCGGGAGTGAGCGCCCGCTAGCAAGCGTGCGTGTTTTCTGGCTGTAAGTTTCGCGTGGTTCGAGGCTACTTGAGCGTTCAAAAGTGGTCGAAATTACCGAGACCCTACGGCTACGTGACCAAAAAGCAGGGTGGCCAAAGTTTAAGTCCTACCCGGGCGGCCGCGGCCGAGCGTGAGCAGACGATAGTGAGCTTTTGCCAGACGTACGTAATCATTATCGGAATTTGAAAGCAGATTTTCGCGTAGTTCCGCCGGTTTATTGAGCTTCGTCAATATTGTCGCAGCGGTGGCGACGCGGAGCTATATGTACCTTAGGTCGGCGAAGTCACGTCATGGCGTAGCTCCACCTCTGCGCAGCCGCGGCAACCCCTCCGCAAGGCGCGGTCACGTCATGGCTCGGCAAAGCTAAGGCGAAGGGATGCGGCGCGCGCGATGGCGTCACGGCTCACGCAGCTGAGGCGAGGCTCGGCGCTGTCGGCGCAACTGGGGTGAAACGTTTCTTGGCGACGCATGGTGACGTCATCGCCAGGCGGAGGTTTTTCGGCGTACAACTGTAACAGTATACATACTGTAACAATATACATAGTAACAGTAGGATGAAGCTCACTGATCGAAACACACTTCTTGATTGACGACAGCTATTGGCCAATAGCAGCTGCGTATGCGAATCCGCTTTATTACGAAATAATGCCTCCAGAAGAGAGTAAAGAGGCAGACGTCTGTTGAAAAGAGAACGTTTGAGAGAAAGCTGACTTCGCGCTCCGCGCGACCCGCACGCCAGCAAAGCTTGGCTCAGATGTTGACAGCAACATATGCTATCCGCACTCTGTTTTCTCACCAAGCCCGAGGGGTTGTTCCGGACCCTTTTAAAGGGAGAGCTGGAATCATCATCATCATCAGCAGCAGCAGCCTTTATTTTATGTCCACTGCAGGACGAAGGCCTCTTCCTGCGATCTCCAATTACCCCTGTCTTGCAGATTGTTGCAAAATTGTTGCAAGACAGAGCTGGAATACTCGTCGACAAATGGCTAATTACAACTTGTTTGTCGATGTCCATATATTTGAAGCCTGACAGTGGTTCTTAATGGGCGCGATTCTCAATATGCCTTCTGCTACAATAATGAAAGCTGACGTAAGAGCTGTGAGCTATGAGCTTCACATGTTTCAGAACAATTGATATGCCTAAGAAGAGTGAGTCTACTGCTACAGACGGAGAGAAAAAAAGAGAGATTTCATTGAAAAGAAAGACATAGAAGTCGATTGGAGCTGCTGCATTCTAATCGGCTACTCAGCACTGGTGGAAAGTGTAGTGAAAGTAGTCAGATGAATGATGAGCTAGAAGAAAAGCAGTGAGTGCTAATGTCATTAGAAGCCGCCCTCTAAAGACACTAGTCTAGTTTGTGTGATTCCAGAACTACAAAATTGGTTTCGTCGTCCCCATTGCAGTCGAAGTATCAGGCCATGGCCGAGAATAGCGTCCTCTGGCAGTCGTTGCCTGCCAACACTGGCTAGGAATTTGCTCAACGTCATTCGCTACAGCATATATTCTGTATGGGTAATCATGCGTGTGCGAGCATTTCCGTGTGCGTAAAAAAAGGTAAAAAAGCATA
This sequence comes from Dermacentor silvarum, assembly GCF_013339745.2. Lineage (NCBI taxonomy): Eukaryota > Metazoa > Arthropoda > Arachnida > Ixodida > Ixodidae > Dermacentor > Dermacentor silvarum. The sequence goes on along the minus strand of NC_051162.1, from coordinate 102,833,238 downwards.
GGTAAAAAGCTAAGGGAAAAAAAGAATCGCAGAAACTGCGTCTCGCATGCTTGTCTTTGTTTTTTGCTTGGACTGCAAGATATGCATACGAAATATGCGGCTGCCATGATGTAGGTTGAAAAGCTAGATCTACGATAGCTGTCCACTTTGGTCACAGCCCCTTGCATTCATTGATGCCCACATTGCTCTAATATGGTCATTCCGATTCGCTGATAATCTTATCGAGATCTGCCCCTCTTCTCAGTCTATCTGTTGACTTTCCACTGCTGATTCTGACCCGAAACGATAGTTGTGGTGTTGTGCTGCTGAGTGCGAGGTCGCGCGTTCGTTGGCGGCAGTCGTTGTCGGGATCAGCCGGGATAATGGCAGCAATAAATAACTCCAGGTGGCCCAAACTAATGTGCAGTGTTTCACTATGCATGCCTCACAACCAAATTATGGTTTGGCACGTAAGCCCCAGAAAAAAATAGACTGCTGGCTTAACACTCACAGAGACCCCAGTTGACACTTTCAACAATCCACTCACACTCGAAACTACAGCTTAGATGTAAGAGCTCTGAGATCCTACTAAGATGCTGTTCCTTTATGTCTTGTTTTAGCCGACATCACACTTCAGCTGCTCTTGTTTTTTGTAGTAGTGGATCTGGTCAAGCTGCTAAAACGCAGCTTTTAGTTCACTATCCTTCGCCACTTATGTACACTTTTGTATTTACGTACGAATGTGGTGCATGCGGAAGGTTGTATGTTTTATTTCTTGCAATGCTCCAACGCAAATCTACAGTACCTTCTCCCAGAAAATCGGCGTTGTGACTCATTTATTATTTATTGAGGCGGGTTCCGTATTTCATCTTGGCCCTAGATGTTTGAAAGCTTGTCGATTTCGTGCAGCGAGACGGCCACTTGAAGGGGTTACTGTGAGTAACACGGACCTACACATCGGCTTACCCAGCAGGGAGAATCACCAAAGCTGGAACGTGCTGCACGTCTCGTACCCACGAACTCTCTATAACAATGGGGCTGTTTAAGCCGGCCTTAATTTGTGGCGCGGACCCCAAAACCTCGCCGAGCGATGAATCACTGCGTTGCCTAGTAACGGAGCGCCACCTCCTCGGCCCATCTGCGCACCAAGTCCTCGCCCCAGCTGCACTGCTAAGTCTTCGCCTCGCCGCCGCTCCCGTCGCTCCCGCCACAGCATCTCCTAGCGACGACTTGCCTAACCTCCGCAGCAGGGCCGCTCGCTCCTCCGCCGTAGCTCTGCCTAGCTTCTCCCCACAGCAGCGCGGGGACGAAGCTATAGGCAATGTTGTCACTCCAGAGTAGATAGCTCCGCGGCGCCGAGATGCCTCAGGCGCGGAGACACACTTTGCCTGGTGAGTTTACCTGCCGGGCCGCCGCCAGAGGTATCGGCGCCAGTGACGGACACAGGCGCGTTCGGCGCAAACGCGGTCGGCGTCGGCAGCAGCTCTACGCGTTCCACTACTTATGAGAAGTGAAATTCTACGCTGGAATGATGAACGGTAACGGAGCCACTGTCCAAGAAGACGACGACGACAAACGCGGGAGCAATTGCACGAGCATGTTCGCGCGTATGTGCCGAGGGGTGCCAACGTGCCAGCTGGGCAAGAAGACGACGGCAATCTACAGAAAACCAAGTTAACGCTAATGAAAAGGTCAAGATAAACGTAGCGAAGGGCCGCCAGCTTCGCTGTTTTCTCAGACTTCGCACCACTAGTGTGAAGCTGCCCCATTTTTTACCCACTTACCTGGAAAAGCATGCTGTTAAACACGAGACTCACTCCTCTATAAACCACTACTTGATAAACGTTCATTGGTCCTAATAACAGCCCTAATGAAGCGGTTCCAACCCCCATGGAACTATTGGTCACTTTTTGTCTTGTGCGGAAAATACTTATTTATAGGCGAGATCATCAATTTGGAGAACAAGAACGGTAATTCATCTTTAGGATGATCAATCCAAACGATTTTACATATGAATGAGACTGTTTTCATGAGACACCACACAATAGGCAATAATACCAAACATTCTGACTGTATCCCTTGCAAAGAGCCACTGTTGGAAAAAAGTGTCCTAATGGTGGATCTTAATATTTATTTACACGATATAACTAATTTACACACAAGCACTGAATTTGAGGATTATTGCATACTCTTAAAAGGACTCTATGAGCTCCACTCTAAAAGGACGCCACGTGCATCTTGGCCGCGACGTACCAAAGTTCAATGGAAATTCAGAAGCAGTTTGTTCCTGCTTCCTTTTAAAGAAATTAAGACTCTAATATAGCAAAGAACAGAGCAGAGTGATGGCGCACTAAGCCTAGTTAGTAAAGCAAAAAAAATAATTTCAGCCCAAACAGTAACGCTAGTGAAGCCACATACAGTAAAATATTTCTTGCAACAGTTTCGCTTACTTTCACTTTTAGAGTGACAATGTCCGCATAGCTTCGCATATTTATTATTTCCTTCGTTAACGTCATTAGTGTTTTTTGCATGTATTAACTCACCGTTACATGTGCAACCTTCCTGGCAGTAATATGGACATTTTCGATGTCAAGGCGATGGTATAAGCTGTTCTATCTCAGTAGCACGTCGGAACAGGCCGATGACTTACCACCTCCGGGCTACAGCGACGGCAAATGTGCAGATTGAGATAACGTGCTAATTCTGCTGATTATGCTAACGACATGCTAATGCTGTAAAGTTTGATTATTAGTGGCGAAATTGTGAGTTCCTGTTTACACATTTGATATAATTAAAGTAACCAATTTCGGTATTACATTTATTTATATGTTGAACCATGTCGTGCTCAGGGAGATTCCTTTCAATTTACGTTGTTTCTTGCCACTTGAGTGTCACAGGAAATAGAACGCCGTAAGTGATAAAGCAGTTATCGTTTCCCTCCATGACAGGAAATATCGTATAAAGCAGCAACTTCCTATGACAAATTAAGAAAAATGCTGATCTCCAATAGTTTCTTTGCACGTCTGCGTTGCGATATTAGACACCCACTGATAGCCATCTGTGATGACATCACCTTGATCTCCTCGCAGTTTTCTTTGCAGAAATATTTCTCGCGCTAGCGGCAGCCACTAAAGCTCACATTGTTACCATTTCAAGAAAGCTAACATAACACGTAAAATTAGTGAAAAATATTTGCGCTTACCCACATTTTACTGCTATTACAGCACTTCTTTATATGCACTACATACCTGCAGTATTACCGAACCGTTGAAATAAATTCTCATTAAGATCTTATGAAAAGCAGGTTGGAAGCTCCAATGCCCAAGGAGCATTGAAACTATTGTGCTCTGCAGAAATTGGATCAGTTGATGCTCGCTAATCGTGACAATAAAGTGCAGCACATATTTACAATGTGCACTGTTCTCTTTGTAAACGGGCCAATCTGCCGTTTATTAAATTCTCTTATGAGTGAGACTGGGCTGGTGGTGGGCATGGAATTACTTTTTCAGGAATTAGCATTGTAAAATTAGAATCATAACGAATGACCATCAATGTCAAGAAATTGTACACGCAGTTGTCATTGCAAATTTGTGCGACAAATTGACTCACCCACTGCCTCCGTATGGAACACTTCGGTGGACGCGTCGCTGACCATCTCGGAGCCATCAGCATCTCTGTTGAATGCCATCAAAGTAACCGTGTACCTAGTCCACGGATCGAGGCCGCTCAATGTGTACGCCGACGTGAAGGAATCGTTGATCATCACCTGTAGACTTGTAGCTTCCGTGCAGTTGTATTCCACTGTGTCATTCACGCTACACACACTGAGGATGTAACCGTCCAATGGACCGTTTTTCACTTCCGGTTCCCGCCACTCGAAAGCAGCGCTCGTCGCTTCTAGAGCAGTAATGCGCAGGTCCCTTGGCTTTCCGGGAGCTAGAAAATGCAAAAATACATGGCCTGGTAAATCGGATGCTTAAGTATGAAAAAATTAACTAGTTCTTTTGTTTGTAGCGGTTGTACAGGCTGGTTCTAAAATTCTAGGACATTCTAAAATATTATCAATGGCTTACCCTAAGGTAGGTTGATTGAGGCATCTGCCTCATTGCGCGATTATAAGCCACATTCACCGTAACTAGTTGAATATGGCCACATGTCTTTCGTCCAAACCGATAAAATGCAACGCCACATAATATAACTACTAGGTTACATGGTGTAGTTGTAGGAATTTCTTGTTATGCATTTCTTTCAACACTGAACGTTTCGTCACGCTAAACCAAACGTGGTGGGGGGAAGAGGCTTTCACCAATGAAAACTCCAACTAAAATAAAGAAGCTAATCCTCTCAGAGAATGAACTACCCCATACTTTTGTGTTGCTGCTGGAAGGAGCTAAGTATCCTACATGTGACGTTAATAATACTACAACAAAAACTGGTAAAATTATCTCCAAGTTGGCTTAATTTAAGGCGAGCAGATTTGTGCTCTGGGTGTTAAACATTACATTACGTACGACAACCCACATTAAAATGCTTCTATGCTAGAGTAGGTGCATGCTGGAATCAGCTAGCGCAAGACAGCGGTAATTGGAGATCATAGGGAGAGGCCTTCGTCCTTCAGTGGAAATAAATATAGGCTGATAATGATGATGATGATAGTGTATTTCCTTGTGTTACCATGTTCTATGGCCTGATGCCAGTTTGGGATTCACTATCATCTCTGCGCTGATTTGCACTAATAATAAAAATGATGTGAATTGCTCTTCCATCATTGTTTTATTGAAGTTGGCATTAACTTTCTACTAAGATGCAAATATATTCATAGCTTCAATACATGCACTTTTCATTTCAGCTGGCATACTCACCTTCTGCTATCGTCTGGAAGCAGTAAGCAGCTGGTTCCCCAAGAGAGACCTCCTCGCTTCCGTTCGTGTACAAAGCTTCCACTGTCACTAATAGCGCACTCCATGCAGGCAAACTACTCATGTTCAGCTTGGGTGCGTTTGTCCGCATGGTTTGTTGAGTGTCTTCTGTGCACACGAGGCTCGCTGAGGCATTCGAAGGACACTGATGCTTAGTCGCGACACACCACGTCACGTTGAACGAAGTGGGACGCAGTTCCTTGTAACCATCTTGCTGGAACGTCCACAGCACAGTAGCATTTCTGCTGGTGATGTCTTTGGCACTAAAACCTGTGATAATTCCAGGAGCTGCGCAAAAAGTGCATATCCTAAAGGTTACTTCCTGCAGTGTGTAATTGTTGCGCGATTTCTAACGTCAATCAAAATATGGTGACGTCATCAACCAGCACGCAGCTTTGCTGAAGAGGACACCGCTCTAACAATTAGGCTATTAGGACAAACATTATTAAAACCAACACATTCCAGTATTCAAGCAAATTCTTTGTTCTTGGGGAAGAAAATATTTTATAAATACTGCGGAGCAAATAATTTTATTATTATTGAGTGAGTACATTAATTGTCCCTGACTGTGATTCCTTTGAGGTTTTATATGAGCTATGAGTTTTAATAGAAAGTTACTTACCAGGCGACTTGAAGCAGTTTACTGTCTCTTTCGATTTTGCCACTATTCCGATTGGATAGCGTCTTGTTGAAGCCACTCCAACTATCACCACACTATTTGGCTCTAAACTAGGTATGTTGTACCTGCTCTGATTCATTTCGATTTCTGATGTGGCATTGCTGCATTCATTGAGGTAACGTTCCTTTTCTTTTGGACAAAGCGTATCTTCGTTGATCACGCAGTAGCGGACCTCGTAGTGATCGTATGAGGCGTTGAAAGATTCCTGCCGCGTCCACTGCACTTGAAGACCATCCAATCCGTGTAGAGAAGCTGTTATGGTTTTGATGCGTTCAGGTTCTGAAAGAAGTGCGAATATTACTCTGTACTGTAAATAAACATAAAGAATTTGTAGCCAAATTGACAGCCTTCAATTTAGTTCATACAAATGCGCTCGAATTCATACAGCATCTCGTCAGATAGATCGCTTCCTGAGAGGCCAGAATTTGAGGCAAGCGGACCTCCTTGTGCTCATGGGTGCGAGAACGAGGCAGGGTTGCGACAACTTTGACTTTTGAATGGGACCTACTTACAACCCTGCATATTTTTTACGTACAGATTTCTGCAACTTCAGTCGTTTATTGCAACGTATACATATTTGTCCTTCATTGGAACGAGCGAAGTCGGCAGTAAGCGCAAGATGGGGCCTGACGAGACCACACCTACGCGTCGGGAGGTGCCCACGTCTTCCTCGATGCCAGCGGCGGCTGCGTTGTCCACCGCCGGCCCATGGTGACTTCGGCTCGTCGCGGTCCCGGCCTCGGCGGGCGCATGCACTCTTCCATCGTCTTGACGTTCTGAGGCTTTCCGACCGTGCCCCCTTGTTTCATTTTCTTTCTATTTTTCACTGCTGTTGAAGTTCACCATGGCTGGCACTGGTAGACTGGGTTCTTTGTTCTATCTTCTCCCTATCGCGGTGAGTCGTCCGCGGGCACCGGCTACCATTTGACCATGTTGTATAAAAATTAAATTCAGATTCGTCGTGTTCGTAATATGGTGTTTTATCGAACTCCGGATATAGAAATATTCCTTGTTCTTTCTGCAGAGCTTTACCTATTGTCTCCCTTACTGCTTGAGCCGTCTCGCCTTCCCCTAGCTTGGACCGGCTAGTCTCGCGCGCGTAAGGGTGCGTCGGTACGCGGAGCTGGCCGGAGAAAGCACCGACGCGGGGCTCGAACCCACGGTGGTCGTTCGGCGTGTGCGATTGGAGCGCGTGCGCAGTGAGCGTAATGTGAGACCAGGAGTTTATGAGTTGCTCTGTCTTTTTATAAGGATGTTAGGAAGGTAGCTATGGCACCTTCTGCATGGCATTTTTGTCTCTTTGAGCGGCAGGATTATACAACTACGCGAGTGCTAAATGTGCAAATTCAGTGCTCCAAGGAAACAAAATTGTAAGTAATTAAATGATTGTCTTAACATGTTTAAGACCATCTGAGCCTGAACACGGTTTCTATGAGAAAATTTACCACTTATTTTATTTGAAGTAATGGCACCCTGTGTTGTCATTTCTCAAAGAATCCATAATAATCAAATTATTTGTCAACCGTTATCACAGAAAGCCTTCTCCCATAAGTCGTTCATGTCCTGCACCTATTAACAAAGCACGTGCTTTCACCTATTTTACCACTCTCCCTAAACCTGCGCCAATCTCGACTAGCTTTTGTGCCCACCAAGCGCATTTTATAACTCAATTAGGCTAATGCTTATAATTAATACTGCAGGGGCGCGATAACGTAAAATGACTCCAAACTGTTTTGATTCCAAATTCCTGACATCAAATTTCAGCAACCACCGACGCAAGCATCGGGCGGTGACCCGCAGCGTTGTCTGAACATTTCAATCAAACACTTTCCTGGTTTATATGAGGTAACCTTTGTTCGCTTTCAAAACCAATATCATTGTCTACAATCAGCGGCTTTTCTGATCTAATTGGCTGACAAGCGGCGAGCAGCACGCTCTAGTGGAGAGGGTTTCGATGGAGCCGAGCCAGCACAGTGAAAGTAAGTAACCGCATGAAGAGGGTGGTGCCGGCTTCTCAGATTGGTCTGGTTCGCCTTACTTAGCTTGCGGTGGCTGGTCGAAAATCGCGGCGGCGTGCAACGGAAGGATAAGAATGCCGCTAAAATAGATCCTCAGCAAGGAATAGTTGGCAGGGCGATGTCGTATGCATGCCGAAAGGGCTCGATAACGTTTTACTGCCACGCAAAAAGGTTTATTATGCACAAACAAATACATGCTCACCGGCAGGTGCGAGTAGCGAGGGCCTGAGTGATCGGTGGGCAGCCATCTACTATTCCTTTCGGAACAGGGCAGTGTGTGGCTATTCAGAAAAATTTTCACTTTTGTTTGGCATGTTAACGCATTTTTTTCGCGTACACGTCACTTTGACGTGGTGAGTTTTCGCGGTTTTGTGAGGTCGCGTGACAGACAGGCGAAGTGGGCGTAGCCAGAAAATATTGGACCAATAGCAGCGGGCTAATGGTGAAAAGGCGTCGCATCAGGAATGATTATTTTTCTTTTGTGCGGTTTAATCATGCATAATCAGTGTGTACACGTTATATCAGATAGGAAGCTGTCGCGGTTTTCGTGACGTCGCGAGACAGACAGGCGAAGTTGGGAGTGGCCCAAAAATGTTTTGACCAATCGTGGAGGCTGATTGCAGAAATTGGAATGAAAATAGTTTGGAATCATTTTACGTTATAGCGCCCCGGGATTCCCACATGAATAATTGTTTGGAGGCCATCGTAAAGCCTTGCTCAAAACGGTATCATCTCTAGGCAGCCTAATATAGACCTGGCAAGAAGACATACTTAATCTAAACACAATTATTTATGTGCCCTCAAAGTGCAACCTCCTGTATTCGACAACAATTTTAAGCAGGTATGATTCGGGATAAGCGTGCCACTTCTTTCCCCCACATGAAAAATTAGTTTCTAAACAATGGGTGTGAAAGAGCTTCCCTTTCAAGAACTTATTGCCATCGATGTAAGGAACTTTGGTTTTCATTGTCTAAATGAGGGCCCTTAATTCGGACGGCTTCAACACGGCAATTGTTTTTGAAAAAGCTGGAGAACATCGTGGTCGAAAGCATTAAAATATTCTAAAAAAAAGAAAAATGAAGGACTTACAATATTAGCGGTTTATATTCTATTTGAAGTTGGAATACGCTAGCGCAAGACAGGCGTAATTGGAGATTGCAGGGAGAGGCCTTCGTCCTGCAGTGGACCTAAAAATAGGCTGATGATGATGATGATTATATTTGATGTCATCAGGTTGTGAGATACCCCGTGCGAAGCAAAAAACTATCATGAAAGAATATATTTCCACTAGTAAGAAAGCTTCGGAAAGTCATACCTTCAGGGGGTATTTCGATACACCCAAAAGAAGAGTTCCCTTGAAGACCAAGAGGCGTCACTCGCAGCCTCAGGCTTGTAGCTGGGCTCAAATCCTCTATGACTGTACTCGTATCCGTCACGTTGCGATCTGAAGTTAGGAATTCTTCCTCTAAGCAAGTCGCATCTGATGAGCAGTTGATTTCTTGTGTGCACCATGTTACGCGAAATTGGCTTACTCCTAGCCCGTATTGTTGATGAACGCTCCAGGATACGAAAGCCATGGAGAGATTGACCAACGTGATGTTCAGGTCACTGACAGATGCAATATCTTTGGTGGCTGCAAAGAAAATGCATCAGTTTATTGAAATGAATCTTGATGCAAGCGAGACATCAGCAACATTATTCCTCCCTTTACAGTTAGTAGTAAAACGGAGAGGCGCTTTCAAATAAAAGTTAGGTTGTGGTTTGCGACGCATCTGGTAAATGGGGCGCCTTTTCTTGCTTACCTGTCGAGCGAGCGTACCTGACTCACTAAATTTAATGTGATAATGATGATTGTGGTCCCTTGTGCACAACCGCTTCTTTCAATGTTCGCACGGTGACCAAACATAATAACAGGTGTGCAAACCTCCGAAACTGTTCGCACGATGCATTAGACCAAGTGCAGAATAATTTTATTAATGAGAAATTCAACGTCATAAACCAGCGCTACCCGTTAGAAACAAAAGAAGGTGTATTAGCTAAAACGATGAATGAACTCAGCCTACCTACTAAGTTGAAAACCCCCACGTTTTGTTATTAAATGGCGGGTCTTCTGCGAGCGCCGTAAACTAGATATTGAAAGTTTAGCTATATGGTATTTTCTACAACGCACCACCAAACGTCTGACAGAGCCTTTTATCACACCATGCGAATTAATTGATACCTGCATCTTAGAAATCAAAGAGCGCGAAGCAGACGAACGACAATCAGGCATGCACGACGTGCCTTTGTGTGTATGTAAGTAATACTGGCAGTGTAATAAAACATTAGGTTGTGCGACAATGTCCTTACGGATTGCGTCTTCGTCACTCGGCCGCTTCACGCTGTTCGATTTCGAATACTTTAAGCTACGCACTCACCCAGATTGCCGCATAGACCTGATATTTAGAAACACGGCAAGAATATAAGGCCAAGGTGGCGCTTAATAAAACGACAATAATAAATACCTTAAGAGATACCGCTCACACCAGCTTGTCAAAATTGCTTCACTCACCGTCGAAAAGGCTGCAATTCTTCTTTCCGCAGTTGGAAATATGGCATACGGACGCCTGGCTAGAAGAAATTCCATCGTTGATCTCAATCTCAATTTTTTCGTCTTGATCGAGTGGTATGGTATCGCAGGTAACATTCCCAATTGTGGCGCTTTCGCATGTGACATTAAAGTCTTGTTCAGCGTCGATGACTGGATAGCAGATACAGCTACTCTCGTTTACTTGACTAGAGGGTGGGGGCCTTGCTCTTTGTAGGATTATATTGGATCCATTCCTTGTAATATTGAGCTCTGGAAGCTCGGGGCACGTGTCAGGCGACTGCGCAACCTGCAGATGTGAATAAGCAGAAAGCAATAAACCTTTCAGCCACGTTTATGGAGGACTTTAAAGTGCAATATTTATTGCACTTATATATCCGGATTATATCCCTAGTGTGCGTCATATACCTGAACCCGTATTCGCAATATTTTACGAACTGTGTGTGATAATCGCGAATGTATATTGCTAGAGTGAATTTCTTATCATGCGGATTGCAATTTCAGGGGTGCTCAACATCGCCCTCTTTACGAGAAGTTTTCGGATACTGTTTTTTGTGTCGAATACTGTTTCCTTCTGTCCTATTGGCGTAGAGCCAAAAAGAAACGGGGCATAAAGTTTTCCACGCAGCAGAATTGGAGCTGTTGTATCTCCTGCTACCTGGCGGTGCTATAAACACCGGGCGCACCTAAACCTTGCCTCAGTTTGACTGCTGTGATCACGAAGCTGTGAATAATCAGCGTCGTGGGCAAACCATTCGAAAAGCATTAGAAATAAAGTGAGTGGTCGTTGAAAGGAAGCCGGCAGCCATTAAGCAATCTTCCGTGACCATAGCTTTGGAAGAGGTTACAAGAAGACCAACTTCAGTGAGTGCCTAATTTAATGTACGGCTGTACACAAAAGACATTTAGTGCAAGCGTGAATCGCCAACTAGAAATGGTTTTAGGCGCAAAAAGTAAGGCACGGACGACAGAACAAAAGACACGGACTGGCGTGTCTGGGACTGGCATGTGGCGTGCCAGTCCACGTCTTTGATTCTGCCGTTCGTGTCTTATTTTTTGCGCCAGAACCATTTATAGTTATGTACCAACTAGCCCAACTGCAGAGGTTACTAAGTGAATCGCCAACACGTGAAGGACAACAAGGAGGGTGGAAATTGGATCAATTATTCTATAAAAAGCCAGTCACCCACTGCTAGTCGAGTGCACTCACATTAAGTCCTCAGCACAGTTGAAGTGCGTGGGAATTTTAAATCAAACAACGCCAAATCTACGCTGCAACATCAAAATGTCACGGAAACATAGCGTCCTTACTACGGGGAACTCATGGAACATTTTAGTTTTCTTTCAAATGAACCTGTTGGGATTAACGTTCCGACACTGCACAGTGAGCTATGAGGAACTTCATAACGGGCGGCCTTGTATGTATTTTGAACACCAAGGGGCAAAGGGGGGGGGGGGGAGGTATTAAACGAACGCATTAATGGAAAAGCATGACCATTTTTGCATTTCACATCCATCGAAATACGTCCGCTGCGGATGAGTGTAGCACACACTACATCGTACTCAGCAGCAGAAAAGCACTACTTATTCAAGACAGAGGGTATGTTATTATGAGTCTACGAAGAATCATACCGGTTTAATATCGCGGCCACGCACGGCTTGTATGTATGAGAACTTGTACATCAGTCATGAAGCAAGTACACTTTCTTTTCATACCCTTAGAGAGTTGTGCTCACTAAGCACGTGTGCTGAGCGTAGGAAGCGGGACGGCGACATAAGCAGATGAAAAATTACATTTTCAAGGTAAATACTTATTGCCGAATGATTTCCAACTTGTATATTTGCAAACATTCTTTGACGTGTGCCGAATTATCATTTTTCTGGCAGGCACAATCATACCCTAAGTATGCCACACAATGCCGCCATCTGCCTTTGAATTCACCACCCACATTTTGGAAAACGAACAAGAGCACATCCATACCCACCCCAGCGTTCTCTTGTAATATTATGCGGGATGGAGTGTGATAACTAGTTTTCCGCCTGTGTGTGATATTTGGAGGTGGGTATTCACGCTTCACTCTGATTTGTTGTTTCATTATTTCAAGATCCCTCTCAGTGGACGGAAAAGACTTGGGCATCAGAAATTCCGCGCATTGTGATCACACTGACCAATTCCTGTTTGCCGCTCGACGTAGACAAAAGGCCTCGGACTGGTGTCAAGGGATAGTGACAGTGGTATGCGCGGAACGCACAGCCCAGCTGCGTGAACCTCGTACGAAAAGTAGCGGTTGCGATGCCTTTGAGCCGAGCTGCGCTCAAGCCTGCCATTCCCGTATATGCATTTGATTGTCGTGTGCGTTAGCCTGGTTGCTCGGTATGCATAACGCATTAAAAAAATCTTTTAGCTTGGGTTCTGACGCTTTTCGAGCAGCTACTCTATTCGAAAGCCCGCATTGAAATTGGCTTCAAACTTGACTAAGCGTTCACTATCTCGTGTGTGGTCCGAGCAAATGACTTATTTATGACATTCGCTTCTTATTTACAAAGCGTTTAAGTAGCGTGCGCAACTGCCCAAGCAATTCCTACAAGGCAAAATTTCACAGAAATATGGAGGCCTAAAGCGTTCAGCAGAGGTCAGAGAAGGGATACTTTGAGCTGAATCAAGTGTTCCGACGAGAGCAACATGCCTTCATCCTGAAGAACACCACTGTTTTTTTTTCTTTGAAAAGTTGCTTACATCCAGAGACGTTACTTGTTCGACCACTGTTTGATACCCTCCACAAAAATTTTCACATGATAGATTTTATGCTTGAGACATAAAACACTGTTGATGAATAGCTAGACTCTATTCCCATTTCACAAAGCATATTGTGGTTGAACAGGGATGACACGAAATGCTTATGCTACAATCTATGTACAAGAGTTCTTGTGTTCTTATTATTTGCAAAACCCTTTTTGAGGGTGGGCTATAGGGTAGTATAACTAAAAGCACATACTTTAACGCTGTTAGGCTTGCGGCTTGACTATTCCCTATCTAAGTTGAATTGCGAAGTTAGGGCAGAGGAAGGGGATATTCATGCTTCTTGGATGATGTGGGTTCTGCAATAACTGTCACGGGATCATGGCCCAATCACGGACGCTCATTGAGAGCAAGCAGCCGTACCCAGTTCATGTTTACAGACCGGGCTTAGAGTTGTTGCTGCGGAGCCAGACGGCCAGCTGAGGCGTCTGAAGAAGGACAGTAGGCAGAAAGCCGGACAGCGGCATCTGTATTACATAATGTCTCGGCGGCAGCTGCTTGTCCACTTATCCGATTGTCTGCCCCGTGTCCGTCTCTAGGAGCCTCACTTGGTCGTCTGTCTCAGAAGCCATGGCCCTAAACCCGCCAGAAGTAGGATAATTCTCGTGGCGTTAGTCAATATATTGGTTGCGCGTTAAGGGATTACATGTAGATGGGCCAAGATAGGGTGTTTATCGTGATTTCTTGCATAATTTGCAGATACGTTCAATCTTCATGGATTTCCCTTAGTGTCTTCATTTTGTCAAAGAAGTAGACACCGTAATAACAAACTAATATTCTGGAGGCCTTCATTAATTATTGAAGCCGCTATGAGTGTCTAATTCTGATGAAGTGTTTCTCGCAAGAGAGGAATGAAATCTACACTGTAGTTTTGTACAAAACTTCCCTTTCGTCAGCAGAAAATTATGCCGACAACATTACTGCTGCTTATCTGATTACCTAGCGGTATGATCCTGTCAACATTCAACAAGAGAGGACTGAAATGTACATTATATTTTTGTACAAAAACTACCCTTTCGTCAGCACAAAATTAGTCCGACAACATTACTGCTGTTTTTTTGATTGCCTTGTGCTATGGTCCTGTGGACATTCAAGAATATTCCTGCCTGGCAATGGGCTAACAAGGGCTGCTATAGAAAAATTCTACCGGTAGTGGATTTCGGCAGCCTTTGAGTAACACGAGCTATTGCTACGATGTATGACGACCATATGGTTCGGTACCAAAAGCCTCTGAATATTTTTAAAGAGAAACGAAAATCAACGGCTGAATTCTAAAACCTTCGAAACCCGAAACCCGACGTGTTATTCACTGTATCTACGTCTGTGCCATAAGTACATTTTAATAAGGCTGCTATATACTGATCAAAACTGGGGCGTCGTTGGTATGACAGCAGAAGGCATACAGCAGCGGTAGACTGCATCTAAAAAATAACACACTGATGATTATGACATGGAAGAAATAATGCGCATGTCAATAAAAAATAATGAAATGATACAATCACCTAATGTTACCGCAATGTAGTCACCACGACTGCCTACTCGACTCTACTCACTCGACTCCAAACTCTGCCTCAACAAACATCGTATGGAAACTAGCATGCTTGCCCATCAGCAAGCATCAATGAGCAATAAATGTCATTGAACGTACTACGGCGCCAGCTGTCAACAGGCACACAAGGTCACTAACCCGGCGGCAGGATTTCCTAGCTGCGAAACGGGAGTCGGCGGAACATACGGACGAACGGCTGTTACTGCTGAGATACGCGGTAGACGGTCGTAAACTCAACGTGAGCGTAGACACGGTGCGATGTTATGAGCCTCACAAAAAGAGGATAAGCCCTGCGAAACGCGCGCATGTGTGAGCCATCCAAAACAACACGGGTGATTGTGAACACAACACACACGCATCACACATATGTTTTTCAAAGGCGCGATGACATGGTCACCTACGTATTCTCAAGTTATCTTTGTAAATGAGTGTAGTGAGCTCCATTCAGTTATACACAAACAAGAAAATGGACTCTCAGCGCTAATTTTACCAGAACATTTCAATTGAAAATAAGTGACTCTAAATTTCTTCTAGCGACAGCTACACCATATTTTGCAGACTTCTGCGATGTCAAATAATGTGGGGACACCACTGCATCGTATCGCATTTAATATCGGGCTCAATGAATCTTGTTCGCACACCTTCATGTGCACTTGTTAAAAAGTGTGAGGTGGGCAAAACTGATCTGGAACCCTCAACTACAGTGTCTCAATCGTCTGCTTTTCTGTTTTGGGGCTTAATCCTTACCAATATTATGTATTGAAACGTCTGTATCAAAACAAGTCCGATACTGCTATTTCCATTCCAGCTTGTGCACCTCCGACATATGCACACATTCTTTCTTAGAAGAGAACTACTACTGTAAGTGTCGCAAGATTTGTGCTAATTTTTTTTCTGTTATGCTAATAACGAAATGAAAAGGTACAGCTGTCTTAAGAAAATGTTGGCAATACCGTTATGAATTTAAGCATAAATAAAAAGTCGTAAAAAATGTCAGTGACTATGCGCAAGAGAAACAATTAAAATTACTCCGCTTGGTCATGCCGAGTAAGTGTTCATTACTCATTATGATGAGTTCGAAGCCGAAATCTGCACATGGAAGTCTAGCAAGCAAATTAGGCCTTCTAGGATTGCCGATAAAATCCGACGCTATAAGCCATGACTGGCTTCGACTCTGCACTCTAACGTTAAAGTAAATTATGGGGTTTTACGTGCCGAAACTACGATCTGATTATGAAACACACCGTAATTGGGGACCCCGGACTAATTAAAAAAATAAGAAAAAGCGCACTGGGTATATTCGCTTCATTGCGACACAACGTTTATTAGGAAAGCCACACGAAATAAATTTCAAGCAGTACTTGCCAGAGACAAAAAAGATGACCAAAGCACAGGAAGTTGCAATTCCCATGGTACCGGTGATATCCGCAATAACATGCCGCAGAAACAATGTAATCGCATGTATCGACCGTTTGTTCACATAGAGTAGAATCCGAAAGACAAGCGCTCTTGCTAAAGCCCACATATTTCTCCTTTATCCTTTATCGGACCAAGTCATTCATACTCCCATCGCATGAGCTTTGTTGATAAGGTTAATTCTTTGCACGTATTTCTTGCGGAATGTTTTATGTTCACAAGGAATACGTGCTGTACGAACCTTACAATGCGTTGCGTGTCAGAGTTATAACATTGTTCTAAAAACATAAATGTGCAAACGTCGATGGCGTCCATGCCGGAGGGACTGAGTTTTCTTGCCCCGTCATCAGAAATTGCGCTGGAGTAATCATCTCATTTCACGGATGAGTCCGCTGCGGGCAGGTTCGAGACACCATCGACGGATTGAGTGTTTCTGCAGTCACTTTACACAAAGATGCAATCACATCAAACCAGATACAGCTTGCCTTTCCTTTTACATGTGTCTTCGAGCAGTCCAGACAGACACATGGTACCTTCGTGCGCTGCAAATAACGTTACAAGTTTTTAAGTCATTTAGAGACACAAGGCGATCCTGAATGTTATCTTGTGTTTCTTTGAATTACTCCTGACACTACGGCAAAGCTAGCTAGCCAGTTTATCATTATTAGCTTATGTTGTGGAAATTGAAAACACCAGCAGACCAGAAGCGAAATCTTTATTTTTGATACCGGCAGCAGAGACTTGCCATTTTTTAAATCTTATTGCTCCCTTTTTGAATAAAGGTTATGCTCTCTAAGCGTACCTTTTAGAGACACGCACCGAAATTGTGCTTACTGTAATAGTATCAAGGAGGTTTTCTCAAATAATGTATGTGTTAGCGGCGCTAAACTAAGCAGCGCCACTTCGTGAGGATTGGCACGTTAGTATCTTATGCTATGAAGTGTTATTCTAATGCTAAATGTAAGCGGTGCGCTTTGCTTCGCTTTAGCAGGAAATAAAGCTGAAATATTTCTAACCTTCTAACAGAACATCATTCTTGGTCGAAGCACATCGAATATATAAAGGGGGAAGCCCCCCCCCCCCCCAAAAAAAAAAAATTGGTTATTTGCGTCGCACTTTAGCTAAGACCCTTGCGATACTAAATTGTTATTATATAAAAGAATAATTCACCTTGTTCTAGAATATACATCTGTTGTCTGATTTTCCTACAAACACTATGAAATAACTTAACTCAATAATGTACAACGAAAACCTCCCCGTTTCATTTGCCAAAATTGCAGCAGCAGTTTCTCACCAACACAGGCTCAACAACCTCTGAACATTGAGCCATTACTTTCACGTTACCACATCGCAGCCTTAAACTTTTATCCGCAATTAATAACTGCACCTCTGGTCTTTCTGATTGTAACTACATCACATTTACAAACGCAAGTTGTAGCCGTAGCTCCCACGCCTTTAACATAAAACCTATCTTTGCTCGTACTGACACATTCAAATACAGTTTTTTTTCCACGTACAATAGAGCTATGGACTTCTCTACCCGGCAACATTCGTTCACTATCACTAAAAGATTTTATAGCTACCACCGGTAAGCAACTCGTTAACATGTAAAGCGCTTCCACTTTTTCACTTTTTGTGTATGTGTATGCTTTTAATGTGCAATGTGTACTAAAGTATAGTGTTTCCACTCCTGCTATAGCCGTATTTTGGGCTGCAGTGTGTGTCAATAACTAACTAACTAACTAACTAACTAACTAACTAAATAAATAAATATAAGTTTTTCTAGTACATCTGGTAACCTTATTAGTGCCATAAAGACAAATACAAAGGAACGACACAGACATGGCTCCTCTATGTTTCAGCTCGTCATTTTTCTGTCTTGTTTTTTTTTGTGTGCGTGAAGATCGAGGGTATATTATTATTATTATGCGGTAGATATTACCGTTTGTCCTTTCGAATATTTATTTATTAAACTAGAGTAAGGCAATCCAAGTACAGCTTTCATAGATTCTAATAAACCGTGTACGAATTGCGAATAAGTGCCGCACCACTTGAACGAGTTCAAGGCAAGAGCAAGCGGCACTGTTTTGCACAGAGCAACACGCTAGATAGCAAGAACAATAATTCGGGCGTATGACGGTTGTACAAAAAAAAAACGTTGTGGTTATTGCACACCACCGCAATAATGCGCTATGGTGCTACTGAATAATCCCTAGTAGCGATACGTGTATGGTGCCGTACTTAAGATAATAGCTCCTCTCTGCTTTAGGGTTCTCAAATAACAGCTCAGCGAATTACGGTTGCAAAAGATTAAGCTCATCACTTCGAAAATTTTCTGCTCCACTTTTAAACATGTCACACCTAAGGTCACGCTCAACTGGCACTTCAGTGTGAAAGCCATCTCATTGAAACGTTCTATTTAAAACGTTGCTGATATTTTTAACATTGTTGGTTCGATGCGTATTTATGATTATATTGTCACGGGTGGCGATCCTGTTGTCGGTGCTTCGACGACGGCGACGGTGTGGCTATCTGGTGCACTCGCGTTATCCCTATCATTGCTGCAGTATTGTGCGCCTTGCCTTGTTAATATATTCTTTGTATATAGATTCTCCCCGTAACATCTTTGGTGCAGGTGCGGGGTAAGCTTGCTACCACACCGAGAACTGGATCTTCGCAGCGGACGGCACGCTGCTGCCACCATATAGGCCAACCGAGTGACCCAGTGCGAGCAAGGCCAGTCACCGATCATTCTCTTGGACCATTGTGATCTCGGGACATTCACTGCCACAAGCGGCAAGGACGTCGACGAGTGGCTGGCTATGTATGAGCACGTAAACAACAATAACGAGTGGGATCCGACGATAATGCTTGCGAATGTCATCGTCTATTTGCGGGACACGGTGCTACTCTGGTTCGAGACGCATGAGGGAGATTTGACCCGTTGGGACGACTGTAAGCAGGAATTCCGCGATCTATTTGAGAAACCTATTGGACAAGAACTAGCGGTCAAGAAAGAACTCGCAATTCATGCTCAGACATCCACAGAGCCATTCATCTCCTATATTCAAGACGTGTTGTCTCTGCGCCGCAAGGTCAACAAGGACAAGGCTACTATTTCCCTAATTCAGGCCGGGGTTCGCCAAGAGGTCGCGAATATGGGCGTTTTACCCGCCTTCGATAACGGTCATGCTGCCACCAACCCGGACTCCCCAGTCGTTGCTGCTGTTACACTAGAAATGAAGAGAATGACATCATGGGCTGAGTGATAAACATCACGAGAAGGCACGAGATCGGCGTTCGAACACCACCATCTTGTTCTCCCTGCGCACTGTTCTGAGCTACCTCCTGTTTGTAGGACTCGCCCAATAAACCTCTTTACATTTGGTGGATTGTGCTTGGTACACACATCGCCGGCACTCTGGAACTCCGATCCCACACGTTGCACTGGACCATGCCAGCGGACGCTGCCCAACCGCCGCCACCTCTCCCGGCCGCCGTTTGCCCCGGCCCGGTTCGCCAGCGAGACCCCCCGGTATTTTCGGGTAGGGAAGACCAGGACGTCGAGAACTGGCTGTCGTCCTACGAAGAAGTTAGTGGACCCAACAAGTGGAATGACGCTGCTAAGTTGAGTACTTTTACCTGGCTGGCGTGGCGAAGCTGTGGGATACGAACCACGAATCTGAATTTGAGATACTGGTCCGCTTTCAAGGAGGCAATATCTGCCGTTTTCGGTCGCCCTGCCGTGCGGAAGTTAGGCGCCGAACAACGGCTGCGCACACGGGCACAGGAACCAAATCAAACTTTTACCGCCTATATTGAGGACATAATCGATCTCTACAGGCGCGTCGATGCTTCAATGAGCGAAAGTGCAAAATACAGCATATTATGAAGGGTGTCGACGACGATGTCTTTCAAATGCTTCTTGCAAAGTCTCCTTGCACTGTCACTGAAGTGGTAACCCTGTGCCACAGCTATAACGAATTGAGAAGGCAGCGTGCTCTCACCCGACGTTCATCTCAGTCGTACAACCAACCACTCGTTGCACTGGACGTCATGTCTGACCAGTCATACCTTCTCGCACAAATGAAAGACTTCGTGCGTGAGGAGGTGGCCCGTCAGTTGTCTCTCCCGCCGTTTGCTCAGCGTCAGGGGCTCCCACAGCAGCAGCAACTGCAGCAACCCATCGCGTTGGCTTCCGTGCTTCGACACGTCATTCAGGAACAGATTTCCGAGGCCACGCCGATGCCCATTCAGCAGCACCCTGTCGCCGCGGGTCTTAATTATGCTGAGGCATCAAATCGGCAGCAGCTACAACAGCGCTCGCCGTTCCATGGTGTGTCGTACGCTGCAGCCCCGACTCAGCCGTCCGTGACATGGGCTGCTCCCATCACTGCAAATCCCTGGCAAACGCGCGACAACCGGCCGATCTGTTTTGCATGTGGCGGCCCTGTCATATCACCCGAAACTGCCGTCGTCGCGCCCCGGATACTCAGATGCCCGTTCACCGAACTACATGGATCGTCCCCGCGGTCGTTATGAAAGTCCGGTTCCCCAATCAAGCACGTCTTCACGTGACTATCCGCCACCACGTCTCGTCGCTTACCTTCACCCCGTCGCCAATCTTTGTCACCCATGCGTCGTCGACCAGCCCCTGAAAATGAGGGAAACTAGCCCCCGCAGTTCATGAGGCAAGAACTGCGCTGTCGAAATGCTCAAGTCCTCGATCTTTGCCGTCGAATATTGTCGAAGTTTTTGTTGAAGGCACCCATGCATATGCTCTTGTCGATACCGGTGCTGCCGTTTCTGTCATAGATGCCAAACTTTGCCGCAAGCTTCGAAAAGTGACCATGCCTCTTGAAATGATGCCCTTACGTACAGTGAATGGAGACGATGTGCGGCCTATAGCCGCCTGCACTACTCGACTTATCATCGCTAAAGAGCACTATATTGTCCAGTTTATCGTCCTTTCATCCTGCTCGCACGACATCATACTTGGCTGGGGCTTTCTATCGTGTAATCACGCCGTTATTGATTGTGTCAGATCTGAACTTGAGCTCTTCCCGTTGTGTGACCCGCCCTACAACCACACTCCTCAAGCCGCACACAAACTAGTCGTAACAGAAGACACAGAAATACCGCCGACAGCAGCTGTTTTGCTCCTCGTGTTCTGCAACAACATATGTGACGAAGCTGCATTCTTTGAACCATCACGCCTAAGTCGGAAGCCACTTCTTCTGCCTTATTCAAGCCTCCCTATTTCGAATGGAACAAGCGCTGTCTGCCTCACAAATCCTCTTCCGTATCCCATCCAACAGCTTAAAGGTGAATCCCTTGGATGCGTGCAACCCATTGATATCGGCAAAATTTTTTTCCGTGCAGCAAGATTCAGCTCGACGCAACCTCGACGCCGTCAGTGCTCTTAACCCTTCTGTTGTACCAGCTGCCGACCTATTCAATTCGTCGATCGCAGACGGACTGTCGCCATTTGAACGCTCTGCTCCTCTCCAGCTGCTCTACCAGTTCTGCGAGTCTTTCGATGTTGCCCAACGTGCCCTTAGCCGAACTTCTACCATTGTTCACTGCATCGACACCGGCTCCAAATCGCCAGTGCGACAACGTCCGTACCGTGTCTCCACCGCAGAACGTCAAATTATTACCGACCAGGTTGACGCTATGCTTAAACGCGACAGTTATTGGCTCTTCACGAAGGCCGTGGGCATCCCCTGTGGTTCTCGTTAAAGAAAAGGATGGCTCGATTCGCTTCTGCGTGGATTACGAGGCCTAAACAAGGTCACTCGGAAAGACGTGTACCCTTTACCCAGAATTGACGATGCCCTTGATTGCTTAGAAGGTTCCGAGTTTTTTATCGTTACATTTGCGTTCCGGGTATTGGCAGGTGTCTTTAACAAAGACCGACCGTTCAGAGACAGCCTTCGTCACTCCTGATGGTCTATATGAATTTAATGTCGTGCCCTTCGGCCCCTGCAATGAGCCTGCTACCTTCAAGCGCATGATGGACTCGGTTCTGAGGGGTTTACTTTTTGCAGCGTAAGCTGTTATGGGCTCATTCTAATAGCCTTTTCGGGTCACGATGATGCCGCCGCCGGCGGCGTCCGCCGCTTAACCGCTATCGACGGATATGCGAAAAAAGTACCCGATTCCCGCCGGGATCGAACCCACGCCCGCTGCGTGGGAGCCAGATACTCTACCACTGAGGCACGCAAGCGCTTGCTATCGGGCCGCGGACAATATCCTATAAGGCAAACGCAGGGGGAGACGACTCGAGCCTCCACCAGTATGACGGCGCCATCCCGGTAAGATGCCTGGAAACGCAGCGTCCGCAGGCGCAGACGACGATATGCGATTCAGACGAGGCGCGCAATCAACGCTCTTCCGAGCTGCCGAGGCTCCGCCAGTATGGTGGCACCATCTAGTGAAGGTGCCTGTAAACGCGGCGCGCCCAACATGAAAGTTGCAGTTGTAAGGCTTGTTCGGGCTCAGCAGACTGCTGTGCAGAGAGTATTACAAGCCGCAGCTTGCCGTCCACGCCGGGCGGACAGTTCAGATCGTTCTAGTCAAAACGAGGCGAACAGACTGCCGCGAAGACCCTGTTGTGCGGGGTGCCCAAATTCGAGCTACTCTTCAGCCGCTCCACCAGCTTACGCTGTGACTGTGCTGCGTGTGCCGTGCAGGCCTGTGACTTTTTCGCGTTTCCGGCAATAGCGGTTACGTGGCGGACGCCGCCGGCGGTGGCATCATCGCGACCTGAAGCAGCTATTGGAATGAACCCATAACAGCTTACGCTGTAAAAAGTCCGTTAAATGGAACCACTATGGAATTTCAAGAAAATTTTAACAGATAAGCTCATTCGCACCAGCCTAGATGCCACGTTTTCAGCCATACGACATGACTTAAACAACCAGAGGCGGCGTGTTTGCCCAAGACGTTCGGAATATTGAGTCCCCGCAACATCCGGCTCCATTTCAGGACATCGCTGCGACAGAAAAGTTCCCCCGTACACGACTGACGCTTCGCTTCCCCGTTGAACGGAAGCGACGCAACTGACTCACATGCATGCATTTTCTCGTCTGCGCTGAGGAAGTCGTTGGCCTTGGTTTCGCGGAGCTATCGCAAACGAGTGTTGCAAGTAATATTTAGAAACGCAACATGACACATATCACAAGGATTGTGTTTACCCGTGCTGGACGGTACATGCTTTGTAACAACAGCGGCGGTCAAACTCGATGCAGGAAAAACGAAGAACAGTTATGCACGAACGAATAGATCCGTGCAAACGCAGAACACACAAATACAAGCACCCACGCGCATGCAAACACAAGATCACTCATAATGCGATGAATAGGAACCATAGTGCTTCTTTAGTTTCCTTTACATGGGTGAAGATACAAAAAATATTTGCAATGAGAAAGAAAGACACTAGCATGGCCTAGAAACATTTGCAGTCAGTGCTTTTCTATTGTCTTTTCAGTTGCTTGTATTTGGACTGCTATTATACTCAAATATATCTTCAATTTGTTTTGGGAACATTGCAACCCGAGGCATAGGACAGAGGATAGGTTTTTGTAGACTATTGAATGCGAATCAAATGGACAAAATTATTCGTGGTGTCAGTCCGAGATGAATACGTGACCATCGTTCTGCTAGTGTACCGCAAACGACTTTTGTTGGGCAATGCTAAAGATAATTTCGCAGATGCGAATGATAAAATGTGCCGTTAGAGATGATATCCGTTTATCTGCTCTCACCTCTTTTGATGAATAATCACGCCGGAAATGAATAACGACCAGAAAACCAGGGACCAGGGGCCCGATTCACAAAGATTTTCTTTCGTAATTTCGCTTTGCTATTGGCTGTCCGCCTTCACTAATGATATGTCTCGCATCTGGATAGGCTAAAATTGGTACGAAAAATTCTAGCGTAAGAAGTTTTGGTCAATTCGGGCCCAGATTCCCTATATTATGAAGATGTCTGTTCAATTCTCACATCTTTAGCTACGAGTCATGCTCGGTTTCTCTAGCAAATCACTGTTTTCGTTGATTATAGGTTGAATATCTTATTGGTGGTTCAAGAATAGATTACGTGGTGCAGTGACGCCCATTATATTTTCACCCTACTGCGCTTTTGCCCGTTAAAACAAAAGACACATTTAGGGTTCTTTCCCAGACAACCAGCTTTTCTTCGTTTTTCTCTAAAAGGTCAACTGTGAAATTAATCAAGAACTAAGTTTCCTGAGAACAGGCTGTAGTGAATACTCAGTAAGGTGTGCAATCTTACAAAAAATAGTGAATAGATATTGTTCAGACACAATATAAAAAGAAAATTTGGAACTTTGCATGTAAAAGTAGCCCTGCTTAAAGTAAAACCATCGATGAGGTAATAAAAAAAAGAATGTAGCCGTCAGTCAAACAAGTGAAAAGAGCAATAAAAGCCGTAATTACAACAAGCTATAGAAAATGTGAAATTTATAACGCAGAGCTACCAGGCAAATAAAAGATTATAGAACTGCAGCGCGTCACAATATAAACTTCATTCGAAAACAGTAAATCTGTTATTTTCGTTCACCTGGCTTCATTCTTCAGTAAGACGAGAAAGAGTATTGCAATGTCAGATAACTTAACATAACACACATTTTCTTTTCTTTAACAGAACATTGTGAACTGCAGCGCTATTTATTTGTTAGTGTTCTCAATGAAATCGTTTCCTTGGAACTTCTTGTGATTCCTACTTTTGAATATAACAACCGATGTACGAATGGGCAGGGAATTAAATAAAATGTGAAAAGTATTCGTGCGCTGGGTGTATTCATTTGTTTCCTTGTAAAGTTTCATTAAAATGTACACAACAGAAATACACATAAAGTCAGCGGCTATGAGCAAGTCTCTGTTTATGCAGTAGGTGCAAGTTTCTGGGAAAACATTGAACCACGCTGAGTTCATTACAAAGTGACTCTTTAGAGCGTGTTTTGATGAGTAATACTAATTTTAGCCGGACATCTAGCAAGTGTGTTGGCACATGAGGTTGGAGCGTTCTCACAGTTAAAGATAAGCAGTCATTTGCATTAATCAAACTTGATCACGAAACGCTCGTGCTGCTTGCAGCATATGAGCAATGAGAACTCATGACGAAAGCGCCAATAATTGCGATTAGGCATTGCATAATCTTTCCCCACCTGACCTATCTCAATTCGTGGAAGCATTATTCATACCTGCACATTTTCTGGCTGATAACCGTAACTGCTTACTAGTTCATAGCTGTCCCTACATCTTCACGTACTTCAAAATTGACTAAGAGCGATGTTACTAGGATGCAAAATGTCAACGTTTCAATTGTTCAGGATAGTGATGGAATGATCAGACAACTTATGTGTTGCTCTTCCGACAGCACATTCGTTCACTTTATGAAACCGTGTGGGTTCAGTCTGTCATAATACACTTCCCATTTAATGTTTTAGGGTAGACATTGTCATGAAAAACTTGTTCTATAGGAGCCAGTTACTGATATTGTTTGCGTAAATTGACTGCTATTGCAAACACACACCTGACAACGTCGTCTAAATTCTAATTTCACGTACGTGTAGCAAGATTTAGGCCTTTAGTAACGTAGAACCTTTGGACACTGGATATGTACTAGTACTTCAACCGAATGAATCGACAGTGAGAAGGACACAGTTTCCCGTGTAGAGCGATACAGTTCTGTATCACAGGAAACGTCGAGAATTGTGTGCCCACAAAGTCGTATACAAGGTCTCCATATATGCGAAAATGGTAAAACTGCAGCTGCTGCTCAATTTCAAAGAGCGCTTCACTGAACATTAATTGAGAATACCAATAGAAACTAAGAAATATAGATACAGTGATTCATGCACCACTCACCGCTAGCGCAGAACACCAGAGAAACGCATACAATCCCGTCCATGCCGCCGACGCGACGGGCAACGTCCTCCTGCGCGTTGGAATACGCCCCATCATGAGCAAAAACACCGGAGAGCAGGGAACGCGGACGTCATTTTGCGGTGACGCGCACAGCTGCTGGGATCCTGAAATCCGAGAGCATTACGTCCTCTCGGGCAGCAGACGTCGTCGAACGCCGGTGCCTGTTCGGTGTTGCCTGCTACGCACGGCTGCTGCGACAGCAAAAATCCGCAAACCACAATGCGGCGCTGGGGAGATCGTTTTGCACGACGACGGACCTTTGGAACCGTTTGCCGCCTTCCGATAAGCGTATCTCGTTCTGCTTTTTTTATCTCATTTGTTTTTTCTCTCCATCCCCCTTCTGTTTGGCGTATCAGCTCCCTCCGCAGAATGCCGCCCTTCGTTGCTCCACGGCGTTGCGCGCTAGGCCTGAAGAGGGAGGAGGGTCAGGGAGGAAAAAGCTTGTCGTGTCGTCTGCAACAGAGGACTGACGGCAGTGAGTGTAGCAGGCGAATATCGCTGAAGATCGAAGCGCCACCTTGACTCTGCGATCACTACTACACTGTACTCAGTTTGCAAAGAACAAAACGACGCGCTCGGCGTTGTTCCAACATCTCGCGTTGCCGCTCTTAGCAAACGGCTCAATTATTCACTTCCTCGCGCTCCGGATCACGTTGCATGATTGGGCGCGCCGTGCGCTGCATCACAGCGCGCCGTGGTCGACCAAAACCGCGCGAGCGTGGAAGCGAGAGAGAAGGAAAAACAGAGGGGAAGTGAGCGGAAGTTCGATTAGACGCCACTTCCGGTGGCCACAAGGCTCGGTTTGTTCCAGACACTTCTGCGACAGACCGATGCTTCCGCCCTTCCGACCGGCGTACGTCGCTTCCGGTTTCGGGGCAACACATCGGTCCTTTTGTTCCTGCTTATCGAAGCTTTGAAGGACGTCTGGCAGAGAAATATTTGGGGTCAAATTCGGCCATAGCATTTGCATCGTGGACCATGGTATGCATCCATTCTAGGCCTCATTAGTTGGAGCACAGCCGCACGTGCCATAATACATTTAAATTTCTTATGAATAAAGGTTTGTCACGTTCATTTCAATTGCGTTTCCACCAGCCGAATTAGACTCACATATAGCAGCCCACGAAAATACATTCAAAATGTTGATTCCTGTAGATATTGCAATAATTTTCGCGTTCCCTGGATTCCATTGGCAGAACAGAGCGCAAATACAGCGGATTTATAATTTGCAGAAAAATACCACTCTATGCGTATATGTAATGCGTAGGATGGATAACCGGTGGACCATTAGGGTTACAGAATGGATACCAAGAGAAGGGAAGCCCAGTCGAGGTCGGAAGAAAACTAGGTGGGGTGATGAAGTTAGGAAGTTTGCAGGCGCAAGTTGGAATCAGCTAGCGCAAGACAGGGGTAATTGGAGATCACAGAGAGAGGCCTTCGTCCTGCAGTGGACATTAATATAGGCTGATGATGATGATGATTACCGCACTATCCGTTCGCAATACTCAGGAAAGCATCGAGACAAAATTTAGTGCACGCCGTAATGGTAGCACAACATATAACCGCAACGAGGACGTTTTTTTTTTCCTTGCTGCAGGGCTGCAGTTTATCATATTGCTGCAAAGTGTCAACGACGGGCGCCCTGTTCCTCTCAACTCGCTAAGTGAGTAATTGTTTAAATAAGAATAAACATTGTCAAGCCTCTTCGATAATGTGATCACAAATGACACATTAACTGTTTTGAAAACTGCAGCAAATGATTGGCAATTTTTTCCCGAGATGTCATCACTTATAATTATCTGCGTCATGAGACACAGCCCGCTGGTGTTATGAGTTGATTACTTATGTTTACTCGTATTGCGGTGGAAATGTCAACTGATTCGCAGCCCAAAAATGCGCATTACGAAGCTTTTAAAGAGTCATGATACAAAGGCCCAACATTTTCTGCAGATGGATTCCTTCGATACTCAATGTCGCGTTAGAATCGGAAAATGTTGCGCCTAAGCGGGAAGAATGAATGGTACTCCCTCTAGAATGCGTAATTCTGACTAAGGAATTCGAAAGTGCTACAAAAATGGCCAAACACCTTCAAGATAAAAAGTAGCGAAGTGCAATATCAAATCCATAACTATACATACAAAAGTGCTAATTGAGTTATGCGAAGCGCACTTGTTAAATTCCTAATTAGATTAAATCTGAGATACAGGTTTAGAGCCTACAGGGAAATGATACAATGCTTACGATGAATTAGCAAAATCCGGCTAGCCGACTTGTGCTATGTTTGAGAGCAGTCAATCGTACATCAATCAGCTTTATCGGCTTTAGGTACCTCAAAATGTGCAGTTTACATAATTTTGATATCACCCTTTCTTGCGAAGTGTAAGATTTGTAAACTTTATTTTTCAACATTGTTCTTTATTTTGCAATTTTCAAAAAGTTTTTTGAAATACTTCATGGCCTGTAAAAAAAGTATCCTACCTGCTGGGTCTCATCTTAATCTTTTAAAAGTAAGAAACCTAATCAAGACTTTGTTGCAGAAAGGCTGTAGAAGTAGTTTGACTTCAAAAGCTTCTGTCTAAATGAATTTAAATGGAGAAATCATTTGTATCGGCATCCAGTGCACCGATTAACGGCTGAGTAAGAAGCCTTCTTGATAATTGCGCAGGAAATGATT
This sequence comes from Dermacentor silvarum, assembly GCF_013339745.2. Taxonomy (NCBI): domain Eukaryota; kingdom Metazoa; phylum Arthropoda; class Arachnida; order Ixodida; family Ixodidae; genus Dermacentor; species Dermacentor silvarum. The sequence continues at coordinate 102,804,661 of NC_051162.1, read as the reverse complement.
TTCGTCATACATTTCTGGCTGCGACGTGCTAAAGAAACAGTGTATGCCAAGCTTGCAAGTAATTGTTGCAGCGATGTGTTGGAATGCTTTTTACAGCACAGGAACAACATTTCGTTTCTCATCGTCACTATTGTTAGAGCATCTCATTTCGGCGGCCTAATTCACAGTTTCTCGTTCGTAAGGCTTCTATGTCGTTTTCCAGGCACCATCACTCACAATATATCCATCACCAGGAATGGTCGGAATTTTTAGTAAACAGTTCTGGCGTAAGAGCTTTTTGTGAATAGGGTCCCAGATGCTTACATTAAAATATAGTGCCTAATCAAAACACAGACTACTGTAAAGGAGGTAATGGGCGTGATAATGCAACGAATCTATTCCAATCGTATTCCTTTTCGCAATTCGTCCATGTTCCAAGCTGAGCTCAGCGCACATCATCACAGGAATTGGCCGGCCGTGAATGGTGGTTGATAAGAGTGGAATTGAATGAAACAATTTGATGCTTACATTATACCATCTTAAGTGCCGGCTTCACAAATATTTTCGTTCGCTAGTGATGTTTACCACATGCGGCAAGCATACGCTAATTTGTTCAACATCACAATTAGATCGCAGCAGCTTTTAGGAACAAAGGTATTACGTAAGGACTGCGGAGTGAGTACGGGCCCATCGACTTCGGATGCTTTTTTTCTGGCCATTAAGCATTCTGTCACCTGGTCACGAGGTCCAAAACTTGGGATCATACTCAGAAGAGCTCCTGCGTTAGAATTGTTCGTAGGAGTCAATCCTAGTCAATCATTAAGCTGGCCACGTTATTAGCGAACGGCCGTCACAGCCTGTGCGAAAGAGCACTTGTGAATTGTGAATTCGGCCTCTGCTGATATCATAAGTGGTAGAAAGTAAGTTGCTATATTGAGTTATGTGCGTTCTTCCGAATTGTAATGGTTTTTGTTGCTGCTCGTTCGCTAGACTATAACAACTACTCTATCAAGCAAAAAAAGTAGACCAGTATTTACAAAACAGTTCGTAAGCTAGAATCGTTTCTAAGAATGGGTTCCGAACAGCCGTAGTAGCAAACGCAATATCAGCAAGGACGGCCAGCTACTCACAAGTACTCCTTAGGAGAGAAAATCGGTGTACCTTTTGCCTTTGGAGCTGAGTACACGAAGCTTTTCATTGAGCAACTGTTCTTTGACGCAGGCCTGTAGCCTTCGCTGATCATATGTCCTGCATCAGGATTGCCTGAAAGTTTTAAAGACAAAGTCTTTCTTGGCGAGTCTTCACCGTTTTTCGGTATCGGGTTTGTTTCTACCCTTTTCCGTGGACAGGTCCTGAAGGACACGAACAATGAATGGCTCATACCCCCGTAAACATGGCCTCCCCATTACGACGACCGAGGAGAAGTGAATTTCCACGCTGGACTGATAAACGGCCACGCAGCCAGTTGTGGAAGAAGACGACGACGCTCGAGCCATTGCTGATGATGGTAGTTAATCATCATAATGACGAGAAAGACCTGATGACCATGGCCGCTTCCTTAACTATACTTAGGCTCATATATCATATCTATTCAATACAACTCATAACTTTAACCATTACCTCCTTTTAGATGAGATGTTATCATTCTCATGGTTTCGGGGACACCTCAGTTTCCGGTTGCCTTAAGCCCACTTCCGGTGGGCACCTTGAGAAACGTAATGTTGCTAGGTGCTAGCTCCCTAAAAGGAAGGGCAATCATTGCAATCGTTTATTTGCGTTTGATTATGGCGTAGTGTACATCGTACGATACTGGTAGAAAATGTTCAGTTGGATAGACTGGCGCCTGCCTAAATGACAGGTTACACCAGCGCAATACCAATTTAAGGGCCACGCCTTCGTCATGTTTTCCCGCGCCCTGACTCTCATGTGGTTTGTCTAGGTCTTCTGCCTATTTTTCACTCCATAGTTTAATTTTTTCTACGTACAGCCTTACGCTCAACAAATTTGTATTCATCGTCATCTTTATCCACTCGCTTCCCTGTTCGCGCAATATCCCTCTTTGCGGGTAAGTGCCATACGTGAGGAGCATTTCGTTCAACGTCATCAATCGGGCGAAAAAAGCAACACGCTGTACTGTGCTGAAGAGAGAACAAGAACTATCACCGCAAGTCGCGGTATGCCTGCCGCCACGATAATGAATCAATCTTCTGTAGAAGCGACACTTAGCTTGCCCGACATGAACAAGAGCCTCAAGAGGCGCATCGCATACGTGGGCAGCTTCTGCATCGCCTTCTTGGCGCTAATCGACATCTTCTTTATGTACCTGTACGCCAGCTACGCGGCAACTGACGACAGTTTCTGACAGGAGTTTCTCACAACGACTTTGCCGTCATTCGACTATCGCAGCCGACGCAGGAAAGATGAATCAACAGCGTGATTTCCACCATGCATAGAGCTTTCAGGGAACTGCGTCGGGACATCATTCGGAAGTGTTTGCAGACCTCTCGCCACTGTTACTACTCAACTGCTAAATCGGTGCATTGCGGAACGGGATTCGAACTATGCATTAATTTTCTTTGTGACAATGTTTTTTGCGACTCAGCACTCTTAAAAAACATAGATTGCTTGAGCCGCGCCTTTTTGAGTAGTGCTTGTTTCTTTAGTGAATATTGTCAGATTTTTCGCTAAGAACATTTTCGAAGAGTGTGTTTGGTCATCGAATTCTTTGGCCCACCTAATTCGCACCAAGTTACCCTATGCGGCACTACGACGGCGCACTACTATCTACACTCGCAACTTTTGCCGGAGTGTTTTCAAGTAAAATGAAAGCTTACACTCACTTCCGTTGAATGGGTCTATAATACGGTCGCTAAGTCTTAAAGGCCACCACGTGCCTCTACGGCTCTTTATTGTGCATATATCAAAATAAGACGAAAACGAATTTGAGTAGAACCAGACTAGACGTATGACGAACAGCGACAATAACTGCATCCAATTTCCCAACAGATTACACCATATACTAACTATAAGCTAGAAATGTTTTCAAGGGCCATCCAAGGGTTGGTTATCTTGTGGTGCTTCACATACTACCCGATTCAGAGATAGTAACTCGATGTTGCCATTGCAGTTTGATGGCCCCCACGTGAACATGCAACGCTGAGGAAACCTCGACGCTAGGTAGAAATCGTCCAAGGGATGGTTTGCCTGTTATCGCAGGGGAGATAGGACCAGTGAATATAGACGAACAGGGCATACATAAAGGTAATTTTGCGTCTGTCTATTTTTAAACCAAAGAAGGTCAGTTTAGTATTGAAGTCATTGAACTTTGCTAAGAAATTTTATGGTAATACAGCTGCATCTTTGAAGTTAGTGTACCTATTACTCGCCAGTAGAAAAACGAAGTTCTTATTTCACAAGATCGCTATCTAACCGGCGTGGACATTTTATCATCACCTCCTTACAGTCAGGACCATAAGTCCGTCGTCTTGATTGAATAGAATCGTTCATGCGGCCTTCCTCCTGCTTTTACACTACATTACCTGAGAGTCTGCGCTCGAGTCGTCAATCAGCTGATTTTACAAAAAGACATGTGTAGCACACGCAATTAGAACGCGTATACACGAAGCTAGGGCAAACAATTGTTATTGATGCACACTCCACACAAAAATGCATATTATTCGCCATGAGCGGGGGTTTTAAGCATGAAATGCTTTTACGTCCCGTTGTCGGCGAGTGACCTTGAGCCAAATGCCAGAGGTGTTATCCGGGCAATCAAACGCGAACATCCGGGCATCGTTGAGCGAACAAAACGAAATCATCGCAGTAGCCAGTCAAAAGTTAGGAAAATGCGGTCTCTGGCTCTCAACTTTTTGTACAGGACCTATAAAGTTTTTACTCACTCACTCACTGACTCACTCATTACATACGCTAGTTACTGCCTAAACATGTTAGAAAAAATATTGCGTCCGAGTTCTTGCTAATGTTTGTTTACACTGTCACTCAAGCTGAACCTTTAGTACGCTGAAGTTTAATTTGCCATTTACAATAGCGACGTTCGAAAGGCAGATGCAGGGCACCATACACCTGATTTCATCTTTTGGCCCTAGACAGGGTTGCCTGTGCTCGTTTCAACTGCAGCGGTCCGCGAGTTCCATGGCGCGGGTTCTACGCCGCGTCCTTCTATAGATGGCGCCACGCTGCGTGAGCACGCCGGCAGCGTCCGGCGTGCCGCGAATGGTTTCGTGGTGGGGTGAGGTGGGGTGTGCCTTTGCGAGCATGCGCTACACCCATTTTAGGGTTGTGGCTGGTATCACTTCCAACCAATCTGCTTTGCCGGTAGCCATTTCATGCTTGCGTCTACTCTCGATTACGGGAGAGCCAACATTGTTTTAGGTGGGAGCTGCAAATTTTGTTGTGAAGATGCCTAATAGGGAAAATGTTAAGACAGAGTGCAATAATGGCCTGGGACACATTTGAACGAGGTAAAGCCCCAAAGGCCTCGGCACTGAAAATTAAGTTACCACACTATATGGTATTGCTGGCGGCTACACATAGGTGTACAATCGCATGCAGCACTCAGTGTTTCAGACATTTTACTGGTCTTTGCTGAAGAGAACACAAAGATTTTCCGGTTCAGCAACGTCAAAATATCTTGCAGCTTTCTCGATAGCTGTTTTGGGCACAAACTGGCCGCCATTACTGTACGTTCAGTCCACTATATATAACAAAGACTGAGTTCTAATTTACACGAACGCTGCAAAACGTGAAGTCAATGAGCTTTTCATCTATGAATCAGAAATATTGAAGCCATGACTTGATTTCGAAGCCATGGCTTGAGCGCACAATCCTCGCGTTTTCTAATTTTTTTTATCAAGCGTGCTAATAAACTGCAGTTAAATAATGCCAATTGATGGCCATTCCTCCGTCTCGTCTCTGTATGGTGGCTGACAGGAAAATGTTGAAGAAAAAAAGAAGATTGCCTAGGGGACAATTTTCACAAAAATGGTACTTTCTAAGTTGCAACATCCAAATTGTTATTTTTCTTGGTTTTATACGCTTAACTTAACCAATCCGCCACTGTCAACGATTGGTCAATCCCACATTGTCTGTATCCGCTACAGCCACTCAGGTCAACAACAACAACCCGTGTCACCCCACCGACGAAGAAGACAAATAGCGCCACTAGATTCCTAAATTTTTATTTTCTCCATATTTCTTCTGTTTGTGAGTCTGACTCCTGTATTTCATTTGACTGGACGTTTGATTACTTTGTTGAATTTATGACCAGTTTATTTCTCATATTCATTATATATTTGGGTTAATGTAAAGCAGCGCGCATTTTGCGGCCTGTTCCGAAAGAGGGCTTATGCCATTTTCGAAAAAAAACCTCATCACTATCACAGGTATAACAACAACGAAAGAAATCATCAACATTTTTGGACCTCAATAAAGTTATTTCACTCACTGAGTCACTCACATTTCAGCACTGTGTAAATAATCACATACACTATTGACCCCACGGCGTTAAGAATACATATGTAGAAGTGATCCCGGACTGCTTGGTAAAAATAAGGCTACGGCTTTATCTTAGAAGTTAAGGGAAAGCTGGCACCAGGGGCAGGAGAATCGCAGTGCCCAGAAGAGAAGACGACAGAAAAGTCGGTCTCATTGCAAGCGACCGACCAGCAGTCTTTCGAAAGCGGGTAAACCCCTACAAGTGTAGCGCAGGGCTTTTATGGGTGCTGACGTGGTCGCCTACGGTGAAGGCCCCTTCCAGTACATGCTAGCTTTCAGCACTTTCGCCGCTATGGCGACATTCCTGACGCATGCCTTCAGTTTCCGGCTGACGGCACGCACCATGAACCACTGGTGCCGGCCACCAGACCACCTTTCCAACCTGAGCGACGTCACCTGGAAGGAGCTGGCCATCCCCACCGACGATAAGGGCAACCGCAGCAGGTGCACGATGCTCGACCCTCCCGACACCGGCGACGCGTCGGCCGTTCTCGTGCCGTGCTCGTCGTGGAAGTTTGACCTGGAGGAGTACGGCGACACCATCGTAAGCAAGTGGAGCCTCGTCTGCGACCGAAAATGGCTGCTCACGCTCGCTTTAACGTTGTACGCCACTTCGCCCGTCGTCTGGCTACCGATGGTCGGCATCGCCGCCGACACGTTCGGCAGGAAGGGCGTCACCTACATCTCGGTGCCCGTGCTCGTAGTGGCCGCAGCCGGCAGCAGCATGACCAACTCGTTCGCGCTCTTCGTCGTGATGCGCATTGTCGTCTCCGTGACGTCAACGTCTGTGCTTGTCCTCGTTTACACGCTCCTCTACGAGGTGTCATCTCCCGGACGACGGATGGTGTACTGGCTCACCAGCTCGGCCCTGGCCTACATTAGCCTCCCGCTCTTCTTCTTCATGGCCAATACACTCAAGCTCAGCTGGGACAGCGTATACCGCTTCCTCGCGGCGATGACCTGCGTGCTCTTGGTCTTCTTCTACACAGTGGACGAGTCGCCCCGCTGGCTTCTCGTGAAGTGGAAGATCCACAAGGCAGAGCGCGTCGCTCTCAGGGCTGCACGACTCAATGGCATCCCGATGCAAGAGTGTCTCGGTAAGCTCGACATGGGAGGAGCCGAATTACCCAAAGTGGAACCCGGACTAAAGGGCAAGATTTTCACCATTTGTGAACCAAACTTGAGGAGCCGCACTGCCCTGCTGTCCTTTATTTGGCTTGTCTTCACCTGCGCCTACAACGTGGTAAACCTAACTCGCATAATTTCCCCGAACATCATAGTGTCTGTGGTCAATATTGTTCTAATTGGCCCCGCACAGTTACTGCTGTACCCGTGCGTGCGCAACTTTGGTGTGAAGCGCACGGCTGTCGTAATCAGTGTGGCTTTTACTTTGTTGGCACTTGTTCTCGCCTTGTTGTACAGGGAGCAGCAAGCACTTCTGTTAACCATTGTACTGGTGATTATGCGAGTCTTGATTGAGATGCTCGCCCTACTGATATCAATAATGTCGATTGCGACCTTTCCGACCTCTACGCGCTGTTGGGGAGCTTGCGTGCTCTTTGCCTTGGGTCGCCTGGGATCGTTCACAGGCCTCATGTACACTGCATACGAAGAGGACCACAGGAAGGACATCGTCTTGTGTGTTATGGCTGCCTTCATGATACTCGTGTGCGGTGCGATCGAGTGCATGCCAGAAGACGCTGACGATCGTTCATGGAAGGTGTCCACTGCCGGCACTCGAAGTGCCGCATCGTCGCGGTATTGCGAGTCTTCGGCAGAAAACATGTCACGACGGCAGGGAGGTTCCGCGTCGGCGTCGAGGAAAGAACTTTCTTCCACGTCAGTGATAGACCAGGGTCAGAGACCGTTGAAGACACGTACCAGCCCCACGATGCAAGCGCGTGGAAGTGATCAAAAGGTTGTTCCTGGTCGACGTGCCTCAAACCTACGGTTCTCTCCTTCGCTAGGCCCTGCACAGTGACCTTCTTGCAAAGATACTCAACCGCTCTTCCGACAGGCCCAAGCTATAGGAACAAACTTTGGTGTAATTACGCATCGTTGTTTGAGAGAAGTTCCGAGACCTCCCGTTTCCCGAAACATACTAGCACATTAATGACATCTCATACCGATCTATCTGAGCCTGTTAAATTTTTTTCAGGTACACACTTCACTGTCTCGATCTTGTTTGACTTTGATTCATAGTATATTTTATCCTTGTTTTCGAATATGTTCTATGCCTATGTTATGCGTAGCTGACAAGAATTTAATGCATAAACGTCTGGAGGTAGCGCCAACTTTATAGAGCGGTCCTCCTCGCGCCCTTTACCTTGACGCTGCAGAGAAATATAGTTTGAGCTTTGTCAGAAAATTGCTATTATTTTAGAATACCGGAAAAAGCCTGTCCTAGTTTGAGAAAGGGTTCGTAAGCCACAGAGTACGCAAGTACAAAAGAGGGGTCGCGCACAAGCCGACTGTGACGTCGTGGATATGGAAGATGTCTTATAGTTTCCACTGTTTTTTTTTTACAGCAAAAGTAAAAGATCGTGTTTAAAAAAAAAGGACAGTACAATGCGTAGTGAATTCGGTACAAGCAGCATCTACTGGACGCTACATGAGCAAAAGTCTCAAGAGGGGCATCTTATACGTGGGTAAGTTCTCGATCGCCTACGTGGCTTTAGTGAAGGTTTTGATCACATATCCATATGCCACGTACACGGCAACTGATGACACTCCGTGACAACGCGCTTGCGTCCATTCGACGCTTACCATCGATGTACAGAACCTTATACGACAGCGTGAGTTCGGCCTTATATACAGCTTTCTGGGAACTGTGCTGTGATATCATTTGGAAATGTTTTGCAAACTCCCTTGCTGCTGTTGCTCCAGAGTTTAGAAGTCCGTTCTTTGCGAAATGGGTGGAGAATATAACTTCGAGATAAGCTTTTTCTACATTAGGTACATATTTTTTTGCGGCTCAGCTAGTTTACAGAACGAAAAATTCCTTAAGCCGCACCTTTCTAGATCAGAGCAGATTTTATTCAATATTGCGAAATATGTTGCCTAAGAACGTTCCCAAACGGCAAGTTTCGGTCATGTGATTGTTCTGCGGCGCAGTCAGACTTGTTCGCGCCTTCTAATTTCCATTGAATTTTATTCCTTGACGCCGGAACTACGGCGCACAACTATCTGTACTGGCAACCTTTGCCGCAGTATTTTCATCTTAAGTGAAAGCTTGCACGCATTTGCGCTTGGTGGCACCACGTTATTGCCGCTGTTGGAGGCCAAGATGTGTCTCTACGGCTTTTTAGTTGGCACATGCAAGAAAATAGGAATGACGCATTCTCGCACAAACCACACTATACGTATGATAAGAAGCGACTACAAATGGATGCCATTTCCCTGCAGATTGCGCCAGATTCCAAATATTAGACAGATGTGATTTTAAGGGCAGTCATGCGGTTAGTTCTTTTTTGGTGGCTGGTTTACTGCCGGTGTGAGGTATAGTAAACGTACGTTGTCATTGCCGTTTCAAGGAACCCTCGTGAACATGCTAAACTGAAGGAAGCTCGACACTGGCTTGAAATTGTACAAAGGCAGCACTGCCTGTTATCTCTCTGGAGAGAGAACCAGTGAATAGAGACGAACAGGGAATACACAAAGGTACATTTGTGTCTGTCAATCTTTAGGCCGAAGAATGTAAGATTACAATGTGCGCTCAATTTTCTGAGAAAGTTTGGGCTAATACAGTGATGCCTTTGAAGCGAGGTTACCATATCACTCGCCAGAAGGAAAACTGAGCACTTATTTCACAAGAGCGGCTTCTAACCGGAGAGGACCTTTTATTATCCCCTTCTAATAGTCAAGATGGCCATAACTCAGTCGTCCTTAGCAGAAAGAATGTTACTGTTCTCAGCAAATTGTAAGCGTGGAAAATATATTTATTACTGCCGTGCCCATGCCTTTACAGACCCTTCGTTTATGGTTTGAGCACGAGTCATCATTCTGCTGACTTTACATAAGGGCATGTGTACCACACGCAAAAAGAACGCGGATAGGATAAATGATTGCTAACTATGCATATTGCATGCAAAATGGCATACTTACGCGATATCGTTAAGGGCCCCTTGCCGCATAAAATCCGGTGTCGACGTCCGCCGCCGGCCGGCGTTGTCCATCAGAAAAAATCATCCCGAACCACAACCACGCAGGCCCTCTGCGTAACGCACAGGCGTTACTCAACTAATTGAATTTTTCAAAGTGAAATGCGAAATGAAATTCGTAAAGCCCAAATTACGCACAACCTACAGAAATGGTAGCGTCGGATTGTAATTTGAATATACGAGAAATAACTTGAATATACGAGAAGACATAATTCTGTTACGCGGAAACTTAAACACAATGCCATTTTTCTTGCTTACGGGGGCATGAACCATTGATGAGTCACTGCTTGTAGCCTCTGCCTTACGGGGTATGAGCCATTCCTCATCCCTGCATTGCCGCTATCGAATTCCATTGTTAAAGACGAAGCTTAAGCGTCCTCCAAGTTTTTACTGAAAATGAGAGGATATTTTTCAAGTGTATGCTGCACAATTCGCAGTGAAGCTGCCTAATAGGGCACCTTCACAGCGGTTAAGGTAACAGGTTTGAGACAGAGTGCGATAAGTTCGGACAAATTTCAACGAGGAAAAGGCTCGCAGAGCTGGGCACTAGAAAATCAGTTAGTGCAACTTTCGTTATACGGGGTGGCTTTACACTGCTTTAGCACTGCACACAGCACTCGAGAAAAAAAATCCGGTTTGGGTACTTGGAAATAACATGCTGCTTTTTCGGCAGCTGTGCATGGCACAAATGACCGCATTAACAAAATATTTACTCCGCTAAATACAACAATCAGGTTTTATTCATGCAAACTGAAAAAAAAAGTGATACCAAGGAGCCTTCAGTCGCGCAGCGACTGAAGGCTCGCCGCAAATCATGATTCTGGCGGCGCTGACTTAAGTCGGCTATCCTGGCGTTCTCTCATTTTTCTTATGAAGCGTGTTGATCAACCACCGGTAAAGGAGGACACTGAATGGTGACCCCTCCGTGTCGTCTAGGAGTGGCTGCTGACTGCAAGAAAGAAGACTGCCTATACTATTTTCACTAAAATTTAGTTTTCTAAGTTCTAACGTCTAAATCGTTATATTCCTTTGTTTTATTCGCTTAATTTAACCATTTCCTCACTGTTGGTATACACTGCAACCATTAAGGTCAAAAATAACAGCCATCATCACCCGTTCTTTGCCACCGACAAGGAAGAAAAAGGCTTGAGTAAGTTCTAACATGAAAGGAAAACCAAAGCAAGTTCCTTAATTTCTTGCGTTCTTTATATTTCTTCTTTTTGCAAGGCTGACTGCAGTATTTGTATCATTTGATATATGATCAATTTTTTTATGACCAGTTCGTTTCTAGATTCACTAATTTCTTCTAGTGTGTTAGGGCATAACACCGAGAATTTTGGTGCCTGTGCTCAAAGTGAGCTTCTGCAATTCTCGCCTCCCTTGACCCCAGCAAGGACCTTCTATAAAGCTTTGTCTCTTTCTCTGCGATTTTCGAGAAAAAAAAACCTCACTATCATGGATGCCCAAACGCCAAAAGAAAGCATGTATCTTTCAGCCCCAGGTAACTAAACACCTACACTACTCACCGCGGTGTGCTGAATACTGATGTAGAAGTGAACACATTATGTTTTGCAAGAAAAAGGCTACAGCTTTTTCTTAGTGACTAATGCAAAGATCGCACTAAGTGGAGAGGAATAGCGTGCCCAGAAGAGAAGACGACACAAACGTCGGTGTCACTGCAGATCAGTATTCATTTCACTGAAATTGGTTTCTCGAAATTCTTTAGTAACATTGTATTCATTCTCACCTTGATTGTAACCTCACTTAAAATTCACCCTTAGATTAGTCTGACTGCTAGCTGGCACACCAGTGTAGTTATTCCAAAATTATTCCAAAATAAAAAAATGCTTTTTTATTTCTTTTACTTTGCGTTTCTCATTTTCAAAAAGAATTCCCTTTAGCTACCTACTGCAGCCCGATTCTTGGCATATCCCCCTCAATGGGTACGAGCCATGATAGAGGTTCGTCATCATCATCATCATCAAGTGACCGATCAGTCTTTCGAAAACGGGTGAACCCCCAGAAGTTTAGCCAAGGCATTTATGCGTGCTGACCTGATCGCCTACGGTGACGGCCCTTTCCAATACGTGCTAGCCTAAAGCACCTTCGCCACCATGGTGGCATTCCTGAAGCATGCCTTCAACTTGAGGCTGACGGCGCGAACCATGAGCCACTGGTGCCGGCCACCGGACCACCTTTCCAATCTGGGTGACGTCACCTGGAAGGAGCTGGCCATCCCCACCCACGATATAGACACCCCCAGCCCGATGTTCGACCCTCCCGATACCGGCGACGCGTCGGCCGTTCTCGTGCAGTGCTCGTCGCGGAAGTTTGACCTGGAGGAGTACGGCGACATTATCCTGAGCCAGTGGAGCCTCGTCTGCGGCCAAAAATGGCTGGTCACGCTCGCTCTAGCGTTGTGCTCAACTTCGCCCGTCGTCTGGCTACCGAACGTCGGCATCGTCACGGACGGACGTCACGGACGTCATCGTCCGGAAGGGCGTCACCTACATCTTGCTACCTGCGCTCGTAGCGGCCGCAGCCGGCAGCAGCATGACCAATTCGTTCGCGCTCTTCGTCGTGATGCGCATTGTCGTCTCGGTGACGTCGACGCCTGTGCTTGTCCTCGTCTACACGCTCCTCTACGAGGTGTCGTCTCCCGGACAACAGATGGTGTACTAGCTCACCAGCTCGGCCCTGGCCTATATTAGCCTCTCGCTCTTCTTCTTCACGGCCAATTCACTCAAGCTCAGCTGGGACAGCGTATACGGCTTCCTCGCTGCGATGACCTGCGTGCCCCTGGTCTTCTGCACAGTCGACGAGACGCCCCGCTGCCTTCTCGTGAAGTGGAAGATCCACAAGGCAGAGCGCGTCGCTCTCAGGGCTGCACGACTCAATGGCATCTCGATGCAAGAGTGCCTCCGTAAGCTCGACATGGGAGTAGCCGAATTGCACAAAGTTGAACCCGCAATAAAGAACAAGAGTTTCACCATCTGTGAACCAAATTATGGAGCCGCACTGCCCTGCTGTCCTTTATTTGGCTCGTCCTAACCTGAGCCTACAACGTGGTAAGCCTAAGTGGAATAAGTTCGCCGAACCGTTTAGTGTGCGTGGCCCATATTTTGTTAGTTGACGCTGCACCGTCACTGTTGTACCCTTCCTTGTGCATATTTGGCGTCAAGCGCACGGCTGTAGTAATCAGCGTGGCTTTTAATTTATTGCAACTCGTTATCGCCTTGCTGTACAGGGTGCAGCAGGCTGTTCTGTTAACAATTCTGCTTGTGATCGTGCGAGTATCGATAGAGACGCTAGTCGGAATAATATCAATAATGTCGGTTACGACCTGTCCGACCATTACGTGCAGCTGGGAAGGTTGTGTGCTCTTTTCCGTCGGTTGCTTGGGATCGTTTGCAGGGCCTCATGTACATTAAATACGATGGGCACTAGAGGAGGCAATTCCTTGTGTTTCTTATGACAGCTTTCATTACATTCGTGTGCGGTACGATTGAGTCCATGCCAGAAGATGCTGATGATCGTTCAAGGCAGGCGTCCTCCACCGGCACTCGAAGTGGCGCATCTGCGTGCTACTTGACAAACTCACAAAAAAGTGCCACGATTACGGAAACGTTCCGTGGTGGAGGCAAAGAAAGATGCTTTCTCGAGACCATCGAAAGACTTCATCCTGACTGCGCTCAATGGAAGTGGGAACAGTGCTAGCCTGACAATCCGAGCTAGTGAAACTGACTGCAGGGTCGTAGTTGGTGTATACTTGCCGCAGACATGTGCAAAAGAAATGGGCTTTCTCTTTCGCCAGCAGCCGGCCCAGTGACCTTGTTGCAATGAGAATCAACAACCGCTACGACATGGCAGGGCTCTAAGGCCAAATGTTGGTTTTTTTCACATATCCTCGTTTCAAAGAAGCTGCAAAGGATTTTCAAGGAAGCTTTCAAAGAAGCTGCAAAGCTGTATACTTTAGTTCACTGAAGTATGAAGGCACAATAAACACATCGCATGGTAGTCGAACTGATGATTCAGACGAAACGTGTTTTTGCAATTGGCACCTGACTGCTCCAGTCTTTCTTTCTTTTTCCCATTGCTTAAAAGCAAATTTTAGTGCGTTCTATTTCTATCTTATGTCCATCTTGTCACAGAAAATGCATCTTTCCTGCAAGCGAATGCTTGAATATATAGTGGACAAATGCTTTCAATATTATTTAATTGAGCATCATTTAATTGCTGGGAGAGGTGCATTCGATGAGCTTATGCGAAAACTTGTCCGCGTGCTCTCCCATGCTAAAGCACAAGTTGGTGCCACTGTAACAATCGTATTCAACAACTCTCTGCAACTATCAATACGCTTCGATAAAAGAGTATTTAATTACATCGAGAGAGATGAAGTTTAGTTGACTGTAATGAACGGCATCAGCAAAGATTTCTTTTTACAGTGTAAGCCTCTTTAACACTGAGGCTGTGATAAAAAAGGAACAAGTACAATGATAAGCTCTCCAGTGACTATACGGTCCATGTGTGGGGGTGAATCAGCGTGCTGATAGTATGCGTATAAAAGCACGAAATATTTCGGGGTTGATTGTGTCATTTTATTTCGAGTATACTGTCAGAAATGTTTTACAACACTGCAATATATGCTTGGAACTACTTTCTTCATATGCTATGCTGATGTCTGATTGAGACTGTCATTCAGATTGTCTTGAGATTGTCTTGAGATTGTAACCTGTTTATTAAGTAAAATTTAACTGAAAGATATCTTGGCCATGGTCCCTTCGTGAGTAAAGCAAAAACTAAGTAATACGCGGCCGTCTGTACCACCCCCGGTGTGGTTAAATGCGTCGGATAAAAAAGTCAGATGTAGTAACTACTATGAGCTGATTTTGACTCCGGTTACTAAATTTATTGTAAGAATCATCATCATCATCATCACCATCATCCTATATTTATGTACACTGCCGGACGCATCGGCATAACTTAAACATTTGTACAGTAAAAAAAGGGGAAAAACATATTATTCTGAATCCGCAGTGGTGTCTGCTATAGGTTGGCTAAAGTGTGCTTTAATAATCTTTTGCACATGCGCCTAAGAATAACAAACACATGTAAATAACGAGTTCGAATAAACAGCCAACTTGTACATTTCAAACGCATTTGCTAATTAGATGCACTAACTGATGTAGTTGGCACAATTGTAATATTTTTACTCCTTGCGGATTGACAATGCACTTTCTTAGGGCACCAACTTTTAAGTGTAATGTTCGTCGTGTGGTCCGCCTTGCCAATGAAGAAGAACAATTTCTTTCCCGGAATTTGAGTTCAACCATAAAGGGGTCGGTGAAAGCAAGTTTACCACATGCCTAAGACGACGAAATCCACGTAGCAGAGAGAACAACTGAGATCTTGTTCAGGAAGAAATGGTTAAGTCAAGGTCAGGCATAGGCCGCCCAAGGAATCACCGAATTTTTAGCGCATGGACGAGGTGACATTGCATTAATTTATGGTTTGGTTCTCCTCCCGCCCTTCAAAGTGGCGCTAACAAAAAAGAACACTTCTGCTCTATCAGAAAATTACCCTTCTGAAATTGCAAAGTGGATGCTCGACGCGCATCAACATGCTTGGTATGCCAAAAAAGACGCAAGGACGAAATAAGGGTGGCAAAGACGCCTTGAACTTTGCGCAATAGATCTCCAAGGCGTCGTGGATTACGACAGCCTCTCTTCGGGCTTATAGTTGATTGTTTACATGCAAAAAGTAGAGCGTTGCGTTCTGAAGAGGCCAGTAACAATACATTACAAGTTTATAGAACTTCTACTACACCGTTGAGCCCCAAATACTAGAAAACACTTCAAAGTCCGAGAAGTTAGTCAGGTACCAGCACTGATTTCGGCGCGATATTTGACAAAAACTGATTGTATAGCCCTAATAGGTTTCCTTAGGTATAAATCCCTTTACCACGTAAATAACAAAAATAGAGTCTCACAGATTACTTTATCAGTCTAATGGGATCTAGCGTTTCTGATATGCGTCATTTTATTATTCAGAGTTAGCGTCCTTTTCCGCAATGACTTGCAGTGCCTAGTTGTATATACCGTGTAATTTCTTGCTACAACATGCCTGCACATGGTTAGGGATATATTTTACTGTATTTATACTTCACGATTATATACTCTCAACCTTAACTCCTGCCTAGTCGCATTGCCGTACGGTGTGCCATTGCTAGATTGTTTCACTAAAACCCATATTCATTTTCTGCATTTCATGCAAATATAGTGTTGAAGAGCAGAAGCTTTAATTATACAGCAAGTTTCAGCGCTACCAAAATTAGTGAACAAGAAATTTACAGAAAAAAATTCGCCCAGAAAAATTACCCGCTAAGTGTCAATGTTTTTACGAAACATATCTTTACACAACAAAGAATCAAACTTCTTGGTTGGAATAAACACCGGTAAAAGAACACGGAATTTAACGGAAACAAAAATAGAAATGCTGACACAAAATTTGTAGCCCGATTTCTAACGAAGCTGTTCGTAAAGGTGTCCGTCCTGTCCTGTTGCAGCTTCCAAATTCCTTTGAACACAGAAAAACGTTATAGTACGGTTTACAAGGCCTGCTGTGCTAGTGGATTGCTTAGAGTGCCACCGCATATTTACCGCAGCCAGCACCACTACAGAATATTGCCGTACGCGTGAACAGGTGGCAAAACAGAAATTCCTCTAATTTATATACTATGTCCCACTCGTGCAATTGACGTCATGCGTCAATTTTTCTGTGCCAAGAACGTAAGCATGGAAACCTATGGCGGGCGCTCAAGGACCCCACTTGAACTAAATTGTTGAAGATGGGAAGTATTTATCTCCAGTGATCTAAATTTGTCAACGCTAAAAGTATCCTTTTGGTGTGTGGTTACTTTGACTGCGAGTACTGAGACAAGTTCAGCAAATACTTTCTTTGCATCTAAGCGGATTATCGTAAGCTTTGTGTTGGCTTTAGTTCTGTTGGAACAGAGACTCCTGTCTCCTGTACCGTACACGGGCAAAATATTACTTGGATTATTAGGCTACTCAGAACACGATTTCACTAAAGCTTGTCAGCATTCAAAAATTCCTAGGCGCTTTTTTTGCACTTGTTCAAATCATGAACTACGTCTTTGCAAGATTTTTTTTTTAACCGCATAGCTCTCCTAGACTCTTTCGGCCGTTGTCATGGTTAGTCGATGGACAGACTCAGTAATAAAAATGTGGCCGTCCTTTCGTTCGTTCGTTCGTTCCTTCGTTCGCTCGCTCGTTCATTGGTTAGTTCGTTCGTTGGTTGGTTGGCTCGTTAGATCGTTCGTTCGGACTCTTACATTGACAATGGTTTTCGATGGTTGCTCCAATTTTTTGCGTGATTTTTCAGGGTCACATCATGTAAACCTTTCTTTAGACGTTATACAAGAAAACGTAACTTGTTAACATTATTTTGGGTTCAAGGCAAATGACTGCGCTTTGCCGTAGTTACCTTTAACTCGGCTCTTTACACTGTAAAAAAATTTGTGTCCTTAAAGTGGATATGGGTGTAATTACGCTCTTACATCATCTTTGGGTGAATTGTACTCTGATTTACACCGTTATTTTCTTTTAAGAGTGTGAATTATTTTGCAGTGTACAATACGGCTGTTTGATTTTCCTTATGGAGGTCTAATGCGCATTTTCTGACTGTTCATCTAATTACACCAATCTCTACAAAACGGAAGATTGTGATAGTCAACAAAGCTTTAATGCAAAAGAGGTAAGCGCTGAAATGTTTGGCAGGGATTGCTTAAAATGGAGACAAAAGTTACACCAGCAAAAATCATTTGCACTCATTTGAAGCCGCAAGATGCCAGGCTCTACAGACTGAACCAAACCACACACACAGTTCATGAAGGAAATTGTGGCATCGTGTGGAGAAGTGTCACTCATAACTGAATTAAAAATGCATAGTTTTTCAGTGTGTCTTCAGCATAGCTATATATAGCAACATAGCATATATGTGTGTCTATATTAAAAAATATAGACATTTTTAATATAGACACACATATATGCTATGCTGAAGACACACTGAAAAAGTGTGCATTTTTAATTCAGTTATTGTGTGTCTCTATTTGTGCCTATATGTGTGTCTATATGACACACACAAAATAATAGAAGTACTTCTTTTAGAGTAATCTACAGTTTAGAGTAACCGCTACTAACAATGACATCACGCGACATCATTTCGCTAACCTCTTAACCAAAAGCGCCAAGGATGATGAGGCCACCTAGGAGAAACGTAAGCCGAGCTATCAAAACGTCCACCTGAGTGTCTAAGGGACTTTACCCGGGTTCATTCCTCTGAGTGTTTACATCAGTCTTCCCTTATCTTTATTTCGTATTGTCATATATTTAAGTCACTTCCTGGGTATTTCCATGCAATACTTAAACAGAGTGAACACATCAGATTCAATGCAGGCTTCAGAATCACCATTGTGTATCGTTTTTCACCAGTAGACCCAGAAATTGCACTTCCTCCTCGAGAACATGGGGTCTCCGATTCCGCAGTTGAAGATCCTTCCAAAACGCATCGAGTTTCTGACTGCCGCGTTGACCAGTTCTGCGCCCTGCCGAGTGCCGCAGTGACTCAAGGCCCACAACACAAACAAGAGCTGCGAGTTCGTGTAGCGCTGGTTGAACAAGACCTCTGGGCTGACACTCTCATAGACTCCACGGTGGTAGACGTCGTAAAGGGGACCAAGGAGCGCGGACTCTCGCGCAAATTCGAGGAGCAGGCGTGGATTACCGTCGAAGTCGAGGGAAGCATTATAAACCGACCGTAGGCATCCGGTCACGTAAGCCAAGTGTTGGTCATGTGAATACTGCAAGGCAAGGGGTGAGTAAACAATCAATCCGAAATTCAGCCATTCTTGTCTGTTACTGGAAGTGACGGATCAAAAATAGTATTGTGGTAATATTAGCAAAATCAGTGGCAGTCTAAGAGAAAAAAGGAAACGGCGCTGCCTAAAAGACCACAGGATGACGACACCGAAGCTGCGGCCCTGTGGTTGTCCCGTGGTCCTCTAGCCAGCGCTTTTGTGACCTAACCCCCCCAAAAAAGGCAGTGGCAGCTCGCGACAAAACAATGCATTGGATCTTTTGCAATAAGAATCGCAATCGCGCAGTACGAAATGCATTCGGAACATAGACATAGGGCTCGTACAGTGTATAGTCACAGAAAAAAGAAAGCCTAATGTGATTGCAAGCTTCATAACAATCATAGTTTTAAATGCAAGCACGAAGTGTGGTGTTTTGTTTAAGTCCCGGCCACGGCAGCCGCATTTCGATGAGGGCGAAATGTGAAAACACCCGTGTGCGTAAATTTTGGTGCACGTTAAACAACTCCAGCGGGTCCAAATTACTCCGAAGTCCTCCGCTTCGGCGTTCCCCATAATCACATCGTGGTTTTGGCACGTAAAACCCCATAATTAAAAAGAAGGTGTTTTGTTTGCATGCCATGCGTGTTAGTCGTCATAGTAGCCAGGTACCCACCTTGAATTTCAAGGAATGTAGAAATTATAACTTTTTCGCAAAAGCTTCTTAAGCTAGAATTGTTCGCAAGTGCAGGATCCAGCCAATCCTGGTGCCAGATTATGGAAGGCGGCCGGCATATGGCTAATGGCACTGACGAAAAAAAGGTGCGTTAATTAAGCCCCCGGTTCTTTACTGTTGCACAACCACGTGCCAGCAACGACATGCACGGATGCAACCAAAATGAAAAGAATAACGTTTATTTACCTAAAACACACGTCTACTGAAGCAACCTTTCAAGGGTCTGGATTGCAAATGCTCAAAGTTTAGAACGTAGCCGACGGTGGTTCGTATTTGCCAGCAGTATCACGCTAACTCGGTTTGTAAAAGTGCATTTCAGCCAATCATGACATCGCACATGTTATCAGCTGAAAGCGACCACTCTGCTTGCCGCCTACTGGCAAGCAGTAGTTACGGAAGCAGAGGTTTCTGACTTTGGGTAGGGGTGTTCATGAAATGAAACTTGAACATACTAATTCCAACGCTATTTCATGCAAGACTGTATGACAAACGAAGCAACTGAACATTTATTATAATTGGTGTGCGATTGTTCGAACATTATGAACACTGGAATAGAAACAATACCTACCCGACGTGGTTGCTTAGCGACTATGGTGTTGCGCTGCTAAGCACTAGGTCGCGGGATCAAATCCCCGCCGCGGCTTGGGCATTTCGATGCTTGCGAAATGCAAAAACGACTATGTCCCGTGCATTCCAGGCACGTTAAAGATCCCCTGGTGGTCAAAATTAATCCGGAGTCCCCCACTACGGCATGCCTCATAATGAAGTCGTGGGTTTAGCACGTAAAACCCCAGAATTCAAATCAGAAACCATGCCTAAATGTTTTGCATGGTCCATTCTGAACAGTGAAATCAAATTTCATGAACTCGTTACGGAACAAAGTTTGCACCTGCTTTAAGTAATATAAAAGCTAGTTCAGAAGTATTACATTGCATTGGAAATCTCCACAGTTCGAACTTGGAATTTCAAAACACATAATCAAAGCAAAAATACCTTCAGGGAGAGCAAGAACTGCAAACTGCAGCGAGGGTTTGTAAAAATCGGGGGTTTGTCGTGCACTGCAATGCAATGTTAACACTGTCAACGTAATTCTTTTTCATGACTGTTGTTGTGCAAATTCGTCGATTATCAGTGGTACAGGGTTTCTCAAGAAGCTTTTCACGCTATTTTTTGGACAATTTTCATTACCGACGTGCTGAAAACGTCAGCATGCACTATGCCCCCGGCGACAATGGATGAATTTACATCGATAATGCCACCGGTGGGACAGGCGTATTGTAAGGCAACGCACCTCATATTTTGTAGCAAGAGGAGATGTGTATTCTCTCTAATATAGAAATTTAAAATATATAGACAAATATGTTTTCCCAGCAAATCCGTATCTTTGTCTGCTACTCACGTTGAGTGCAATCTACGGTCAATGCCTAAAGTGCATAGAGCATATGTTCCGCTTGTTGCGATGCGCCCTGAGACAGCAGCGCAATCGATCATTCCACAAGGTAACGCCCATGGACAGCAGTCTACAGGCATAATTTTACATATGCCAGCTACAGCTGCTGTTATTTCTGGCGTGACCTATAGATTGCATCTATATTTTGTTTGAGCCCTGGCCTCACCTTCCAAGAGTATGGACCCGATGGTTGAGGCAACAGGGGTCTCATCAGCTGCGTGAAGAGAAGTACTGAAGGTATGGGCTCTACGACATCGGTAGCGGCAGCCATCACCGCCAGCAGCCCTTGAGGAACCAAAAGCACGTTGCGGCCATAGTCGTAGTGTACCTGCATTAAACGAACGAGAGCCAGTGACAGGCCGTCTGTCAAGATTCCGAAAATAGTCTGCATGCATATGGCAAAATTTTACATTTCATTTTCTTTTCTGCGTTTCTTTTCATGCGCCGCGCCAAGTTGCTCATCCCAATAATAAAGGCGGTGTCCGAGTCACGCTTAAAGCAATAACGAAGAGCGAAAAAAAAGAGAAAAAAGAATTATGCGAATCCCGCGCACTGTGGGGATCGATGCAAGCGAAGTTTTCGTTGATTTACGATAATCGGCGGTGAAGTTTACGGCGAATGGTTAAGTTCATCAGCACTCAGTGCAATAATAGAGTGGCGCTTTCACGTTAAACGTTACTTGCGTGCACCACTTGTGTTTGTCTACTTAGTGCGCTGAACACACAGCGAGACGTGTTTGCTTGAGGCGTGGCTGTGCGCCATTGTTCATAGCCTGCGAGAAGCTTACCACTGTTATTGTCTCACATAGCGCAACGAGTTGTGGCAGAAGTGTTAAACTTCAAATAAGTTATCGGGCTTTACGTACCAAGCCCACAATCTGATAATGAGGGACTCCCTGTTTTATTTCCATCCCATGAAATTCTTCAAAGTGCACCAAAACCTTAGCACGCGAGCGTTTTTGCATTTAGCCCCCATCGAAATGCGGCTGCCGCGGTGGGGATTCAACCCGCGACCATGAGCAATGCCAATGCCACAAAACTACCGCGGCGGGTACAGAAGTGTTGATTTAATGGGCGGCAACTTTCGTAACGTCGTCTAGACGCTGCGATGATTTAATGCGTCTTTGCGTCCGCATGCTCTTATGTGAGTTGTACGCTTGATAACTTCACATGGTGTATATCAGAAATAATAGAAACGTACCGCAGCGTACCTTTAATTTAAATTTACGCAGTTTCTCCGCAACTGTTGCCGCGTCTCGTAGTTGGGTTTCCTTCCCTTCTGACGTCGCATTTTCCCTCTCCCACCCTCCCCCATGTATGCGAGCTGCGAGCGCGGAGTGACTAGATTGTTATTCACTCATTTTGTGACTGCGTCCGTTCTACCCACTTCCTCTCTACCATTCTAACTCCCCGTCGGACTCTTGCACGTCAGTGCAAAGGTAAGCGCTGCAGTTTCTTTAATTATATTGCAGGAGGGGCGGGGAGATGACGGATAATTACAGCAGTCCAGCGGGTACTGTGGCGACACCCAGGGAGCTACAGAGGGCATTGTGGCGACGTCATTGAAAGGTCCAATGGAGTTTCTCACGTCGCTTTTCCTCGCTGTCATGCTCCTGCCATGTACGCTCTAGAGCACCTCCAGACGCGGCATGCAAAGCAATGACCACAGCAGTAGCTGTGAAGAAGCCCACAGAAGAGGCAAGAAAGCCTTCGCGTTGAGAATGAAATGGATTGTTATTAAATGCGGTCTATAAAGTGAAAATCCAACGCTTTTTGAAGCTGGATGTGCTTACCCCTGGTTTGCGTCATGCTTAACCCTGATCTGCGTCAACCAAAGTCACATTCATTGCTTCTATTTAGGCAATTTTCTTGCCAGATTTCGCAGTATTCTTCTCCGTTTAGCGATAAATTCTTTTATTTAAAAACCGGAGACTTTTTTAGCAACATGACAAAACAACTGAAGATATTTTAGCGACTTTTAAATTAGAAAATGTGTTTCGGAAATAACGTTTTAAACCGTATTTTATTATTCAAAAGCCACATGTATGCGGTCAAAATTGGCTGTACTAGGCATGAGATTTTTGACCGTGATAAAGCAATGGTTACCTACACATCGGGGTCTCCCAATGCGCTCCATAGCACAGCCGCCTTTACATAATAGACCGTTTGATAACAAAATGAAAGGTCCATTTTTTTAAAGAGAAAATGAGACATCCACCGAAATGTAGCATTTGCTACAAAGAAACCCATGCGGGTTCCTCGACAGAAAGCCACGCAATTGGAGAAAAATTCGTCCTGGTCCGGGACTCGAACCCGCGACCACCGTCTTTCCGGGGCAGCCGCTCTACCATCTGAGCTAACCAGGCGGCTAGCAGATGGCAGGGCGAAGTCGAATGCTTTGAATTTTTTAAAGGCATTGCAACACCAAATTCAATGGGTTTTAACATTCCCTGTTTTGCACTATCTCGAAATAATTTTAGTTAGGCTACATTTGCAAGAGTTCCATTAAATAAGAAAACGTATTGCAATTACTTTTTAGATGAGATTGATGAACCCGGTCATGGCGGCCACATTTCGATCGAGGCTAAATGCAAAAACGCCCTTGTGCTTGCGCTGTAGTGCACGTTCAAATAACTCTTGTTGTTTTAAATCATGCGGTATTTCCAACCTCACAATCTGAAGGTAAATGTCGAATTTTAGTTGTCATCATCCGTTGTTGTGTATGCTAAAGTAAAGTTGTATTAATAATGTAAAATCCAGTACACACGGCTTTCAAATTTATTGTTTATTCCCCACCCACAATGACACTAAAGGCAAACGCGAGACACTTTGGTAAATATTTAAGCCACGTTAGCGCATATTATAGTGTTCCAAAACACCTACGTTACCTAAACTTCATTCAAAGCATTAGCAACATTGCAGCAAATTTTAGCGGAAATTCAGCGACCTCCTGTGTCATTTTAGGGACACGATTTAAAACGGCAGCAACACTGGTCACATTTCATCGAATGTTTGATATTAGACTGTGCCGATTTCAGTCTGGTTTTCTTTCCACTAGGTGAACTCATATGTTGCTTTTACAGTTTACCATTTACAGTTTTACGATTTATAGATGTTTACCTCTTCTACACTAGATTAGGTCAAGAATAATCTACTATTGCCTCCTAATCTCAAGTATGGTATCTGTACTCACACATATTTTCTAATTCGTAATGCTCTCTTTCAATGTAGTATCTTCACCCTGGTCGCTTTTCTTTAAATGTCTCTGCATGATGTATTTTTATTTCTCCTAACCTCAACATATCTACATTACAGCGCAGTACTCAGATAACAGAGAAATGAAATTGTTCTTTCTGCGTGTATTGATAGGAGCTTGTAAAGATTTTTCTTTCACACAGCAGCAACTTGAAGATATCCGTCCTGCACAGTTCACAACTTGAAAAAGCATGAAAAAAATGGTGGATGTCTTTTAAAATATCACACTTCAAGACAACCTGTTTATGCATTGATAATGAAGTGCAGACATATTTTATAAAGTTATAAAGAAATTACATTTCGACCATTTCGTTGTACATCTATATGTTTACCTCAAATAATACCATTGCATGGAAAGTATGCAAAACAAAATGGCTCTCTTTAAAAGGAAGGTCTATCTCGGAGCTAATTCCGATTTCATTATTCGAGTACATCTACAAGTGCATGTCAAAAACAATAAAAGCTTTTTTGAGACGACTGCTTGGCCGATTTAAGCAAAGTTTGAGCTTCAGAGAAAATGCAAACACCTAGTGAGTTCAGGAAACAGTATTTTTCTTTACGGAATGAAAATTTTCCCACAAACTCACAAAAACTGGTAAGCTAAGAATTAAAGCATGAAGTTTACGAACCTGTAACTCTGCACTACTGTCAATTGTATCCGTAGAGCATCTAAAACAGGCACATTTGATATATAAGTTAACAGATTGCGCAAAATTGTTACAATGTTAACAGTAATCTAGAAAGTCACACTCACCAATTAGTAGTATATTCAAGAGCAATTTATACCACAATAATTTGGCCGATTTAGATGTATGTTTAGGTAGAGTGTGGAGAATTGTCTTATTGTTTGTACTGCTTAGTTGCAGAGTTGTAGATTTGATATTTGACTTTCTTGTTTTTTAAATTGTGCAATTTTCAACAGTTCTGAAAACAAATATTGATGGTCTTAAGTTAATATTTGTTTATTCAAGTCAGCACGTTATAATGTTTTTCTGTTATTTTCAACACACCTTATCAACACTGTCGCACTGGTTCCTGTGTGTTTAGATAGGAGCTCCGTACTCAAGTTTCCTAATAATCTCTCGCACTCAATCAAGGAAGACAGCTTGTTAGAAGAAAAAGAGGTGGACTTATAGTGAGCAACATGGAACTCTCATTTATGCTAGCCTCTCGCTGCCGCTCTGCTTTCAACAAGGAAACGTGCAGTCCTTGGCTAGGAATATCGGTCGCGTTTAAAGTCAATTGAATCTTAGACGGGAGATTGAATCTGAAACATGCCTGCCAAGAGTACACCGACGTTCCGTAGTCCGTGGCGGCAGCATCCGGCATACCGATCAGTTCCACACGCACAGATTCTAATTCTGCTTGGTATCCCAGCCTTCGCTTATGCTGGAATCGATAGCTCTCGCCTTCAGCGTGCCTGCGCGAAAAAGACGAGTACATGACCGTGCGCAATGTACAGGGTGCACGTTTCAAAGGGACTCAGAAATGTTTCTTGCGTCGTTTACAACACGAAATCATTTTAGCAGTTATATAGCAGAAAACTGCTCCTGCTGGCTTTCCGTTGCTGCATTCTTGGATATACATTGTGCTCTTTCTTAAACTGTTGCTCAACATGAAGAAAGAAAAAGTGAATCAACCATACTCTAAATATATGTGCCCAATTTTATTTTCTATATAACAGGCATATGTCGCAAGGAAAGGCAGTTTAATTTTCCAGGGCAGATTTAATTACTACGCAATTTAAAAACTGCCGTGTTAAAACTGTTGGCGGCAAACAGAATACGAGACACAAACTATAAACTGTCTAACAATACGACAGATGTCTCCATTTGTTGCAACAAGAGTAGGAACAAACTACACCAAATCACTCAGGTCCCATTACGAGACATTTTCATTTACCTAACATAGTGATATCCGAACTGCCGTTACAGAGTTTAGATAACTGCCGATACGTCTATTCACTTTATTTTTTGTTGTTGTTTATAATGCGTATGCCATCTGTTAACTGCAACAGGTGTCACTTATTGCTGACACTGCCGCTGCTACCCGGTGTCGCTAGACAGGCATCCTGCAGACTTTGAGTATCACGTTCTATGTCTTGCGTTCATGGTGAGCTCATAAGAGATACAATAATAATAATAATATAATAATAATAATGATCATGACAGCAAGTGTATGAAGCGTCTGAAGGTGATTTGTCTTTTCGTACAAAACATTCTGCAAAAGCGACATTGCACCCTATTTCCTGACACAGATGCCACGAGCGAAAAGAACATGCGTGCAATATGCACAATACAAGAACGTAGACTTCGGCGCGCTTTATATTTTATTTATTATGAAATGTCAAAACTGTCAATGTGGGGACATAGTAAGTGACAATGTATATGAAAAAGCAAGCGCATGGAGTACTAGCAGTCACATGTGAAGGTTCTGGGTGCTGCAATGGTACGCCTTCAGCTCAACAGGCTTTAATATAACAATAATATACGTGGGGCCTATATAGCAGGCTTGTGCTGCATGTTCTTTCGCACCAGACGTAGTCGTCAGATGGCGATATATCCCGAAAACGTCAGTTCAAAATAAATACTGACAATCATTATGCATGTGTTGTGTGTACCTATTATGATTTGCACGTTGAGGGATTATACATGAAGTTATGCACCTCTGTTTATTCTATGGGCTTCGTGCAGTATGCCTCAATTTTCCTCAGCCAGCGCTCATGCACCAACAATGCATTGGTTCTATGCTGGGCAGTATCAAATATTCGTGTATCTCAGATACTCTCTTAAGATACTCTTTGGGTATCGTGTATCGGTATCATGGTACATTCGGCAAGACATGTGCAAGTATTTCAAATTACGATACATCATCCGAAGTGTCGCGTATCTTACGGTGCAAGATACACTTACACCAAAATCCACGAAGACATTTAGAGTCACAGAGGCAAGTAGTTCCCTGTTGCTTAAGTTTATCCTAAGCGATGACACGTTGATGCTAACTCACTTTTAAATAACTTAGTGTGATTAAGAAAATTGGATGCTGTTGGGCACCGGTATCAAACATCAATGCAATTTTACTATAGAACTATATTACATTAGCTCAAACGTTGCAACTACCGAATCCAATTCAATCCAGTGCACATAGCATGCCGTTTCGCTAGAAACATTGTGCTTGAAACCATTTTCGAGGGATACTTTCTGAACGCGTGTCGTGGGATGCACTACAGTTCCAGCTAACCGTCTGACAAATATTTTGCACAGTGCGGAAACTTATAATCTGGATTATCTGCGCAAATCTTTTCAGATATCGAGTACATTGATTCCATTTTACTGGTGCCTGAAACAGTTACTGCTAAATACCTGCACATACGGTCCGTGTATGACGAGAATAGCGTGACGATTACGCTATCATGAAACCTGACGACATAATGACGAGAGTTGGATGACGAGACTGCATGTGATGATGATCGCACTGCCACGACGGCATTATGATGACGGTCGGAGAATGGAGGCATGATAGCGAGTGTGTGACGATGACGGCAAGACAAGGGCGGCATATGCACAATTGAATGACGACATTATGATTAAAATGTAACGACGAAGACAGATAGACGTCGTTAGAACAGCGAGGTGGTGTGATGACGTCGACGTGAAGACAATGGGATGACGTCACTTGAAGTGATGACAATAGTACGACGGCAGCGTAACGACGACGACATGAAAAGACTGTGTGAAGACGATGGCGTGATGATGGCGGCATGACGAGAGACGGATGACAAGGGTGGAATGACGACTACGCAACTAGCACGACGGCATCACGACCCCAAACACATAACTAGTAAGCGAAGCTTGTGGACAACTTGAACCACTAGGTTGGAGTAGAAAGCGTGAAGACGGCGGCAAGATGAGAGTCAGGTCCTGAAGCTGTAATGACGACGATTGGACGATCACGACGGCATTACTATGGGGGTGTGACGACGAATGCATGACGACTGTGTGATTACCATGGCGTGATCACCGCATAATGAGTGTCGAATGACAAAGCTGAAATTACGGTGATGCAACGCACAGAACAGCCTCACGACCGCGAGCCCATACATATTGACCCAAAACAACTTGTGGCACTGGGTCATGCCAGAACGCGTGACGAGCACGACATGACGAGAATAAGGATATCACGTAGCTGGAATTATGATAGTGAACGACCACGACGGCATAAAGACCAGGAGCATATGCCTAGCGGCCCAAGCAGTTAGACAACTTTGGCCACTCGATCGGTGTTAAGGCCAGATAGATAGATAGGTAGATAGATAGGCTCAAAACGGCTGAAGTAGACAAAGAATGCTACTCGCATTAAAGAAAATGCACCAGTGACTCACCTAGACAGCCAGGTGGGAACCCGTATATTGAGCGTATCCACTGCAGCGTAGAACAGGTCTGAGGTAACTCGATAGACGTCGCCGAGCCTCTCTTCCAAAATGGCAACAGCAGCCTGCGCACTCTCCGACTGGAAAAGGCCCTCGTGGATATTGACGCAGGCCAACTTGCGCGCACGACCACCGTCATCAGCGAACAGATCCCACATATAGCTGCTGACATTCTGCACATAAAATAGACGTTCTGTTTGGATTTTTCTTGTCAACCAAAATGCATGTTTCATTGCCAGCTTTGTAGCAGTAATTCAAGCAACCGCACAATGCGCTGGAATTCTGAAGGCACTGAAGTTTCCAATCTACACAAAGTACATATCGCTGAAACTTAAGACACGAACTCTGTGTTACTCAGATGTCAGTTAAGGGCCATCTTTCAGAGTGCAGCTAGATAGCCACGGCTGAGATGCGAACCAGTCGCTGGGGTCCTCTGAGCCCTGCCGAAACTGCAAACAAGTAATTGGATCATGCAGCCTCTGCTTAGCATGTGGACCGTCGCCTAGTCTCAGAATACAATGTTGCTTAGTCTTCACCTGATAGAACAGGCTCCCACCTATACAACTATAGGAATACAATGTCGCATACATCGCATACAACTTTGCCTTTTAGACCCTCAAATCAACGCGTGCAATGATAAATTATTTTCTCAATGCATTTCAGGTGTAAGCGGCTCCTTTGATCAGTATCAAAAACATCTTTTCTTCCCTCTAGATGTGGGAGGTACCAATGTGAAAAGCTACCGCCGGTAGCTTGGCACCATAAATACGTGTAAACTGCTTATTATTTGTTGACCTTCCACACCTTGATATCTATTATAACGCGAAGCTTTTTCAGCTCTGCTCACTCAACCCTTGCGGGGGTGGCTGTCAGGCCAAGGAAACTGAGCCGACCGTAGAGAGCACGTAATCATGACGTGGCCGATCCCGGAGGCGTTTTAGTACAATGTGATTACTTGTTGGGTCAGTCCTGATACCAATGCACAATACATACGTCATCGCAATAGCTTTAATGGCGTTACTAACTCAGGTTGATCTTGGAGGCAGTGCAAAGCCAACTCCTATACGCCTCCACTTTCAATGATATAATGCGCTTTGTTTCCTCAAACAAGCCTTGCGGGAGCTGGCAGGAGTGGAACATACCCCCGCGGCTGTTTCTGCTGCAGCACATCAAGAATGTGGTGAGCTGGGAGCCCTGCGCCCATCAAGACAGGCCGGCACTATGCCCTTAGTACCTATTTAGGTGCTAATGGTATTTTCTCCTCCTCCTCATAATATGAATGAATATCGCTAGCAAATAAGTGGTGTTAATAAGTGTAGCGCCTACACAAAGATTACGCGCCAATGGTTTCTCGCCACTTTCACAACAAATATGCTGCACCCGCCTGATTAGGAAGTATATGGCAATACAGAAAGGAAAGTAGATCTTTGACGATCTCACAAATAATAAGTATGCCTGACGTAGGCAAATAGAAACTTATATAGGATGTCAACCAAAATAATCAAATTCTGACGGTGTTCTCTACTGTCGGATATTTTGTCACCGTAGGGGTGTGACGCGCCGGCACTATATTTATTTCGTAGTTTACGTTTACTTACATTTCGTAAGAACAGTGGTGCAAAATATAGCTCGTTCCACAGCGTCTGGTACAGTCGGATGTCGTCGTCGCTTGCATTAAATCGCTCTTGTAGGTGGCACCTTGCTGAGTCACCAAGCCAGCTACAGAGTGAGTCTGCCCTTTCGATGGTCATCACATGGCGGAGCTCCGGATTGCCAAGCTCCAGTTTGACCTCCACACTGTACGCCTCACCGTATCTAAAATCAGTCAGTGACACCGGACATTTTGTGAGAAGCAGTAAAATATTTTATCAGAGCGTAAGCCTTCAGCGAAATGCGTGAATACGTACAATAGTTAATATTGAAACTCCAACAATTTCGAAGGCAACACCAACCAATGCGTTGTTTCGTTTCTAGGTTCGTCTAGATTTGTCACAGCGACTTAATTTAGACTCAAAAGCGTACACTTGGGAATACTACATGCGCACAAACTGACTACAAAGCAATTACGCCTGGTAATTTCATGTAATTACGTGTACAAGACATTCGTTACTGTTGGTTGCTATTCGCGTTTGAATTTTGGAAGCACGTACACGGTAGTGGCAGAGAACAGCAGTGTCGGTAGCAGCATCTTGTAACGTTTTGCTGAACCGGAAGAGGGGCATAGGTAGAAGGACCAAATGTGTACTCCTTATGCGCTCTAGTAAATGCGTAGACAACGGCGTGGCCATCACGGAGGTACTTTCGTGTATCTTAATTGTGGAAGGAATGCATCGTCAAACGTGATAACGTTCCTAGCGCACCAAAGTTGAGCAACGTGGTTGGCGCGGTCACCATGGCTGGTGTGACTGTCTACATCCTACCGATATACCAATACACACTTACGCATAATTTTTTGCTGTGGTAAATAATTTTCAAATATATTGAGAAGCAGTGGCACAAAACAGGTCGTCGCTTGGCCACATCGTCTAAAGACTACAGCTGGAAAAAGTAAGCAAACGGAATAATGCAGTACTTGGTCTATGATCGATGTCTAACTTGGATCGCTTCCTTGAGCTCAATTTACAGTTGGAAATTGCTTAAAGCACAAGGAAATGCACGTGCACAGAATGCTACCATTTAGGCATTATACCACCATCGAAATGTAGCCACCGCAGCTGGAAACGAAACATACGACATCGTGTTCGGTATTAGACATACTTAGCCATTGGAATGCCGCGGTCGGGACGACACGATTCAGGCGTTTCATAACGAAATGGCCAACGTGTACCTACTTATACTGCACAAAAAAAACGTGAATGAATAGTTCCTTTAGCGGGAATACGTGTTTGTTTCATATTTCACCCGATCACAATAACAACACATATAACGTCTTCTTAATATTTTGCGTCACTGTTCTCGTATTTGAAAAAAAATGAACGAAGATGAGGAATCAAGATACTTGCGTTTTTACTTGGGAAAGAAATTCCTGGATGGTCGTTACAGAATGTCCATTCAAAAGATCATCAACAGCCTTGAGAGGTAAGCTTGGATAATGAACCGGGCATCCCGTGCTGTGTCCGAGTTTCCTAACATCAAAGTTGCTGTTGAATTGCACACACAAAAAAAGAAAAATAAACAACTCACGGCAACGGCCTAGAGGTTATCAAAGTGAATTAGGCGCTGTGTAATTCCCCATGATAGTTCTGGACCAACAAACCCATATATATTTTCTAATGGACATTGTGGTTGTAAAGAAACAAGTAGGATTCACATTTCTAAGGATGCATATGCGTTAATTCTTTCCGAGATCTGCCTTTGGCCCGCTGAAATTTCATCGCAATATGACAAACAATTACACTACATAACAATATATTGACCGGCAGCACCGAACTTTCTATATTCACCTTTTCTGTTCACTCAACACCATAGATTTTTGCAATCAAGTTGTTTTCCTGAACACTGGAAGGCGGTCGCTTTAACTGCACTCCGAGAGCATGCCACTCGCATCACCGGCAAATATTGAAAAAGATGTGAATTTTTCACGAAGCTTACAAAAAATTTAATTTTTATTTGTACATTTTAGTATCTCAAAACTGAAAAGCTGGCAATGAGTAAAGCGTAGTTGAGGTCTGAGGAATATTCTTTTTCCCAGCTGGGCTTTTTTAACGTGCAGCAAAATCATATTACACGAGCATTCTTACATTTCGCGCCCTTCGGAATGTGGCCGCCGTGGCCGCGGATCAAGTCCACGTCCTTATACTCAGCAGCGCTAAACCTTTTCTCAAAGGTGAATTCAAGCAGTTGGCGAAATTGTGCACGCATCCTTTCATATCAAAAAGTCATATTGCCACTCGCCTACTGAAAACGTTCGCGTCACGACTGAAAGCGATAAATATTTTCCTAAGGTAGCGCATCAGAACACCGAAGGCTTGCTTTAGACTCGTTGATCCAGTTCAGTCAATACATTCAATCACATTTCACTTTCCGGTGACAATCTTGTGCGACGAACCTTGGAGTACACGTGGCTAACACTAACAAATGCAAAACTCTTATTGAAAGGCATGCAGTGATACAAATTTCTGCTGATAACAGCCCTAAAGACAACAAACGCAAGTTTATTTCGCAGTTTATTTTATAATTTTCACAAGTAGCCTTGGATTCATTGCATCTTGAAGGACATTTTTGACAATCTAATGTTCGGGCATCGGCCTGCTGAAGAGGTTGGCCTCGATTCCAGCAAGCAGAAGAGCATGTCCTCAAGCCTTACTTGCCTCTTAAAACATTATTAGCTCCGGACCATATCTTATGGCCACCACGCGTTTTCGGTGCGGCGTCATCTTATCAGGGTTCTTGCATTTTCACCACATAATATACACGCTGCTATGATTATAATAACACAGAAAACTGGAGCAAGTGACCTAATGAACAGGACCCGCATTCTCAAAACAGCTCTTACGCTATAATTGCTCGCAAGCGAAAATTTCAGCGAATCATGATGCCGGAGATATCATGAGTGAGAACTGCCGTTCAATGGCAAGGAACACTTACTACGAAAAGGTTTGTGAGATCGGCACCCAGTTATAAAGTGTGTCAGCGACGAATACAGCAGCGGGGTCTTTAGCACAGCCTGAGATTGACTACCTGGCGCTGGGAGATACCAGGTCGAAGCTACGTTAGGACTACGCACAGTGTGGCTTTTGCTTAGTAAGAACATGGGCTCCATGCATGAAACATTTAACCCCTTCGTATAGGTATTGCAGTGAAGTATGATAACTGGTTAGTTGACGAACCATAGTGAAACCAACTGCACCGAATAAACAGACATGGGAAGAATAATGAGACTGACAGAAGCGCTTGTTTCTACCTTGTCGGTTT
Organism: Dermacentor silvarum; assembly: GCF_013339745.2. Taxonomy (NCBI): domain Eukaryota; kingdom Metazoa; phylum Arthropoda; class Arachnida; order Ixodida; family Ixodidae; genus Dermacentor; species Dermacentor silvarum. Next base: position 102,771,350 of record NC_051162.1, on the reverse strand, counting down.
CTGCACTGTAGTCGCTTTCATTACGGTAAATGTGTGCCCACGAGCCCAAGGTATCAACTGGGGACTTCTTGCCGCGAAGTTGTCTCCCGAACAACAAATGAGTTCTACATATGTGAAAATGCTTATGTTCGTTATACAACGTCTTAATGTGTTAAACTGTGTTAAACGATAATGTAACTTGCGCGCTGCTTCGTAACCGAAGATAATTCCAGTACCGAGTAAAATGTGTCGTTCAACCGGCCTAGGTGAAACAATACTCACCAGTTCAAGGCAAACGACGCAGCACTCGAGTCACCATCAATGCACTTCCGGAGCATGGAGACGTCCTCGCCTATGTCTGACTCATCATGAGTGGAGGCTGTCATGGAGGTCAAGTAGTCAGCAACCTGCACCATCAAGTTGCGGGTGGCACGCTCGTAGATTGGAGTGTCCTCGAACATCCAGCAGACGTGCTCGTAAAAGTCCTGGCATGCAATCGGACGGTCTGACGAAAGGGCGTCATATCCAATCTCTCTTTCCAACCAATGACAAGCAGGTGTATTACAGGGCACTGTCCTCGGGATTTCCGCTCTCATGACGTCAGCCTGCAGTAAGATTTCGAAGGCATCAAGCTGGCGATTACTCAGGAAACAAGAAATTGTGAGGCGACCCTCAAATATGATTGAAGATGTAAGCGAACAGCCGGATGCTTCTACAAAGTCATTCCCTTTACCAAACGACAAATGCGCTTGAATTCGCATGATTGTTGCAGTGTGGATATTAAGGTCGCATTTTTACTTTCCTGGCGTAATTCCGTAAGAGACAGAGTGGTCAACCAGCACATCTGCAGCAGCATTTTAGGTGGGTATAATTTAACTTACGCGTAATAATTTGTGGGTTATCTCACGGCGATGCTCCTCTCTCGCAGCCGCTCTGAGATATACTGACGGAAGAAGAGAGGGCCTGTCCTGGCCAAGTCCTCCACCAGCACGTGTACACCTACAAACGCTGCAAACCTGTCGCGCGACTGCACTTGCGTCTCAATGTAGCCAGTTAGCGCTAGGCAATGAACACACTGTACCTCGTTCACGCGAGAGGACGATCGCGTTGTTTGCACCGGTGCCTATGTATCCGTGGTGACAATCCAACAACCTCCGGCGGCAAGCCACCGGCCACGAACCAAGAAAATGGGCGAATAACTCATTACAAGTGATTTGCCATGACAAGAACAAAAAATCGCAGTTTTGCCCTAAAGCCGAAGCATCGATTGCGATAGCGATTTTGTGGACAGCTATACAAAGTGGCCATAGTTGTTTTATCGGCCATATAAACTTGTAAACATTAAGCACACGAACTAAATTAACGAGCAGTGTGACGAGCGCACAAGCAAACATGAACGCATCTCACTCGATGACCGCGAAAGCTGTGCCAAAACGATGGAGTCAGCGCGGCCGCAGCAGCAAGCGAATTGAGCTTCGTGCCGGCGCTGGCATCAACGCGATCGTAGCAGCGAAAACACAGGGAGGGTGGACTCTACCCCCGCGGCAGATGCCTTTCAAGGTACAGCCGCCCGGGCGGAAGTGGGCGGTGTAGTTCGCGGCCTCCCCCCTCACTGCCCTCCCCCCGGAGCCTTCCAGCCCGGCGGTACCGCGCGGCCTCAGTAAAGCCCCGCCCCTCCACCTGCCAACCCTCCCCCTGGAGCCTTCCATCCCGGCGGGAGCGTGCGACCACAATAAAGCGAGGCTCCTCCACCTTCCTAGCCTCCTTCCGGTGCGTTGTGCGCGACTGGAATACTGCACCCTTCCTTCCAGCTTCCCCACCCTTGAGTGCGCGAGCCGCAATTGGCGGCTCACCGTCGCACGCTTTCCCTGGCACATAAAGCGTATGGCAGGCGTCGACGTTATCGCCCGTGGACGTTATACGGAACAGCACGGCGACGACGACGGCGACGATATAAATCCGCCTGGAGTGTCCATATAATTGCTATCACAACAAAAGAAGAGGAGGGAGCATCACGTCAGGCAGCTATAGGGTGGGCAAGCTTATCTCCTCTATCCGGGCCCCATCTGTGCTTTGATTCTTGGGAAGTAGGTCCTCCATGGTTGTTGGACCGCTCAAGACATTGCCAATTCGGCGCTAGCTCTAAATAAAGCAGTCATGATGGTCTGTTCTCGCCACCGCGTTTGCGTTCTACTCTCTCCGATAGTCTCCGAGCGCTCGGCGGCTACCGATTACCTCTTTCGCACCCCGTAGTGAGAGCCTGTTTCCTTAATGTGCTTCATAATGCTAACGCATTTCTCTCGCATATATTGCTAAAGCGCCACTGCATTTTGTATGACCAGGCATCCATAATTTCCAGTCATGATCCATAGTAGTAGTTTTCCTTTCTCCACGTGTGCAACTTCATAAAGCGCTGACTTGATTCCTTCAGCTGGTCTTCGCGGCTTCGGCATGACAGTTGTGTTCTGACATTCTATCTCATTCTTTGGTTTTAGTGGGATCAGGGCGCGGGTGGGGAGGTTTCGGAGAGTGTATTCCCCACTAGCAGCTTTGATGCAAACGACTTGCTATCCACTTCTGAAAGCACTAATCTGTAATCTTTGCTGAGCTGTTCTTAACAACAGGAAAAAAGTGAGCTATTACTCTCACCCCGCGCCTCGCCGTGCCATGGTGCATGATGCAATTGTAAACTAGTAACTAGGCGCCATACCACAGGGAAGCCGTTAGCCAATAGCTGTTCGGGAATTTTTTAGGCGTCGTCCTCACGGACAAAAAAAACCATAAAAGATAAAAAATGTTCAGCGGTTTAAGCAAAAAGTGAAAACATTCTTTGATATCACGCATACTACATATAGTACCACATTAGTTTTCGTCAAGAATAGGCACAAAACAAGCGTTCAAACCACATAATTGACAAGGCTGTCCTGTTAACAATGCGATGTATGTAGCGTTGTGCGCACACGTTTCCCGGTAAATTTTGCTATTTCCAAGCTGCTGGGTCGACGGCAGCTTGCGACGTGAGGAGTGACGTCACTAGCATTTTGTATATAAAAGAACCAGCTTAGCAACTGATATCATTGTTGTTGCAGCACCGCTATAGACAGGCGATGACTATAGACGCCCGAGGAGCGGCGAAGGGAAAAGAAACAGCAATACAACAAACGGCGGCAGCATGCTGCCAGAGTTGAAGAACTTCGTTCCCAAGAGGCTCAGTGCAAGAGCCAAGCGAGGGAGGATGAGGGTGTCCGCACTAGAGAAACCGAGCGCAATAACTGCTGAGCCCCGCTTAGCAGTTGTAGTGGTGGTATTCAACAGCTTCGCTGCACATCAACTTTCCCACGGTTGGATGGCAAGTCATTTTCACGCCTCGCTGGCAGCTTGTCGTAACGATGCGCAGCCAGGAAGGCTACGAATAATCATCCACTGGGTTTGGCTTTTGAAGTATCTATAAAATGTTTGCTTGATTTGACGGGTCGGTTATGGTACCGGTGGCATAAAATTAAAGTAGACAATCTTTAATGATGTTGAAATTTTGCAGCCGGCCTTGATCAGATGACCTTCTTGTGCCTTTATTTGCTGATTTCTACGCTACCTGATTGTTTTAATGTGGATTATCGGTGAATGTATACAGCGAAGATTTGTAATATTTCTACTCCGAAGCTCAGTCAAACTGACCAAACTTAGTTTTACGTTGACTTAACTTCACAACTTAAAAGGTTTGCCCTTAAATAGACACAAAAATTGCGAACTACCAAAATGTATTGTTTATTTGTAATTTCTTCAGCTGCCTTCATAACTCTAAGAATCAAGAGAAAGTCTTGTCATTGCGGTTAGGCTTGATATTGTGTCATTTGAACAGACTTCCGTTATCAGCCTCGTTTTTTGAGGTTTCCACTTGCATGCGCCGGTTAACAGTGGAAGTAGGACATAAACGTGCTTGTTGTTCACGACAAGCGCAGTATTGAGGGCGGACCCTCCTTACAAGCGCCACTATGCGTGCACACAATCACACATTTTATAAACCACAAATAGACATCACAACCCAAGAAGCATATGCACGCCAGGAACGACCTGTTATTGAATTGATTTTCAATTTGAACATCATCATTGAAAGTAAATGATGTTTTAGGTAGTACAAAGAGCCATGAAAGTGCGCTAGAAAGCATCCACTGAGAAACAGATGCCTTTTTTACCTTTAAATAATAAGTACATTTCTCTATTCACAAAGTGTCACATCTGAGAAAATACACGTACTGCGAAAGTCCTGCGCAATCTTTCCACAACAGAAGCAGTCACATGTGAAATAGGTCATAATTAGGTCATCTGTCATATAGGTCATAATAGGTCATCTATTAGTAATAATTATTTCAAATAAATGTATTCATTTTACTTCAAACATTATCGCATTACTGACACGCCGACGATACCAACGACCACTAGTGCGCAGAGTGTTTACTCTTGTAGCACCAATCAAGCCGTCGATTACCCAAACTTTTGCATTGATGAAGCTGCTGAAAACAGCGGGGAAAGTGAGAAGTGGGGGCAGTATGTTTCACGCAGTCATATGGTGCCAACAGGCCCAGTGGCAAGCGCCGTCAGCCGCTACTACCCACTAGAGCACTGCACGGGCCTGATTTTTCGGCCCGAGCCCGGCCCGGGCCCGCTTTACGAGGCCCGAGCCCAACCCGGGCCCGTAAAACAAAGCCCGAGCGCGGCCCGGGCCCGGGCGTACATGACCGAGACCAGCCCGGGCCCGGCCCGGGCCCGTGGTTCCAAGCCCGTGCCCGACCCGGGCCCGTGTTACTGAGCCCGGGCCCGGCCCGGGCTCGGGCGTTCATTACTAAGCTTAGCTAGGGCCCGCGTGTGCATGACCAGGCCCGGCCTGTAAGAAAAAATTCTTTTTTTTTACTTACCGATTGCACCGTATCTGTCAGCCTCACCTCTCGAGGTTTAATCAGCTGCAGTATATAAACAATAAAAGGCCGAAATCTTTGTTTCTCCGACGGCAACATCAGTAATCCGGCCCATTGCCTGTGCTACTATTTTTCTGGTGGTGCACATGCACTTACCTTGATTTGTATGATATTCTTCTATGATGTCATTTACCATGCAAATATACAGGGCGTTTCATTTTAGCTAAACCAAATTATGAAAGATTGCCTGTGGGAGATAGCACAGTTATAATCCTTGATCTAAACTACTCGATGAGGCGGCGATTACTTCCACGAGAAATCAAAACGCCTAATTGAAGAATTACCATAATTACGCCATTTAACGTTTTAATTATTTTATGGCACATCTTTCAATCTACGAATTATAGCCGCCGAGTTCGCAAGGCGTATCCACTTGGAACGAATTCTCAGGACTAAACCAGTTTCGAGATAATAATTTTCAAAGTGTCCGACGAAATCAATCAAATAAAATTAATTTATTGTCCAGTTTACATGCTGGACGGTCATTTTGGACTCAAAGCTACATATGTAGCTTGACGTGACCCATAAGACCAGGCAAGGCAATAGTACAGCAAACAGTGTGCACACATGCACAATAATTCACATATATTTCCAGCTGTTGCTAGAATTCCTCATAGACGAAATAGCTATGAACGGAAAGACAAATAATATTTGCGTCACGGCGAGTTTACAGAATTGGAAAACGTTTTAACAGAATGCATTTTAAACAACACTACAATAACAATACTAGCTATACAAAACAATGCAACACCAGCTATACAACATAGCATGAGACTGAATTTTACAAGATCAACATTTGCTAAGAAAACGAAACAGGATTTACATTATATACTCAGAACCATACACAAAGGCAGAATATTAATCACATCAGATACATTACAAGCGACCAAAGTGTCAGCTGAGTTCTTTCTTACTGAAATTACCGCCATTTTTGTATCTGTTCAAAGTGAATGGTAGGTAATGTATTAACGACTGATGCTTATAGAGTGTTCTGACGTATGGAATTGACCATATCTCAGGATTTCTTGTGTTCGCATTAATGCGACGACGCTCTAAGGAGGCTAATTGTTTTATGTAGTTCCAAGCTAATTCTAACATGGATGGCCTAATGGATGGTCAAAACGCCTAATTGAATATTTACCATAATTACGCGAATTAACTTTTTAATTAATTATTTTACGGCACACCTTTCAATCTAGGAGCAAGGCGTATCCACTTGGAACGAATTCTCAGGACTGAACCAGTTTCGAGATCGTAGAGGCTTGGGCTGTTTTCGCTTTTTCGCGCTGTTTCCCTTTCCAGTTTCGAGATATTAATTTTCAAAGTGGCCGACGAAATGCATGGGCGTTCCAGTTAACTTTTTGAGGAAAACGCTGTTTTATGCATTGAAGCACAAAAGTAACTGGCCTTAGCGCTAAAATAATGCCACAGTATCGACACTGGTAATAGTGCGATCGCAAAAGCGGTAACATGGAAATGGTTTGTGGAGTGGTTCTTTGTATAATTTATTTTTCATTACGCGGAAACAATGTTCTTTTTTGCGGAAAAGAAAAAAAATTAGCGTAGCTTGCACTGGCGGCGCAATGCTAAAGAGACAGCAGAGATGATGGCAACCTAGCTAGTCCTGGCTTTTGGGCTAGACTAAGCACTATACCAAGTCATCCCCAGCATTTCCCGGAATTTATTTATTATTGATTGATTATAGATTAGCTATTGATTGGCTATCGCTTGTCTATTGCAAGATATTGGCCACGTATTTGGGATAGGCTAAGCACTACCAAGTTATCCGGATTTATTGATAATTGATCCATAATCGATTAGCTATTTATTGGCTGTTGATTGGCTATCGTAAGGTATTGGCCACGTATTTGGGCTAGGCTAAGCACTACCAAGTCATCCCCAGCATTTTCAGGAATTTATTGATTATTGATCGATTATCGACTAGCTACTGATTGGCTATCATTTGCCCATCGATAGGCAATTAGTCCCCACCACTCTTAGCTAGACTTATCCAGGCTCAGCTTCGCTAGTTCAAAGGTGTATGTGTCATTGCGCTTGGACCCTTTCTGCACTGCTGCCAGGATCGGCCCACATTTTTGGATTCAGCGGACGCATTAGGCCCGGCTGAAACAGCTCGGCTGTTAAAAATGAGAACTTCATCTGTTTCACTATTTTCTTTGATAAGATATAGTCATGTGATAAGTTATACACTCAAGATAGCGGTGTGGATCTGAGAACAAACGGGGATAACCGATATTCTAGTTGACATTAAGCGGAAAAAATGGAGCTGGGCCGGCCATGTAATGCGTAGGATAGATAACCGATGGACCATTAGAGCTACAGAATGGATACCAATAGAAGGGAAGCGCAGTCCAGGACGGCACAAAACTAGGTGGGGTGATGAAGTTAGGAAATTCGCAGGTGCAAGTTGGAATCAGGTAGCGCAAGACAGGGTTAATTGGAGATTGCAGGGAGAGGCCTTCGTCCTGCAGTGGACATATATATAGGCTGATGATGATGATGATGACAGTCATCTTGCACGTGTCACTTCAGCTTGGCACAGAATGCACTGAACCATGCAATGCATAACGGTCGCGTGTGCTCGAAGGCCTACTTAGGCCCTTCAATGAGCGGGCCCGAGTCTGGCCCGGGCCCGGGGCTTCAAGCCAGAGCCCGGCCCGGGCCCGCGGCCTGAAGCCCGAGCCCGGCCCGGGCCCGCGGCTTTAAGCCCGGGCCCGGCCCGAGCCCGCCGATAAACGCTTCGGACGGCCCGGGCCCGTGCAGTGCTCTACTACCCACGGAAGCACCGTGAGATCGCGTAAATAGCCAAGCGTACGGCGTAGTTTTTATGAAAATAATCGTTCCGTAACACAGCAACGCAAGCTACGCCAGTGACATGTATTTGAGTGCCCATGTAATTAATAACATTCACTAGGTGCTTTCTTGTCTACTTACGAGCACTTCCTCAGTGTGAGTGTAGTCTGGCGAATACCGCTCGAAGCCCTTGAGAAGCTCACCCGCGATGATGCCCAGAGGAGGCTTTGGATAGCGCCGGTCCCACCATCCTATGAGCTCGTTGCCACATACTGCGGCCAGTGCTAGTAAGAGAAGGACCACTATACGGACGAAGGCCTTGCTCTGGAACGTACTCCTGGACAGGGCTACCCCCGCACTGCCGATCCTCCTTGCTAGTGATTCGTGAGTGGGCAGCCGACTTTCAGGCGTTATGCCAGGCACTGCTTTCTTGTGCTGGAAGAAAACGATAGACGATACCTTGTTCATTCACGTTTCTGATTTCATTGAGGCAGAAACAAGGTCCTGTGCAATGAATCAATCTCCGTTGAAATGAAGAGTCGCGGAAATGAGAAAATGTAGGCCCGAGCCACCCAGCTCAAATGTTTATACAAAAAGCATTGCATACCCTTATCAGTCAAAGAACAGGCTTTGGAATCTTAATTACGAGTGCGATAAAACAAGCCTATATCCTTGCGAATACCAGTCGCGTATTCTTCTCAGATAAAACTGTGTGCAAATTACCTATACGACAATAAAGTACACTGAGAAACATGTCACAACATTGCAGTATACTTCACTGCACGAAGAGGAACTACCCGATACTTTCACTGCAAGTTAAGCACGAAGCTCACCTTTCGAAACCAGAGAACCATGATCCTGCTTTTCTCGGAGAGGTAGAAATGGTGCAGTAGTTTCGAATGTTACTGGCCTGCAATACTGCGCATTAAAATATCTGACAGAATGCTTGATGGCTCTTGGCTCGTGTACTTTGAGGAGAGCTCTTTAAGTTGTTCCAAGTTGCGTGCGCTGGCACGTGTGCTACTAGTGATGATGATGATGATGCCTCAACACATGGCACAACCCACTGAGGGGGATAGGCCACGTACCGGGTGGTATTATGATTGAAATTTAAAATAAATTAATTTATAAATACATAAGTATAAGTGATGATCACGCGAAGAGAAGAAAAGAAAGAAGTTTGTCGTGGAATGTCTCTGAAAACTAAGCAATCTTTTTGTAATTTTTCACTATTACCTTCCATGTGACATTCAATAACAAAAGAGGAGCACTTTTTGACAGGGGAACATGATTTACGGGAAGAAAAACATTGGAGTGCTATTCTAAATAATGTATTTTGTGTGACTGAAAACGACGATGTAGTAGCGCAAAGGGAAAAGACAAGGTGACGATTGAATGATGATAATAATTATACCTTGCGAAGATTCGTATGTAGCGAAACCAGCACTGTACCCTCGGGAGGCGTTGCATGATTCAGAATTGATGTCCTGCATTCATCATTTCAGTTAGCGCTTCATTTCGGCTGCATGTTTTATTTTTACAACGACCACCAAAATTATTTTAAGGACCTGGTGGTCCACTTCTCGTGAAAAAAAAAGACATCTACCCAAAACAGCAGTCGTCAAGGTAATATAACTAATTTCAGTTTGTTGCGTTTCTTGTATATGACTCTTGAAGGTGTTTTTTCTTTGATTATTTGACCAATGTAGGCCTCCCAGAATGTGTTACTTGCCTTGTTACAGGTCGCGCGGGCCATTTTACAATTTTATTTTACAGTAGGTGGACATAGACTTGATCAAGGAGTTTTTCAATTACTCCAAGACTTTCAACGTCTTATTGTGCTACACTAGTGTTATTAACCACGCATTGTTTTGTTTTTATTTATCCATACATAACGTAAAGTCAGCCTCTCTATATGGCTTTCATAGATTATGAAAAGGTATTTGATTCAGTAGAGATACCAGCAGTCATAGAGGCATTGCGTAATCAAGGAGTACAGGAGGCATACGTGGATATCTTAGCTAACATCTACAAGGATTCCACAGCTACCTTGATTCTCCACAAGTAGAAAGATACCTATCACGAAAGGGGTGAGACAAGGAGACACAATCTCTCCAATGCTATTCACTGCATGCTTAGAAGAAGTATTCAAGCTCTTAGACTGGGAAGGCTTAGGAGTGAGGATCAACGGCGAATATCTAAGCAACCTTCGGTTTGCAGATGACATTGTCCTATTCAGCAACAATGGAGACGAACTACAACAAATGATTGAGGACCTTAATCGAGAAAGTGCAAGAATTGGGTTGAAGATGAATATGCAGAAGACAAAGATAATGTTCCATAGCCTGGCAAGGGAACAAGAATTCAGGATCGCCAGTCAGCCTCTAGAGTCTGTAAAGGAGTACGTTTATCTAGGTCAATTACTCACAGGGGACCCTGATCACGAGAAAGAAATTTGCAGAAGAATAAAATTGGGTTGGAGTGCATACGGCAGGCATTACCAAATCCTGACTGGGAGCCTACCAATGTCGTTGAAAAGAAAAGTGTAGAATCATTGCATTCTACCGGTGCTAACATATGGGGCAGAAACTTGGAGGTTAACAAAGAAGCTCGAGAAGAAGTTAAGGACCGCACAAAGAGCGATGGAACGAAAAATCTTAGGAGTAACGTTAAGAGACAGGAAGAGAGTGGTGTGGATCAGAGAACAAATGGGGGTAGACGATATTCTAGTTGACATTAAGCGGAAGAAATGGAGCTGGACAGGCCATGTAATGCGTAGGATGGATAACCGGTGGACCATTAGGGCTACAGAATGGATACCAAGAGAAGGGAAGCGCAGTCGAGGAGGGCAGAAAGTCAGGTTGGATGATGAGGTTAGGAAATTCGCAGGCGCAAGTTGGAATACGCTAGCGCAAGACAGGGGTAATTGGAGATCGCAGGGAGGGAGAGGCCTTCGTCCTGCAGTGGACATAAATATAGGCTCATGATGATGATGATGATGAACGTAAAATTCTTTCATCCTATATGGCTTTTTTTTAATATAACTTTGAGGGGCGGGCTGTAGCCGCACGTTAGCAGTCAGCAAGAACTCAAACGACACTCCCTTGCTAGTAAATTATTCTTTCACCATATGCAAGAAATACGGAATCAATTAAAGTGTGCCGTGAAATGACTTGGCTGTTCCAGTGAAGTCTTTCATACTGTATTTTTACGTCAGGAAATAGTTTAATTGAATATAAATGCATTTTGCTGTGGAATTTCAGCATTCTTTCACTCAATAGAGCTAAATAGGAAATGCGTTTGATACTGCATTATTTATTCCTGCAAGGAACACGACGCCTAAACCCATTGTTTAACAAGTTAGTAAAGGGTCGGTGATAGTTGCATTTATGAATATTGCGCTAATATTGAAGTTAGACTAGTAAACGCTATCGGTTATATCGAATCTTCATTTTTTTCCTAATATTCTTGAGGCAGTCATTCAGAGAAACACGTGACATATTATCAACGTTAAATAGCCTGAAGCTGACGCTCTTTCGTGCTGTTTCCATGAGGAACCCTTGTCAATTCTCCTAGTGAATACGTACCACTGCTGCTGCTGCGCAACAACAACGAAAAAACAACAAATAACTACTACTACTACTACTACTACTACTACTACTACTACTACAAGAACACCGACGATGCGAATGATGACGGCCCCGAGCGATATATGTTCCCGCCACTTTACCATACTAATAAAAGGAAACTCCGCCATTTCTTTTCGCAACATTGACCTGGATCTCACAAATCCTGTTATACTGTTATCTGGAGCTTCGACTTACGGGTACAAACACAAGGATATCTACACCACCAAACATTTTTTTTCACTGATACCAAAGGAATTGCCAAGCTAAATCTGCTTCCTCTATCATTAATAGTATTTTTCAATAACGTCACTAATTGTGTTGCGTCTGTCACATCTACCAGTTCTATCAAACGCATTTACCTAGTTCTCGCAAGTTTGCAAGGAAAATTGAACTCTTATATTCATTAGGCCTTCCACAACCGAGTCTTGCCTAATCCCCAACCGTTGGTTGGAGCCATATTTTATGAGCATAAAAGCACCAGAAAATAGACATACTGCGCTATATTTTATTATGTATTCCTTCGTTTTGTGTAGTGTCTCTATTGACCGAAACCACGAACTCATTTCCAGCTCGATGTAGACTGGCAAAGGTGGCGTCCTACTGCGCTGGCTTTGACTAACACTGATCGGGGTACTCACATTCGGAAACTTTCATTCGAGCTTCCAGGGTGACGCAATGAGGACATCGCAGTCGAACCCATCGGCTGTCCTTCTTTGGCTACACTCGGGCTACAACACTCACCAAGTTACTTTTGCTTTTTAGTATATTAAGCGTAGTGAACATACAGAAATTCTTATGTCAAGTTCGGTTTCCACACTGCTTTTTTATATACAGAGGATAGACGCAAACATAAATTCCGGATAGAGCTTGAATATGGAGTAACATTTGCGGAGTGTTTCGCACGAACGCACAGTTTCAGCTGCTTACAGGGACACGCTGTGAAGACAATGATGTTTCGCCTAGCCAGCTCTCATTGGTCACCGTTTACATTCGTCCGCTACCTGAGTCGCTGCGTTGCGCAATGTTACGGACCCAGAAATGTAGTCAGCTCTTGATAGACGTGTAGAAGTACAGAAGCAGGATATCGGTGACGGCCAGGGCGATGATAGTAACCTGGCCGATCTTCACGACGAGCTTCTTGTGATGGGTGGTCATCTTGAGCCTCAGCAAAGCCATGATGATCAGGCGAGATTGTCGTTCTTTGCCGCCTCCACGCACTCACCGGCGCAGGTAATGGCCGCGCTATAGGCTTGAGGGACGACGACTGCGCAGCAGGCGGGTTTTCCTGACAGTGGCTGTTGGCAGGCCGTTTCGTGATTGTTGCAGTTGCTGTTGATGCCGCTGGACCCTTGAAACATGGCACGTGCCTAACAAACGCACTTGCCAGGAATTGAGAAATCGAATGACTAGCACGAAATAAAGCAGCTGTCACAAAATAACTAAAAAACTTTCTTGCTCTGCAGTAATCGAGAGTAGATGTAAGCATGAAATGGCTGCCATGTGATGTCTTTTGTAGCCTGTGGTGCCGCCGCCTTCAACCGCCTTTCTCCTTGCAGCAGTCCAACGCGCTCAGCATCTGTCGCCACTTTTTCTTCTTGTCGCATCGAAGTGGTCGGCTGCAAATGTGCGGCCTTAGGTCCCTTGTGTCTGGCTTTTGAACGTCGCTATTGGAAATTACAAATAAAACTTCAACGTACTAGAAGTTACTGCTCGAGTCGTGAAGAAACATTAGGCAGAACTCCGAAGCAATATTTTTGTAACTTGATTGGAGAGCCTATGTAATGCGGTCCTGTACAAAGGGTTGGGGGCCAGATACCGCTTTTTCTTAAGTTTTGACTGGTTGCCCGGATGATCTCGCTTTGTTCTCTCTGTACTAGCGACAATGATCTCATTTTGAAAGCCCGGATAACGGCTCTGGCTTATGGCTCAAGGTCACTTACGCGTCGCCGACAACGGGAGCTAAAAGCATTCAAAACTTAAATAAAAGACCGCATATCCACGGGGTGAATGATGATGAGTGGGCGAAGCTCCGGAGGGAATCATCGGTAAACCGTGAATCTTCCGTGTAATTCGCCCAGTCTCGCCGCACTAATTCGAACGATTGACTTCCACCAATGACACGCACCATATGTGACGTCATTCCTATTTTATAACAGCGCCATTCATTATAATTGCACAAACGCGTTAGAAACGTGCAGTACTCTCTAGTAAGGGTGAGAGGCCACAGCGTCTTACGCAGCCGTTTACACATGCCAGAACGTGCACCGCGTTTGCCGACGCCAACACATGACTGCTGAGAGAGTATAACCCCCGTATTCATAAACGCTCCTCGACTTGAACTTGACTTGCCACCGCCTTCAACGCGTTTCCAACGCGCTGCCCAAGGCGGTGGCAAGTCAAGTTCAAGTCGAGGAGCGTTTATGAATACGGGGGTAAGGCGGAGAGGCCACAGCGTCTTACACCAGCTTCTTACACGGGCCGTAACGCGCTAGCACAAACGCGTTAGAAACGCGCAGTCTTTCGTTAATGTTGGGTATTTATTGTCATCGTGGTGCGTGTGTCCATGTGCGCTTCGTGGCGTAGTGGTTAGCGCCGCGCGTTCGGAAGCGAGGGGTCCCTGGATTGATTCCGCGCTACGGACACAACTTTGGGATTTTTTTTTCATAAAAGCATACGTGGCTACCTACTTCTACGACGACGACTACTACTACTACTACATACTACAGAGGAGGAGGGACAGACCCACACCCTAAGGAGCTTCGCCCCTAAAAAGCAATACACTTATGACGTTTGTACCAGTGTTTCAAAATAAGCAATACTTAGAAGTAGGCACGACAAAGAAGAAGTCGGGCAGCATAGCAACGTGTACCTGGTGTATTATTTAATAAAGTTATGAAGTGTACCGCAAATGCTCTAGATTGAATCTGAGGTAGGAAACAGCGTCATGTGTAGAGAGGCCCCTGTGTCTAGCGCCTAAGTGCCATTCAGCTTACGATCAAATAACTATACCGACGCGTCCGCAAGAAGGCACAGTTTGCGATCCCTACTCTTGCCTCGAACTATGCTCAGAAGTAGCCTAATGATTTTGACCTGCTTTAATATAAATTATGCGGAAAAAACTGTGGCTACTAGCATCTATATTGAAAAAAAGGTTATACTGTTTGTAATCTTCTCTAAGGTGGTGGTATTAACATGAATCCAGAATAAAGAGCTATCCGCATACGTAATCAGCAATCCTAAAGCGTAATTCACGAATGTTGTTGTTGTCGTGGCCTCGATACAATGATGATCTTGTGGTCGTTTACATAAGGCACGTACCCACGAGGGGGGAATGGCCAAAATTGATAGTGGAAACAATACGCAATGATTTGCTTCCTCCGCATGTACCGTTAAGCAATACATTACCTCATGACTCATCCCTACCACGTGCATAAAAATTAAAATATTCAGTTTAATTACATGCATGCTGTATGAGACGTTATCCTTCATTACCAAGTTCGGTAAGCTGTGATTGGAAAACAAAAACACTAACCTAAATTGAGTATTTGGTTTCCTACTTCGCCTAGCTCATTTCTTGCAATCAAAAAGTCATACACTTCTAAAGTTGTTCACTCAAACAGGCATTAATTAATTCACATAAATTAAGTATTAAATGCGAAGCATTTCTTGGCGAACATTTGCTACTTTGACAGTATCTATCTATATATCTATCTATCTATCTATCTAGCCGCCTATGTCTTTAGGCTCTCATGGTCGTTTCGTTAACTTGGTATGTATCGAAATTGGCATACTATAACAAGAGTATCTCACGAACATAAAAGATATGTCATGACATGAATATCATGACATGCGTGTCATGTAGGTCATGAAACAGCCGCCTACGTCTTGGTGCTCTCATAGTCGTTTCGTTAACTTGGTAGGTACCAAAATTATCATATAGTAAGACAGGAGTGTATGACAAACATAAGTGATAGGTCATGACATAAATGTCATGACATGTGTGTCATGTAGGTCATGACAATGACCCGGCGACAAACGATTAACACCCAAAAACCACTGAAATGGGTTCGGACGTGGGTACTAAGTGAAGGAAACACTAAAGTATGCTGGTAGAAGTCATAGTCATAAACATGACTCAGCAAAAATGACAATGGTTCAGTAAAAAAATGATAAGCACTCAAAAACCACAGGAATGGGTTCGGACGTGGGCACTAAGTTAAGGAAACACTTAAGGATGATGGTAGAATTCATAGTCATGACCATGACTGAGCAAAAATTACAATGACTCAGCGGAAAAAGATTAACACCTAAAAACACTGAAATTGGTTCGGACGTGGGTTTTATGTGAAGGAAACACTAAAGGATGGTGGTATAAGTCATAGTCATGAGCAGGACTTAACAAGAATGACAATGACTCAGGAAAAAAAAAAGATTAACACTCAAAAACCACTGTAATGGGTTCGGACGTGGGCACCAAGTGAAGGAAAAGGCGAAATCTTGATGGTCGAAGTCATTGTCATGACCATGATACAGGCTTTCGCCGTAAGGTCTCTTAGGTGTAGCTAAAGTCTTGAGGACTCATGACATGAATGTCATGACATGCGTGTCATGTAGGTCATGAAAGAGCCGCCTAAGTCTTGGAGCTCTCATGGTCGTTTTCTTAACTTTTCAGGCTCCCCGCACACTGCTTCGCATAATATCGATTCCCACAGGGCGTGGGATCAGCCGGCTTTTTTTATTGACCAAAAGCCCTAGTGTTTGTGTATGTTTGTAGGGTGCATGCCGCCCTGGTCAAGTCCTTAAATAACTTTTTTTCCACGCCCCAAACATCTTTGCTTTTAACAAGAAAAAAAGATATTGTGTGATTTGATTTGGTCACCGAGAGTACATTAGCATGTTATTTTTAAAAGATTCTCAGTTCTTCTCCCATCAAGACGAACAAAGAAAGGTAATGGAAGCTCAAAATGTCAGTCCTGCTATATGATAGGCAACAACAACAGTCCTGCTGTTTGCAGGTCGTGTTGCTCACATGATGAATGTTCCAGATAACATGAGCAGAAAAAAAATTGACTAATACGAAATACAATAACCAGAAAGAAAACTGGGAATAAATCATCATCAACTCCGGATGACTAACGAATGGTCTGAATGATCACAGAATGTCTATAAGAGCTGATTGGTGTTAGTATAACAGCATTCTTCCTGGGTCGTATTGCGTCCCCGCTTTTGTTACCGGGTGATTAGGAATCTAAACTCATATTTTTGGCTCTGTCAAGCAAGGTCCCGGCTGCTAATTGTGCGGTGGCGCAGCAGCCACAATGATACACATTTGCAAGATCATCAGTATATTTGCATTCATTGCACTGCCAGGCGCAATGTCTGGTGCGTTGTGCACTGTCTGTTGAACTGGTCTTCCTAATCTTAAACAATATATTATTAACATATGCACACGATGCTTGAATCAATGAATGACGGCCTCAACGTGCTTGCAAAATTCCCAAGCGGACGTTGTGCACGGAGAGAGTCAATGCGAAAAGCATGGCCGTACCACGGCCGCTGGATAAAAAAAAAAGGTGCGGCCTGCCGCGTGCATCGAAAACGGTGTTATCCGCCGCGGCGCCACACACCGGGGGGCTGTTGTCTGGCATCCGCATAGCAAATGCGTCAGGAACGCGCTTGGAACGCCGTCGCGCGTGCAGTCCGACGCGTTCCGACCCCGTCAGCTAGCGCCGTTCGGCCCAGTGAAGCGGCCGACAATGCAACTACGACCTTCACGTCACGGCCGGACACGAATCTCCTCCGCGCTCCCTTAAGGGAGCGCGGTGGGTGGAGTCGAGTCCGGCCGTGGTCACGTTCGCTCCCATAGCAGCGCGCCCGACGCGGCAGGCCGCAGCTTTTTTTTTATCCAGCGGCCGTGGCCGTACTAACGACTGGGGTTAGTCCAAAAGTAATTTGCGCTCTCCATCCGTGATGCGAGACAAGGGCTCTTATGGGCCCACAGCAAAATGGGATCTGTGTGGGAGCAGCCAGAGTAGGAATCTTTAATAACGACATCTGACTAGACGTTTTTATTAGGTCACAGTTTTTTTATTTAACCACTGCTGAGTTGCTTTGTGTCCTTCGATCGTCGCTCGCGTGTGTATAGCGTTTATTTCGCACGAACCTTTGCGCCAGAGGCCCTGTGAACAGTGAATCATCAGTCATACATACGCATGCAAGTACCTTCTACTGGGTGCCTCATAAAAACGAAGGTGTACCACTCGATGTTGTCTACAACAACTTTGTCCTAAACCACGCGCACGGCATTGCAACACGTCTAGTATTGCCATCAAGATGCCATTACTTCAGGTTTTGTGTCAAATGCTGCCCATTGAAGCAGTGAAGAAGATGAAGATCAGCGGGCGCTGGAGAGCACGTGCTCTTTTTTTTTCGCCTCTCGCACCAACCTTCGACACAAGCTACAACCTCTTCACGCCCTCTCCCAGAGCATCCTGGACAGATCACGTCATTATGGAAGGAAAAGCCGGTCGCAACGTCGGGCTAAGCGCCGCCGAAGGTGAGGCCCAAGCAAAGCGTATTCTCGATTTCAACGATCCGGCCCAGAAGACGCCCACGGTCGCCCCAGCGGATGGAAGTCAGGCAAGATACAGGGATTCTAACGAATCACGCGCCGTAGGCTTAGCTCCGAAAAATCTTAGCCCCGGAGGACACTCGGAAGCCGCTGCTCGTTCACCCATCCTCCGTGGTGGTGGGACAGCCGCCAACCAAGACGCGCACTGCGCAGCGACTCCAGAACATTCAAGGCAGAGCAAGAAACGCCGTGGGCGTTCAACTTCAAAGGCTTCTATGCCGACATCGAACAAGCAACCGAACGCAGCCAAGGTCCGGAAGCATTCGGCGCAGCCGTCTTCGGCAGTGACGCCCGTAAGAGCGCCAGAGCCTCAAGATGCTGCCGGACCACCACCCAACACTGCGGTAACGGCGACCAAGCCCAAGACTAAGCGTGGTAATTCTGGGTGAGTTTCAGTGATATTGAAGTGCTTATTAGGATGATAGATGTACTTAGGCAAGTTCGTAATATGCCTCATAAACTAAAGTGGAAGCAACACCACAGAAGAAAATAATATATGCAATAAAGGGGCGAATACTGATGACGTCGTTTTATTTCCGATATATCTTATTTTACAAGCAGTCAGTTCTAAGGGCGTATATCCAAGTAAAAAAAAATATCTGAATCAAGACAAAAAAGAACGTCTGATGAACAAAAGAGCGCAAGCCCTTTGCAGCCTCCCATTCAGAACGAAACTTCCTATATTGCCTTGATCTTATGCTGTGATGTTTTGCTAGTGTTGTCGTGCAACATTAAAGAGGAATTGTTCACCGCTGGAGTTGACAAATATGACCTAATAGCAGGTCATGAGCATGTCGCATAATGGGTAGTGTAGATAAGTCGTAGATGATAAAGTAGCAGAATGAGTGTCGATATAAAAAGAAGCGCACGCGTGTACGCCAGAAGATTATTAGGTATAATAAAGAACTAATGTTGACGATCACATTGGCCTAAACATGAAAAAATTGTACAATCTTTCCAGAGATTGTAAAGGTGTCCGCGACAGTAATTGCGACAGTAACCTAGCTACTTTCCAACTACCCTGTAGGCTTCTATGCAAGGTCGCTTGCTAAAGGTAACTTTGAATATTAGCTAGCGCTGCTCGTTCTCTGTGCTTGAAGAGGCGATTTTGCTGAGAAAAAATTCAGCAGCAGCCATTTCAGGATCAATGTCGACATGAATTCCACCAGCATTGAAGCAATCCAGCGATACACCGTATTGCCACCACCCCAACGCGTCATTTATGAGACGTGCACTCCCGACGGGCTCCTCTGTCGCGCTTCCCTTAATTGAACTGCGGCGCATACCCAGCCACTCAAGTCGCGTGGCGTGAAAGGGAAACGGTTAGATTCGGACATAGATAGATCGATCGATAGATAGATAGATAGATAGATAGATAGATAGATAGGATAATAGATAGACAGATAGATAGATAGACAGATAGATAGATAGATAGATAGATATATAGATAGACAGACAGACAGAGACATAGATAGATAGATAGATAGATAGATAGATAGATAGATAGATAGATAATAGATAGATAGATAGATAGATAGATAGATAGATAGATAGATAGATAGATAGATAGATAGATAGATAGATGCTGGAAAGTGTGTGAAGTAACCTAAGAGTGCTGACCCACATAAAGTTAAACCACGCATTCAGGTTATACACGAGGTAGAGCATTGTTTCTTTTCTGTATGCATCTAGCGCTTTTCCTGAAGGGTATATCTGTTCGTTGCAGGCACAAGCCAAAATCTAAGAAGCGTATCACCGCCAAAGCACGCGTAATCGAAGCGCCAAATGCTGTAGCCGAAGCAGAGAAGGTCGATTCACGTGTTTCACAGAGAAAAGGCAGCAGTTGGTCGGCATCGACAAGCCCGGCAATCCCAACGGCAATGCACGATGTAGGTCCGGTAGAAAACTCGCAAACATGCGCAATCGGCGTCACGCCGATGACGTCAACAAATACATCGGACAGGTCCACTTCCGAAGGAACCCCAGGCGTTGCACCGAAGTCGCAAGACTCCCAGGTTACTGTGGGAACAAGCGGTGGCCATGACCAACCAGCTGTAGCTTCGGTGACGCCGGGAAATGAGGGGACAGCGGTTGCAGGTAAGGATCCTCGTGTAACTTCATTGCCTCAATATGACGATTCGGGCATTATATCAACGGTGAGAGAAGCTGGCTTCTCTTCAAGGAGCTCTAACCCACACTCACTTTCCTGACTAACATAAAAGGTTTTTTTCACTCGCATGCAGGCAGTATTTGAGCGGTGATTCTAACGCTATACCAGCTGAGCGGCTATATTTTCTTTTCAAAAGAAGAAATGCTTACCTTTAATCAAGGGCTTGGAAGAGAATTTCTGGCTAAGTCAAAGTACCCCTATCTAATTTTATAACAATCTCTACTGTAACTAAGCGCATCTACCACGGAGTGGGCTCTTATAAACTAGAAAAGGTGCCGTACATTTTCAAACCCTTTTACAAAGCAATCAGGGATAGTATGGAAATTTCTAACTGATTACAAAGATTAATGTATTAGCGGTCGGGTACACATATTGTTTTCTTGTGGTAGTGCTACACATCTTGATCAATACGAATTGGTCTTCGCACAGTAGTCATCTTGCAAAGGAAAACAGTTAAACTTTCAACATACAAAAGTAATTTTCAAGAGCTTTTAAATTAAATTGTAGGGATTTGCGTGCAAAAACCACGATCTGATTATGAGGCACGCCGTAGACGTGGGGGACTCCGGAAAGTTGGACCACCTGGGGTTCTTTAACGTGCACCTAAATCTAATTACATGGGTATGTCCGCATTTCGCCCCCATCGAAATGCGGCCGCCGTGGCCGGGATCCGATCCCGCGACGTCGTGCTCAGCAGCCCAACACCATAGCCACTGAGCAACCACGGCGGGTTCCAAGAGCTTTTTTGAGGTGCCATACGCTTGGCCAATGTCTTACACAAGCATATAAAAATAACGCCTGCATTTATCTACAGAGAATACCGGATTTGATAGGTTTGCTTACGATGAGTTTTATCCGAATGTGCATGAAAAAGAGGGACGCTGACTGCGAGTTGAACAGCAGAATTACTTAAGAAAGTCAAATTCACTCTGATACAATCATATTGAAGGAGCACTCATGCACTCAGCGCCGTGTTTGATAAAAAAATGCCTCGGATTAATCACATGTTGCCTTAAACAAAAAGACTTCATTCTGATCCGTAAAACGTCGCTTGCTGTTCAGCGCGTTGTCCTGTCATCACATGTCATCACATCACTTGCCACGTGATATGTGACATCATGATCTGTCACATCAACGAGCACGCACGAGGGTAAATTTTAAATTGAAAAGGACTTCGTTCCGATGGATAAAACGTCACTTCCTCTCAGTGCGTGGTCCTGTCATGTCGGTGTGTCCTTCATATTTCGTCATTTGCGCTATTCAACTAACGAAGTCTCCTTGTCGGCACACTGGTTTTTGCCTGAGACGTTCCTTTTTCACTGTTGATCCCTTCAGGTCTCCATCATCTTCCTGCGAACCACTCTTGTGGGTAGATTATGGGCCATAAAGTAACATGACAGATTGACATTCAACAGAAAGGAGTTACCTGTAACGCGATAAAAGAGGACTCAATAGAGAATTTTCTATTAGCGAACGCAAGCATCGAGCGTGTTTCAGAACCCAAAGCCTCCTTTGTGTTTTCTGGGACCCAAGCATCCGTCTTGTGCGCACGAGGGGAACACTAGCCTCTTCCGTTGTCTAATTTATTTTATTTGCTGGGCAAGGAATACTTTATCAATTATTTTGCGCCAACCAATAGAAAAGAAATAAAATTTCTGCTACATACTACGCCACATTGGTTGTGCGCTTAACGAACTGAGGGCCACATTTAAAATGAGCAATGTTATAGTGCTATATTTATATATATATACAATGGGCATGACCAAACCCTTTTTCAGCTACTGCTGCCCGTCCTGATGACAGAGACCCAAATATCAAGGGGGCTACCACAGCTGAAAAGTCTGCAACACCGGTAAGTAGTGGCGAAATCTTGTACCTTGTTTTAATTGTAACCATGCAGTGTAATCAGGCGCGGATCCAGGGGGGATGTCCGGATGTCCTGACCCCCCCCCCCCCCCCTCAGATTTCTGTATCGCCCCCTCGCTGACCGGGGGATGGCCCTGTCGCAAAAAAAAAACATGGCCACCAGCATTCTTCAAAAGTATTTTTGGCGAGTACCAGTGGGATCAGCCATGTAGAAGTAAAGCTAGCTCGCTCACACGCTTAGTTGTATTCCGTAGGAGTTTGGTGTCGCGACGTTGCCATAGTTATTTTTTCTCATGAACACCTTGGACCTCCTGGCGCTTGCCGTGCCTTACTCGTCCCGTCGGTGACGTCGAATGAACGAGGGGACGGCCCTTTTGCCAAGCACGCGGAGGTCTGCTCGAGCGCCTTCGTGCCTGATTAACTTAGTTTCCCCTTGCGGTGTCAAGGGTTGCCTCATTGGCAGTCATCGGTTCCGCGACCAACCTGCTTAATGAAAGAGATCTCTCGCTGAAGTGTTCATATATAAATAATAACAACTAACAGCTAAACTATAAGAACTACGCGTAGGCAACGTTTTTTAACTGTAGCACTCATTGTGATCACAGTTACACGTTGACAATATCCAGTACGGGCACAGTACCGTTCGTACGCTACAAGTTTTTCATTGTAACTTCGCAGTTTTATTGTCGTAAATTAAGCATAGGAGGCTCAAATCCGCCGCGGATACGTTTATCTGAGTGGGCGTTCTTGCGGAGCGGGGCGAAGCCTCGAGCCGCGGCTGCGAAGTGGGGGAGCGTGACGTCAGCGGCCAACGCCAGCGCGCGGGCCTAGGATGGCGTCGCGTGGTTAGAGAAACGGGAGCAGATGCGCGCCTTGTGTAAAAGGATGACGTCGCGTGGGAAACAAAACATGAAGACGCTGGCTCGCGCTCTCGGCTACTACGCCACATCGTTATTCTTGTAGGTGGCGGCGTGAGTGTTCATACGCGGTGATTCGCATATCGTAAACAACCAGCGTAGTGGTTGCCGCATTGGAGCGGAGCGTTACCTCCAAAGCAAACGAAGGTGTCTCAGCCGAACACAAAGAATTTTCTTAAGGAAATCAAGGTGTCCCAACAGAACTCCAAAGACGGACCCGTGCTTCAGCATTTATAATGAACCAGCAAAAATCATCCCAAATTTTATTTTAAAAAACAATACAGGCTAGATATACCGGGTATTCAAAATTAAGCTTTATGGCTTTCTTAAAATTATGCACTGGGAGGCACATGCAGACCACCTGCCAAATAAGTTATTTGGCCAGGGGGACACGAAGTGAGATGATAATTATCGCTGTCAGCAGCCCAATTAACCAAAATTGAATAATTAACTTTTTATTGACTGCAGTAAGTGTGTATGTCTGTATTCAAAAGTTAGAGGCAGTCGTGTTTCTACACAGTTTTATTGGAGGAATTCTTCTAGCGTGTCTGTGCTCCGAGAAATCCAACTCCAAATTTTAATTGTCGTTCGCATGATTACGCATGCAAGAGAGTGAGGATCGGTGCAAAGCTCTTCCTGATGTGACGTGGCTGTTGCATTCGGCGTTTAGTCTGACAACGGGATGGAGGCATTGGAAAAGATAGTAACTGTCCACCTTCCCCTCACGGCTGGCGAAATGAAAAAAAAATCTATGAGCCCGTAACCGCTGTCGTAACACGCGACCGCGCAGCCTGTAAAGATGGCGGCAGCTGCCATGCCGAGATAATGGCGCGAGCGGAGAAGCCGGAGGGCAGTACGCGTGCGTAATGGTGACTAGACGACCGGGCATGGTCCTTGTCTGGGCTACGCAAATAAAGTGACGGCTGATTTCCAAGTACTGTAAGTTTTATTGAAATCAAGAGCAACAACTGCACCATCAACAGCAGAAACCTTTTTAGCTATGCTAACCAATATTTCATACTGCTGCTTTAAGTTTGGTGTTGTCATGCACAAATGTAATGACAACACTTCACCCATGAAGATGTCAATGCCCTAAAAATGTCCAAAATGCCTCCCTTCCGCAGCAACGCAAAGCATATATATAAACCGCTCTCGCGTCGACTCGATTATTCTGCGCAGTAGGACAATTGAAATTTGGCGTCGGATATCTCGGAGCACGGTCACGCTAGAATAATTCTTCCGACTGATACTGTGTAGAAACTCGACTGTCTTTAAGTTTTCAATA
The DNA here is from genome assembly GCF_013339745.2 of Dermacentor silvarum. Lineage (NCBI taxonomy): Eukaryota > Metazoa > Arthropoda > Arachnida > Ixodida > Ixodidae > Dermacentor > Dermacentor silvarum. The sequence goes on along the minus strand of NC_051162.1, from coordinate 102,747,086 downwards.
CAAACATACCCACTTACTGCAGCCAACAAAAAAATTATTGTTCAATTTTAGTTAATTGGGCTGCTGACAGCGATAATTATCATCTAAATTTGTGCCCCCCTAGCCACATAACTTATTTGCACAGGTGGTCTTCGCATGCCTCCCAGTGCCTAATTTTAGGAAAACCATAAAGCTTAGTTTTGAACACCCTGTATTATCAGGCGCAGCCGCCAAGCACATGGCTGTATTGGGTAACGCCCTTTTCCTATAAGCTCGGAGAAACCGATACCTGACTTCGCTACAGGTCTTCTTCCTCTTTTTGGGGTTTTACGTGCCAAAACCAGTTCTGATTATGAGGCACGCCGTAGTGGAAGGCTCCGGATTAATTTTGACCACCTGGGGTTCTTTAACCTGCACTACAACGCAAGCACACGGGCGTTTTTGCATTTCGCCTCCATCGAAATGCGGCCGCCGTGGCCGGGATTTGATCCCGCGATCTCGTGCTCAACGCCTGAGCTGACTGAGCCACCACGGAGGGCTACAGGTGTTGCTCTAGCCGTATAAAAAGCGGGTTTATCGTGAGCAAAAACGGTAAATTTCGGTAAATAAGAAAGGCTACTACCATCATCATCATCATCATCATTGACAGAAGCTGACCCCCCTCTCAGAAAAAACCTGGATCCGCCCCTGAGTGTAATCAGCAACAAGGCATAGACTGAGAGCTGTAGTCTCAGACTTCCTTACTCTCTTCTCTTTGTCTCTTTGGTGTCTTCCCACCTGTTTATTTCGCCTTTTTTTTTCTTTGTCCCTACTGCAACCCATTGACTTTTCTTGTTGTTGAAATACTCGTCAGCCGCTTCACCATTCCAGCAACCATTACGCTACTTTTCTTTTCGCTTTTTATACGTATTTCCGAAAGTTTTCTGAAAGAACAGAAGAGAAAAAATTATGCAGACACAACGAAAATCTTAGAAATCATGCGAAGCGAACGTTTTCTTAAAAGTGTAATTACATGCTATAAACTTGCCCATTTCATTGCTGTGTCTTTGGTGTAAAAAAAAAAAAAAACTGGGGCGCGCGCATGCAATATCGTGTACCCGGACTACGCAATGTAGCACCCACGCCGTGATCATCTGACAGAGCTACTTCGCGTTTGCACGATCGAAGTATGCCTGCAATTGTCGCCTAATGGCTGTAGCATCGAACTGCTGGGCTTGGGCGCAGTTTTTGAATCCAACCATCGCGCACCTAATTGAGTGTTTTTATGTGATTCTATTTGCGAATACAGCGAAAGCTCCCAGCAGTCACGGTCAGGAAAATCCGGAACGGCCCGCAAAGAAAGATTCGCATGAATGAAGCCGGATAGAACGAATTACTGACTCACCGAGGCGCTTATTAATTTCATATTTGTTGTGGTTATTGAATGACCGGCTAATACTACGCAAAATATTGAGTACATAATGCTTCCTCAAGGCGCTTCAGGGAAAAAAAATCATTCCACTGCATTCGCAGGTACTGTGCTGAAGTGGTCGCCGTTGTCAATCAGCACCACGTCGCATTCACTTGCGATCTTGTATTTTTTTAAGTCACACCTGGCACTGAAATGATTTCCTTATACGTGTTGCGAAGATACGTACATTTCCTTCAATTGAAACTAAAGTAAGCCTTGTGCAGAGCGATTGACTACGGAGCTTATTGATTCACATATACGATAATATTGCGAAACAGTGCAATAAGATGACGCAGGAGTAGAATAACTGACATTTGCTTGAAAGAACACGTATGTGCGCTAGGTGAAAACACACACACAATCAAGTTCGGTGAAATGCGACGCCAACAAGCAACGTAACAACTTAGAATGATTAGAAATTAATTGCGCCACCTGGTAAGGTGACCACGATATCTAAACATTTCAACTTCTCATTATTAAGATTAAGCGATGATGCACTTATGCGTTCTTACCGAGTATTCTCGGAGTTAAGCTGTGTGCTCCTGGGGGTCTTATGAACGCCCGCACCCCACAGGTCGCTAACGCTGCGGATGAGGAAAGGGGGATTCCCGCAGGCGGCAAAGGGATGGAGCGAAGGGTATCACAGAGGAAGAAGACAGAAGACTCGGACAGCGCGTCCCATGGGGCCAGCTTTACCACACATCTGGAGTCTGGACGGAAGAGCCACATCAGTACCACGTTTATCTGGTCCTTCTGCCGTAAGTTGATGGAGCCTGTCTCCGAACCACATTAGATGTGATAACCTAGAAGCAGCCTTGTAAAACGGAGCAAGGAGCTTGTTGGAGAGGTGTTGCTTTTTTTTTTGCGGCAAATACGCTGTCGAACAACATAATAAAATGAAATGAGCCAGCAAGCTCGTGTCCAGAACACCGTTCGAATTGGCGTTTTCACTTTACTGGTGTGGAAACAAATGCACCTGAGGAGACGTAGGTTCGAAGCTTAATTTTAACCTCAGTGGTTCTCATTAGGGCGCACCTAAATCACAGATTAGGACAGCTTTTCGTCACTTGCCTTCTTGCTCTAGAGTCACTCTAGTCGCTGCTTGGAATTAAGCTATGTAGTCCGTTTCGCTCTATCTGGGAGAGTTCTGACTACAGAGGTAAGCCGTTGGTGCCAGAAGGAAACTTGTTCCCTTGATTTATACGCAGGCAGGATCGTGCATTAGGACTCCTTGCCTCATTTCTGAATATTTTCTTATTGGCGCACAAATGTGTAAAAATGTTTAGCAGCGGATCGACGCATGTAACGGTATGACGTGCCCCGTTTCAAGCGCTAATCATCGTCGTCACCGTCGAGCGCTCTGCCTACATACGGATGTCCTAATATGGGTGTCATTTAACTGAATTAAATGTGAACAAATTAGTTATACAAGTAATCAAATAACGTTTAAATGGGCAAGTGGGTACGTGAACCAAAGTTTAACGAAACCCGATGTGCCACATCATCAATCAATAACCAATAATTCTAATCATAGAAAGAGTAAAATGACAGCCGCATCTTTTTCACAGTAAAGACGTTTGAGCGCTCCCGAGGACCAATGCTGGAGCTTCACAAGACCTTCCAGCTTGTCAGACGTGGCGTGATACGACCAGTAACCAGCCGTCTACTTAGATTAGAACGTAATTACAAATCAAGTGCTTGACCTACGGACTAAGCGTCGCCTATGACGCGCATATGTGCTTATTCACTCGTCCTCCTTGTCTCATTACTTGCGGAAGTATTTATTTGGCTCTATAATTCATTTACGGGCCCGACCAAGCTAGCCGCAGAAATACACGCAGCTGGCTGCACTGCCCGCCACCCGCAGAACAACAAACGCCATAATGTGAGTGACACACATACATGACGCACTGGTGGGTCCAGAAGACATTGTTGTCGCATCCCCGAAATGAACGAGCAATGAGGAGCGCCGAGCGCGATGTAACAGCGCCATGGCAGTGGATTTGCGCAAAATGCGTGGGAGAGAAGAGGGCGCGGCGCCACCTCGGCGTTGCAAGAAGGCGCTAGGTAATATCGCTTTCAAGTGACTTCCGATCTGTGGCTTAGACTGTAGAAGCCACGTTAGCAGCCGCAGCCCATTATTAATGACACGTTGTTACTGCGAACTCGTCTTGGGGTTAAGTATTCAATTTCACGGTATAGCTTGTTCATGGCTGGGTGGCCCACACGCACAGCGTTCCGACGTGGAACGTACTCCTCCCGTCGCCGAATAACGTGCCACTGGCAGATCGCCGAAGACGCACTGCGAAGCGGTAAACCTTGTTATGTGTGCCCCAGTGACGCGGGCCAAATACTAACGAAAAACTTTACCATTTCTCTATTGGCCACTATAATTCCTTTTGGACAGAAGTTTAAGTTGCCGTTAAACGGGGGCAAAGCCCGTCATCCTCTGCAGTACCTACAAATAAGCATATTAAGAGCTATAGATTCCCCAGAAAAAGTTAGCACATTTTGCTGTGTCTGTCTCAAAGCAGGGGGTCCAGACAGACACGCTCGTACGAGAAACATAAGTTAAGTCTTTCTTAGTATCTGCATCGTATTGAGGTTTACAGCAGAGTGGTGAGAGCGGGCCGAAGAAGCGGGACCCCCAAAACATGCGGCGCTCTACTTGAGCGCTGCCGTGGGCGTGCGTTTAGGCGGCAGTATCGTAAACAGCAGCCCCCTGCAGCAGCGCCTCGCAAATATCTACACGCTAGAGCACTGCACGGGCTCGGGCTTACCCGAAAGCCCGGGCCCGACCCGGCCCGTGGGCCGGGCCGCGTGTTTCTATTTGCGCTCAAGCCCAGCGCTCGACCGCTGGCGCCGTCATGCGCCGCTCGCGCGTACCACGTTTCAAGGTGGTTACTGTCGTCGAGGGCACTCGAACGCAACCATATGGTTCGCATGTGCTTTTTGACCCGGGCCCGGGCCGGCCTCGGACTTTCTGGTGGTGTGCATGTAACGTGCGGCGAGTTATCCTCGCGCGTCTCGACTCTGAAAAACCTGCTGCCCCGGCGCAGCTGGAATCTAGCAGTGCTACCCCTGTGTACTTCCTTTTTATTCTTCCGTCGTATTTTGCGCTGTTTGAACAGAATGTAAAAGTCCAGAAAGACCGAAGTCAACTCAAACCAAAGGGTGCCATTGTATTCCTTACCTAAATCAATGTAGTTAAAGCTCTCAGCGCGGTGCAAGTGCATTCGCGATTGCTGATTCTTCAAAGGCGAATTGGTAAAACGATGACTGGTAAGATAAGAGAATTCGTGACGCGGCTGAAATATGGCACTGCGTCCATCCATGATTGCACGCATGTTCTCAACCCGTCACCTAGCAGCAGCGCATTACGCTGCACCATGCAGGAACGAGATGCTTTCTTCATTTACTCCATCCATGTGCTGCGCTCACGACCGGTCGTGGCTGCGCTTCGGCTATAGTGTACTGAAATACGGTTGAGTGAGATGAGCGGCTGGGGCAGCGCATCCTTTGCAGTGAGGCGCCCGACGTGGAAAAATACTGTGGCGGCGCTGCGATAGAAGTGGATTGGGCCGCATCAAGGTCGCACCGTTGGAAACTGCTGGCGATACAGCTCGGCAGGGTCATTCGTACTACTTCGCGCGCTGGTATTTGCGTTAAGACCGCTCAAATGATGTTCATAATTGCATATGACATGTATTTATGCCTTAAGAATACATTCCATTCATTCTCTTCTTTATTTTATTTTTGTTATGCCACTCACCAATTTTTTTCTGTCTCGGGCCGGGTTCGGTCCGGTTTAGAGCCGGGCTCGGACCGCGCTCGGGCCTGAGATAAAGGGGCGACGGGTCGGGCCGGGCGGGTAACGTAGATTATTTCCCGGCCCGGGCCGGGCCCGGGCTGGAAAAATCGGCCCGTGCAGTGCTCTACTACACGCCCCACTGGTGCGCTCATACACTAAAGATTTATCACTGGCGACTTTTGGGCCTGAAAAAAAAATGTCACAGTTTCGCCCTAAGGGCGAAGCAATGAATGCGATAGCAACACAGCAATGTCATACGAAGTAAGGTGAGCGGCTTTGGTAGCAATATGAATTGTAGTGAACATGAGCTGATTAAGTAAGCAGGTGTGCTGCGGCGTAAGTAGACCGACATGAAGAGAGACTCGATGACCACGAGAAGGCGCGTGTGAAACGGTGGTGTTGATGAGAAGCGCTTCCCGTGGGCAGCGCGTGCGAAGGGACACACCTGTAGCGCTGCACTGCCGATCCGGGCAGCATTGCGTGTGTAGCGTGCGTTGGAAAATGTGGCCCGACTATTACGAACTGAATGAACAAGCGTGGTGTGAGCGCGCACAAACACGAAGAGATCACACTGAATGACAGCAGACAACGACTGTCAAAACGCTGGCAGCAAGCATACGCCGCAGCGGGCGAAGGTACGTGCGGTCTATCGCTTCAACGGAAACTGAGCGGCGAATGCACTTAAAGGTCAGAGCCGTGTAGAGATAAGAGACGGTGCGAGCGAGCGACGAGCGCGGTTGTTGGCAGAGAAGTGCGCCCCCCCCCCTCCCCCCTTGCTCCCTCCGGCGCTGGCTTCCTGCTTCCTTGCTTGCGCGTGGGAGATTGAGTGCGTTCGCTCTCCGTGATAGCGCGCGTCTCCGCACGCTTCCTCTCGGGCATACGGCGCGCGGCGAAGATTTTATCTATAGGGAACCTCACGGCGACGGCGACGGCGACGGCGACGACGACGGCGACGCCGACGGCAGAAATCCGGTTCAAGTGTCCATATAATTGCTATCGCAATAAAAAGTTTTGGGCCGAGAAAAAAAAAGTTGCAATTACGCCCTAAAGGAGAAGTACCGATTGTCATGGTAAATAGATAGGTATACGAAGTAAGAATTGATAATGAGTGAGCCGAGATTGTGGGCGGCTTCGTGCGCTGTCTTTGCTCGCCCCTAGAGATTTTGTTCGCGTAATCCAAACTAATTTGATGCGAAGCATGACGCGTTGTCTCGTGTTGCCGGGCTCCTCACCAGGCCAGCGTAGTAACTGTGTGTGCTCGTGGCCAGCAAGGGAGATCTTTTCATATTAGTCTGTGCGCGCGTGATAATATGCTTATTTAGTTGATGAGCGAATGTTTACTGCAGTTTTTATGGCAGATAAAATTACAAGCCATACTGTGTGTCACAGCCTAATATATGGCCATTGTTATCAATGCTTTGTTTTTTCTTGATATTTTTTGAGCCAAACTGCTACTTTGTGCTGTCCCTCCCATCACGTTTTTCTGCGTGCGGTAGCCAACCATATGCAAGCTTTCTTTGTTCATTTATTTAGTTATTTAACACACCCTCCGGGCCAAAGGCACTAGAGAGGGGAGTGAGTTGCATGTGAAACAGAATATATATATATATATATATATATATATATATATATATATATATAGGTGAAAAGGTTGATGTAGCAAGTGGTTTTGTGTTTGTCTTTCTTAATGAGTAGCTGCTTTAACATGCACATGACAATGAAATGCAGTGAAGACATATATATATATATATATATATATATATATATATATATATTGTAGGCACATTTAACGTACTTCATCGTTCTCATTTGTCTTTCAATATATATATACCAAATAAACGAGCCAACACATAAAATTATTTTTATAGAATAGTAGCTAGGGCGTTGTTGAGCAGGTGTGATTTCTGATGGAGATTACATACTAAGGAGGCGATATAAACTCATTGTGGAGCTGAGGGTCAATGAAATATGGAGTGAGAAACGCTCAAATTAAATAACTTACGACGGGATGCAAGGGATGATAGGTCAAGATTTAACTTCGTGGAAGATATGCTTGCTGTTCTGGTGTAATCAGAAAAAAATAAAACGCGTAGAGTTATTTTGTAGCATTTCTAGTGACCGAATTAGGTTTTCGTGGCTTGGATCCCGGACGCAGGCAGCATATTCTAGTTTCGGGCGAATGAGCGTTTTGTACAAAACTAGTTTTATGGATGGAGGTACTTGTGCGAAGTTACGACGGAGGTACCCCAAAATTCAATTAGCGTTTTAATTATATACGAAATTGGGTCTGGCCAAGAAAAAAAATTATGGGGTTTTACGCGCCAAAACCACGATCCGATTATGAGGCACGCCGTAGTGGGGGACTCCGGAAATTTGGACCACCTGTGGTTCTTTAACGTGCACCTAAATCTAAGTACACGGGTGTTTTCGCATTTCGCCCCCATCGAAATGCATCCGCCGTGGTCGGGATTCGATCCCGCGACCTCGTGCTCAGCAGCCCAACACCATAGCCACTGAGCAACCATGGTGGGTAAGGCCTGGCCAAGAGAGGTTTGATGTAAGATGAATGCCAAGGTGTTCTCATGCCAAGGCATGAGAACACCGTCTACAAAGAAGTATTAGGGATGTGGTAAATGGACGAAACAGATGATGTTCGAGATATGCGCATATGCTTGCATTTCCTTATGTTAAGTTCCGTCAGCCATATTTTGCACCATTTGTTAATAGCATCAAGTTCGAATTGAAGGGTTTTGGTATCTTCAACGCAGGCTATTTCACGATAGACAACGCAATCATCGGCAAAGATGTTAATGTACGAGGAAACACACCACGTAAAGACAATAATGTAAATAAGAAAGAGCAAAGGGCCTAGTACCGTCCCTTGAGCGACCCCAGATCGGCAGTGTGATCTGAATTTACGTTATTTGCAGACACAAACTGGGAACGGTTAGTAAGAAAGATTTGTAGCCTATAGAGCAGTTTAGTGCCTATGTTAAGCTGGCGAGTTTGTAGATAAGCAATTTATAGCATATCTTGCAAATGCTTTAGAAAAATCTAGAAAAATTCCGTCAATTAGAGAACAACGATCAAACATGGCATTGATTTTGACGGAAAGATATTAGTCGGGTTTCTCAAAAATATGCTTTGCGAAAACCATGTTGCGATAGCGAAGAAAAAATGAATTTGATTCGAGAAAGTTACCAAGATTTGAAAACATAATGTGTTCAACTATTTTGCTGGTAATGCTTGTGAGGGAAATGGGCCGGTAATTTATAGGTGATTGCTTAATATTGCTTATTTGATAAGTGGAATCACCTGCCTGATCTACCATTCAGCTGGAAGAGATCCCGTGCCCAATGATTGCTGAAATGATCTAGTTAAATTAATTTAAAAATACACAATTGTGGCTTTCAAGAACTTTATGGTAATTTCATCGCAGCCTAGTGAAGAGGATTGTTTTAGTTTGTTAGTATCATTTTCAACACTGCTAGAATGAATAATTATAGGAAACATAATGGTATGTTCAGTGTATGAGAATTCTGGCAGCGAGATGTTCTGGTCATCAAAAGTGTTGCGCGTAAAAATGGTGTTAAAAACGGATGCGCATTTTTTGGAGAAATGGCACCTCCAGCGCTGTCGATAAGGTTTACTATGTTATCAGCCTTGGGATTTACAGAGCGCCAGAACTTTCATGGATCGGTTGTCAGCATAGATAGTAAGGTATTTCGTTGATAATTCTTATTAGAGTTTTCAAGGGAGGCCATGTATTTTTCGGAGGCCTGTTTGTACGATTCCCAGCGCATGTCACTAGGACGTAACTGGGCTAATTTATAAAGCCGCCTTTTTTGGTTTTCTAGACGCTTAAGAGTAACATTAAGCCATGATGCACTGTGATTTAAGATTCATCGGCGAAGCGGGTTGTTCTTGTTGATTAATTCAGCGACTTTAGCTTTAAACATGCTCCAGTTAGATTGAACACTACGGCCGCCGAAGAGGTTAAAAAATGTATCACAAAAAGTGCAAAGCTCATCGTTAATTGCCTCAAAGTTAGCGTTTTTGTAGTTTCTAATAAACTTGTATTTTTCGAAGTTTTAGGTCACGCAAGATTCATCTGAAAAATAAAAAGTAAATTATCACTTAAACTACGTTAGAAACAAAATCGGGTTCAGATGTTAGTAGCAGATCAAGAATGTTCCACACGGTTGAAATGATTGTAGCCGGTTTCGAGTCGGGCTCGGGCCGGGCTCGGGCCTAAGGTAAAGGGGTGGCGGGCCGGGCGGGGCGAGTAACGTAGATTATTTCCGGGCCCGCGTCTCGCCATAAATGTTTTGATCGGGCTCGGGCGGGCCGCCCAACGTAAAAACGGGCCCGGGCCGGGCCCGGGCTGAAAAAATCGGCCCCTGCAGTGCTCTCATTGTGACTCGCATGAGAGGCCCTTCCTAAAACCATGCTGATTATGAAAAAAGAATTTGTTAGTCTCAAGGTGTCTGTAAATCCGTGAAGCGACAATATGTTCGAGCAATTTGCAGGAAATGCATGTCAAGGAGATGGGACGATAATATTTTCTCAGGAGTTTCTGTTGCCATTTTTGAATACAGGTATAACTTTTGCCATCTTCCAGTCTGTGGGAAGGTGACCAGTCGCAAGTGACTGCCTGAATATGTGAAGGAGAATTTTGCTTGATACTGATGCGGTATTCTTTAAAATCTTTGAGTTTATACCATCTACGCCGCATGAAGAAGACATCTTAAGGTTATTTATGAGAGAAGAAAGGCCATCCAAAGTGACTTCAATAGGTCCCATGTATTGGTAGCTGAACTCTGAAACACATGGTATGTCTGCACTGTCCTCCTGTGTAAACACCGAGCTGAAAAATGAATTGAAGGCGGATGAACATTTGCTGTCTGGAACAGGCATATTGCTGCTGTTTTGTAAGGACACCTGATCGGATTCGTTGTTCCCCTTTGCTATTTTCCAAAACTTAGCTGAATTGTTTTTGAGTAGCTCTGGAAGATCATTAGAAAAATATTTCTTCTTAGCTTCACCTAAAGCTGAGCAGTACGATTTCAGATGAACTTTGTAATTCTGCCACGCAACTGATGTGCGACCTCTCTTAGCAATACTATACAAGCGTTGTTTCTTATTCCTCATGCGCTGAAGCTTTTTAGTAAACCAAGGGTTTAACTTATCATTCGTTATATTTACGAGTGGAACATACTTGTCTACTAACGCGCACAGTGTATTTTTAAACAGTATCCAGTTTTCCTCAACGGATCTACTGTAAAATGATGGCCACATCGTAGTACGCTTCTTATGTTGCAGAAAAGAACTGTTAAAGACGATGAACGGCATCCACTGCCCCTCACGTGATCCTATCATGCAGTGTGTGCTGTATTGCGTGAAAAGTGACTATCGCCCATTCGATGAACAGGTGCAACAACCGTTTCAGATGCTGGTTCATACGTGAACTGAATTTTACTTATGGGTATGTTGTTATATCCCTATTTAAAAGGTACTCCGTCAAACTGTTTTTTTAGCGAACTCGATAAGCCTTTTCCGGCCATGGCGTGAGGCTGGCGACAAATCTTCGCGGACGCGTACATTTTTTTTTTCTTCTTTTAGTTGCGCGCGCATGGAAAGCACTTTCTTCTTGATATTTAGAGTTGTAAAACTTGTTAACTTCCGTCCATTTACCCTTTTTCTTCCTGTCTATTTTTCTCTACACCACCAACGCGCGGACACGTTTCAATGCACGCAGCGCTGAACGTTTCGTTCAAGAGTGACGTGAACACTCGAGACGAGCGCATCCTGCACGGCGCCGTGGTCTTCGTGTGTGCCGCGATGCTCGCCCTCCTGGCGGCAGTCCTGGCGTTTCTCTTCTACGCCAAGCGCGTCCGGTCGCCGCTGGCGTGCGTGACCCCCGAGTGCACAGCGGCGCGCGATTACCTGAACCGGCTGATCAACACCAGTAAGGACGTGTGCAGCGACTTCTACGGTTACGTCTGCGACTCCTGGCTGGAGCGACGCAAGGACGGCGGGAGCTTTCGCCGGGACAACATCGCCGCGTGGCTGGCCAAGATCAACGAGTCTCTGATGCGTGACGTCGGCTGGGAAGGTTGGTATACGTGCGAACGCAATGGCTGTACAACGCCAGCTCAAGCGGATTCGTACTATAATGAGAGCTTCCATGGCGCACCCAACGCAGCGCGCGAGAGCGACGGAGATACGCGCACGGCGCGATGCTTTCAACATCTTCATTTTTCGAATCGGAGCTCTAGGTATACCCATCGCCAGCTATGTCACTAACTTCTCTTATGCACACCTTGGAATAGTGAATACAGAAAGCTAGTGTTATGGGATCAGAAGTGCTCTTAAATCCTATCAGCCGGTCACCATTATGTAACATCATTGTAAGCACGGCGGAAGAATCGTCATTTCCATGAAGCTGCTTGACTTAGATTGGCTTAAATTAATAGATATGAATTCACTCAAGTTACGAGGCTGTCCAAGTCACTTGGCGCACAAAGAAAATAGTGAGGCTGACTTGATTCAGCAATATGGTTTTTTTCAGACTGTGAACACACGCGCAAAATTTTCAGACACGCGGAAACGTGCACCGACACGTTCAATAATGCAGCTTTAAAATCGGAATTCTAGGGTCGCTTCTGCAACACTCTCTGTCCAGGCAATACCAATCCTCTTTTACGCGTCAGGAATTTCTACAAGAAACGAACTGACAGACGTGCACCAATTGCCACCGTAATAAATTGCATGTTGTGTGACAAGCTGCTCCACAATAAAGGGATTGCTGCAAAGATAAATGATGTAAAGATATAAAAAGCAGAAAAACATCGATCACCTCTAATTCAAGTGCCTAAATCATGACTCAATGAGCGTCTTGTAGGACCAATTTCTCCTCTCGGCAGATGGGTCTGGACTACTTTATCACACGTGCTCCAAAACTACCGCATCCAGAATAAATCGAGAACCATGTTAATTTTTTTCCTTATTACCGCCAAAATCTTTTAACGCCAAAGAGTGACTTTCTCATTTGAGTTTGCTACGACATTCATGAAGTTGAGCGCATTGATTGAGAGAAGCGCGTTCAGGGATGGTGGTGATGATTCTTGGCACCTCTTATGAAACGGGGTTGTGACAAATAGTCACCTAACCTGCTTGACGGCCCGCGTGACCATCAGCACCACGAACCGGCACCGGTTGAGATCGAAACAAGATTGCGGTCTGGCGTGCTATACATGTCGACGGTATATATAAGCTGTCACGCGGTAACCCAGGAACGAGAGGCGGCTGCGTATCCCCATATAAGGGTGAGCCGCTGCATTCTGGCACTCTGGTAGGCATTGTCTGCGCCATTTAAATTGAAGGCGCCATCTAAACTGCATCGTTTCCCTTTTGAAGCACGATGGAGTGCATTCAAACCGAGATCTAATCAACGACCTTTATTTTGAGTCATGGTGACATCCGATGAGCGCACCATGGTCCAGTGCAGATGCGCTGACTAAGTGCGTTCATTCATACCGCCTCAGCGAGAAAAAAACGCGGGAGCCGGCGAACGTCACTCCGAAATGGGAATGTACTCACCACTCGTCTCTGGGTATGCGAAATGTCAACTGGTTATACCGTGGACAGGAATCACATGACCAGCCGCACTCTCGTCTCCATTCCAGCCCGTGCCGCTTCGCGGCGCTGACAGTCACGCGGGCCGCTCGCTCCCGCGTTCGGGTTAAGCGTGACGGCGGCAGTACCTGCCTTACCTGCCGTGACACCTTATCACAATAAATGTACGTCATCCCTTTGCTCCCTGAAATAGTAACTAATACCACAGTCAATAAAGGGATATCTGGTTCACATAGCTTTAGTTTTAACAAGTATGTACCTAACTGGCTCGAATGCCAACATAGCACAGTACACTACTATTCGTCGACTGAACACACTGTAAGTGCTCTTCATTACCTTCTGTAACATAATGATAACTATGAAACACTATAGTCGCAGGTCTATTACCTCGGCCACACCGAATGAAGCGTTGGTGCGTCTTACCAGCGAATACCCTCTTCCTTGTGTAATACAGCCATGTCTTCCTCGGGAAAATACAAATCGGTTATTTGCGCTGAGGAAAGAGTGCACTACCACAGCCATCTCTGCACTCCTATATGGCTTAACTGCAAACTTCAGGATAGGAGCTGCTAAAATGCGGCTTCTAACGCAAATTCAAAAGCAGTTTCATAATAGTGTTTCATCCAATTTTCAATAATTTTCTCCTTTCTAAATATGTTAGGTATCGCGCTCTGCCAGCGACTGTTCATTTCTTAATATGCTAGGTGGCTTGGGAATACAGCGAAGAGGGGGGGGGGGGCGGAGGGGGGCTTCGTCCTCTATGAAGGAGTGTTTGCAATCGGACTTACGCCCTCGCGGATAAGACATTGAATAATAATACTCTGCCGCATCTTTTCGTAAAAGCAAATGTATAGTGCGTTAATACTTGCCGGAATACGATCTCACAAAGGGAATACTTGTGAGGTGATCGAGTATTACCTGTTTGGAGGGACCATAACTTTCTTACGATCTCCGAGCAGTTGCGTTATGGGTTAAGATATGGTCATCTGACGCGCAGGAGACAACACTGGGGAACAAGGCGAAATCCGTATCATGCGTCACGTCTACGGGAATTGCCACCGTTACGTGTCGAACAACTCGACAGCGCTGTCGTTCGAGGCCACACTGGAGTCTGCGCGAAAGCAGCTGAACTGGAACCAGGTTCGCAGCGCCCAAAGCTACAACGAACTCGTCTCGCATCTCGTGCGAGCTGCGATCCTCTCGGGATGCCAAACAATAATGACCGTGGAGACGTTCAACGACCACGACCACTTGGTGCTCAGGCTCTCCCGTGGTCGCTCTCTCCTGCGCAAGCTCACCACGACGGGCAACAGTGAGGACTTGAAGAAGGCCCTGCAACACGTGCTCAAGGACGACAGCTCCAACATCCTTGAAGTCGACCTTATCGTCGACGCCGACCTTGATGGTGACCGTCCAAAGAAGGACAAGACGAGCAGGAAGCGGTCAGACCTCTAAGTGAAATTCTAGATGGCATCTTTCCTCAGGTGACAGTTGCGGACTGGGTCAAGGTGCTTAACGCCGTGCTGCGTTCCGTCGGCAAGCGTGTCCATTCCACTGACGCCGCTTTCGTCACTGGCGCACAATTTTTTGCGAAAGCGTTCCGTAACTTAGCCGACGCCAACGGTGTCGGCACGACGGCGTTGTACATGGCATCGCACCTGGACGCGGAGGTCCTGTTCTTGGAGTTCTCCAGGGAGTGGATGTCATCGGACCCCACGAAGACCGCTCGGTTCTGCCTCGCGCTGGTCCAGAAGTGTCTCACGGACTCGTGGCCTCACCTTATCGCGAAACTCATGGATGCCAGTGAGAGCGTGAGTGCCCTGAAAGCCATAAACCAGGAGCTCAGGCAGGCATCACACGATTCGGACGCCCTGTTCACGTGGCTTCCAACGGCAATGCGAACGGCCATAGGCAAGAAAATTGATATGGTTACTCTTGAGGTAGTATCCGAAAATGCTGAGGTGAGTGCATGATTTAAGTCATTTATGTATCTATTCATAGCATAGGTCCATAAACCAGTCACGATAACGGCGAAGAATGCAGAAAATTGAACATAGAGGCGTTTTGTTTGGAATAAGCGGGCCATGATGCTTGATTTTCTTTTCGCAGAAACTACTTATATCACCGAATCATTGTCATTAAGCTACTTGTTCATGGCATAAAACAGGTTTTTGGGGCTAGACCTTTCTAAACCAGCTTAGTTCACTCGTTGAGTATTTGGCAGAGTTGAAACTCAACGACAACCACATTGTTAGTTTCACACATCACAACCACTGGCACAAAAAACACTTTGCTCTTCGGACCATCCGCTGTATAGCAACTTTGTAAGAATCCTTACCACTTTCATCTTGTTAGCCACCGTTGTTTCTCACATAGAGCCCCCTCTCATACGTGTGCGGCGCAGAAACTATATATTCTTTTATATTCAAAATGCCTAGAAACGTTCAATTATATTCAATTTCTATTCAATTTTATTGTGCTCAAAGAACACGGGTGAAAGAAAGACGGAACAATCGTAAAAAAGCTGCTGACACACCGCATCATCAGCCTTCCCCTCATGCTCTTTGTGAAAACTGTTCGGTGTCTAATCATGAACAATGCGCATCTGGAAATAAATTGAAGATAGCGTGTGCACTCGGTAGACGAGCGAGGCCCAACTTTCACAAGAGGCAGACATCAATGTTGTTTCACCGAATGCTCCGTAAATGGCTGTAACAGCTACACAAGACACTTCCACTAAAACATACGGCTCGCTGTCGTCTAATTTGCTCACAGATATGGCGTTATGAAGTGGATTTTTAATGCGTTAGCATTAGCAAAGTCAAAATAGGGAAAATTGTCAAGCCGATCACGTGGTAGACGTAGACGGGGATGGGACAGCTAAGTACGTATGTGTGCGTGTATGTGTGCACTTATCTATGTATGTATGTATGTATCTACGTATGTATGTATGTATGTATGTATGTATGTATGTATGTATGTATGTATGTATGTATGTATGTATGTATGTATGTATGTATGTATGTATGTATGAGTCATGAGGGAGGTATGTAGGGGTCATGAGGCCTAGTCGAGGACGGCAGAAAACTAGGTGGGGTGATGACGTTAGGAAATTTGCAGGTACAAATTGGAATCAGCTAGCGCAAGACATGGGTAATTGGAGATCACAGGGAGAGGCTTTCGTCCTGCAGTAGACATAAATATAGACTGATGATGATGATGTATGTATGTATATATGTAGTTCTACTAATTGTGGTCTGCTCCTGACCACCGTGAGGTGCCCTTCACTCTTGGAGGAGGCAGGAAGTGTTTCGAGTGAGCTCCTGACCACCTCATTGCAATGTGGGGAAAGCAGTTTACATCATGGATTAGGGACCTCAGAGACGTGCGACAAAATGTTGATGCATTTGTCTAGCATTTGTCTAGCTACATCGCCAAAAAGTTTTTTTTTTCACGTCACTTTCAGTGCGTTAGTCGTGCCAGTTTAAAGCTTATCAGATGTAAGCGTCACCTCCGGCGGCTCCAAGCACAACGCGCATAGTTACTCAGAATGAAGCCGGTAGCACCATCGACCATTGTCATGGCGAAATTTTTGGCTATGCATGAAACGGCATGGCCTTCTGTAACCGTTAAACGTGCAGATGAAGTCACCGTTCAGTTCCCGCAAATGCTACACTTTGTTGTTTGGCCTAAGCGTACACGGCTTCGCAGCCTTCGGATGCACGCACTCTTCCATTTGCGGTTTTTCCTATGCGGCCAAAGAGGCCTCTCATCGAAACTAAAACATCCAATCAATAAATTCTACACTACGCAGGCAAGTGCTGTAACTAAACGTGGTACGAAATTAAGATATCATTACATGGAGCGTCTTTGCAAAACCTCAGCGTGCATGATTATAGTGATTTATCCGGAAGCGCAATCTATACCTGGTGCCCGGAATATTGCAAATCAATTGCGGAAGTCCGCAAGGTGCAGGAAGGTTCAATTAACCAAAAATTGTCGTCTACCCGTTTATAGCACGAAGCCTCAAAGGAAATCCATACAGATTTCTGAAATGGAAAGCTGCGTAGTCGCAGAAAAATTCGTCCCTGGTCGGGGATCGAACTAGAGAAGAAAGACTTTCTTGGGGTGGTCGTTCTACCATGTGTATAGGAGAGCGTCTGCATCTGGGTCCGTATTCACAAAAAGCTTGTACGCATAGTAGTGTTCCTGAAAGCAAATTCCAGCCAATCCTGATGCTGGGCATATCATTAGCTCAGGCGGCCAGCCAGTGGCAAAAGAGCGCTTAAGAACAAAAAGCTTTGTGAATTTGGCCCCTGATCTGTATGAGCTTTCTTCGTAGCTTCTTCCTAGAAAGGGGTGGGTGACAATCTTATCTTTCACATACCTATTGCTTGAATTCCCGCAACATTCGGTGCAAGTAAGCGTTGTGAAAGGTCTTGCAGTGTAAGAAAACAAAAGTCAATCTCGTTTAACAAATACGACAGAGAATGTGCCACACTGGGACAACATATTCTAAGCCTGCCACCTAAGTGTTATCGCTATTAGAGCATTATTATTGTAACACTGATGAATTCATACTACACTGAAGCAGGCCGAGTAACCCTCGCGGTCCTGACGGCGGCCGCAACCTCCGTGTTCCAAATCGCAGGTTGATAGGCTCGCAGCCACCATCGACGCAGAGGACGAAGACTACGTTCGTCTTATGGCCTACATCGAAGCGCGCAGCGTTGAGTTCATCGACCTATACCTGAAAGTCATGGCGTACGGTCACCAGAAGCGGGCCCGGTCTCCTCCTACGCTGACGCAACTGTACGTCTCGCGCTTCGAACGTCGCCAGGAGCTGGCGTACTCGCCGGCGCTGCAGTCTATTGTGGTGCCTACGGTGTACCAGCTGGCACCGTACCTATACGCGACGGGCGTGCCGTCCCACTTCAATTACGCCACGGTCGGGGCGCTGCTGTCTGCGCACATCGCAGAGATCGTCGCACCGCCTGCGCTGCCTGCGAGACAACGGGTGAGCGTCGTTCGTCAATGTTTGCGCTACTGGCTGACCAAAGTTAAACCATAGGAGACGTATCAGACACATTCGGATTTCCTTCCGTAGCGAATGACACAATCCTCGGCAAAACAATTGCTGCCTGGAGTATGACCAAGGCTGATGCATTGTTTGCCTATCCTATATATTTGCAGATTTCATTTCTCTACACATTTAATAGAGCGTGCTGCTTTGGAAGACATCGAGGCAAAAAAAAATATTGTCAACGCCTCACTCAATATAAAGAAGCATCGATTAGAAATATAGGCAAAATAGGGGGTCACGTGGATTTAAGTTCAGTTGATGTACGCCATTGATACTAAGTTTAGACAATTCCACGAAAAAAGTGCATGTGCACGCTAGGCCTCACTTTCGCAGGACGGGAACATCTAAGGAAATTTACACAGTTTTGCAAATAAGAATGCCAAGTATTCTTGACTCTCCAAGCTAAACGGTTGTCTCGTTGCTATTCAAATTGCGTACGGAGGAGTAAATCCACTGTGGATTTATTTTCACGTCACGTTTCAAGCAATATCTTTTTCTCATATTTATTGTAGAATAAGTCACACGCATGAGTTTTTTTTTTCAAAAAGGAAAGCCAGTCACCTAAAATAACTTTTTTTAAAAAAAGAAGAAAGCTATGTCATCGCACTAAACAGTTGGTGGATTTAGCACGCGACCTTGCTGAATTGAGAACAGCGTCGACTATCAGCTAAAGGAGACCATGCGCCTAAGCATTCATTTCTTACTGTGATAAATGATTGTTTAAAAGCTTATTCGGTAAACGTCTTTTAGATGGCAACAAAACGAAATGTAGACTATATTCAATTAAAGCTAAACTTTACTGCAGCATTCTGGGCCCAATTGAATATGCCCGTCCCGTCTGTGTAACGCTACCATATGTAGCGCTATTTTTAAGTATGTAGGGCCGTTCTCGTGGCGAAATGTAAGAAATTTCCGGCTTGAGACTTCAAATCGAACAAGTAGTAGTCCTGAAAATCACTTAAGCGCGTTAATGAGACACTCTGTCTACCAGTCCTGTTGAATTACACTTAGAACGTGGTGGAGTGGAAAACATGCCAAGTTCAACCTAGATTTGGAAAATGGATTGTACCTGAACATGGCTAAATTAAATCGATAACGTCACAAAATCGAACTCACTTAAAGCATTAATCGAAATAGCATTGCTGTATTGATCAAAGAGCAAAAAAAAACACCGAAAGCTTGCCAGGGTACGCTGTTATGGCATTTATAGAAGACAACACGCTCACTGAGCCTGCCTGTCTTTCTTCGTGGAAGCGTCTAAACTTAGTATCAATGGCGTACGTCAATTGAACTTAAATCCACGTGACCCCCTATTTTGCCTATATTTCCAATCGATGTTTCTTATATTGAGTGAGGCGCTGACATATTTTTTTTGCCTCAATGTCTTCCAAAGCAGCACGCTCTATTAAATGTGTAGAGAAATGAAATCTGCATTGGCAAACAAAAGAATGACAAAATTGGTTACTGTAAAATCTGGGTTCGACTGTATCAATAAAAGCGAGAGGGAGTGGTCGTGTTATAAAACCTATGAGTAAAATAGCTCCTTTACTCCAAACACGTTTCCCTGCCCATTATTCTACAACAGGGCCCCACACTACATCTTATTGACCCTGGGCCGCGAGACGGCACGGCGGGGAGGAACTACAATGCGAGCGTCCTCTGCCTCCAGCGGCTGCACAGCCTACTCGGACTGCAGCGCCACGCCTTCGGCAGCGGTGAAGTGCAGCGTCGCGCCATGTACCTCCAGGCGCTCAGCCTACGGCTGGCCTACGAAGGCCTGCTGAAGAGCTTCGGGCCGGAGGCCGTGACGACCGAGTTTCGCACGCTGTGGCCCGAGGCACAGAAGACGTTCTTTATTCGCTTTTGTCTCCTGTCATGTGACGCCGACCAGACACCCAATCCACTGTCTCCTCGGGCCGGGTGCCTTCTGCCGCTGCACAATATGCCGGAGTTTGCCGTGGTGTTCAATTGCACATCCCGAGAGAATCTCGTATTCGACAATTGTCCGCTTTAGCGGGGGGGTGCGCGTGTAGGGATCATTCAGGAGGCCAAAAAAACGTACGCTTTTAGAAGAGCCACGACAACACACCCCGAACAGTAGAAAAAAGGCCGTTGGTAAGTGCAACAGCCTCTTTGCTGCACAGTAGTCATGAGACCTACTTTTGAACGTTTTGTGTACAATACTTTCGTGCAATCGGAGTCGATTCGAAGATGTTGTTTTCCAAGATGTTCCTGTTTAAAGCTTTGCCTTCTCATGAACTGAAACGATGGGCGAAGCCTTCTTCCGCAAGTTGTCTTTGCCTGGACTGGGTGGGTACTTGCATAAATGGAACTTAACAGTGACGGTGTAGCTGTTTCCAATTTTTCATCCATTTATTT
Organism: Dermacentor silvarum; assembly: GCF_013339745.2. Lineage (NCBI taxonomy): Eukaryota > Metazoa > Arthropoda > Arachnida > Ixodida > Ixodidae > Dermacentor > Dermacentor silvarum. The sequence goes on along the minus strand of NC_051162.1, from coordinate 102,726,746 downwards.
TTCTGCGTGAAGGCTGCATAGCTTGAAAACATGCGTAAGATATCATCGTTCTACGTAACAGTTTGGGAGCACACGAGACTGTTGCACTTCGCTTGATTGATAGACTTTCTGTTCATATAAAACTACTGCTGCCTTTAGTGACTTCTTCAGAAAGTGCACTAAGGATCAGCCATCATCTCTTCTCTTCTATTAAACTTTGCGCTTGTTAATATATTCTTCACACTGTGGTCACTCGTATCATTTAAAAGTGCGCAATTGATAACGTATGGGCTGGGGCTTAGCCAGTGGGGGGAGGGAGGCACATCAGGGAGGCACGCCATCCAACTTTGTACACTAGGTAACAGTGCAAAAAATAATGCTAAGTGCATATTCTGTACTGAGTCGTAACTTTATTGCGATATAAAATTTTTAAGCGTTACCGTGCAATCTACACTTTCTTCAGCTGCTGTTGGATATGATGCTCTCATGATTCATGGCAATAAATAGCGCCGTTGCTGTTGTAATTATTATGTTTCCTTTAATACCTAAATATAAAAATATTGTATTTTGCAGACATTACGTAGAATACAAAACTTACAACGTGCCTACTAACTTGCCGTTGGCATTGGCGCCAATTGCGTATGACTCTCTCTCATCTACTGTAGCAGTGTTGCGAAGTTGTTCCATACTTGCAAACTGCTACTTTTGCTGCTCCAGCGAGGTAAAGGCCTTAGTCAGGAGGATTGCGCCCTCCATTTGCCTTACCTTCAGGGCAAACCTTAAATTTCTTTTACCCAAATAAATTACTACCACACATCGTCCCGCTAAAAAGGTCAATGGTAACGTGATACCGAGGGTGGCGAAGCGCACACGCTCAAAGAGAAAATAGATTTCATTTGATGGACGTCATGCTGGGGAAAAGCATAATCAGCATGACGCAGAATGCAAAGAGGAATTTTCTGTTGCCTTTTCAAAAGTGCGAACAATCTTCCTGGTCTCCCTCGGGACTTTCATGAAATCTACCACCACTCATTCGACTGCATGGCCTCCTGAGGACTGCTGAGAAGTAAACGACCGTACGATATCCGGCGCTTTGAGCTTTTGGCACAACATTTAATGTTCAGTCATCCCTGTAATTGCGAAGCACTGCCTTGGCCCGAACACGTTCTGCAACCAGCAAAAGGTGCAGCCAGCCATACAAAACGGCATAGTAAACGTTAGCATAATGATCTCATTAAAGCTTTCTTTGTGAGCCCAGCCACATTCAGAAATGTGGCTGGGTGCTGCTGTCTTCTCAAATAGTTCACATGCAGGACCAAACTATCATTTTTACTGCCCTAAAAGAGTCCTGGCTGCTGGCCTTGTTTTCTACAGAATTAATTAGTGATGAAAAAAGTGATGGAGAGCACAATTCTTTCAATAAAGCAAACCTTTCTAACCATACCTTCGTAGGGTAAGGGGTAGGGTGCATCAGGGCCCCCGAAATGCATGGTGCACCGCTGCCCATGTTACCCAAGTTGGTGTTACAGAGCTTTATAAAAGAGTGGCACAAAACGTCTGGCACATATTGCTGCAGCGACCAAACATGGCGTCAAGTAGGTTCGTTGAACACCAGCCCAGGCCGATTGACACACACCCACTCTTCAAGGTCGGCGCCAAAGGATTTCATCGAAGAGGAGCACCTACCCAATCCCGCATCTACAGTGTGCGTGAGTGAGGTTCGTTAATACGCAGTGACCCGTTTAGGAGGGACGACGGTTAAATACGAATACACATAGATACAAACGTCGATACATACACAGATAGCTCCCGAAAAATGCGTGACGTTCCCTAAGAATGCTAACGCATTGTTGTTACAACCAGTTGCATGACATTCCTAATGCGTCACCATCCGAAAGGTCATGCGGGCGAAAACCCGGTGGCGTCCTTGTGGTGTGGGAGAGGAAGAAATCGATGAGAGGAGGGGGAAGGTCTGTGGCGTCATAAGTATAGAAATGAGTTACGATTGAGGGAGCGGGTTTGGGAGACGATGTGTTAGTAATAGTATGAGGTAACACTTCACCCGTGACGTCACACTTCAGCGCTTACGGCTTGCAGATCGCCAAGGGAGATGAGAATATAACGCTGTGGCAGGCTGCGGTGGACTTCCCTGATTGCCTGTGGCATTCGAAGGCGCTTGTCGTTTAGTACAGACGGTACAGATTAAAAAAATCGCCCGCCAATCCACCCTGTGAAGGTGGTTGGAAAGCGAAGCTTTTTACGCCACCCTCACGGTGACTGCGGCGCACTTGATATTTCACACACTACAACGTAACTTTAACCACGGCCTTTATTATTATTTACTTCACAACAATGTTCACTACTGCTTTATGATCGGTGTGATATACACTACTAGACTACCCCATAGTGGGGTAGTCTAGAAAATGAACCGAAGCAGTTACTAGGCTGGAAGGGTTTCGAATGACGTCAACCCTCTTTCAAGCAGCTGCATAAGCTTTGCAACAGCTGCAATCTAATCTTACGGACCGCGCCGAGCCTGTTTCCGTTGTTTGCCCGCAGCCCTTATTATCCATCATGTTGGCTCATCAATTTGAAGCTTGTTTTTGTGGTTTTTCTTGCGAAAACGAGTGCTTAGTTGTACGCTGAATGCCTGAATTCAAGTAAGCTATACTGCTATACCTGCAATTGTTAGCGGTTCGTCGGGATCGTTTTTTGCTTACAACGACGGACACGACAGAACCCTTGGCTGGTAGAGGTACAAAGCTTCGCTTTAAAATGATGCAGTGTCATCAACGAGCGGCATGGAAAGTCGGGCTGAGGAACGTCGCCGAAATAAGGCCGATGCGATGCGACGGCGACGACAAGCCAAATAAGAGGAAGCCCGTATGGCTCGTTTCGCTGTAGCAGCTTAAGCGAAGCGTGCTGATAACGTGCTCCAGGAACGCCAACGTCGGTTCGCAGGGAAGACTGAAGCGAAGCGGGCTAAGCGTCATGTGCACCCTGCTACTAGTCATGCAGAAGCCCAGGCGAAACGGGCTAAGCGTCATGCAGATGCCGAATTACGACGAGCAGAAGCCGAGATAACCACGCAAACGGGAAGATGAGGAGGCTAAACGGCCACCTCATCTTGCCGTTTGCGTCGTTGTCTCGGCTTCTTCTCGTCGTAAAAGGCCGCCGAGGCGGAGCGTTCGAGCAACAAATGCCTTAATCGGGATGTGCCAATGCATAATGCGAACGCATTTCCGTCATATCAGTCAACTGATCGACCAGAATTTTTTTTAACCACAGCCCGAAAGCTTCGCTTCTCAGATTCCTACGTGTGGTTGGTGTGGTGTCGACGCGACCTCAGTGAACGCTGATGCCGAGACACAGGAAAGAAATTATGCTGGCACGGTGGCCGGAATGACGAGGCGGGGACGCAGCTGGGTACCAAGGTGAAGGAAAAATCGCAGTTTCGACCGAAAGGTGATGCATTGATTGCCATAGCAATTTGTTAGATAGCTATACGAAATAAGGATAGTAGTTTTGTCGGCCGTGTAAACTTGTAAGCATTCGCTTGCTAAGTTAACAAGCATGGTGTCACGCGCCCACAAACACACTTGAACACATCTCATTCAATGACCAAGCGCAGTCACCGTAAAAACTGTAGAGTGAGAAAGCCTGGCAGCAGCGGCGAGCATATTGACCCTCGAGGTGCCTCTCGCTTCAACGCGAACTAAGCGGCGAGAACACAGCGCACTCGGTGCACTCTGTCCCCACCGCAGACTGCTTTCAAGATAGGGTCCGGTCGGCCGCACACTAGGTAGTCGCCGCTGGGATAGAACGCTCCCCCCCCCCCTGCCTCCCGTTCCCCAGGTGCCTTGCGTGCGACTGTAGACGGTGCACTTCCTCCCCGTTGTCCTCCCTTGCGCGCGCGAGATTGAGCTATTATTGTTGGCTCAAATTCGCACGCTTTCACTCGCACATAAAGCATATGGTGCGCGGCAACAGTGGTATTGCCCTTGGAGTTTATACGGTGCATCACGGCGACGCTGAGGACAGAAATGTGCCTGGAATTGTCATACAGTTGCTATTGCAATAACACTCCGAGCATTAGGCGGCCGCTTTGATAGACGTGGCCAGCCATGTGACTCATTACTGTGGCGCCCCCAGAGCGCGAGTACCAGCTGTTTCTGAAACCGAACCCAATTTAACCAACTATACCACCAGTGGGATCTGCGTAATTTTTCCTAATAAATCCACACCTGCTATACCCCATTTCCTGAAACGAATATATTAATAATTACGAAGTTGCGGCACTTCAGCCACTTGTGAAGCATACTTGACATGTAATATGTCACTAAGCACGAAAAACGTGAAAAATAGACAAAGCACGCAAACGCCCTTCGAAGAAGCAGAGCAAAGATGGTTGTACGCCAAGATGGGACATTTGTTCATCCTCAGTTGATTTTTCTTACACTAATAACTACGAGTACAGCATCCAACTCATGGCCAGGTCCATATGGGTTGTGGACCACATCCTGCGACCACAGTGGCGGCGAAGAGGGCGGACTTCTTGGAAACTCCGTTGACGACCACTATTGCCAGGGGGTCGCTGTGTCCATGCGCTTGCAGCTCGTGTAGCAGCTCGTCGATAGGCTACTGCTTGCACACACATCACATGAGAGCAGGCATTACGTCAGACGGGTTAAACCTTCAAGAACACGAACAAATGACATTTCAAATAAGACGAGCGTGCTCCACCTCCATGATTTGTCACAAGAGCTCAAGAGAGCGATGAAACGAATGAGACATAACCAGCAATGTATCACTCTGTACATTTTGGTTTTGTTCGTGTCCCTCCGAGATTAGCCTTGCGCTTTATGTTTCGTACCACAGGAAGCATAGCGAACATCTACAATAGACATGGCGACTACCGCTCACACACTCTTTTAAAATATACAGGAGGGTCAAATAAAAGCGAAATGAGAATTGTGCATAAATATGCAATAAACTTTACAGACAGTTTCAAATGAACGCCTAGGGCCACATTTTACAAGGCGGCGTTGTACCCGCTATGACGTTCCACCTTGCGGGGTCACATCAGATATCGCTTGGTGCACGATACAGGCCACTGAATTGTGATAGGCAGACCACGGTTCTCAGAATAGTGTTTAGCTTTTGTATGACGTGTAGTAATAGAGGAGCAGTATGTCGGCGATGGCGAAGCCGAGGATGATAACTTGGCCAATCTTCACGACAAGCTTCTTGTGATGCGGTGTCATCTTGGGCCTTAGCAATTCCATGCCGATGAGTCGAGATTGCTGTTTTCAATTTCTCCGCGCACTCACGAAAGTTCAGGACTGGGACGTTGTGCGTCAGCGCCAATGGGAGTGACGCAGACGTGGTAATGTCAGAGTGGCTGTTGCTTGAGAGGTTGCGGTACGGGCACTGAGAATTGAGAGCTGTGGCTTGTTGTCGTTGTTGTTGTTGCCTCAAAACATGGCTCGTACCCACGAGGGGGATTGGCCACACTGGATAAAATAAAACATACACCTAACAACGAACAAAATGGTAAAGGTGAATAATCAAAATTGAGATTTTGGCAACTCCTTAACACAGATTTTGAGATGTCCTATACAACATTACCTAAATAAAAATTAAGAGAAAGCTAACTACAAAAACAAACACAAAATAACATGTCCCACGGTCGGTGCCCTAGCAGCGTAACCTGTGGCTTGGGCAGCTGCTAAAAAAACAAACAGTGAGGCATACCCACCACAGGGGACTGTTGCTGCTGTTCCTCAGAGACCACACTGGTTAATGAGCGGACAATAGCAGAAAAAAGTGAAGTAAATAGTAATAATGATACAAAATAGTAATAAAGCTTGAACCTAACGTCCTAAAAATAAACTAAGAAGAGATGAATAAGAAGCGCACGTAATTCAACAGTCAGTCAACCAAAATCAAACAAAGTATTATTTGGAAATAGGGAAATCAATAAAAGCAAATGAAGGGTGGTGTAAACTTTATGGAACTGAGCTGAATATTTTCATGGGAATGCGCCAAATAAATTTTTATCAACATAAAATTCCCTTAGGGCTGTTATTTGGGGACCACTATAGACATATCACTTCTTCCCCTCAACGCTCCAAAGATATGACATAATCTACGCTGATGATCTGAGCATCAGCCAGTCTTGCGATGTCATCAGTCTTGAAGTAAAACTCACAGTCTCCCCATAATGGTAAAGCAAACTTCCGCAGCATGTGACACTCCTGTAACAACCCGCCGTGGTTGCTCAGTGGCTATGGTGTTGTGCTGCTTAAGCACGAGGTCGCGGAATCGAATCCCGGCCACGGCGGCCGCATTTCGATGGGGGCGAAGTGCGAAAACACCCGTATACTTAGATTTAGGTGCACGTTAAGAATGCTGGGTGGTCTAAATTTCCGGTGTCCCCCACTACGCCGTGCCTCATAATCAGATCGTGGTTTTAGCACGTAACATCCCATATTTTTTTTACACTCCTGTAACACGTGAAGGCGAAAGCCTGCTTCACACGTGGTAATGGATTAAGTTATACTATAGGAGGGGTGACACTTCTTACAAGACTTAACGAGCCGCAGGGTGAAGTAAACGTGTGGCACTGTAGGTCGTATAAAGCCCCTCTACCTTCGGAAGGTAGAGGCGCTTTCGTAGGTCGGCCCCCTTAACGACACATGCGAGCGCCTAAGGCACTACCTAAAGATTCTTTCGTTCGTTCTCTTTTTCTTTCCGTGTGTCATTCTTTCGCTCCTCCTTTCTTTATTTCGTTCCTTCTTTCGTTCTTTATTTCTTTCCTTCGTTCGTTCTTTCCTTTCTTTAATATTCACCCTCTGGAGCTCTTTGCATCTTTTCTTGCTTACGGGGGTATTAGCACTTCCTGATGATGATACTTTTGCACCATCTTTGTTTAGGTACGAGCCATTGCAGATGATCATTTTTTTTTACTCGTCTGCTTTTTTATCACTAGACAACTTGCCGCTTTTTTTTGGGTATGAGCCATTGCAATGAGTCACTTAAGGCTTTTGCCTTAAGAAATGCGGCAGCAGCATGGTAAATTATTACACACCGCAAGGCTCGTAGCTGTAGTGGCAGTATGAATTACAGTAAACGTAAGCTGACTAAGAAAACACGTCGTGTATTGCATGTGTAGACGCATGAACAGAGAAAACTCGATGGCAGTGAGCAGCATCGGCTAGAACTACAGGGTCTTGTCGGCGTTGTCGCCTTGTGTTGACCTCGCGTTCCCGTACTACGGCATGCTCACCGCGGGCAAGACGTGCGCGTCCGCTCCGCGCTTTTGAACTGTAGCGTCTTGTCGACGTTGCCGCTTAGCTTCCGCCTCCTGTTCCCGCCGCGCCAGGTCCGTATGCCTCAATCGTTAAGCTGCACCGCGCGCCGCACACTCAATAGCACATTGTTTCTGCGTCATAACTAACGGAGTGGTCTCTGCGCGTTTGCGAGCCCGCCTTGCTTCATTGCGATTAGCATTTCACTGGAGCTTCCCGGCCATCGTTCTGACCACACGCGGGGGCATGTTTTCGTGCTCTGAGGGACACGGTGCTTAGCAGCCGAAACCACGCGCGGGCAGAAACTACTCTAGCCACCGTACCTTGGCTACTACGTGCAGGAAAACGATGGCAAATCTGACAGAGTCTGAATGGTCTGCATAACCAGCGTAGCCTGTTTTGCATTTCATTACAGCAGGGACAGATTTCTAACCTCAGTTCTTAGAATGCAGCTTCCTCTGTGCACCAGTCTGTGTTTGGAACACGATTATGGCTACGCATCTTTATCCGCCTGGCGTTCAAATTCTGACGCAAAGGGAAATTGTACGAATAATGTGGGTAATTTATTTATGTATTTATTTACAATACTACTAGATCCAGGCATAGGGCCATGGAAGGGTGGAATTGACATCAGTACACATCAAAATAGTTCTTTCGAAAACATATTAAAACTAAAAGATTCATTATTGTCATGTGTAATTGTTGATGATGGCGAAAAATCGCGTGGAGTGTTCTTTAAAAAAATCAGTAGCCCCTCCCTCGTCGAGGAAATGGGGGTAAGCGAAGCTTGTGGGTTTCTTCGCTTTTCCTCCGAACGAATTGCACTGACGAGTACCACGTTGTGCTCTAACCACAACCGGTCACACGCACTGTACCTGGCTCCGAAGTTCCGGTTGAGAAACTCGCGTTGAAACCTGGCCGTCGCCCCGGAGAAGTTGGGGCTAGCGTTTCCGAGGCGTGCACCACCATTGTCGGGTTCCTGGAGGGCTAGACGACGCTGAAGTTTGGCCTCAACATTGCGCTTCCGCAAATATCATGCCGGCATTATGCAAACAAAAGAAAGATATTACTCGAAGCTCCACTCCAAAAAAAATGAATTAAGATTAAGTACACCAGTATTATTATCATTTGGGGCCTCAACCCTCGGCTATTGTCACAGAGTAGAGCACTGCACGGGCTCGGGCTTACCCGAAAGCCCGAGCCCGGCCCTGCCCGTGGGCCGGGCCGGGCCGGGTAGCACAGTTTTTTCACGGGCTCGGGCCGGGATCGGGCACGGCGTGTGCTTTTTGACTCGGACCCGGGCCGGGCTCGGGTTTTTTCACGCGGGCCCGGGCCGGGCTCGGGCTTTCTGGTGGTGTGCATGTAACGTGCAGCGAGTTATTCTCGGGCGTCTCAACTCTGAAAAACATTATTTTTCGGTCTCGGGCCGGGTTCGGGCCGGTTTCGAGTCGGGCTCGGGCCGGGCTCGGGCCTTAGGTAAAGGGGTGGCGGGCCGGGCCGGGCGGGTAACGTAGATTATCCGGGTCTCGCCATAAAAGTTTTGATCGGGCTCGGGCGGGCCGCCCAACGTAAAAACGGGCCCGGGCTGGGCCCGGGCTGAGAAAATCGGCCCGTGCAGTGCTCTATCACAGAGACGTTTATTGCGCAATGTTTGATTTTTTAACTGAACAAGACGATTACCCTGCTAATCATTGCAACTTTATTCTACCTATCAGATCAGTGAAATTGGATTGTCCAAATTTTTTAGTAACATTATATTTATTCTCACCTTGATTGTAACCTCCTTTAAAATTCACCCTTCGTTTATTCTGATGGCTCGCTTGCACATTAGTTTAATTATTTCAAAATCTTCTTTGTTTTTGTGTTTTTTTCTTTCTTTTACATTGCCTTACTCATTTTCGAAAAGAATTTTCTTTCGATACCTACTGCCGCCCGATTCTTGGCATATCCCCCTCAATGGGTACGAGCCACGATAAAGGTTCATCATCATCATCAACTGAGGGGCTGTGGCTATTCGCTGATGTTTGGCCTCAACATCGCGCTCCCTCAACTCGGGATCTGCGGCTCTTCCCTGACGTTTCACCTGGGTTTCGGAAGCCCTCACGCTAGAATCGGCACGTCAACGACTAGCCCTTTCCCGAGCGCGTTTAATCTGGATGGATTTCAATGAAATTTCTTTAGAATTAAATCTGTCCGTTATGTAAGACAACGAATGGCTCATACCACCTTAAGCAATGGCTTATATACTCCGGTAAACGCGGCCTCCCCATTATACGATGACAGAATAGAAGTCGAATTCTACGCTGGAATGATTATCGGCAACGCAGTCAGGTTGTGGACGCAAACGACGACGACGAACGCGGGAAAAGAGGCACGAGGAGCCGACACGAGACACCTCTGCAGCTCTGAGAGCAGCTGTATTTTTTTTCTTGCGTGTCATCGCAGGCGCAGGCTAGCGTGTACAAGATTCGCTTGAAAATGCGCTGGCTTGCACGCGGGAAATTCTTAAAGACGTTCTTTTCAGTGTTACTGAGGCATGCGCCCGCGGCCTAATAGACAGAGGATCGAGCTGTTGGGCTAGGGGTCCTCTCTTCGAATCCTGCCGTCGGGAAATTTCATTTACGATTATTTAATAAAGATAAAGTCCTTAGTGACTTACCGCCATGTTTTCGTAACGGCTATGTTTCAAGCCTCTTTCGTGGGCTGATCCAGCAGATAAGTGCAGCCTAAAAAGAGCCGCTACAGTAAAATTACACCACTTTCTGGTCTGAGTGCTGATAGCGTTTTGCACTTTTAACATTTAATAGTCTGCGAAGATTCAAGATTAAAATGTATGCGCGCTGTCAGTGTCATCCTTCATGAGATTTGTTTGTAGGCGTCCATTCTGAAAAGTCTGATAATTCTGACCGGAATGTGAGACCTGGCATGAGCAACTGAGTGTTAGAAGTGTGGCAGCAAATGCAGCATATTGTATGCCAGACGAGTAGCAGGTAACAAAAAGCACTTTATTCAGAAACGCAGCTGAGTATATAAGGAGCATTGCGATAAGCAGTAGGCGTGTTGCACATGCGCACTGGTTGACTTCCAGGCATGACTTTGCGCTCCAGTACATCTTCCCTTCTTCAGGGAAAAAAGAAAAAAAAACTTTGATGAACATTTTCATTTGCAAACAAGGATTGCTCTGCTATTTACGTTCTGGTAGTGGATAACGTTGTGGCTCTTGGCGTACCCGTTCACTTCTTCGAAGTGGGGCTTGAACTGCGTCTGCTGGGGTACTTGGCGCTGCCTGTTTTGGTGTTTCTGCTTGTGACTGAGCAGGCCGAGCAGCATCTGTGGCCCTGAGATGCTCTCTCGTACGGCGTAACTGCTGTCCACTGTCTGTAGCCACTACGTAGGATCGCGGTGGCCCCGCAGGACCAACCACCATGGCCGGAGCCCACGTTCTGCTGTGTGTGTCGTATACGGACACCTTGTTTCCGCTATGAAGGTCTGGCAGAGCCCGTGTCGTTCTGTTGTAGTAGGAACGCTGTTTATGTCGTATTTCTTGTAGTCGCTGACGAACTGCTTCCGTGGGTATCGTCTTGGGCTCCAGGTGGCAGTTGAGAACCGGGAGTTGGCTTCTGGTGTGACGTCCCATGAGCCTTTGAGCTGGCGACTGCAACTGTTCGTCCCTTGGAGTGTTCCTTCATTCCAACAACGCGCTGTAAAATTCAAGGGTGGAAAACGGGCATTTGTTTAGCAGATGTTTAGCTTCCTGAACGGCACGTTCTGCCAAGCCGTTGGCACGCGGGTAATACGGGCTAGAAGTGGTGTGGCTGATATTAAATTGACTTGTGAATGCTTGGAAAGTTGCACTGTTGAAAGGAGGGCCGTTGTCACTGCACAGTTTGGCGGGAATGCCATGTGTCGCGAAGATTTCGGCACTTGCGTTGATTACAGCACTAGCGGTAGTCCGATTAAGCTTGCGAACCTCGAAGAAAAATGAGTAAGAATCTACCACTATGAGGTAATCATTGCCTTCGTGGTGGAAAAGATCGACCCCGACAAACTGCCATGGCAAACTCGGTAGTTCGTGACTCAGCATGGGCAGTTTTGCATTTCTTTTTTGTACTTGTCGCAAACAGCGCATGACTTCGCCACATCAGAAATGTTGGCATTCATGTTTGGCCAGTACATTACCTGTCTTGCTCTCGCCTTCATTTTATCTTCGCCACAATGTGCAGCGTGGAGGAGGCCGAGAACTTCCTTGCGTTTTGCTGGCGGAATTATAAGCTTGTTGCTTCTGAGAAGCAGCCCATCCTCGACGTGGAGCTCATCACGGTAGCTCCAGTATGGTTTTAAAGCATCCGGCAGCTGCTGCTTGCTTTGGGGCCACTCTGTACTTGCGTAACGGCAGAGTTCGGTCATGAGGGTGTCCTTATCAGTCTCCGCTTTCATGCTGAGCAGCTGTTGATCTGAAACAGGTAACGAAGAAACAACATTGACTTGAAATTGCTCTGTTTCATCCACCAGCTCTGTTTTGCAAGGAAAGCGCGAAAGTGCGTCGGCCAAAGAAAGTTCCTTTCCTGGTTTGTATATCACGCTGATAGGGAATCTTTGAAGAGTGAGGCGCATGCGTTGAAGGCGAAAAGGGCAATCGCAAAGCGGTTTCTTGAAAATCGATTCCAGTGGTCGGTGGTCGGATTATACCGTGACTAAGGGTTGTCCTAGTATGTAGTCCTTGAATTTCATGCAGCCATGAACTATGGCTAGGGTTTCCTTTTCAATTTGCGCATACCGCTGTTGTGTGGCACTTAAGGAGCGGGACGAATAGGCAATGGGGTGGTCATCTTGCAAAATGACTGCTCCGACACCGTACTGGCTCGCGTCCACGGACAGTTTCACTGGCTTGGACTGGTCAAAGTATGCTAGGACTGGTGCTGTAGCAAGACTAGCTCATAACCTTTGGAAACTGTTTTCCTGCACTTCTGTCCACGTCCAAGCGACGTCCTTCTTAAGCAGCTCCCGAATGGGTGCGGATGAGACCGACAGGTTTGGGATGAACCGAGATACATAGTTTATCATTCCAAGGAACACTTGAAGCTCCTTACGGTTCTTCGGCGGGGGCACTTGCATGATGTCTTGAACTCTGTCCGGGTCCAGTGACAGCCCTTCGGCAGTGAGGAGGTGGCCCATGTAACGTACGCTGCCCTGCAAAAATTGGCATTTCTTTTTATTTAGCTTTAGATTACGTTCCCTACAGCGTTGAAGCAAGGCGGCGAGGTTCGCGTCATGCTCTTGCCTTGTCTTTCCCCAGACCAATATATCGTCCATCACGACAGCTACGCCAGCCAAGCTTCCAACCACCTCGTGCATGGCGCGTTGAAAAACCTCTGGCGCTGATGTGATGCCGAATGGCATGCGCAGAAATCTGTACCTTCCGAACGGCGTGCTCATGGTGCAAACACGCGAACTTTCTTCGTCGAGGGTTATCTGCCAGAACCCTGACGCGACATCGAGGGTGGAAAAATATTTGGCTCCTTGCAGCCGTGGCAGTACGTCTTCCAATGTAGGCATATGGTAATGCTCCCGCAAAATCGCCTTGTTTAAGTCGGAAGGATCCAAACATATGCGTACCTTATCCTTTTTGAGTACTACAACCATATAGCTGGACCACGAGCAAGGCTCTGTCATCTTTGCAATGACACCATCGCGTTCCATCTCGTCGAGCTTCGCTTTCACGGGCTCTTGGAGGGCGACGGGAATTCTCCTCGCTGGTTTTACGGTTGGTCGTACATCGGGCTTCAGCTGCAGGCGATAGGTGATGCCCTCAAGTTGTCCTAGACCCTGGAAGATGTCTTCAAAGCCAGATATCAGGATCTCGGACACTTCGTTGACGGCATCTATGCGTTTTATCAGGCTCAGTGTCTCAGCGACGTGTCCGCTTAATGTAACTGGCACATCTTGGGCAACAACGAAAAACGTAACCTCGGTGCTCCGATTCTTATTAGAGACAAGCAGGTTTATCTTTCCGATTGCTTTTTCTGTGTGACCGAAAAACGTACGCAAGGCTGCGCAACAGTTCTGCGCTGGTGCCGCTGATAACTTTCGAAAGACCGTTTCTGGCATAACACAACAGTTCGCCCCTGTGTCTATCTTACATTTGGTCATGATACCAGCCACATTTAACACTGACACCCAGTGCTCGTCGCTCGTGACCGCTTGAACCTCCAACGCTTGAAGGAAGTATGCCTCGTCGCCAATCATTTCCACCTGTCGTACGTGCCGTCCTTCTGGCCGCGTTTTCGAGCTTGGTGTGCGGCACACACTAGCAAAATGGTTTCGGCCATTACAATTCTTGCAATACCTCCCTATTGCTGGACATCTTGTCGGTTTTTGATGTTGTAAGCCGCATTTCGGGCAGGTGGCAGTTTTTGCTTTTACAGCGTCAATGTTCCTTTCTGATTCAAAAGGAGTGCTGCCGCCCTGGCTGCCTCGGATTTCAGCGACCTGTTCTTTGCTCTGTTCCTTAGCACGGCAAATCTCAACCGTTTTTCCGTATGAGGGATTTTCAGAGATAAGTCTCTGCTGCAGTTCTTTGTCCCGTATTCCAAGGATTATTCTACTGCGTAGAAGTCTATCTTCAATCTCGCCAAATTCACACTGCGCAGCTAGAGTCTTCAGTTCTGTGAGCCATTCGTTAAATGACTCGCCCTCGCGCTGGTTCCTGGAACCAAACCGAAACTCGTTGTAGGTGAGATTTGTAACTGGTCTGTAATACTCTTCGAACTTCTGCATTAAAACTTTCCGATCATTCTTCTGTTCCTCATTTTCAAACTTGAAGGTGCGGTAAACACGCCTTGCATCTTCACCGATCGCCATTAAAAACGTAGCGGTCTGAACATCCTCGGGCTGTAGATTCAGCCTTGTCGCTGTTGCAAAAAGTTCGAACTCACTTTTCCAGATGTTCCAGCCGTGGAAAATGTCACCAGTAGCGTCGAGCGGCTTGGGCGGTGGTAGCAGTGTCGAAGTCATCGTTGTGGCTCGTGGTTGTCGTTCCCGATGAACTCTTGCCTCCTACGTAGGAATTACCACTGCTGTTAAGGCTGTGGTCCCATGAAAAAAAAAACCAGCCGCACGGGCCGGAACTGCCGTGACCACTTCTGACACCATGTATGCCAGACGAGTAGCAGGTAACAAAAAGCACTTTATTCAGAAACGCAGCTGAGTATATAAGGAGCATTGCGATAAGCAGTAGGCGTGTTGCACATGCGCACTGGTTGACTTCCAGGCATGACATTGCGCTCCAGTACACATATCATATAGTATAGAATTGCATATAGCAAATACATACCTAAATACATGCGGAGACTCCCGGCGACGTCAACCGCCACGGCAAAAAACTGGCTTGTAGTGTCCATGCAACTCCAACCTCCATTCGGACTTCCTCGACGTGAAGCTTCGCTTCTCTGTCGCCTTTGGTTAGGAGTTTCCTTCACAAAGGCATACTCTACATTAATTGGAGTGACCGACCATGCAGCATGCGAGGTCTGCGGCACCGACGAAACTATAGACCACCTGATGTGCCATTGGACACGATATGCCCCAGGAAGACAATGGGCGCGTTAAGTTAGCGCGCTCCGAACTCCAAAGGAGCACGCTCGAGTGCGCTCGAGTGCGACGCCTTCGGAGCTTAACTTAACGGCGATTTTAGCCGACTGCTTTCGGGCGCACGAACGCGCCGTCTGGCGACTGTTATGTTGCTTCCGCGACCGCTATCGCATTGCGCGCGCTTTTTGAAGATGGCGCCGCCGATAAAGACCCTCCTGCAGTTCTTGATAGACGATGAAGAGCTAGAAGAACTTGACGCGCGGCGACGGACGCAGCAGCAGCGGCTTATGTGTTCGATGCAAGCTGTTCGTGCTGTTTTCAGGTTTTTTTTTTCTTTTTCTTATTAAATGTTTTTCCTCCTCCTCCTCTCAGAGGTACTCTATCAGAGGATTTATTTCTGCTCCGCAGTATGCTGACTGATGACTCAATTGCCGAT
Source organism: Dermacentor silvarum (assembly GCF_013339745.2). Classification (NCBI taxonomy): domain Eukaryota; kingdom Metazoa; phylum Arthropoda; class Arachnida; order Ixodida; family Ixodidae; genus Dermacentor; species Dermacentor silvarum. The sequence goes on along the minus strand of NC_051162.1, from coordinate 102,711,431 downwards.
CGCAAGAGGACAGAAAGCCTTATGATCCGAGGCATCCAGGATTATGTGATCAACATTGTGCCCAGACACACAATTCAAAGAGCAGTGCCCCAACATCTTCCATGATAACATGAGGACCTGAAGGAGTCATACACATGACCGTAGCGACGAGAAGGCGCCAAACTGCGGCTGTTCGCTTACGTACCTGAGCGTCTGGCAAGTAATGATCGGGCCGTCAAATTCGGTTCGTGATAAGCTCAAACCGCGCCAACACGCGAAGTTCCCGATCATGCCTTAAAGCAGACGCCCGGCTGCGCAGCGGCGGTAGGAACGAGTGGGCAAGGAGCACGAACTTGCATAAGTGGAAAGAGTCGGAAACACGTCATTTTTCCGGAAGCCGTAGCAGGCGCGTGCTCTCGCGCTCCGATTCCAGGGTGGAGCACGTAGAGCGCGCTCCGTGATCACGCACCGGAAGTCGCTTTTTAGCCGTTAAGTTTAAAAGTGCGCGCTCTGCTGGCTAGAGCGCGCTCGAGCGCTTTAACTTAACGCGCCCAATAACTTGCTAATGCGCTAGAAAAAAAAAAAAAACTACACAATCGGACGATTTCCGTGCAGGTGCTGCTAGAACATCGCCCCCATCGCTCGTCGGCCCATAAAGCAGCACAGGCACTTTTGTGCTTCTAGAGGACGACGGGCTTGTCTCAACGTCTGTGACTATTAGTGCAATATTAGTGCGTCAGCGAACTCACCACTAATTTCCCTTCTTTCCTTCCCTCCTCTCTCTTCCTGTCATCTTTGTGTTCCCCTTTCCCATTCCCCCAATGTAAGGTAGCCAACCGGACGTTATTCTGGTTAGCCTCCCTGCCTTCTACCTTTCCCTTTCCTCCTCCTCCTCGTCACTTTTGCTTATAAGATTTGCATTTTTAACGCAAAAAAGGAAACCTCCCGAGGTAATGTCGACTTCGACTAGTGCACGTAATTAACAATTGAGTGACGTATCTGTGAGCAATTATGTTTTATTTTCTGTTTTATTAAAGGCTCCGCTGGCCGAATAATAGGAACGGTCTCATTCAAGGATGTAACATGTTTTGTAAAAGCGAAAACCCAGAGAAACCAATGAAACTGTTCCGAAGAAAGGTAGTATTTTTTCAAATGATAAAGAAATAGGAAACTCTGGTCCACAAAAGTACTAGCAAAATCTTGGTATCCAAATGCCCCCGCTGCGCCACATTCATCATATTTCACCAGTTTTTACTCGGCTTACAGGGTTTATTTCCACCTGTTTTCAATGTGTTCGCTTGAGCATTGGGGGTATTCTACCAGATTTTACCAGAACGCCGTTTCATGAGGCGGCGAAGACGAAGAAGAAGAAGAAGTAACGTGCGCTCAACAGCAAGCTATTTGTTTCCTGTCACGCAGCAGCTTTACGATCGTAGGCCTTTTACCAAAGCACCATTTACGACGCCAACTCTAATCTCTTCACGTTCTCGCCGAGTGTACTTGACAGGTCGCACTTGACGTCATCATGGAGGGCCAAGCTGGTCGCAACGTCGGCCGTAGCTTCGGCCATGGCGCTAAGCGTTCTTTGGGTTCCAAAGATCCGGCCCAGAAGACACCCGCTGTCGGGACAGCTGACGGAAAGCAGGCAAGATTCATGGACTCCCGCGATTCGCGGGCCGTGAGGTCAGTGCCGAGGAAACTTAGCGTCGCCAATGCCACCGGAGGACGCGCAGAAACTGCTGCTCGTTCACTGATCCCCAGGGCTGGTGCCACAGCTACCAACCTGGACGCGCACGCCGCAGCGTCGCCAGAACATTCAAGGCAGAGCAACAAAAGCAGCACGTCTACAACGTCCAAGGCTTCTTTGACGACTTCATCTACGTCGAACAAGCGACCGAAAACCGCCGACATCCGGAAGCGTCCGGCGCAGTCGTCATCGTCGTCGTCGTCAGTGACGGCCGGAAAAGAGCCACAACCTCAAGTCACCGCCGGACTACAGCCTAACGCTGCGCGAAGAGCGTCCCAACCTAAGAATAAGCACGAGCAATCCGGGTGAGCTTCCGGGATTCCAACGTCGCGCATTACTACGATAATTATGTCTAGGAAAGCCTGTAATCGAGGCTCTTAAAATATAGCGCCAGAAACACTACAAAAGAAGTAAACGAGAGCACAAAGCGGTTAAGTGAGGATAGTTAATACTTTCGCATTCTTGGGGCACCTCACACACTTTCCGGGGGCTGTCTATCCATGTATGTATGTATGTATGTATGTATGTATGTATGTATGTATGTATGTATGTATGTATGTATGTATGTATGTATGTATGTATGTATGTATGTATGTATGTATGTATGTATGTATGTATGTATGTATGTGTGTATGTATGTATGTATGTATGTATGTATGTATGTATGTTATATGTATATATGTATGTATGTATGTATGTTTTATGTATGTATATGTATGCATGTATGTTTTATGTATATATATGTATGTTTGTATGGATGGATCAATGGATGTATCTGACCGTTTCCCGCCTAGCAGGGTCCCTGGGTAGTCCATGGTCGAATGGGTATAGCACATCAGGCTGCTGATACTAAAGATCGAAACAGAACAAGAAACCACCCTTTGGATCAAGTTGCGTCACTCAGTATGCGGCAATGTGTACATACATACCACTCTTCAACGAATATTTTTCACGCTGACATTGGTCACTGTAGTTGCGTGATTTGGTAGGTACAGCGCTTCAATGAAACTCCTTAACGCAGACTTCGAGCACTGCGTATGTGCCACTCGGTCTGTGCTGGTCTTCAGTAAACCTCTTCGATGCCCACTTGGCTCACTGGGTATGTGACCAGCAAGTGTGTGGCCAGTGTGTGCAGCTCATTAATGAATGTCTTTGACGTCAACTTAGGTAAGCATAGATATGCGCCACTGGTAATGTGGCGCTCTGCAATGGCAAACAGGTCCTTTAAGTTTATCCAGTGTTGAGCGGAATCAAACGCAAGTCACAAGGGTTCCTCAAGGACAGTCAGCCGACGCTTTTGCAGCTTGGGCCACAGGTGCTCTCGGTATGCACAGCTTTTCAATTAACGTCTTTCAGAACAATGCTTTAGCGAGCTGCGCCATGAATACACTGGGTATGCGCCACTTTTCAATCAACCTTTGCCAAATTGGGTCACTAGTATGTGCCACTGGATGTGCGTAGGCGAGGGAACAAATACCAGCGTTCGCACGCACCTGTGCGTGCGACAAGTCTCGCTGGGACTTGTCGCGGGACTTCTACGCGTCTTATATACATAACTCGTTTCGACGGTGGCAACGTACTAGTTTTCAACCTTCAACCAATGTACCACTCTTCAACCTTGCGAACACAGATACCAGACTTCACCCATACAGTTCTCTTATCAGGCCCTCTTTAGAATATGCGTCCATAATTTGGCCACCCCCATCACTCTAATCTCACGAATGTACTCGAGTCAGTCCAAAATAAAGCTGCGTGGTTCCTCTTGTCTTCATACTCTCGCTATCAAAGTGTGTCCGCCTTAAAGCAATCACTTAATCTCTCTTCTCTTGTCATGCGAGGGAAATTAACACGGTTGTCGTTCTTCCATTGCCTTTACCACAGCAACGTCTTATTCGCCCGAGCCCATACTCTTCCCGCTCTTCACATCTCGACGCGCGCAGACCATGTTCATAAATAAAACCTATATTTGCCAGGACTAATGTTTATCAAAATTCCCCTCTAGTTCTATCTATTGCCGAATGGAACTCACTCTCTTCAAATATTGTCTCCCTTACGGAATCATTTCACGCATCACTGCTAACCTTCTTAGAGTGTGTCCACCTGTGATAACCCACATGTGTTTGAATATTTACTTTGACAATGTTTTCATGTGCTTATATTGTATAAAATATTGCCGTTTCATGTGATATGTATTTGCGATACATCTTATCTGTATTTCGATCTATATTTCTCGATTATATTCTTTTAATTCATGTTGTGATGGGAACTGATCGGCCCCAATCGCGTTTTGAGTTTGTTTGCGTTTTTAACGCTACCAGATATTGTATAAACTCAGCCCCTATCGGAATGCCATCGCCACAGACGTGAGTGAACCGGCGATCTTGAGCTCAGCGAGATGCCAGAACGACTGGGTTACCGCGGCGGGAACTATGTGAGTCAATCAAAGTTAGGAAAAAAAAAAGACTGGAATAGAAACCGGGAAGTAAAATTAATATTGCCGCAACACTACGAATCCGATTTGTAACCCCTTTCGAAATGAAACTTTCTCTTCCGCCTGTATCTTTCACACTGGCGTTTTGCTTTCGCTCTCGTTCAACGTGCGAGTTTAATTGTTTACCGCGGGAGTTAGCATACCATGCCAAACAGCTGGTAATGAGGAAGCCAGTTAGAGTTCTGTAGACAACGGTGTTTTAATAATTTAACATAAATGGCACCAAGCGAGGAGAAACGAAGTCGATAATGGCTGATGAACATGCAATCTTCGCAGATTGAGGTATGTGATTGCGGAGGATAGGATCAGCTGATGGAAGACAGTAGGATATGGATATGGCCATTGCGTGTTGTGTCCTGCAGTACATATAAACAATGGCTGCTGCTCCTGAATAGTATTATTAGTATTATTATTATTTAGATGACCAAATTGTGAGCTGTCCACGACAGTATTTTTTATATTCTATGTAGAACATGTTTATATATTTTATGTTGGCATTGTTCACATTCGCCTATTTCATGCAAAAGTTTGTGTTTGGTGATGCTTACTTAACGTGTAGTGCTTGCTCTTCTTGGTGCTAGAAAAGGCATTCTCTAAGAAACCGCTCGCGGAGGCTACAGACACAAGGCTCGGCGAGGCCTATTTCGGTATGCCTTGCCCACGTTCGCTAAAATATCCATAAAAATTATCTGACGTAATGAGAGTACCTTCCATTCATTGCAGGTATAAGCAACCTTCCAAGAAGCACACCACCACCGATGCACAGGCAATTCGCGCGAAAAATGTCATTCCTGAAGCAGCGAAGGGCGATTCGACCATTCCACGGAGGAAGAGCAAAGCCTTTTCGGCACCGACAAGACCAACAGGACTGGCACCGACGCGCAGCGGAGGCCCAGTCGAGAACTCGCCAGCGAGTACAGTGACCGTCACGTCGAAGGCATCAACGGGGTCGTCGAGCAGGTCAACTACCGAAGAGACCTCAGGCGTGACACCAGATTCCCTGGTTCCTGTAGAAATGAGCGGTGGTTACGACATAGGAGCTGTAACTTCGGCGACACCGGATATTGTAGGCAAAGCAGTAGAAGGTAAGGATGCTCTTGTAATCTTGTCGCCTAACGACGATGAACCACGCGTTGATGCTGAACGAAGCTATGCAGTCGCTTCATTCAGTAGCTACCTACCCGCTCCCTGCTTAGAAAACAGCAGGGTGCGGATGCGGTTTAGGTACGTATAGACAATATTTTGAGCTGCAATCCTAGCTTTTCAAGTGGAGTATAGGCACCCTCTTCTCAATGAAAGTGAAATAACAGCTTAGTCATTTAAACCAGTCTAATGGACTCTCCTAGGCATGTCTCCTATGGAGTGGGCGTTTAACAATAAAGAAAATAAAACTGTTCCCCTTTGAAAACTCATGTACAGCCATCCGGTATGATAGCACGGTATAAATACGAAGCCTATATAAATCTATCATACGAGACATTGCGATAATATTTTAAGTGTCTTTCTTGTCCAGAAGTGCTACACACATTCATACCTAGTAAAAAAAAAAACATGGTGCAAGATAGAATTTTAGGAAACTACGGTGATCGGTCGTCAAAGGTCTGAACACCGAACAGCGTACCCTGTTTTTTATATTATTATTATTTTTTTTTTGGACAGCTCGGCTAGCGTTCCGGTAAACGGGTTCCGATTTCTCAAAAGAAAAAAAAAACTAACGTTCAGCTTGTGAAAAGCGGCGTTATTAGTGTTGTTTTACCGAGCACTGGCCAAGTTACGAAAATCTAGAACAGCACTTCCTTTTTTTGTGTGTGTATCCACAGAGCACCATGTTTGTCTCATGTTTCCGGTCACAGCACGTTTAAGCCGAATTAGCCATTAAAATAGGGCGAATTTCGCTCCACCAAGTACACTTGCGATGCGCTTCTGGGCGCCATCTATGGCACATGATTCCAGTTAACTCGCGCATTTATTTTCTTGGCATAAACCATGGCATGACTGACACACAACCTGGCCCTTAAGCGCAATCTTTTGGCATCCTAAGTTTTATGTTCTCAGTATTAGGCGATCCTCGGATCTTTTTTGTGTGTGTGCTGGTGAGCTCTTCCACACTACCATGCTAGGAAGAAATCTGGCGGCTTCTTTCTACGACGTAATTAAGCCTGCTTCACCATAGGAGAAAAAAATGGGTATATCATGGACTTCACTGAGCTTTGTGCTCTTTGAAACTGTGTTGGCATCGAATGTTTTTCGTATAACAATGATTAGCATCATATACGTTAGTATTTATGCGAAAAGAATCTTGTTTTAGAGAATTTCTTATAACCACAATTTTTTACTATAACAACCCATTGCACGTGTTACTGCCTAAAACACGTTACACTACGCAGCCGACAAGCTCCTTATTATCACAGTATAATTATTTGCTGTAAATTCGTAGAATAAAATTTATGAAGTTTTCCCCAGGAACACTTATGTGCAATCAAGTATCAACAATGGTCCAAAAAGAGACGTATCAGGTTGAAGCCAACAACAACGTCGCGCTACAGACGACGGCACAAGATAGAAAGGAGCATAAAACACTGCGATTACTAAGAACTCTATACTTCCATTATCATGCCCTGTCTGCTATAAAGGAACAAACAGTACTGCAAAACAAGAAACAACAATGGAACGAGTGGCACACGAGGAATTCCTATCACAAATGCAAGAAAATGGAGTGTTTTCTTGGAGTGCTTCAGGGAAGGAATGCTGACACCATCAGCATTGCTATGATAAATCTCGAAGGCCACTGTTGTTTCTCTAGTGAAGTTATGAGAGCTTCTGCGTGACGTTCCAGACGCGTAAAACAAGGCCACACTATTTGCACTGCGAAGAATGCAAGGCGAGACCATCCGTTAACGCTTCTGCATGACTCGCCAGCATATCGCTTTTCATACGTCAAAGGCGCAGAGTAATCTCCTTCTTAACATTCTACAAACTGGTATTTGTGCTTAGTAGAGCGCCCAATCGTTCCGTGCACGGGTCAGAAATAATTTATTTGCAGTACCATCAGGATTTAAATACATTACTGAGCGGAGGGACATACATAGCAAACGAGAACATAAAAAAATAATTGAAAAAGGAAAAGCATAGTACAGAATATGTTACATATTTAAAGTAAGATGTACACAGAAAAACAACTATTGGTGCAGTGTTATTACGGCAGGTTTGATAGCGAATTTTTAAAATCAATTGGATTAGTGGTATGGTATGCTAACCATACTGGGATGATCAAGCCGGTGTGAGCGACACGGTTCTGGAAGTATAAACAGGGGACGAAGGGCTGTGTTGTGAAAATACGCTTTGTGAAAAAGAGAAATGCGTGACTGCCTCCTACGGTTGGCTAGGGAGGGAGATTAAGAGTAGCGTACAGCTTTCATTCTAATGGTTTTCTGGCTTAAATCTTTATCGGTTCCAAGTAGTTCGATCAAGGCTTCAGGTTGTTCTTTAGGGAGATCAGGATTACTTTCTACGTCACCACATAACGCCAGTAACAATGGCCAAAAACGGAGCAACGATGGCTCCTGGGCATGGAAGCACGGCAATGAAATCATTATCAGACCTAAAACAAAGCAGCTAATGTTGCAACGATTACCAACCTGCAGGAGGATTGGAAATGCACGTGAGCCCTTCATTCCATACATGCTTCCATGGCCGCTGACGAGCCATCCTGCGGCACCGAGATTTATTTGTCCCACCGCTGGCACTGTGGATAGCGTTGCGGCGCCGCCCTGGTGATCCAGTCTGGAATGCAGCGATGCGCACGCGTACTGGTGAAACGAATCAGAAGCTGGGCCGAAACGTTGTGCCGGAGCCCCCAAGCAAGGCGCTTCTGCAGTCGAAATTTGGTCGGATATGCATCCGTTGAAGAGAGGAGCCGGCACGTGGCCACTGAATTCTCCGTGGACGACCGGCGAAGCGATGTTCCAGCCGAAGAACAGGAAGCTGAAAAGCTGCGTGAAGAGTTGAAATGTGCGTGAGCCCTGACGCTGCCGTGCCCACTGATAAGCGACTTCTTCAGTGTTCATGGATGCACGTACGGTGTGAAGGGCTCTGCACGTACACGAATCACGTAGATGGCTCTGCAGTGCTGACCTCTGCACGTAGATGAATCATCTCGCGTGCTGCCGAATAAGCAACGCTAGGACCCATGCCTTCGCGAGTTATTTTCAAGCTTTGCAGATATAGAGCAGCAAAACCAATTATTTGACCCTGCTGCTTATGCGTGTAACACTTCGGCTGGTGTCACCGCGCTTCCTAAGCAATTCAGCTGCCACGTGTGCACTCTTAACCTCGTTCCGTATAAGTTCTGCTCGTGTTTAGTATCTGTGTGCCACGTGATTACGATGCTCCCCCTAGTGAAAATTGCACGAAATGATATTGAGGGTTATATATGGTATAACAGTGGCGTGAAGCCCTAGGCTTGCCCGAAGTAGGCAACGCTGAGGACGTTTGTTTCACTTAAGTCCCACTTATTACTACGAATGTTTTTGCGATGTGTTCCACTTAGTTGAACTTGCGTATTACGACATTTAGAGTGTACTAGCGCGTGCCGGGGATCGTGGAGACAGGATACACTGAATTTTATAAAAAATACCTTGTGTGCCACCGGTAATGTTTTTTTTTGTTTCATAATGCGATTTGTTTCTGTATAACAGACACAGTGGTATAATAAATGCCTACAGTTGTAAGCACAGTGACTGTGTGCTCCTTCCTATGTTGTCCCGTCTTCTGGAGCTACACTTATATGATTAAGGTCCGATTAACCAAGCAATCATTTATTCTTGCTGGCCTATAATTTCACAAGCGGACCAGTCTTAGTCACTCTTGATAACTTCAAGCGTCCATCTCCTTCTGAACTGTTCCTGTGTGTGAAGATTACGCGCCATAAGAAATGTGCGAAACTGACGCTTGAGAGAAAGGAACTCAGTGCAACTCATGCAAAGCCACAATCTGTGTCTCTTCTGAGTGAAGGCTCGCCCAAATGTAGAATTAGCAAGATGCTACAGCCTACAGGTGATTTATCAGAGTAATACAATCACTGGAGCACCACATGTCGCTTTTCTAATGACAGTCTTAAACTTTGCACGGGATCATTGTCTTTATCCAGCCACTGCTGCCAACGCCGATGACCTTGACAAGACCGTCAAGGCGAGAACCATGGCTGATGAGACTGCAGCGTTTGTAAGTAATCTCAACGTCTGACAACTCCTTTTTTAACCTAGCTAAGAGACCCAACCGCCAACATTTATAAATGCAGTGCGAATGAGAGGGATTAGTAAGTGCTTTTTTTCGCAGCTATCTTTGTATGTCAGGTTGGTCTTGTATATACCGTAGTCACCACCATGCTATAGGTTCTACCGTCTTTGTCACTCGCATATCCCCCTCCATTTTGAAAGTGTTGATTAACTCACCGGGCATTCCCTCTGCTTTAAAGAAGTCAACATAATATTATAAAGTATGGCGGGAGAACATTCAAGAAAGCAAATAAAGCAGTAAATAAAGGTAGAGCAAATTATTCGTTCACACACTGACTGAAAAAGGACTACTTTAATCATTTAATCATCAGCTAAACCAGCTTCAAAATTATGGTGGCACTGCTTCATTACAGATCTTCAAGGAAGAGAAGTTATTCCGCTGTGATTGGGACCAACTACTGCAGCCGCAGCCGCTGTCAGTGTTGTGGATATTTTCTGTGCATGCGTTCTATATGTGTGAAATGTCGTTCCCGACATTGAAATGTGCACCTTGTACTTATTAAAAGGTTGTGTTTACTTACAAAGTTTACTGGGATCTACAAATTCTAAAATTACCGAATAAATTGCAAATATTTAAAAAAGGGGAGCTCAAATGGAATGCCACGTAGTTTCGAATTTCTTGAGGTGAAAGAGATCTGGTTGCAGTAACATTCGTAAAAAAAGGGTAATTCACACTATATGATACATGCATATAATGCTATTACAAACTGCACGCCCCATCATCGGAGTAGCATGTAAATGGGGCACAAAGGCTTTTCGTTATCTGGTGCCACTACCGAAAATACGTTGAGGAGCACTTCGTCAGATGCAAGTGGAGTGTGGCGTTCGTTGAAGGATATTGGTAGAATACTGCAGCACGGCATATTGATTTGAAGAGATGCAGTTAGGGGGACACTGACAAAAAAAAGAAAAGCACTTTCGTTGTGCTGTTTAGTGATAACCAGCGCGATTATGCTGCGCAATCTGTATATTTCAGGAAATTATTGAGAATAATTATCTACCACATGCGTTTGCTCGAGAACTGATGCCGCTGAAGAAGAACCCCGACCTAACCTGCAAGCGAACCATTCAAAATCAGATTTGAAGCCTTTCTTGCGCAAGAAACTGCGAAGCCACTGGCAACGCTTGTGGGATGCGCAAACAAATAATAAGCTTCACTTGATTAAGCCACAGTTAGGTTTCTGGCCCTCTGCATCAAAAACACGGCGAACTGATGTCCTAATCTGTCGCCTCAGAATAGGACACACATATGGCACCCACAATTTTCTATTGAATGGTAATGATCCTCCAACCTGTGGTAGATAGGGCGAGAGGCTCACCGTTCTTCACGTCCTCCTGGAGTGTAGGGAAGCCGAGAGAGAGAGGAAGAAACATTTTCCTCTGGCATACCGCTGTTCTATCCCTCTTCATCCCGCTATGTTTCTTGGCAAAGAACCGCTTTTCATCACCAAAGCAGTCCTCGCTTTTTTGAATGATGTTGTCTTGCATGTTATCAGCCCAAGAAATACGTAGCGCATCCTCTCTCCAGAGAATGCCACTGTGATAATAGCTCAGTATAGCACATGCCTCCAGGCCCTTACATCTCAAGGGCTCTGTTAAGGCATTAGTGTTTTTGAAAATTTTAGCCTCTGATATATTTTAGTATATCATCAATCTTTCACAATGCATCCCTCGTATCCATAGCACACCTCATTAGTCATTGCCATATTCTTAGTACCTATAGATTTTACGCATTTTACAGCGACTATTTTAGGCCTCTTTACAGCCATGCCACATCTGTTTTATCAACACCTTATAATTCACCATTCATGTACCACTGACAAGTCATTATCATCGCCTTGGCGCTCTTTGGCCACATCTGGCCCTTGCGCCAAAAAACTCCATCAATCATCATCATCATTCAAAACAGTCACCTCTAGCATGTTTTTTTTTTCGGATGCCGCAAAATTGCAATCTTATTTCTCGTGTTCGAACAGAAACTAATATTCGACAATTTATGACTGTGCATTTTCAAATGAAGTACGAATCGAATAGGCCAGATTATTAAGCCTTAGCCTATATCCCGCGATCTAATCGTTCATTCAATGGATTGCAAGTTGCTCGCTGGTAGCTAACGCCAAGAATGAAATGTGGTACGCACATATTGCGAATCTTCTTATACAGGCATCTGGGCTACCCCTACAAATTTTCGGACAACGCAACTTTCTACGCCGTAGCTCCCTGGGTTTGCCATGGCAGCTCACTTCGATTCTCGACAAATAAAGTGATCCGATCCCGGACACAGTGTAATAGTTAAGTGGAGTGACCTCGGAGGCAGAGTAATGACGAGTCGCGCGTGTCCCGTGCTGGGGTCCCGACGTAGACAAACTTCGTACCACACCTCTGTCTTCTCGTACGTGTCGCGCTGGTCCTTGCTTCGTCCTTAGGTGGTTTATATAAATAGCCACTCAACGGACTTCGAGTGGACTTTAAAAACGTTAAACTGTCTTTGCCACTAATTACCGATGGTTACCACTTTCTATGAAAGAAATAGTCTACAATCATTGCATTCTACCGATACTAACGCATGGCACAGAAAGTTGGAGGTTAAAAGAGAAGCTAGAGAAGAACCTAAGAACCGCGCAACGAGCGATGGAACGTAAAATGACAGGCGTAACCTTAAAAGACGGTAAGAGAGCTTTGTGGATTAGGGACAAGCTGGGGTATCCGATATTCTAGTGGACATTAACAGTAAAAAATAGAGTTCGATCGGAAAGAATGCGCACGGAGATAACGAAGATAACCAGTGGTCTATTAGAGAAACAGAAAACGTGCCAAGGGAAGTACTAACGAAGCGTGAAATGAACACACACATAACGCACGCGCGCGCGCAAGCACGGCAGAGAACTAGGTGGTATATGATAAAATTAGGAAATTTTCAGGCAAAAGACGGGGTCACATGCCTTACGACAGGGGTGATTAGAGACAACTGTCTCTTACAGTGGACCTAAATAGGCGACTGCTGCTGCTGATGATGATCAATGGGTCCTTCCAGAATTTTTTTATTGCGATAGAAATTATATGGACACTCCAAGCAGACTTCTGGAGTCGCCGTCGCCGTGAGGTTCCGTATAGAGTCCAACGGCGATGAAATCGTCGCCGCGCGCTGTATGCTGTATGTGCGAACGCAAGCGCGCGAGGGCCGCGCGCTTTCTCGGGGAGCGAACGCACGGCGGAGAGCAAACGCGACTTCTTCCGTCGCGCGAAAGGCCGTGGTGGGACGGAGGGAGGGAGGGGAGGCGACGTTTAGCTGCGGCACCAAATGCGTATTTAAATAGGCGACGTTTAGCTGCGGCACCAAATGCGTATTTAAATAAAAACGTTGCGAGGCGAGAAAGTGGTAAAGACTTCCATGTCTGCTCGACGAGTGTCCAGTTCTGATCTCGTCAAAAACCTCCGAGCCTCCCCCAGAGGCACCGGCAACAGTCGCCAACGCCGCGCGCGTTCGGTGCAAACGCGGGCAAAACGCCTACGGCGTCGACAACAGTTCTGCGCGTTGCTGGTGCTGCTGCATGTACACGTTCATACCGCTGATAAAACTACTAACCTTACTACCGTATCGCTCTCGACTAATTGCTATCGCAATTGATGCTTCGCCTTTCGGGTGAAGCTGCGACATTTTTATTCTCATTGAATAATTTTACTACTCGCACAATCCTAGTTGAAGCTTAGTGAAGCTCTACAGAGAGGACGGATATGTTACGAACTACCCGCTCCTTCCAGATCGTCAAGGCACCGCCTGACCAGAGGGGCGCTCGCGATGGCGGCAAAGGGCACAATCGACGCGCATCGATGAGCAAAACAGCGAGAACCAACGAAAGCGCCTCCCACGGCGGCGTCCTGACCGCAAATCGGGAGGAGTCGGGCCGGAGGAGCGGCGCTAGTTCCGCGTTTCCCTGGTCCTTCTACCGTAAGTCGCCAAAGCCTGTCTCTGGGGCAGCCTAGAGTCGAGTTGCTGGAAGCAATCTTGTAACACGAAGGAAGTATCTCCGTCTGAGAGGTGTTACTTTTACAAGGCAGAAGCAGAATGTGTAGCAAAACGAAGTCGCCAACATGCACGCGGGCAAAACGTCGATCGATTCGGATTTTACGGCATCAAGTACAGGAACAGACGAGTGAGAAGACACTGCATTGGGTGGCTAATTTGACCCCCAGTGGGCTTCATTAGAACACACACAAATCCTCAGCAGGGACAGCTTTCCCATCACCTGTTCTCCTAACGACGACAGCCGCTTCTGATAATGAGGCTAAGTACGTCTCACTCTGCCTTGGAAAGTTCTGATCAACGAGCTACCCGATGGGTTATAAAAGGAAAACGAAAATCGAACTATTGCCGTGATTTTTATCACACACATGATCGGGCAGCAGAGATTTTTGCGCTAATGGCAAACACTTCTTTATTAACAAGCGTGTGACTCGATGTAACCAGGTGATCGACAAACTTAGTGGTGTTACGCACCACCGCGAGTGCGTACTAATCTCGCCCACTGTGCTTTGCATACACTTCTCTCAGTGCAGTCGAATGTAATTATTGCCAAATGAATTAATGGCTTACTTATTTAGCAATATAACTGTCTCGGCGTTGGTCGCGTGGCTCGAGAGAAACCGAGATTGTTGGTCTGTTACGAGAATTTTGCTTCGAGATTTGCTATGTTTGCCATCTTTAGCAGGATGACTGAATACCGCGTGCGTTTGTGCATCTAGTGTTGCCGAACCTCTCCAGTAATTCATCATGAACACTTATCTGTGAGCCTGTGTGGCGTTCTCTCTCTGTGGTTCTTCTTCCTCCACACATTGTAGTCCCCGCTTTCCCCTCTCCCTACGGAAAGTAGCAAACCAGAGGTAATTCTTGTTAAACGGGTCCAAACCACCCCTCGGGCGTGGTGAAAAAACAGTCTGTAGATATCATACGCTGCTGTGAACATCTCAGCCAAGGCTTGCAGCTTCGCACTCAAACACTCTCTTTCATCAGAAACCTACTGCTCACTCTTTTCGGGCTGCTATATTTCGTCATGTAGCAGATTCTCACAGGCGGCTGTTATTGGCCAACAGCTGACATCAATCAAGAAGGGTGTTTGGATCAGTGCGCTTCTCCCTATTGTTACTGTGTATATATTTATTGACGAGGTTTAATAGACAGGCTGAAGAAAGCAAAAATCTGCTTTTATAATTTCGATAACAATTGCGTACTTCACTACGTACGACTACCGTACTATCGCCGACTATCGTCCGCTAACGCTCGGCTGCGCCGCCCGTGTAGGAATGAAACTTTGGCCCCTATACTTATCAGTGCCGAAGCCTTCGGGTCTCGCCAACTTCTATTAGCTTTCAACACGTAACTTGCCTCGAACGACGCGATACCTAAGGTCAGAAAAGACGTACGCTTGTCTGCACGCACTCACTCCTGGACGCTCTTGGCTAGACGCCTTGACTTTTATTGGTATTGAGTCATTGCGTAAAATGCGAATTTGGCACGTAGCTACTATCCTTTGCTCAAGCTGGTGCAGGCATAAGCTGATCCGCACCACATATCACCGTCCGACTGGATAACATGAGCGCGAATGCGCACTCCAGCTATGGCGTTCAGTTAGTCACTACAAGTTGCATGTAGCCGCATTTGCAGCGTAGCGTTTATACCACGGCCGTCGTCGCGGAACCCAGCGTTCTCTGATATCTATCGGTGACGTCACTGAAGTCCCGAGCGCCAACATCTGACGAACAGGTCGTCTGCTTCCCGAGTTGCACACCCTCGAGGTGTGTCACCAGTATGACCGAAGCTCGTTACGTTAGGAATCATTGAAACGCGAGTCCAGAGTGTGGCATCTATCACTTAGCCGATGTGCATGTTGCCGACGTACTCGCACGAGGTAACATGAAAAAGTTTGTTAGACTGTCGGAAATTGTGTGATCGTCGTATAGATAAGTGCGAAAGGAAATGTGCGGCTCATGTCATTCGGTGCAAAAAGTGCCGCGCGTGGCTATTTAGTACAGTTTACTACAACAAAGGGATGAGACATCGTGCACTCAAATAGAAGCTGAGCTTGGCGCATCGTAGGCGTTAAAATGGGAACTGGTGGCGTCTACGTGAACATCGCAAAGCAAGTTTGAACTGCGCACCACATATGACGTTCAGTAGGCGGAGCGTTGTGTGCACCACCCCGCTCCGCGGTAGCCTTCGCAGGGCAAGACTTTGAAGAATAAACGGGAGATATGCTAAGGGGATCGCAGGTAATCTTTGATTGCCGATAACTCCGCTTTTGCTGAACGCATTGAAGAATGAAGGCATAAGACCGTTCTATTGCTGATGAAAAGAACACAGCTACAGTGTAGCAAGGGAGTACCTTTCTTTCTGTATAGGTCTGTTTTCGTCTGTGTTCTTTTCATCCGAACTTCTGAGCTCTTCTACCTTCAAATCTCTCACCTACTAGCGCAATGGCTCACGCTTATAGATCACTGAGGCACTTGTTGCCGCAAAGTAGTTCTCGACTTCGATAAAAACTGGTGCAGCCTCTCTTTAAGCTCCCTCTCTTTCCCCATTTTTCCTTGCTCTTGATTCTTTTCAACGCCATCAACACCTGAACTCTCGTCGTGTGCAGCATTGAACGTGTCGTTCATGACCGAGCTGAACAGCCGAGAAGAGATTATCCTGTACGCCGGCTTGATCATCGCCTGTGCCGTGATCCTGGCCATGTTTGCGGTAGGCCTGGTGCTGTTCCTTTACCCTAAGCATTCCCTGTCGCCGCTGGCGTGCCTGACGCCCGAGTGCATCGAGGCGCGCGGCTACCTGCGCCGTATGATCAACACGAGCAGGGACGCTTGCAGCGACTTTTACGGCTACGTCTGCGATTCGTGGCTGGAGCGACGAAAGGATGGCGGCAGCTTTCACCGGGACAACATCGCCGCGTGGCTGGCCAAGATCAACCAGTCTCTTTTGCGCGACGTCAGCTGGGAAGGTCGGTATGCGTACGAACGGAAATCTGTACTTTGCAATCTCACGAGGGTATAACTACGCCTAGGCGAGGTACATTCCCGCAGCACGTACGAGCGAAAGAAGCGCACGTACGGCGCTCCTCTGACCGTTTTAAAGCGATGATTTTTGTTTGACTAGTCTTTAAGGTTTGGCGTGCATACGGGCGTTAACGCTTCTCTCCGAATAGACAATTTGAGCAAGTGGAAATGGCCATTAGAGAATGTGTCACAGGGACACAAGCGGTATAGAAGCATTCAATGAATTACTATGTATGTCGCACTTCTCTGTGCTTACAACTTTCAATGTTCTTCTCTATACAAGCGTCATACGTTGCCTTCGTCGTAGCGACGAAGCAGCACTACTGCAGGGTTGGAGCCTACGTCCTCACATTCCCGAGTGAGATGTCTTAACCAGAAGGCCGGGTTAGCATTTTTTTCTTTGCTTTGCTTGGCGCAGTATAACAAGCCGACAGAAATGTTTAAATAGGGGTGAAAACTGCGCTGAGGCTGAAGACAAGGTATTAAAAAAATTCATAAGGATCACCAAATCGTACATTATTCTACTCAAGAGGTTCAGACTCTGCCCGACATATATCTCTTTCTTATACATATTCGACATCCTTGAAAAACTTCTCGCGCACAGGGCGTACGTTGTTGTCGAGATCTGCATGCCTCATTTGCATACGTGTCTTCCACATATTGTGAGTCCAAGGATCAAGATAACGTCTTAATGTACGCTTCCCGTGTTTTTTGATTCCACATGGATTTAAAGGACAATTCCTTGTCTACAAATATGTACACATGCCTGCATAAAGAATGACATTGAGAGTAACAAAAAAGGAGAGGGAAAGACAGGGAGATTAGCCAAAGTAAGTACCGGCTGACTACCCTGGGCTGAGAAAGGGTTAAGAGAATAAAATGTTTTAGAAGCAATAAAAATACAGAGAGGAAAAATGCATACAGTAACGCGATGCAACGCGCTACAAGTTTCAAAATCGGCCGCAGAATTCACAAGTCCTTAAGAATATGAACAACACCTACAAGGCCTTGAGTGCCAAAACGCGCCTAGTGCCCTATGCCTTTTTCTCTGTAAAGGGGCGATCATCCAGGATTCTTTTTCGAGTGCGGTCGCCTGCACTACTGTTTTTGCCACACTGTAAAGGGGACAGTCACAGCAGAGGTGCTTGATCGTCTCTGCGCAGCCGCAGTTGTTCCAAGCAGGACAGTCAGTATTTCTAATGCCGAAGCAATAAGCGTTCGCGAATACCACGCCGACTCATAGGCGGCCCAAAAGCATAGCTTCCGCTCGTGGTAACCCTGGTGGAAGACGGAGTTACCGACGTGAATCCAAACTGTCGAGACGACGCGTGTGGTAAATTCACATCTGCACCAAAGCGTCAGTGAAAGTTCGGGCGCGAGCAAAGCCTTGTAGCTGCATCTATTCTGGACAGTGGTATTTGTATACAGTGGACAGCGTTATGGGTTGAATGGGCGAACGGTCATCCCAACTGTCGTTGCTAGAAATTCATCAGTAGCCCGGTATCCACTGATTATGTTGTACCACTTGTCGATTGCGTGATGGTGATGTATTGGGATGTCTGCTGCTAGCTAGTGGTTAGGTCCGTGATTTAACGGGGACAGCAGACACTGGGGAACTGCTTTCGAGTCGCAGAAAATGAACCATGACGGTGATGATTCGTTACCAATAAACTCCAAAACATCACGGATAGCGGCAAGTTCTGCAGTTGTGGATGATGTAATGTGGTACAATTTGCACTGAAAAATATATATTTCGCCGGCATTGCCATTGCTCCCACTAAAGATTTTGAGGGAACGGAACCGTTCATGTAAACGTAAGGGCGTTCACTGTGCTTCTCATTCAAGAACAAATGTACAATTTGGGTGAAAGGTGGCATCTGTTTTTTTTATGCCTGGAATGAAAAGAAAGGCTTGTAGCTGGGGCAGGCACCACAGCGGCAGGCACCACAACCTAACACGAACATCGCTGAAATCATCAAGGATGGCTCGATAACTTATGTCGAAAGCACTTTTAACGCCCAGTAACATCGCCGCGGATAATCACCTTAGGCTTTTTTTTCTTGCATGTGGAACAGACGATGGCAAACTCAGCGACGTTGTCTGTAGAAGAGCGTCCAAGTCGGAAGGCTTTTATTGTGTCTAGATAATGTTCTAGGTGCCACTTCAGACTGTCTCCAGTACCTTTCCTATACAACTGTCCAGAGCAATGGTATAGTAAGACAACACGTCAAAAAGTTATTGGCCTGGTTAAGCCGCAGAACGAAGTGGCTGGACTTCCATGGAACAGAACTACCCTTTTACGCCATTAATTGTTTGCAAGTCCAGAAGAGCATTTTCGACTGTTAGACTGAGGTTGCCAATATCTGTGTATGTAACCCCGTGAGGCCCAGGCAGGCGATGTGGAACGTCTGCACGCAGTCAACGCCGCTATAATTTAGTTCAGTGTATATGCAAATCTAGCTGTCATAGGAAATGCAGATTTTGTTTGGCTGTGGTTATTACATGTCGTTAGTTTTTTTCGCATCCTAGGGGGCCATATTCATGCAATTCGCGAATTCCAGCTTGCTAAGCACATTTAAATGAATTTGCCTTACTCCACTGGATAGTCGAAGCAATACAGCCTTTTGGAAACCAAATGAGCCTTCTTAAACTTTATTCTCCAAATTTTATAATGTAACAAAATGCAATAAAGGAGGAAATATTCACGGGTGAAAACAAGAGCGTTAGAAATGCTTTTCGGGGTGAACGTGTTGAAAACGTTTTTCGAAAAACCTCTTGCCACAAATGTTCATTCAACGGTTCATAATATACCAAGAGCGGACCCGCCTTTCAAATCATTTCAAGGATTATTAAAAGGTATCGTGTTTCGTTGACTAAAAGCGAGTAATAACAACAATAATTTCATCCGCTTCCACATATCGAAGCTTACACCTCGTTCTCACATGCTGAATTGCTGTTACATTCAGGGGCGTAGCCAGAAATTTTTTTCGGGGGGGGGTTCATCGGCCCGACCGGGGGGGGGGGGGGGGGGGGGGCAAGCGTCTGCTTTCCTCTACGTGACGTGATCGATAATAAATATCCGTAGTTTAAGCACCCTCTATGTATGTATATCAAAGACATGGGACCCCCCCCTCCCCCCTCGCGTGTGTGTGTGCTAGAGCACTGCACGGGCTCGGGCTTATCCGAAAGCCCGGGCCCGTGGGCCGGGCCGGGCCGGGTAGAACTGTTTTTTCACGGGCTCGGGCTGGGCTCGGGCACGGCGTGTGCTTTTTGACCCGGGCCCGGGCCGGGCTCGGGCTTTCTGGTCGTGTGCATGTAACGTGCAGTGAGTTATTCTCGGGCGACTCAACTCTGAAAAACATTATTTTTCGGTCTCGGGCTCGGGCCGGCCTCGGGCCCAAGGTAAAGGGGTGGCGGGCCGGGCCGGGCGGGTAACGTAGATTATTTCCGGGCCCGGGCCGGGCCCGGGTCTCGCCATAAAAGTTTTGATCGGGCTCGGGCGGGCCACCCAACGTAATAACGGGCCCGGGCCGGGCCCGGGCTGAAAAAATCGGCCCGTGCAGTGCTCTAGCACTGTGTGCTTGTGAAGAAATTAAGTAAAAAGTAATGTAAGCTCAGTAAAATACAGTAAGTACGACAGGTACAGTGGGCGTTTGGAGCAACCGTCTCTCATCGCGCCACTGAATGGACCAGTCTTCGAAAACGCATCATTGAGACGACCCGCCCGATCGGAGAAGACATCATTAATTGTTAATCTCCGTTAAGCGTAGATGGTGTCGTCCTCGTCGGGGCGAAGTGCGTTTCACAAGTCAAGGACGGCTATACACGTGAAAATGCACGTGTGACCATGCAGGGTATATACCTACTCCCATAGCAATAGCTTGTTCGCTGCGTCTTTGCGCTAGAAAACTGAAATACGCGCAAGAACTAGTAATGCTTTTTTTACGAAGCTTTCGTCGCCTTGCATTTCCTGCGGCAAGTGCATGGGCCGCTGTGTCTTCCGCTGTGTGCGAGCGTGCAGCCGTCATTTGCATTTACGTCAACAGATTCAGAATTGTACAGAATATTTCACCGCACTGCATAGTTATGGCATGTGTACGCATTTTAAGTAGTGCGTGCGAGTCATTTCTGCTTCACTTAGGCCGGTGCGAACAGGAAGCGGCCTTGAACCTCACAGAATCTCGACTGATTGGTGTACTAGTGATGCAGGAATGAACTCCGGTCTTGTTCAGTGCATAGTGCACATAATCAATTTCTCAGGACGCGTGAACTCCGACGAGAACTGTCAGCGCCTGCAACAAGAGTTTACTTACGCTGTACTGCGCACATGTAATCCATGCTTGTCGGCTGTCTGTTTCGTGCATTCTGTTGCGAGTCGGTGGAATTTCACTGCTGGCATCAACCCTTTGGTGTGTACATTGCTGGTTTGGGATTCCACAACACAACAGCAACTACCAGCCTTTCGTAATTGCTGGTTTGAGATTCAGCAACACAACAGTAACTACCAGCCTTCCGTAGGGGCGCAATCGCAAACGAGAGACGTTTTGCGCTGCAGACTATGGCTACGTTCACACTTGGGAAGCGGCAAGCGGGTGGAGAGGCCAAAGCGGCCGGAAAGGCCAAAGCGGCCGGAAAATCTTTTCCGCGCATGTCCAAGTTCACATTTGTTTTGCTACCACCGCGGCCGCCGCTGCCGCTTTCGTCCACATCCATCTAGTCTGCGTACGTTTGTCGGCGTGGTGGCGCTTATTATCGCATTATTTGGAGCGGTATGTTCATTCACTGACCCACCCGTCATCAAAAGTGATCATCTTGCGCAATTTCGCGTGTCATCTGCGACCTTCGGTGAATTCCTCGTTGGCGTTCTGTAATTCTCCTCACACGGGCGCGGTAGCGCTGTGTCACAGGTTGCTGCCTAGGCGTGATTATATTTCTTTAATAGCTTTTATTTACAAGTTGTAATAACATTTCATCATTTCGTATTATTTTCGGCGCCTCCAGGACACGAAAGTGGCAACGGGAACACCAAAGCTAAAACCCGGGCTGGCCCTTTGTGTTGAGGCTCGCCGAAGCCTGCGCGTCCTATACGTGAGACCTACGCTCCCAATCTATCGTCGCGACGAGAAAAGCACCCCGCGACTTCTGCAACATACCGTACACGTGCGAGGAGAATTATGGAGCGCCAACGATGAATCTGCCTAACTATTGTCTGTCATGGAAGTGGAAGAAGAAATGGCTTTTATACTTCTACCTACTTGTTTTCTAGAAATGGACAATGAATAAACGGAAGACAAGAAAACCTCGGAAACGGCGGTGGTGGGTTCGCCTGGCTTTGCAAAAGCGCGAGAAGTTGGGTCACGCGACTCCGTTGGCTTCGTTGCCGC
Source organism: Dermacentor silvarum (assembly GCF_013339745.2). Lineage (NCBI taxonomy): Eukaryota > Metazoa > Arthropoda > Arachnida > Ixodida > Ixodidae > Dermacentor > Dermacentor silvarum. Next base: position 102,689,486 of record NC_051162.1, on the reverse strand, counting down.
ACCTCCGGTCGCGCGAAGTTGAATACTATCGCGAGTATTGCTGACAGTACGTTTTAGTGCTTCTCTTGTCGTAGAGCAAGGGGTGGTTCTTGATCGCGTCGATCAGCATTGCAGCCTACACTTTTGGTGCCATGTTCAATGTTACGACCGGAAGTTTACATGCTAGTGTAGCTTCCGGTCGAGCAGAACGACTTTCCGCCACGTTTCCGCTTCGCCATGGCGAAAAAATCGGTCCGAGACCAATTGGGCTCGCCGCCTGTTTTTCTGCCTGTTTTGCCGCCTAGGCGGGCGGATTTTTGCAAGATTTTGCCGCTTCCGCCAGCTTCGAGACCAAGTTCCTACGCGAACGCGGCCTAACCGGCACCTGAAGGGAAGCGGCGGAAATGTATACCGGAAATTTCGACCACCTGGGGACTTTAACGTGCACCTAAATCTAAGTAAACGGGCCTCGAGCATTTTCGCCTTCATCTAAAATGCGGCTGCCGCATTTGTTGCTTCATTTGTTGCGCATTTGTTGTTTCAGAATGCGGCCGCCACATTCGCGCCCAAAACCTCACAGAGTGTCAAGGCCTTGACAAACACCGTGACAGTTTTTTTCCATATGCAGACATGATTCCCTGTAAATTACCAACCCAAACGGAAGCGCCCAGGAATGAAAGTGTGAAAGTAGCACCGGTTTCTTGAAATATGTCAGCGCGAAGCGACGAGAGCAAAGGGTGGGTTAGTGGGGGGGGGGGGGGTGCAAAAAATTTCGGGGGGGGTTTGAACCCCCCCAACCCCCCCCTTGGCTACGCCACTGGTTACATTGACTAATTCCTCAACGAGAAAACGTGCCACTTATATATCATTAAAAACTAACAGCGCTAACACCCTGTGTTGTCATATTTCGCTAGCAAGTTGGCGCTCTGTGACTCAAACTCAAGTTTACTGCCCTCCCTCCACTGATATGCTACTAGGCGATCCTATTTATGCGGTCGGTGCACCTGTGAACCTTTAACTTATGAGGAACATGGAATAACCAACATTTCAACAAAATAAAAAAAGAGGGAGTTAGAGGACGACAGCAAGACATAGCACTGCAACGAACATTGTGATCTTCCTGTCGTCTTGTAGCTTGATACGTTTTCTTTTTCTTTCTTTTTGTCTTCTTTTCCAGAATATTGCTCAATGAACTTGACAAATTTGCAAATCTTGTCGCACCTTCCAGACCCAGCCACGAACAAAAAACATCGATAAGGTGACAGGCGACTGGACAGGTCGCGCCATCTAGTGCGGAAACTAAGAAACAGACTGTTGGCGTTTGATCGGCGCCGCTCTTTGAGGCGATGCCGCATTGCTCATCTGCGTTTTCATTCTTGTCCACCGGTCGCGCACATTTCTTTTTCCGGAACGAAAGGTTTTTGTGCCATTGTTGGTTATATTCAACACCACAGGATAAGGCACTGTGGCCACGAACACGCAGGTGGACGTTCAATACTCGGCTGTGTGACATTTTGGTGTGTTTTCGTGGACAACTTGCGTGTTTGTCCGAAGAAACAAAGCGCTATAGCGTATAATTTAGTAAATCTAATTAAGTATGCCGTACAATAATACTGCAGAAAAATTGCTATATCAAATAGTTTGTCAATACAGACCAACCAAGGTCGATCCACATAGGTCGCGAAGCTTCGGGCGAAAAGCGGTTCAGAGCCAATCGTCACCGACATCAGCAAGGGTGGTTATGGGAGCAGCGATTTAAGCGCGACTATACTTGGGGGGAATAAACACTGGGAAAGAAAAAAAAAGCGTTTTTAAATTAAAGCGAGACACAGTTAGATTAATTCAACGAAAATAAAATTCCTAATTCATTTTATATATGCATGGCGAGAAAAGATACAACTGTATTTTACTAGATCATTATCAATATATACCTTTTTTCAGGGCCCACCGTGAGAGCGCTCATCGATAGCGGTGGGCGTTGACGCCGCTATCACTTGCAATGCCATGCAACTCTTGGAGTGCGTGGAAAGGCGCGTTCGTAAAGTTCACCTGTTACAATACGCCCCCCTTCACATGTGTTGTGTTGCTTGTCGACGTTTGTCTGAATTAGGTGACGCGGGTAGTTTTATTCTTTCTTAACCTGTGCAGTCAAAAGTAATAGTAGCGACCGTCAGATACTTGTTTACTCTAGTTGTTTTCGCGCAACAGCCCTGGCCGACGGGCTTGGCGTCCGACGAAAGGACGAGCACTCAACTAAATCTAAGCCCAAAGTGTTCGTCGGCCTCCTAAGAAAGTATGTTCTGTGCAGCGATGCGATTTCGACACCCGTACGGCTGATCTTTTCCGGCATAGCTTTTCGCGCTGAAAACTCGGAACGCCAATGAAGTCGAATGGCGGGGCATTTGAATATACAGCTCTAATGGTAGGCCTCCGAAAACAAGTTTCGCGCCTATGCGTTCTGTTTTTGACGGATATGACGTCAAATTATTTTTTCTTCCGCCGGAAGTCTTCCCTCCTCACACAGATGGCGCTAAGCCCCATGAACCGCCGGTAAGCAACCATGTTCTGAACGTATGGGCTTCTATGGAAGCTTCGCTACCAGGTATATCTACCTTGCACCAGCCGTGCCTGCTTCATTATTGTCGTTAATGCGATACGGCATCCTCAACTGCCTATATTTCGCTAAGACAGACACACTAGTCATTATGCGGAAGGGTGTGGAATAATTAGTCCAAGTAAGCTATAACAATCTAAATTTTAACCACACATCAGCTCTCATGCAGCGCAATGTAAGATTCTGCACTATGCAAGCTGGTGGAAATAGCCGTACCTAACGTTGTCGAGCGAGGAACGAAACGAATAAATACTCAGTAGCAATTGGTACCCCATAGCTACTGATTCAGAGAAAATTCACGCCCAGCGTACGTAAAAAAAAAAAACGTTTACACGATAAAAAATGCTCTTTAAATACGTTCACCGGCTTCGTTAATGCAATTGTCTTTGAAGATGGTGCCGAAATATTTTATTTCTAGGTACGTGCGTGACTGATTTTTCCACAACTTCGTTTAATTGACTTCTCTAAGAAATTAGAGGGCTTTTTTAAATATAATTTTCGTGATGATTGAACCGGCTAAGGCTTTATTCAATAATTACAAATTTAATTGAGACCGTAAAAAAATACACCGCGGAATTGGCTCCAAGATGCACATAGGTATTCGTATGCATTCGTTAGCAACTAACAACACAAGCAACTGAGCGGCGCTAAAGATTAGTACAGTGTTGTTACTTGGACGCTGTCCTGTGTAGGCCATATTGAATCACTCTTCTCTAGTAAGGAACCACTCCAGAGTTTCTGTATCACTCGGACCTCTCCAAACCACCAAGGCGTGTGACGTGTTTTCAGATTACGGTGACGCCTTTTCGTTTTTTTTTTTTTTTTTTGCAAGAAATATTTTCAACTTGGCTGGCGTTTCAGCGAATAAGCTCACCGTGATCATCTTCTGGCGCATCTAGGCTACAAATCATTTGTCAAAGTGTTTGTGAATACGGGCTTCTAAGTTCTAATATTTTCGCTTGGGCTGGTTGCTACATTGCTTATTGTGAAGAATAGCGGAAGACGGGAGACATAGGGCAAGAAACAGACGCAGCAAACCGTGACCCTAACCTTTTTGTTTTGTCGGCGTCTTCCACTCTGTGACCTCTCTCCCTCTTTTTAACACAATATATGCGAGTTGATTACGTATATGAGATGTCAAGTGAGACGTTATTTCTCACTCGCTCTCAGTCTGGTTGCGCACTTGTCTTGAATCACCGTGTTTCATTGGAAACGCAGGACACAACGCTAAAGAAAAAGCCGGCATCCGCGTCATGCGCCTCATCTACGGCAATTGCCATAATTACGTGTGGAACCAGTCGACGTGCGCCGTCGTTCGAGACCACGCTGGAGTCGGCGCGGAAACAGCTGAACTGGAACGCAGTTCGCAACGCCCCAAGCTACAAGGCGCTCGTGGAGCGTCTCTTGCGAGCTGCGATCCTCTCGGGGTGCCAAACGATAATGACCGTGCAGATGTTCAGCGACCACGATCAGCTGGTGCTCAAGCTCTCACGTGGCCTTTCTCTCCTGCGCAAGCTCACCGCGACGGGCAACCAGGAAGACTTGGAAAAGGCCCTGCAGCATGTTCTCAAGAACGACCTCTCCGCGATAGTCGAAGTCGACCTCGTCGTCGACGCCGATCTGGACGGAAACCGTTTCGCAGAAGGACAAGAAGAACCGGAAGTGGCTGGAGCTCTGCAGGACTTTCTAGGCGGCATCTTTCCGAACGTGACAGTGGAGGACTGGGTGCACGTGCTCAATGAAGTCCTGCATTCCGGTGGCAAGCATGTGCGTTCAGCTGATGACGCTTTCGCCACCGGCGCAGAATATTTCGGGAAAGCGTTCCGTAACTTGGCCGACGCGAACGATGTCGCAACGACGGCATTGTACTTGGCATCGCACCTGGACGCCGAAGTTCTGTCTTTAGAGTTGTCCAGAGAATGGATATCGTCGGACCCCGCGAAGACCGCTCGCTTCTGCCTCGCGCTGGCTGAGAGTTGTCTCACGCAATCGTGGCCGCTGATCGTCGCGAAACTTATGGACGTCAGAGATAGTGTGAATCTCATAGAAGGGATGTACCAGGATCTGGCGCAGGCATCACACGATTCCGACGTCCTGCTCGCGTGGCTTCCAAACACAATGCGAAGTACTACAGCAAGAAAGGTTGATATGACGTCTCTTATTGTGGTGTCTAACAGTGTTTTGGTGAGTACGAGATTCCAGTCAAAATAATTATTCCTTCCTCACTAAGTTCAAATATATACTAGGCCCCTCCTGATATTTTGTCAGAGTCCTGCTAACCCAGCATCACTCGAGAGGCTTTGCATGTTGAACACTGCCAGGTTGAGTTTTCAGTCATGGCCTGGTAAATCTTAGTGAGGTTAGGATTACTGGTGAGGCTCATACTATGCTGAATAATTGGCCACGTCCTCCGCTAGAAATGTGTTCGTGATGACACAGAATACTAGGAAAGAGTTCTCATTCATAAGGTGAAATTGTCAAAATTGATGAGTTCTACATTGATAATGAAAGGATAGCAGTCAATGTAATAAAAGCAAATCTGAAATATGAACTACAGGTACTACAAGCCTACAGACCAACGTTTTCATCACGAAGAGGTAGAATTGTTCTATGAGGTTGTTGAATTAGCAATGAGAAAGGTCAGTACTCACTATACTGCAGTCAAGGGCGACTTGAGTGCTAAAGCAGGGAAGAAGCAGGCTGGGGAACAGGCAGTTGTCAACTATGGCATCAACTCTAGGAATGGTAGAGAAGATATCTTGGTATATTTCCTGTAAAGTAAGTAATTGCGATTGATGTAAACTTTTTTGACATGAGCAGTAACAGGAAGTGTATCTGGAAAACTGCTATCCGGGAAACAAGAAATGAAATAGATTTTGTACTCAGGGCCAACCCAAGCATTTACCCTGATATAAACGCATTATTTATAGTAAAGGGTAGTGATCACACTTTAGTTCGGTGAAGAATTGTTCTGAATGTTAAGATAGAAAAAGCAAAATTAGTCATGGAGGTTAATTTTGAAGAAGTCATGGTAAAAAAGTACACTTAAGGCTACGTCTCAAAAACAAATATGAGGCTTTGGAGAAATATGATGAAGATATTGATAACATAGATATGATGAATTAGCTGAAGAACTATGCAATGAATGAATGAATGAATGAATGAATGAATGAATGAATGAATGAATGAATGAATTAGGCAATGAGCCATCATTCCACCCTTATTCATACCTTAAACACACGTTCACAATAAGTATCTCGTTTTGTCACCGGCTCGGACACGCGATTATTACGCTGGCGTTGCCCGACGCTTGTGCGCATGTGTGAGTTGCCAGGGAGAATTTCGCCCATTCCCGAAAATTTTCTCGCATACACGCGCGGGTCAGGAAAACGAGGCTTACCTCTCGCCAGTCTGCGCCCTTGACAAAATGGAAACACGCGCACCGCTTTAACTATAGGTACAAAGTTGGAATTGAACCATGCTGCACTAAGTACCGTACATTTTCAATACCTTAACCCGCGCATATCCATGAATAGGAACCACTTTTCGGTAGAAATTGTAGCCATATCGATAAACATTTTCACGCAGCTTTAGCTAACATTGTGTAAGTAGGAGCGATTTGTTGTGTAATAACAACACTCATTGTAATCTGCTTATGCTTATCATGAAGTTTTGTACCTCCCCTCTTTGTTTCCCTTTCTCGTGAAGGTAAAAAAATAAATTCACAAATAAATAACAAATAAATAAATATATAAATGTTGAACAGGAAATTGAAGTTACATGCATAACAAGCGATAAGTTTAGTGTGGCTTTGCAAGGCATTTTCACAGGGATAAACAGCAAGGGATAATGGAAATCATCCTCTATTTCATCATATATGGAGGAGATATCATACACGAAAAGTTTGCGACCCTTTATTCCCAATTCCCTAAGACTTCATAGGTTTCAGAGAATTAGAATAAAGCGGCAATATCTTAATCCCCAAGGAGGGAACGAACGCTTGGTGAAGAAATATAGGCGCATTTGCTTGCTTTCAATATTGTGCAAAATATTGAACTAGATAATTTCCTATAGAGTCAGACCCTACTTGCCTTCAGTCCATTCAGAGTACAGGCTGGAAGGAGTAATCAACAATGTTTCCCATCCACGACAATTATTAGGTAAGTAATAAATATGTGGAGCACAACCGATCTATTTATACGGTTTTAATAGATTACAAAAAGGCTTTCTATTCAGTTGAGATACCAGCAGTCATGCAGGCATTGTGTAGTAAAAGAGTAGCTCTGAACACCTGAGTACATATCTACGAGGTTTTTGCAGCTTTCTTATTTCTTCACAGGAAATGTGGCAATATACTGAATGCAGAAGTGAGCCAAGGGGATACAACCTTTCTAATGCTATTCATTGATTGCTTAGATATGAAGTATTCATGCTGTTTCGCTGGGAAGAAGTGAGGATTAATGGGGAAACCTTAGCAACTCGCGATTTGCAATTCACATTGCACTTAACACCAATGATTAAGATGACTTGCAAGGAATGATTGTGGACCTTGGACCACCAAGTTTCGGTGTTGGTTTGAAGACTAATATGCAAAGGACTAAGGTAATGTTAAACACTCTGGAACTAGTAAAAGAATTCCTGATTGGAAGTCAGCCCCTAGAATCTGTCTAAGGGTACGTTTATCTAGACGAAGTCATACCCGGCTGCTTCCCGCTTTCCTTGGAAGTATAAATGGACAATCACCCCCTTCTACAGCTACTAGTATATGCAGAAGAATTTTGGAGGTTAACGAAGAAGCTTGAAAAGAAGTAGACAAGAAGGAGGAATAGAACAGTAGCAGTCTCGCCCGAAAGGCGAAGCATCGATAGCGATAGCAAATTAATAGACAACTGCATGTAGAAAGTTTTTGCGAACACACCCGTGTACCTTGCGTTGGGTGCACGTTAAAAAAAGCCCTGGTTGCCAAAATTATTCCGGAGTCCCCCGCTACAACGTACCTCATAATAATTTCCTGGTTTTGGCACGTACAAACCCAATTTAACTTATTTTGTAGTAAGATTTGTATACTTATAGGCCCTATCAATTGAAACAAAAATTTGCTTGCTAATTCAGTTGCCATACATGATGTAACGCCCGCACCAGGCAACTATGAACGCATCTTACTTGATGAACGCAAACACTCTGTTCACAATGCTGACGTAGTGAAGAGCGCTGATCGCGGGACAGAACGCTTCGTGCTGCCTTTCGCTTCAGTTTGTTTCCGAAATTTGATATTACGCGACTTCCAATACTAGGCTCTCGATAAGACATAGCTAGGCGCTCGATAAGACACAGCACATGAAGCCAGCAGCCATCACGGCCTGCCTAAAGTCCCTATATAAGAAAAGTACCACCATCTACTCTTTCCTCCGTCGTCTCCTCTTCTAAAGCGCGTGCTTTTTTCTTTATTTTTTGCTTGCAAAAGCAAGTCGACGGTGGCGGCCCTAGAAAGTCCACGTTGAAACTTTCAGGCCGGGCGCGCGCCGCCGCGGCCGCCGGCAACTGCGGCTGCGCTGAGGACTTTCAACATGGCTCTGAGGAGGGAAAAAATCAACATATAAAGAATTCAAAGCGCGCGCTGTCATCGTCCAATCGGAGATATAGGACAGAGCGAAGCGTCGTTGATTAAAGGATGGTGGTAGTTTTCTTATATAGGGACTTTAGGCCTGCCCAGTCATCGTATCTGCCACTGATTAGCTCCTAGATGGGGCTCGGGGGTCACGTATGCGCTTAGACGTGCGGAAAGATATGCGCAGCCATGGCCAGTGTAGTGTAACAGCTCATCGGTACGCAGTGTAACAGCTCATCCGTAGTAGTAGATAACTGTCAAACCTTGAGTGTTGAGTGTAACAACTCAACCGCAAGCGCTCTTCGCAGTGAGGCAAATCGGTATGAGGCAAATCGGAAAAAAAGGAAGACGAAAGGCAGGGACGTTAACCAGAAATGCAGCTGGTTGACGAGTGAGAGAAATCGGCGAAAAAAATGAAACGATAAGCATTGGTCAAAAACTGGCTGTTGGAATGCACTAAATAGCGCTTCCCGACTTCTGTTTGCAACCCACACAGTGTGAAAGATGGTCGATGTCAAACAATCAACATTCATTCCCAGAAGCAGCTGTAGTACGTACACAATGTTTATCTGTGCAAAACCTTCCACTTGGGGAGGCGCGCCGTGGTGCGCATATTAGGTAACCTGACGTCCCTCGAATTATGGTCCACATTGCAGACTGACATTCTCACAGCCCCCGACGACGCCGAGCACGAACACTACGCTCCACTTCTCGCCTACATCGAAAAACAGAGCGTCGATTTCGTCGATATGTACCTGAAAGCCATGGCGTACGGCCACCAAAGGCGGGCCCGGTCCCCTCCTACGCTGGCGCAAATGTACGTCTCGCGCTTCGAACGTCGCCAAGAGCTTTCGTACTTGCCGGCGCTGCAGTCCGTTGTGGTGCCTACGGTGTACCAGAGGGCGCCTTACCTGTATGCGACGGGCGTGCCACCCCACTTCAATTACGCCACCATCGGGGCGCTGCTGTCTGCGCGCATCGCCCAGATCGTCGCGCCGGCTGCCCAGCCTGGCGTACGTGCGGTGAGCACAGTTCCTGCCTGTTGACTTCACTAGCTCTACAATAGTATAGGAAAGTCAGCCTTAAAAATATGGAATAAAAGACAGCATATTCTACTGTTGTTCTTCTCGTGTCCGTGTCTTGGACACCTGCCTTCTCGTAACAAAATCTTATCAATCTTGTTCAGCTTTTTTTAATCTAGCTGATCATACGAAATGACATACGCATACCACCACTTATAGCTACTCTCTGTATAGTTGACCCTTTTCACTGGGTAGGGATGGCCGCCCATTGTGTAATGATGATGTGTAACACGTAGTATTTTTCTGCATTCTTCTTTTCAGAAGAAGTCCGTTACCAATTTTTTTGGTGTAATTTTGACGCATCCAGCATTCATCATTTCAATGGTAGTTTCCGCAGCATTTATTGAGAGCCCATCACCTACAATAAAAGCTAAGAACACACTACCAACATGTCTTAGTATTATAGCGATAGCAGTTATACGAATTCTCCAAGCACGTTCCCGCTGCTTGGCTGCAAAAATGACCAAGTGACTCAGACGCACTATAAGCGCTTCGCTCAATCGGCTCGATGGCGGAGCCAGTGGTGGCTTCGGCTGCGAGCCTGCGTTTTGAGGCCATGCACATGGTATGAACACTAGCGTCCCAGCGTAGGTGCTGTGTGTATATACGCGTATGTACAGCTTTGAACGGAAGGGGCAGCAAACGCCACGCTATATAACCTTATGCGCTGATGAACACTGATGTCTCATCTCGGCCAAAAGGGTGGCTGCTTGGACTGCTTGGTGAAACACTACTTCGGACAAGGAAATGGCCGTTTTAGTGAGCAAAACGCTGAAGGATGGAAGAAGGTGAGCGGACAGAGCGCCCTCCCGTTACGCGTGCTCCTTCCTGTCACTTTCCTCTTTCCTTCAACGCTTTGCACCCTGAAATCTTTTTTTTTTCCCTCTCTGAAATAATCATCTAGTGCACCATCTGATGAGCGATGCCTTAAAAACAATGTCCAAAATCACTGGAAACGCACCTCTTCCTGCTAGGGTTGTGAGACGGGAAGCTGTTCCTTTAGCTCGGCAGCAGTTTGCTTGCGTGTTACGTCGCACCCGGGATAAAGACTCCTCGGATAGGAACACGTTCTACTTTGCCTTTATTTCCATAAACGTACAATTTATGGGGAATTTAAGGAAAAAGTTGCACACAGCGACCACCAAAGAAGTTCAAACGCAACGCTAAACGCCTTCACCTCTGTCAGTGCTTCGCCCTTCAGGGAAAATAGACATTTTTTATTCTCCATCTATGACGTGTGCTCATGTGATTTGAAGGCCCCAGCGTCGTGCTGACAGATCAAAATAGTCCCCACCGAAGAGATGCACTTCGCTTTCACTGATAAGTTTCCATTCGACGTTTAAAATGGGAATATTTCCTGAGCCGATAAAAATGGTGAATACTAGCAATTTATCGCCCGATGTACCATGCCCCGTGGTAAGTATCTGACGCCACCAATATCACGGTATTTTCTGAGGCTGTTTCCCCCCCCCCCCCCCCCCCCCCAAAGAAAGTTTGAAAAGTGGCCGGTTTGAAAGAGCGTCAACTTGAAATTGAACATCCACAAGTAGAGTGCCCTTCCACTTGGAGTAGAGCAAGAGTAAGGGTAACCAATGATCTCGATATTTTTTTTGTTTTTTAAAGCAGAAGCAGCCAACATAATGAAACCATGAAAAGCACAGCGAAAGTAACCATTCTCGCAACTGGTATCTGTAAATTATTAGTAAAGAGAATTCAAATTCGACGAAGATATGATTTTGACGTGTGGTTGACGCCCAGCCCACATCTTTCACATTACAAATACGATGCTTTGTAATTGAGCTACCGCCGCAGCCAGGCCCGTGTCGAAAATCTTAAGGCATTTGTGTTTCTGTTTAACATATACAGCCTTGATTCAGTCAGCCATGTTAATTCTGCTGTAACCATCGGCAGAGTGTCTCTTCTAGTTGCGTTTCCGTTTTCCTTATGTTCTTTATATACTTCTATTAAATGAATGGTTATTTTTCTTTGTGCTTGATTGCTTTATGGTTCCTTGGCTTCAGTGGTCGTGAACTCGCACTTTCAGTGTGGAAAATGTATACAAGAGAGGAGAGGAGATATAAGCATGAAATTGACTATTAGTATATATAAGCTATTAAAGCTATTAGTGTAAACTCATTCGGTATCCAGAGCATTCTGTTTTCTCAATGCTCCTGACGGAATGTCCCTGAGCCTTCCGAGTCGGAAGGATTCTGTCCTTTTTTTTTGCATTGGCTCGAGGGCAGTCCCTGTATTTGCCCTAATGAAATTATTATATGGCTCAAATTATTCCCGCCTTTTAGTCACGTTTCCGTTTCGAACGTTGTCTATCAGGACACCCCATTACAGCTTATTGCCCCGGGACCGCGACAAGGGACAGCGACGAGCAAGTACAACTCGAGCGCCCTCTGCCTGCAACGGCTGCACAACCGACTCGGTCTGCACCACCACGCCATCGGCCGCAGTGAGGTGCAGCGTCACGCTATGTACCTCCAGGCATTTAGCCTGCGGCTGGCCTACGAGGGCCTGCTGACGAGCTTTGGGCCAGAGGTCCTGACCCAAGAGTCCCGCACGCTGTGGTACGAGGCACAGAAGACGTTCTTTATCCGCTTCTGTCTCCTGACTTGCGACGCCGACCAGAAGCCCAATCCGCTGTCCCCTCGGGCCGGTTGCCTTTTGCCGCTGCACAACATGCCGGAGTTTGCCGCGGTGTTCGACTGCACGTTACGAGAGGATTTTGTCAGCGATAATTGTCCTCTTTAACTTTGGAACGCATAGGATTAGTAGACACAAAAAAAGTGCGCTGTTAAAGTGACATTATGATGCTGCACGAACTGTTGTATTTTTATCGCCTATTGACAAACTTGGAAATGAACTGCGACGCGATCCAACCGCTGTTGGGCGTTCCGTATGTACGCATTTTTCGCCTGGTATATGGCTACAGAGCTTCGGCTTTCACGTATTACCTGGACATTTGGTCTGCATTTACTATTGTTGTGTCTTGCTTGTTTTACAGTATCTTTGTTATTATACCCTGCAGCATTTATTTAGTTGTCCAAGTTTTCAGAAAGGTACTAATACTATGTAACATTTCTTTGATCTTTTCTCGTGAAGTATTGGTTCAGTGTTTAAGTGTTTGCTACTACACCGTCATGTGTAGCTTTGGAAGTATGAAATTTCGTTTTTTGGGCTTTGGATTCCTTTATATGTGAATTTGTTTGCTCTACATGCGGTCGACATGCAGTGCACATTAGCATCAGAAACCTTTAATGCATTCTTTTCTTTATTCCTTCTCCGTGGTTGACATGATGTTACCTCGCAAGAGTTTTCGTTTTTGTTTTAGAGACTGTGCTTATCGTGTGAGCCGTAGAACTTTTGGTGTCAGGGTTCTTATGTACTAAATGTGACATATGCCGCCAAATTTGCAGTGCTTAGTTATCTGAGCTATTCCAGCGAATGAAAACAGCCTTCCAACGTGCAATAGGCTATGGCTTTGCATGATTCCTGGTTGCATTACTGCCTCAAAATATCTTCCTTACAATGTGCACAAATGCGAAACAGACATTAAGAGAGGCTTTTAGCGAAGTGATGATTCCAATGTCACAGTTTATAGAGGTGGGAAACGCAAGAATCATCTGATGAGACAACTGCTAGACTCTTTTGAATGCAATTTGTTGCATTTCACAGAGGTAACAACATTGTAACATCTATACAACTTGAGAAAACTTGATACATGATGCCGAAGTGATATGAAGCACTACTTGATACCTGATTTTTTTTTAAATTTTGCAATGGTCCGGATTTTTTTATTAAAGATTTATAGTATATTCTGAGAATATATTTCTACAGTTCCTTAATTTTAACTTTTTGTTTATTATGCAACAGACCGCACAAAAATTGATGTGGTGGTTTCAGCGTAGAACGATTTCTCGGTTTGAATGAATGTAGATAAATTCTCCCGAGCTGTAGCCTACCCTGAAAACCCTTTAGTGTTTTAACTCCTCTAAAACCTTCGTGGTAATATTTTGATAATGTTCTTCTGAATTTTATTTGACATAAAGTGTACGACGTAATTACAAGCCCTGTTTAGACCCGTAGCGGACATCTATAGTAAGGGGTCAAGATGAAAGTACAGTAGTGAACGCAAGCATTGATTCTCATACGCACATTGGAAATTACACTAGACAGTTTTGCCGAAAGTACAAACAGTTGATCTGAGGATGCAGCTGTATTACTTCAGTGGGTACGCTTTTTCAGAGCACTGATTCTATTTTCACGGGCGGATTCCAGCCATACCGGCAATCGCCATTGCTCAAAGTTCGTCTTTACCTTGCACAAGCACAAATTTACCGGCTTATTTAATGCGTGTGTGACGTTTGGTTAGCGCAAGGTAACATATAATTATTAAATTCTGTGTGCTCCTAAAGTAACTTCACTCGTAGCCTTGTTAGTGGAAAAGTCAATTGCATGGCTACAAACGAAATAAGCTGCGAGCAATATTTCCGAGCACGGCGACTATAGCAAACCGTATTCACCACCTCGCAACAATGAAAATTACATGCAAGAATCTGTTTCAAAAAATTATTGTTTCATGAGTGAACGTTTGTTTAGGCAAAATATTGAATGATCTTCAGAGCTGAACAAGGATGAAGCACAGGGAAAGGAGAGAGGGTGGTTGAGAAACTCGTGGAGAGAAATTTTAATGTAGCCAGTGACTCGACTTTCGTCTCAACACGGCGGGTGCAGGATATGAAAAACGTTCATGGCGATTTTGGGAGTCAATATTTTCACATTGTGGTGATAAATAGCGTACAACAGCAATAGTGACGTATAAGTACATCAATATATATATATATATATATATATATAACAACTGTCAAAGAAGTGGCTCAATCAACGAGCTGGTGCGGAGAGCGCGGATCGTCTGATCGGCATGGCCTGAACCGGAAGCTCGGCGTGAATTTTTTTTTAATCAGTACACCTGTTACATTCTCCACCGAAGCTGTCACACGTATATAGCTCACTCGAGAGCACGTTTTATTGCGATTAGCATTTTTTGTGAACGTCAGATCCTTGAGGCGGCTATATGTTTGTATCTCTAACCGTTTTCCCACCATTTGGATCATTGGGAATGCACGGTTAAGGGGTAAAGCATCGTGCTGATGTGCCCAGAAAACGGTCCGACACCAACCATTGGACAAACTTGCTTCACGGAGACTAGGTATGTGCCACTCTTCAATGAAACTTTGGCCAACTATAGGGTCACTGATTATGTGCCACTGTGTGTGCGGCAAGTGAAGGAACAATTATCAGCGTTTGCAGGCACCGGCGCGCCGTGCATTTCGGAGGCCATGGGAAGGCTTCGCGGTGCCGCCGCTGGATGGCGCCGAGTGTTCTTAGAAGAGTCTCGCTGCAGTAGATGCCTCGTAGATAACTAGCTTAGATGGTGGCAATAAGTTGTGTCACTATATTGATTCAATACTAAACGCATTGCCTTCGACAGTCTTCGTGAGATGTGTTCTGCCGTATTGTTTTGCTTATGATGACGACGAGCTTCAACAACACGGCCTAGAAGCGCGCTGCTAGAAAAAAGTGTGATATAAAAATTGGATAAATGAAGCTATACGTTAGAAAAAAGCCGGAGTAAGCTAGCAAGTAACTTATTTCGCCTAAGTGCTGTTTATCTTTAACGCGTAGCTATATTGCGGTGTTTCCTAGGACAGTAGACAAATGAGCTTGCTGAATTGCTCGTGACATTACCATCACTACCAAATGATGCATAATTTTCCCTTCTAGCCTCGTGCCGCTAATGTGATAGTGCGGCTAATTGCACTGGCTAAAAGTGACAATGAATTCGTATTGTGGGTTTTGTGATAACCGCAAGGACACGAACGTAAGTAACGGACGACACGAGCGCAAATTCAAGACTGATAGGCTTATTAAAAATGTAGAAATATTTATGCAGAAAACACACACAAGTTCCACCTGAAAGTGAAAACAACCAAAACGGGGGGAAATGTTAAAATAAAAATTTTGTGTTCTTTTTTGTACAAGGTTGTGTTATAGGAGGTGCATTTTGTATAAATTATCATGCCCTTAAATAAGCAAACCAGTCAAGAAATTTTGTTTTTGTTGGTGATAACGGTGGTATTGACTTGAATGCGCGGTATTGACGAATGGCAAGAAAGTGGGAGAGGGAGGATGTGTAAGTATAATTGTTACGAAATACGGCCCTCGACTGCAACAACGATGCCCCGAATCGCACCAGCTCGCCCCGCTTAAAGTTTTTATCAGCGCAAATTCCTGCGTGTGACCGTCTAGGCGAGTGCCTAGAGGGCTTCTTTCCCCATGAAGGAACAAGCTCAACGACACTCCTTTACTTCAGTGTTGTGGAAGAACCATGCGCGTGATGACAGGGAGCGTCTAGGAAATTTTCCTTTTCAACCGGGTCCCTTCATTTATTCTAACCGCCAAACAATATTTCTAGATGTATGAATGGTAGGATTGTAACGTACAAATTAGACAGTGGCACGTGTTCTTGAGGCTTGCCCAGAAGTAATAAGCCGTGGAATACGCCACCCATTACTTACATCACATGATGCTTTATTCATTAGTTGGAAGCCACTGCATTCACGGAGCATTCCCAATACAGCAACGTGCAGTGCAACCTGCATGAGCATGACAAGTTATCAAGTATTTGCACAGAATCGTTACATTCTCCCGGCCTTGGGTCAAGACAATGTAACAATTATATGTTAATGCCATTCCTTTTTGCGTTTTGTCAATTGTCATGGTGGCGCTTTATCGTCACTACATCAATAGTATTTGCAGTATTATTCCGCCACTATTTCCTAAACATAAACTCGAGGGACTTTTTCTGGATGGCGATTGACCACACTACTCATTATGGCAGTGTTATGAACAAAAAAAGAATTAATTCAATAAAAAGATCACAAGGATGCTCCAACCCGACAGGTGGACACGCTATTGCTGCAAATTACAACTAAAATTTGTGAAAGGCAGCACTAACTTTAACAATGTCAAGCGTATGCACTACAACGCAACTCCATTATGACGTTATGCCACGTGGCAACCCAAGCGAAAAAAAAATAACTTCGCTGCTGACACTTGTGAAATCTGCGAACATAGCACACATCAAGTGAAGCCCGGAAGAAGCACTATTGTTATTTTAGTAACTGAAACCATGTGCAGACACACTTTTCCTGTGTTTAACAGTGAATTGCTGCCATGAGCCCTCTAACAACTTCATCCCTTCGCAGATTTAGTATGATTTCTTGTAAAATGCCCTCTCAGACCCCCCCCCTCCCCCTCCGCCTTTTAATTCCTAACGTTAAATTATGGGGTGTAGCGTCCGAAAACCACAGGGTGTTATAAGGTTCGCTGTAGTGCAAAGCTGTCACATAACTTCAACTGAGATGGTGCCCTAACATTAACTGACGTGCAACCAAAGAAACCAGTACAAGAGCGTTCTTGCATGCTGCCCCCACCCCCTTGAAAGGTATTTGAACCCGCCACCTCACGTTAAACAATTTATACAATGCATGGACAGTGTGGGTCTGGCATTTACCTATATCTATGCCTTATGTGTGTGCGTATCTTTTTCGTGTTTCATTATTGCCTAATAAATGACTACTAATTTAGTCGATTCAGTGCAGTTCATGCAGGTAGGAAGCAGCTAAATAATTTCCAGCTATTTTTCAGCAACAGCTAAAACAAAGGACATTTATTATGGCATGAAATTGAAACATTGAAAAACTAAATAAAGGACGACAGAAAACGGGAGAAAATGCATCAGCTATTTGAACAAAAAATAAACACGAAGAGAAAAACAGAAACAAAGGAAGAATCTGTTCTACACCCAGAAGGTGCACTTGTCCTCGGACCACAGCCTGTCACCGCGGGAACACCCGAACGTGGAGGCGAAGTGGGCAGAGTTGTTGGCAACACCGTTGACGACCACATCTGCCAGAGGGTCATCACAATGCCCGTGCGCCCATAGCACGTAGAACAACTCGTTGTTGCTGTACTGCTTCGTGAGGCGCTTTCCAAGGCCTATTTCATCGGCGAGGCTCCGTCGGTACGCATCAAACAGGGGTTCCAGGATGGACGACTCGGTCAGAACCTGGTCAGAAACATATAAAGACTTATCTCACTTCATGGTAGTGTTCCAGTCTCATATATAAGGAAGCAGGTAACATCACGAGCTTCGTTGCGTTATTCGGCAAAGAAAATGAAGGAGACCAAGCTTTTCGCCTAACGACATAATAGTCTTAAGAGCCGTAGGAATTGCTGCTGAAATGGCACTAGCGCCCACAATTACGGACACTACAGGTGTATTTTTACCTCCAACCTCGCCGGTGCCATGCTGCCCCAAATAATGTCCAAGTGCGAAACGAACGAGTGTCCCGCGCAACGCATGCTGATAGCCACGTGATGTTTTGTTGATGAGAGGGCGAGCCCGGAAGGATGGTGGTGGCTTTATGAACGCCTTCTTCCGCGCCGCTTACGTTCAAGGTCGCGTTATCGTGTCCGCGCTTCCTAGTAGAGGAGGAGAGTGGGCGTCATGTTCCTAGCCAGGCCGCGGCAGCACGTGACTGACTGCGTGGCCGAGCGCACACGCGGCTTCACGCCCCGTATGTTGGAGGTCGTCTGTTTTGGGTGAAGGAAGGTCGGCATGCAAGGGCGAGCCAAGATGGCTCGTTGCTTCATGCGCACTGCCTTCCCACGCGCCTAGAACTGGAGATCGCGTAATCTCACTTTTGTTGACGCGGCACAGCTGACATGGCGAAGCGAGCCGCAGCACAAATCGTTCGATATGGGACAAGCACGCCCGCTCCTCGCTATACCTGCGCTGCTCATCAGCCAGTGTGCTGACAGTCATTGGTCGCACTCATCGAGTGAGATCTGTTCGTGTTTTCTGAGCGGGAGTGAGACCATGTTTTTATAGTTTGAAAGCGAATGTTTACTGCAATTTATACGGCTTGTTAAATTACAAACCTTACTTCCTGTATCTGTCCAATACTTTGCTATCATTTTCAGTGCTTCGCCTATCGGTCGAAAACTGCAACATTTGTTTGTTAGTTTCATGGCAGTGCAGTCAAAGGACCACATCTGATGTAGATCGTAAACATTGAAGGCCGTCAAAGAAAATGTCGACGAATGCTCAATGGGAGAACCATTTTGCTTATTGCATTAGAATGGGCGGGAAATGAAGGATATGTATGCTGTTTCGGTGCTTGCGCTTTGGAGGAGGCGTCGTTTCCGAAAAAGCGCGCGTATTAGAAACTTGTTAGGAATAAGGAGTGTCTTGGGAGCAATGAGCTCGAAAGGTTTTGAGGTTTTCGGGGAGAAAAATGCTCACCTTGGCTTGTTGGTGCGTACACATGATCGAAAGTGGCAAACAAATTAGGCAAAAGAACGGAGGGCGATAGGACAGAGCGCTACAGTATCAACTGGAGCTTTATGAGAAAAGCTGGTTACTAAAGAAGTAGACCGTGAGTTCATGATCTGCAAAATGGATGTATAAAACAAAATTAAATTTGATACAAAGATATCGATTGAGTATTGATGCACTCAGGGTCGTGTTCTTTGATAAAATTGTCTTGGCTAATTCACGTGCAGTCATATCGCTGCTGTTTTTCAAGACTTTACTCCATTGAGAATAGGCTTGCACATGCATTGCTTATAATTATATAGTAAATAGAAGCCAGTTCCGCTTGACATTGACCGTTCATACTCTTAATCTTTCTTTGACACACGTGGTAGTTTGACCTATGTACATTTTCTCGCACCTGAAAGGCATCGAATAAACAACGCCGACAGAACAATCAACGAAGCATGCCTGCTTCTTTTCGCGTTCCGTCTTGGTTACGCGTAAACAAACAGTTTTGCACAAGCGTGCGAGATTATATGGCGCGGAAAATACAACAAAAGCACCATAACGCGACGGAACATTCTTTAGGTTGGGTGAGACACTGTGATAGTAAGGAACTGAGTTCAGGGTTCTTTTTTCTTTGTTTTTGTTTTCTAACATTGCATTTTATTTCCTAGGCTGCTTGACTTTTACTTTATTTGGACAACAATCTCGACACCTGCAATTGCAGACTGCTACTGGCCACATGCCTGCTCAATTATTCCAACGCCGATGCCAAGCACATGATGGCAATGGTACACTTCGTTGTTTTTGACAGAGCACAGGAGTAGAGCATCAGGTTTTTACGAGATCAAGTTTTTGCGAACTCACCCTTCCGGCTACCGTCTTGCTCGACGCCATCTTGTTTTCGACGCATTCGATGGCACTGTTGAGACGGCGCTGGCTGGCCCACTGCCATTTGTACACCCCCTGGCGGCGGGGCACCATGGCCCGCAGGATGGGTGCTCCGATGAGAACAGTCGCGATGGGATCCGTGCTGTGGGTCACGTTCATTATGACACTCACCAGACCGGGCGACACGACAATGGCCTTGCGCTTTTTCACATACTGCGTCTGCGGGTAGGGACGACAGAAGTATCCATATTTAGTTGCGCAAGTTTCAAATGTCACGAATCAAAGCCCGTACATCGTCATTTTAATGTCAAACATTAAGCCTGTTTCACAAGCACTTGAGCCTCAATTGCGCTTAAAACTAGCGAGAACAATTTAACCCCGGAATAAGAGGCACACACGAAACGTCCAAACAAGCAACACCACAAGCTCGAAATTCAGCACTTTCTTTTGAATCAAAATTAGTACGCACCATTTAGGAGAATTTCAAAGTAGGCAATGTGTAAGACTCCCTAGCACTGCGTACACTTGAAGGCCTAAACCACTCGTCGCTTAAATGCAAGTCTTTATCTTGTTAGACACTATTACGTTAAGAGGTATTCAGCACGCAAATTGAAAACGAATTTCGAATGTTGCGAAAAGTGGTGTAATAGCGGCTCTCGGGCTGCTCGCTAAAGTTTGCAGTAACTTCTATACCTTCTCACGGCTTGGTACGTACGACCCCTAAGACGCAACCAGGCCTCTTTCTGGCTGTTTGTAAAACCACGCTGCCGGGTTAGCTCCTGGCAATATCTTGCGCTAAATAGGGAAGTGCTTTCGGGCAATCGAGGTCTCTTCGCAAACCAACAAGATCCATGCCCTCTCAAGTCATTCCATGCATTCACAAAACTCGAAAATGTTGCACGTTGTTTTTGTTTAGCTTGCCAAGTTAAAAAAAAAAAACGAATCGCGCACTAGCCGTCGGTTCCGAATTTCACCCTCATTCAAGCCACCAATGGACTCGGAGGAGACGCAGACTAATAACGACACCTAAATTAGGCTGCACGATTTAGTGTCGCATGCCAGAGAAATCTCTACACGTAACACTAAATAACCTATGGCTTGCTATGCACGTCATACGGGATAAACTTTGCCTGTTATCAAATTAAAATTTGTTACGGACGGACGTACCTCGGCGCTGAAGAGCGACATCAATGGCACGTCGCGGTGACGCATGCTGTTGATGAATTCAGCGTCCACTACTTCCAGGTGCCTCCGGACTGCCGCAGCTATGGAGGCGTTGAACTGTGCCATCACAAGTTCGGCTGCAGTCCCGGCTGCGCCTGGTGCTCCGGAAACAACTGTAGCTTCCACAGCGGCTTTCGTTCTGCGACATACGCCAAATCTCGAGAAACTGTTCCCAAACCAACTCTCATCTGGAAAACGGTGAGATTGTGAAAAAATAAATAAAAATAAATTACGTGGTGTTACGTGCCAAAACCACGATCTGATTATGAAGCACGCCGTAGTGGGGGACTCCGGTATAACTTAGACCACCTTGGATTCTTTAACGTGCACTTAAATCTAACTACACGGGTGTTCTTTTCTCATTTCGCCCCCATCGAAATGCGGCCACCGTGGCCAGGATTCGATCCCGCGACCTCGTGCTCAGCGGAGAGGTTGTTGAATGTTCTGTTCTTGAGCAGAGGTGATCACGTTCATGTCTGGTTTCACTATCTCATCAGACGCGTTATTATGAACTATTTGCTCAGAAGAATGGAAACTGGTGATGTGTCTACGATGACAACGGTATCGAGAGGAGAAGCGCAAAAAAATGGACACAAGTGTGTGCGTTTCATCGAAAGCACCATCCCAGTTTCTAGGACGCTAACGCAACGTCGATGGTCACCACCTTCTTTGACTACCACACTTCATATTCTAACTTATTATGCTCAGTGCTGGACAAGCGTCCCTCTTAGCAATCACTGATAACCCGGCAGAGATGATCCTGAGCATGCAATATGGGTCGAATTGATGTTTTTTCTTGCTTTTTTTCGTTTTGTTTTCGGTGCTGACGAGGACGTTTCCAGGCATTGCCGTACGAAAGTACTAGGAACACAACCATCTCAATCATCTGACTTTACATGCATGTATGCGTCTAGTTGCGTCTAGTTTGAACGACAAAGTGAACCCCAAAATAGAAGTGCTTTTTAGCGCCAATCAGCGCTCTATTTTTCACCGGTTGCTTGCACGTGTCTTACTAGCATAATCCTTGTGGAGAGCCTGTTCTCAACACTTTACCATTTTAATTCATCCTGCTGCCGCGGTGGTTGAGCGACGGTATCGAAATTCATTCCAGTCTACCTGCGAGCTATTGTTCTATGCTGTTCTTAAGAATCCATCCAGCTAAACATCCCTGTGTTTCGTTGCCTCGTGTTTTACTTCCGTTTTACCTAATGTTCTTTAGAACTTAGAACAAATTTAAGAATAATAAATTAATGAGGGAAAGTGAGCTCAGTACTTCAGGAGAATAAGAAACGTATTAATTAACAAAAATGAATGGTTTTATGATGTTTCCACGTGTTCCAATATGCGCTAGATGCACCGCCAATGAGCCATGCTTTAGCCTTGCCTGTTGCGACGTGATAGCCACCTCGGCACGCGGTCCCTCAACGCCCAGCGAAGCAGCCAAGAAACGCGCGAGAGGACGTCGTGGGGCCGTCGTATGGCGCCCTTCAGAGCCCGGCGCGCCGTCTTTGTGGTATTGGTAATATAATGATCTTCCATCAGATTGAAGCATGCTTGAACGCGGGCCTTCGGTGGTTCGTCGAACACGGCCTCGAAGATTCGATTCGTCTGCATCGGAAAGGCGTATTAGTAAGCTGAAAGAGGTTGGCCATTCGGCATGCGTAATCCACAATTCACCACCTGTCCTCCCTCTGCTGTTAAACCATTTAAGTAAAATGCAGGACAATTGTGTATACCTGGACGATTCTCAGTTTGCAGTAGAAACGCTGTATTCCTAAAAACTTTGTAATCGCACATTTATAGTCTGCACCTTTCAATTGGCAAGCTTAGCCGCCCCGCGCATTCAGCCGGTGTTAGTGCGCTATAATGAGCGGAGCTAGCAGTCCACCCAAAAGAATGCAGTAACGCTAAAGGTTTTGAACTACAGGTATAGCTAATTAGTTCTTGACTGCGCCAAACCGCCTTGATCTTTTACCTGCATTTAGTCTTGCCGAGCACGGTATTTTTCAACGCAATGGAACTTTTTTTTCTGATTTGGCTGAAGGAATCCACACATTTATCGTGTGCATTGGCGACTACGTTCCGCCTTGCTTCTATCTTTAAAGTGCATTATTTTTAAAATAGATAGTATACAATATATGGTCAATATAAGAAAGCGGAAATATGGCAAACTGCCAATGTGTCTCACATACATTGGAAGCTGTGCACCAAGTAGTTCACCAACATCGCACTTTGTTAAAAAAAACATTTGCATTGCCCACGCCGCTTCGCCAATAGTATGTAGCAAATTAGCACTTGTCAGAAGCGTTAACAATAGCGATAAAGCTGTATCCATTTCCAAAAGCTCTCCGCTAACTTATGTAATTTCTAAAAACTTCTCTTTTCATCAGTCATAAAGGCTCCGACTGGCGTTAGTTCGAGTGACATCGTTCTGTTTACTGCGCTATACAGTTCCACACAGGACAAAATAAGAGTAACTAACACTCATGTGCCAGTTTATTTTATATTGTCCTTTGTGTATTTTCACTCATAATGGGAGCACGAATGACCTATTGACTTTTTATTGCATTTAGTAGAAGAGAGAGCTGAGTGAGTTAATACAAGTTCAACACGCTGGCTCAACGTTGCGTGTAATAGACCCACATAAATTAGATTACACATAACAAGCGCTGACTTACGTTTCAAGTCTTATCGAACATTTCTCACAACACAGGTACAAATTGAAAAGCGATCTTCACATATTGGTACAGAACAGCGTTCCAAGAACTTGGCTAGTGGATGTCAAAGCTGTTTGCGTACGCACCATAGGACCAAGAAGGGGCGAGAAGTAGATGACCTTCCAGTAGAGCTGGTATCGTGCCAGATGTTCGCCCGTCTCCATTCCCAAGTCTAAGGCGTAGTGGCATCGGGCGGCGCGAGCGACCCATTGGCAAGCGGCCGGAATCCACTCACGGGTGAAGAAGCCTTTCGCGGGTACTGTAGAGTCGTCGAGGCTGAGATTGTTCGTCAGGCTGCATAGATGACATTCATATCGGGTGGATCTGATCGCCATCCCAGACATGACGGCAACAGCAGTGGAACACACAAAGCACGACAGTCATACATTGGACAATTCTTAGACAAAATTTCTGTGAATGCGATAAGGACACAACGAAGCACGACACACCAAAACAGACACCATTTGGCCAAGCGGTGGCACCTTACCTGGTGGCGTCACCACGATTTGGCACACTGCGGTATCTTCCAAGTTTTCTTTTTCTTAATGCGAAAGCATTTCGGCAGAAAACTAGGTGGGGTGATGATGTCAGGAAATTTGCAGGCGCAAGTTGCAATCAGCTCGCGCAAAACCGGGGAAATTGGAGATCACAGGGAGGGGCCTTCGTCCTGCAGCGGACATAAATAGGTTGATGATGATGATTTCGTTGCCTACCCCAACCCGCTTTGGCTTGGCTATATAACTGGCCTGAATAGGATGACTCGTTAGCCGTCGCCAAATATAAAATGAGTATAGAAAGAAAGCGTTCAGTCCCCTACGAGGAATTGAAACCCGGCCCACGGCGAGGTGAGCGAATACCTTTTACAGCGTAAGCTGTTATGGGTTCATTCCAATAGCCGTTTCGGGTCGCGATGAATGCCGCCGCCGCGGCCGCGTAACCGCTATCGCCGGAAACGTGAAAGAAGTACCTGATTCCCGCCGGGATCGAACCCGCGATCGCTGCGTGGGAGTCGGGTACTCTACCACTGAGCCACGCAAGCGCTTGCTAACGGGTCGCGAAAATGCCCATATATAACGCAAGCATGCAGGGGGAGACGACTCGAGCCTCCGCCAGTATGGTGGCGCCATCTAGATAAGATGCCTGCAAACGCAGCGTCCGCAGGCGCCGACGACGATATGCGATTCAGACGAGGCGCGCAATCAACGCGCTCCCGAGCTGCCGAGCCTCCGCCAGTATGGTGGCGCCATCTAGTTAAGGTGCCTGCAAAGGCGGCGCGCCCGACATGTAAGTTGCAGTGTAAGGCTTTGTAAGTTGAAGTACTGTAAGAAGGCTTTGTAAGTTGCAGTTACTGCTGTTTCTTGTTTTCCCATTCGAATGTAACCCACTCCCCTCTGTAATGCCCTCGGGCCCTGGGGGTACTGAAATAAATAAATAAATAAATAAATAAATAAATAAATAAATAAATAAATAAATAAATAAATAAATAAATAAATAAATAAGGCTTGATCGGGCTCAGCAGACTGCTGTGCAGGGAGCTTACAAGCCGCAGCTCGCCGTCGACGCCGGGCAGACAGTTCAGATCGTTCTCGTCAAAACGAGGCGAACAGACTGCCGTGAAGACCCTGTTGTGCGTGGGGCCCAAATTGGAGCTACCCTTGAGCCGCTCCACTACCTTAGGCTGCTACTGTGCTACGTGCACCGCGCAGGCTTGTGACTTTTTCTTTGCACCACGCCAACAATTGGAGAAGGGCACGTAATCCGTACGAAGGCGACGTACCGAATCGATCGCGAAATGTTTCTCATTCGGAATAAAAGGAAAACGAAACATCAGAGGAGCGAGAGCTGTTTGCGAGCAATTTCGCCTTGTTTTAATATAGGAAGGCCTTCGCCTTCATAGCTATAAATAAAACAATAGAATGAAAGTTGAATAAATGTGAGTGTGTGTGGGAGTTCAACAGTGTGTGTATCTGTGAATGCTCTCGCATCAACTTAGGCAGTCATCGTGAGTTCGGTTCTGCCAGAATATTTTGTGTCCATATCTTAGGCGGTGGGATGTTTGCGATGGAGTCGTAAGATCGAACAGGAAGCTTTCTTCATATGCAACAAGAGATTGATGCTGGAAGGTAATTACGATCGTTGGTAGGTGAATGTGGCAAATATAAAATAGTATATGGATTAATCCCACAAAATGTCATTGCCAGTACAGTAAAGTTGGTTCAGGAGCTCTTGGCTGTAATGGTAAACAGCCATACGCATGGTTCTGATAGAACTCAGCGTAGTTAATAGCATGCATTTTGTGAGCGTGCTCAGGCGTGTACAAGATTGCTGATTTATTTCCTGCCCAGTCTTACTTGTAATGCGTTGCTTGCTTACCCTTTGATGTAATCGAAGAACTCTGGCATCGTACGGCGGCGTCCCGACTTGAAGAATCTGTCGGAGAGGGTCACCGGTGTTTTGGGCATGTTGTAGGTACAACCATCTAGCTTCTTCTCGTCCCAGTCGCTACAATGGCGCCGGGAAAAGAACAAAAGAAGAAACAGATATAAAATTAGATAACCTAGGCTTGACATGCTTAGGATACATCTTCTTGGTGCATGGTTAATTGCTGCTTTTGCTTAGGAAGCATAAATATTATGCTCCGGAAGAACAAATGTTTGTGCGGGAACGCTCTTTTCAAGAGGCTTTCTAAAATAAATTTCAAAGCTGACGTGCTACTCGGAGTGACGTATGTGTCTGTTTGTTCTGTTTTGTTCTGTTCTCACACTACTTATGTAGCAGCATGACCACCAGTGGTGCAGCCAAGCAAGCTGTAGTGTCCTTCTTTGAAAACATTTTGCTTTCGCGTGGAACTACAGGTTTGGACATTTCTTTTATAACTAACAATGGCAATGTAAAAGATATCTTGTGCAAATCCTAGCAATCTTGGACAAGGAACGCAATATACTGCTTTTCCAATAAATACGCGAATCCAAACACTGCTGTTGTATTCATTTTCGCAATGTAATAGTTAACCGACATTTGTACTACTTTATCTCCAGTTCAACCAACATTACAGCTAACATTTACCATTATGTATTTGAAACAATAATGTTGTGCAATCTGCAATGACGTCCGGATGATTGACAAGCCCATTTGAAAGAAATACACGCAAAATTGCGGCGCGACTGGCCGCTCGAGGCACTTTGTATGTATTTGAGGGCTTCTTTCACGCTCGGAAAAGACCCCCCGTGGTTGCTCAGTGGCTATGGTGCTGGGCTGCTGAGCACGAGGTCGTGGAATCGAATCCCCGCCACGGCGGTCAGATTTCAATGAGTTCGATGAGAGCGAATTGCAGAAAACACCCGTGTACTTAGATTTAGGTGCACGTTAAAAACCCCAGGTCATCCAAATCAATCCGGAGTCCCCCACTACGGCGTCTCTCATAATTAGATGGTTGTTTTTGCACGTAAAACAACATAATTTTCAGCGCTCGTAAGAGCACTTTTATGTCGCACGTATTGAGCAACAGAAAGCTGTATAGGAAGTTTTTCAAGCTGCGCAGCAATTTTCTCATTGAAACTTTTCATTTATTATAACATTTGAGAAATTCATTAATAATTGAGACATTATGTTTAAGGCGCAATGCAAAAAAAATAATCTGAGTATCTCAAAGCGACGGCAAACAACATTACCCTGGTTGCTTTTCGTTCAGTTACGTGGCATTTGCATATTTTTAAATCTTGGTGCATGATGGAAATTCGAAGTTGGCCGCTGTAATCAGTCGTATAGATTGCATCTTAAAGGACTGAAGGCGATACGTCTTCATTTCCTTAGTTATGCATTTCTCAATGGAGTGTTTTCTTTTCTGAAAATTTTGAGCATTTCAAAAGTATTTGAAAAATAAATAGCAACAGTGCAACAATGACCACTACTTTACTTTTTCCTAAATCATATTTCCATCGTTCTTTTACATAATTTGCCAAGTTAGACGATTCCAAAGTTAGCATTGTTTTTCACAAAAAGACGCATACTACTGGATACGCACACAGGGTTCTATGTCCTTATATAAATGTTCAATAACCTACAGACCCCTACAATATCTTAAAGGTAGGGAGGGGTGTTCCCTTCCCGTAGGGAATGGAGGTAGAGGTGTTAGAAGCTCAACTTGAGGAGCAATTTTCTACTGCTTTGCATGCCTTATCGCATTGAAATAGACCCGTATACCGCGCGTTAAGATCACTTTATTGCGATCACACACGTTGTTATTCACAAAAACATGACCGTATAAGAATATAACATGGGGCATTTCGATTATTGTAGCGCGTACTGACACGCTTTTTCAAAATTGGTGAAATTTTATCACGGCTTCCTATCCCGTAAAAGTATGCTCTACAAGTATGAATGTTGAGATCATTAATAGAACGTTTAAGTTGGGCACTGAAGTTGTCTCGAAGTACCGAACCTTTCATAGCCGGCATTGCCAAGACGTCATAATAGCAGTGCAACATTTGCTGAAGTAGTGAAAAAATAAGACCGGTATGATGGTGTTGCTCATAAAAAAATACAAGTGAAATTTAAAAATAAACGAGCGCAGCGCCTGTTTCTTTGGATGGATACACGTCTGGCAGCTAAAGCGATCATAAAACCGGAACCAGCCACTGCGTCGTGACGTCACGACGAATCCATCCATCTACTTAGTACTAAAACTCAATTTTGTTTGCAGAAGCAAGCGATAAAGTAAATTGTTGGGGGCACTCTGTCGCTTTCGAGTATTCGTTTTTTTTTCATAAAAAGAAAACCTTTTTTTTAATAAAACTTTTTGAAGCTTATATGACGCAGAAAAGGCACACAAGTCTTAAGCGTTATGTCAGTACAGAATACCCAAAATTAATAGAGGCCGCTATGGTAGTGTTGTTATTTAGCTGCCATAGCATATTCTGGGTTTAGATGTTCAAATGACTTCAGCTATTGTTGCGGCGTTGTTTATGTCCGTATACTTTCTAAATTTCGAAGCAATTATAATTTTCTAAGCGCAGAAAGGCAATAAATTTCTGCACACGTAATCATTGCGAACTGTTGAATCATTGTGCGGAACATTACCGCTTTTCCAAATCTCAAGGCCGCTCGGAGCCAAACATACGTTGATAAAAAAATTCGCATATTTCCCATTATTTCCATACTGGCTGATCCGTCGTTCTATCAGCTCCCGTAAACACCAGCGCCACAGTTCGCTCGCGTATTTGTTGTGGCAACCTATTTTTTTCGATGCGACAGCCGAAGCTTCTGCCGTGAAAGGACAATGCGCAAAGCAGGCAACTTACTATCTGATGTGGTCCTTGATCATGAGATCCACACCTTCCATGCAGCGCTTGAACAGTGAGTCGGAGTTTACTGGCAGACGGCCTTCCTGCGCCTTGTGACGGCTCAGGATGCGACGCATGCTCTCCATCAACTTTTCTGTGCCCAGCTTGTACGGCGAGCGCGTTTTGGCGTCGCAAACGTGACGGTAGAAGTTGGTACAGGGCAAGTTCCTGCGTGCGGCTTCCTTCCTGGGCAAGCCGCCCTCGTCCAGAAAAGACTGCAGCCAGCGGCACCCCGACGTGGAGCACAGCGTCTGCCGAAACGAAGCTGTCAGCATCCGTTGGCTTGTACATGTGCTCCTGCGTTGGTTACGTCCAACGTCACTTCGCGGTCAGAATTCAGGCTGACGTGCACAGTGTGTAGTAGAAAAGGATCCCAGCTATTACTGCCTCTCTCAATCATTCTATTTCGGGACCGGATTCCTAAACAGCCGACATACCCTTTCATGCAAAGAGCATGATGAGGTCAATTATCACACCTGTCTGCCGTCTAAGCAATCTTTACTGATGCATTATTTCCTTCCGTTTTGCGTGCAATGCGACGAAAGCAAGAAGCTGAGATCGGGAGGGGAGGATGCTTGGAGATGGGGGTAGCCGTTGCCCGAGTCTTCGAAATGTTTGCGCTGTTGTTGCTGCTGTGAATGACTTGGTAAGTTTATTGATGGCAACCCGGTGTCACATGTAGTCTTTTTTAAAGGCGAGTCTTTCTTAGCAAAACTTTCCTGACCTTCCTGACCCTGGCTACTAGAGTGTCTTGCCGAAAAGGCGTGCGCCTTACTTCACGTAGTATGTGCGCATGACACCACACGCGCACGACCTTCCATTAGGCAATGAACGCAAGAATCAAACGCGACAAGCAACGGTCAACTTTAGAAGGGTTATTAGCACCACACATCTCGCAGGACGCACCTGTCCTCAGAACTCTTCCCTGGACAAACGTCACCTTCCTCCTCGTAACATCACTGCACTGACATCTGTTCGGATGCCTTAGATTGCTAACGCTGTAGCGCATAAATTTGTCTATTGAGTCATGTTATATTGGTGATGCTACGGTGCGTATACAGAATTATTGCATAACGTACATGTTGCATAGATAAGATAATAAAAAGACAGTTGTACGCATCGCATTTACTTCTATAACATTTAGGTAACGCCTTCACTAAAGCTTCACATTGTAGTGGTTCGAACATGTGCGTAGGATCCGCAGATTTTTTTGTGTTGTGTACACGCATATTGGTACGATAAAAGCGTCATTTTGTTTGCGTTAGAGTACCAGTTCAGGTACGCTTAAATACTGCATAGTGAGCATGACGTATGAGCGCTGTGTCCTTGCTAGACTCCTACAAAAATTTATATTGAGGCATACATGATGCAACTCCAATGTTGCAAACCAGGATATGAAGTTATGCAGCATCAAAAAATTTGTCAATCAGCTATGCACTGACTACACCTCGTATCAACTATGCGAAAAATTGTACACCGAGACTATCCGGTGCAAACTCGCTACCAAGGCAGCAAATATTTGAGTGCAAATGACACGCGAAATAAGTGCGTCGGATTTGACAACATAAAACCGAGAGCTCTGAAACCCAAGCGTAGCCTTACTTAGGAGAAGGATGTCGTTGTTATCTGTATCGACGTACCTAGCTTTGCAAGGGTTGCTGGCAATTGTGCTTCTCGAACGCCACCTACAGGCTTCAAATGCTAGGCCAACATATGGTCACGCCTATGCGAGAAGAGAAGAAATCAAGCTAATAGCTCATAGTAAGCACATGCTGATTTTCTGTGCGACGAAACTGCTCCTATTCTTCACATGAGCAACATAACGCATCTAACAATGAATATAACACACGTCATGAACTAGACTATGAGCCAAGCCACCTCTCTCAATGGGAAGCCACTGCGAGTACCGGGGTGCCACTCCAAGCGGCTGCCGGTCCTGCTCAACATGTCCCTGAAACTCAAGCGTTTCCAGACCTATCTTCACTCAAACAGGATCACGCTCCGGAGCATTAGGAGTGTGTTTTTTAAAGTCGGATTGGATAATACGTACTTCCAGAAGAACAGAAACGGCAATCCTAAAGTAAGCACAGTTTTTATAAGCGAGAATACTCGCATACGCGAGATCCCGACCGCTGCGGCCGCATTACGATGGGCGCGAGATACAAGAACGTTCGGGTATATATATATATATATATATATATATATATATATATATTATATATACATTGGTGTACGTTAAAGAACCCCTTGACTGTGGCGTACGTCATAAGTAGAGTATGACTTGGTACGTGATATCTCAGAAATTACTGTTATTATTTAAGTACGAAGGTCCGAAAATACTTTTTAGACATGTTAAAGGAAAATCGATGTGATATTTCCGACTGATAATATTTTTGCGTTCAATAAATTTGCTGGACCTCTATGTCCTTAAAAAACTACAGGTAGCCTCAGAGCTCCCTAAATCATTTAATATATAACGTTTTCGTGGGTAGTTTAAGTTTCACTTCGACTGTGTCATGACACAGTAGGTGGTCACCTGCAATACGGTATTCTATTACTCGCTACTGCTCCCTCGGTCAGCTCCTATGCATGGGTTCGTTGGGAGGGCCGAGGTAGCAGCATATGGCAATCTACTGCGGTTGCGCGGGGTATTTAAAAAAATTTTGTCCTGCGCTTCTTGTTTGGAAACACCAACCTGTTCCCACCAAATAAGTGCTACTATTGTTTTGAAACGAGTCATTTCCCCTGAGAAAACAAACGGAGTTTTGCTCTTAGGTGTGCCTTGACGTATGGGCGCCACAGAGTTCCCAGTATCAGGATTCTTACGAAATTTATTGTCGAAACAAACGCTTTGTAGCTTGAAACACAGGACAAGCAGCTGCAATGAGGAAGTCCCCTCTCTCTGATTTCTCTTCAGCTGCTTACCATGAAATAGCGTGCCCGGGCATCTCTCGGAATTGGCTGCTGTAGCACGTTCCTTTCTTTGCAGGTGCCAGTGAGGCGCTTGCTGCGAGCCCGCCGCTCAGGTTCCGGCTTAGATGCGCTTTGGGAAGCGCCTTTTCTCGCTTTCCAGTCAGTACCACCGTCAAGGCCCGGACACTTGCAAGGACAGCATTTGGCGCACTTCTTCGAGTCTGGGCAGCCGTCTCCCGTTGTAAACTTTGTTTCACTGTCACTGTGGCATTGTCCCCTTGCGCCGCTTCTATCACCACCTGCGCTTAAACACACACGACTACATCGACGAACGGTTAACTATAATGGACGGCTTTAGACGTTCATTATTTGTTTGCTTGATTCATAAATTTATTCAATCATGTGAGTTTAACGCCACAGAGAAATACTATACATATAACCAATGAGATGTGTCGTTTAACGGGGGGCAACACAACAATCCCCCCCCCCCCTTTTGTTCTTCAGCACGGGCCTGAATTTAAATATACGACTGATTTTGCGGTTTGCCTTCACCACAATGTGGCTGCTGACGGAACCCGCCACATTATTGTCCGGACAGTAGTGGTGAAAGTCGTGTGTCCGGTCATGCAAAAAATGGGATAAAGCCTGGCCTGTGCCAACCTGCCCATACAATCCTACAACACCCAAAGCCCGCTGCAATCCAATGGGTGTTTTTGTAAATAAGCAAAAAGCCGCTAGGTTGCGTTCAGCCTGCATGTAAAAATGCTTCTCTGACTGCAGCAGCACGCAAACGATGACTGAGTGAAAAATGGCGACATAGGTGGTGTCAGTACTGTGTACAATATTTTATGCGTAAGCTGTGCGTACGACAGTTAGTGCACGGTACCTGACTTATGAACACCCGGTTGGACAGCGTCGTCTTGGCCTACATCTACATCACTGTATCGGTTATGATCGGCATGATGATAGACGTCGTGCTGTTCTGCTTCACCGCCTTCGTTGTATCCATCCGGTCCGTACATCTGCCCTGCGTAGTGCTGATCCATCCTTCGCTCTGATGCCACTTGTCCGGCCAGCTGCGCAACATGGCGGAAAGGAGGAATCATCTTCATTACGACGAGAAGCGCGGTATTTTATAAAGATTGCGTAAAAGCTTTATGTGTCCTCCTCGGAAGAGGAGGACACAGACGCAACGCCGTTATCGAACGGCTGATCAGTCTGCGCAACGAATCACAATCGCATAAAAGAGAATTGTAAAATATGCTGGCAAAATTAATTACTGAGCGCTATCCC
Source organism: Dermacentor silvarum (assembly GCF_013339745.2). Lineage (NCBI taxonomy): Eukaryota > Metazoa > Arthropoda > Arachnida > Ixodida > Ixodidae > Dermacentor > Dermacentor silvarum. The sequence goes on along the minus strand of NC_051162.1, from coordinate 102,656,429 downwards.
TAATGTTCTTATGAAGGAAATGAGAAGCGCGGAATTTCCGGTGGTTGGTTTCTTTCTTTCCCAGTTTTAATTTTGAGTCTTCATAAATTGTAAGAAAGCAAAATATTAGTTGACGAATTGGTCCCACACGCGTAATTACCTTAACTGAATAAAAGAAGTAACAACAATGTTTCAAAATTGTAATTGAGCACAGAAAAGAACACTAGAGCGAAGGTGACACGTTCCCACTATGAAAACATTCGGTAGAACGTGTCTCGTGATGACTACCAGCGGTCACGCGTTTAGTAATAAATTAATATAGTGACAACTTATTGAAACCATCAAAACGAGTTACATATGGAGGCGTCCACTGCAGGGGTACACCTTTTTCGCACTTTCCCAAGAACACTCGGCGCCGTCTTGCACACACTTCGAAATGCGTGATGGGTTCAACCGGGTTCCTCTCTCGCATGTCTTTCTGGACACTCTACGTCATCTAGTGGCTCTGCCAGGAAATCCGCGCGCGGGGTCCGAGACCGGAAGCGTGGCGCGCAGGTGCCTGCGAACGCTGAGAATTGTTGCCTCGCTTGCCGCACACCCACTGGCACGCACACCGTGACCCAAGTTGACAAGTGTTCATTGAAGAGCAGCCCATCCCAAGAAAATTCATGGCGCAGCTCGTTAAAGCTTTGCCATGAAAGACGTTCATTGAAAAGTGGCATTTACCCAGTGAATTTATTGCGCATACTGCTAAAGCCTCGGGTCGCTATCCTTGAGGAACCGTTGTGACGAGATTTCCATTCCGCACAGCATGTGGTAAATTTAGGGGTTACTTTTTTGTCGTTTTGGAGCGGCACATTCCTAGTGGCACATATCTCGTCACCAAAGTAGGAATCAAAGAAGCTCATTGAAGAACAGCAAAGACCAAGTGACCCATACCGAATGTTCCAAGTTGGCGTCAAAGATTTTCGTCGAAGAGTGGTACCTACCCAGTCCCGCGTTAGCTGTGACAGTGTGACTGTCGTTGACAGGAAAGAGGTTCGTTAAAGCGTAGCACATAAATAACCACTGCCAGATACTCAGTGACCCAAGGTGTTCAGTAGGTTGGTTTCAAACCTTGTTCCCTAATCACAGCAGCTTCATGTGTTACCCATTCGAACGCGAACTACCCAGTGACTCAGGTAGCCAGAGAAACGGTTAGGTGCAAACACACATAAAAGAAACATGCATAGATAGCCAGATACATAGCTGGATACTTGGCACCCGGAAAGTCTGTGAGGTACCCTAAGAACACTAACGCAATGAAAGAATGACGACAATTTGTTACCTGCTGATTTCACACCATAAATAGGATCGATCTACCGTAGCGATTCGTCTTGTTAGATTATCGCTCACGATCAGTCGATACTAGTGATAATGAAGGCTGACTATCGTTCGGACAACTGAAGAAGCGTGAAAATGAAGATACTGGGATTAGAATTGCTAAATTGTCCCGGCTAAGTTTCCTTGTGAAATTCATATTATACTTCTTGTTTCTTAAACTGCAGGTCATATGCTAATCCTATGAACTTGCTTGTATTGGGTGCTGTGCAATAATAAGCTATCGTACTACTTCATTTGTCCACGAAATATCAGCGCATTAGCGCTGCGGTATCATCGCAACATCGTGGTGTGCAGTGGTATTTCCTGTGGGTCTGCAAAGCGCTGCCGGCAAGGGCCAAGGGCCTTACTTTCGATAGCTTTCATCTACACTATTTGCGCTCTTCAAAAGTTGATAATGCATCTTGTCCCGTCGACGCTAAGTTTGCTTGCTAGAAGTAATGCAAACTTCTCATGCGGCAAATACGCACATCAGCGTTCGTGTCGACAGGAATCCGCGGTGACACCACCCACAAGCCGAACAGCATGATGTCGATGACGATCAGCCAGCGAAGGAGTCGCGAACCACCCTTGACGATTTTCTCCTTCTGGAGCCTCCAGGCGATCTTCTCTTCCGTGGTCCGCTCCCGACGCAGCAAGAGCATGGACAGCGTCCAGCACGTCTCCTTCCATACCATGGTGTGTTGATGGCAGACTACGCGGGGAGAACAAAAAACATTGCGAGAAATTACCCTTTGAATTAGCGGATATTTTTATTGTGGCTGTCAGTGTTGTGATCACCCGCCGGGGTGGCTTGGTGGCTTTGACGTTTTTTTTTCAATCATAAATCATTTATTATGCAAAATGAACCTGCCACGTATTATGCAAAATGCAAGAACGCCCACGTACCTTACATTGGGTGCCCGTTAAATAACCCGAGGCGGTCAATATTATAGCAGAATAACTGACTACGGCGTCCCTCATAATCACATCGTGATTTTGGCAGGAAAAAAACTCAGAATTATATTTTTTGTCATTCAGTCGAAATTTACAAACTTTCGTACAAGTTTACTGATCAAGTATCTTTCTTTAGGAGTTTCCTTAAGCTACCAGACTAACTTTACTATTGCTACAAGCCTCTACCTCTTGATAACAGGCAGTTTTCATGTGTTTGTGTGCTCCTACTATTCATTGGTTCACCCTAATATTGCACCAGTTATGCCTTCTAAACAAAACGTGCTCTGTCACACTTCGCTTTGACATTCTTAAAAAAAAAACATCACGTACTGTTTGTTTTTGAACGGTGTAATTCCCTGCATGCGAAAACAGCTCCTTTCCGGATCAATACCACAATACAGGGATTCGAAGTTCATTCATTGCAATGAACGCTTTTAATATGCATCTAATTTCATTGCAACGCTTTATTATTGAAGTGTTGGGCCATCCGATGTCTTATATAATCAGGCCAGTTGCGGTGCATAACCATGGATTTTCACGTTAAGGAGAGCCCGGTTAGATTTTAACGCAACAGCGTTAAGGGCCCCATATCGCAGAAAATGTAGCGTCGGCGCAGGCGCGCCGGCGTCGTTGGCGGAAATAATCATCCCGAATCACCCCGACCACGCAGGCCTTCCGCGTGGCGCAAGGTGTTAGTGAACAAACTTTAATTGAATGCTATCGCGTTCCACTCTTAAAGGCGAAGCTTAAGCGTCCGTCGATTTTTTTAGGTGACATAGCGGAATTCGGGGGTAGTAGGAGATGCTGATAGACGTCATGGGGACAATTAGCCTTCTGGAAACAGGCATGCAAACGTTGCCCATGTGAGGAGCGGTTGATCAACCTAACCTTGATAGCGGGCAACACTTTTCCTGGGGCCACCAGCGACATATCAGTGTGGTCACAAAGTAAAAGACATATTTCTATATACTGACCTGCAGAGAGACGTTTAGTGGAAATAAAAATTATAAGCGGATTATGAATAACAGCCACATTTTCCCCATAGAACGGTTTTGAAAGCTGCACTGTCAAGACGCGCGCAAGAAAACCACAATTCGTTACCATAGCAAGATCTAAAAAGATTGTTGCTTAGCGTCCCCGGGACCAAATACAAACAGCGCTACTGGAGCATTTATTCACGTTTTTGAGTCAGTGACTCAGGCAGACAAAAAAGAAAAGCAACAAAGTTGTTCTGAAAGTAAGACATTGCATAGCCGAAATTTTTTGGAACGTGCATATTGCAATCGTTGTCGTCGTCGGTGAACTAAACTCCTTTTTAATCAGAGCGAAGTGATGCGAATAGAAGGCGAAGTTCTTCTATCATGCCCTTACGGGTCCGCCGATGTCATTACAAATATGCTTCTCCGTACTTTAACGGAGAAGCAGTGAAACATTTGTATGCCAATTTGTCACCTTGTTATTCACAATGTTCCCATTTATGTATCCTGCAAGACGACCTCAATACTCATTCTTTTTTCAAATAATAATGAATAATATTATTATTTATGGACGAGCTGACTTTTCAACGTTTGAAGCCAGCGCCGAGTCAACAGTGAGATATCGGCCGCACTATGGTTCTGCATTTTTTTACCGAGTGAGATGTCGCTCGGGGTACCAACAAAGTGCGGCTCTCTAGGTATCTGGTTTATTGAACAAAATGTATTTGTTCAACGCGGAAATACAACACACGGACTCGTCGGACTGTGATGTAACTGGATGCCTGCCGACATGGTTTGCTTTAAAACGCAAACAAGGTTCTGTTCGGGAGCGTTTTCGCGGACAGATATTATTGGAATGTGGATACTATTGATGGAATCAAACCCTGGACCTCATGGGTGGCGGCGGCGGCAGCGGCGGCGGCAGGAGCAGCAGCAGCAGCAGCAGCAGAAAATATTTTGCCCAACGTTTGCATCATGGCGAAAAGCGTGCAGAGTAGCTGTGAGAACGATGGTGATGATGCTGTATATGATTATGAACATGCACTTTCAGCTTGCAGCTAGCCATGGAGGCGTATATGGGTTGCTGTTGTGAAGGGAAGGTTGTACACGCGAAAATATGGCACATCCAGTTAATGTCTTACGCCATAATACGTGGTCGTTGCACATGGCAGCTAGATCGCTTCCATTATCAAGAAAAAAACGGCAGATCCCACGCCGTGTGGGAATCGTTGTTGTGCGAAGCAGTGTGCGGGGAGACAACCAAGTTAACGAAACGGCCATGCGAGCACAAAGACGTAGGCGGCTCTTTCATGACCTACATGATACGCATGTCACGAGTCCTGAGGAGTCCCTTTAGCTACACGTAAGAGACCTTAAGGCGAGAGCCTTAGTCACGCTCATGACTATGACTTCTACCACCATCCTTTAGTGTTTCCTTCACTTAGTACCCACGTCCGAACCCATTTCAGTTTTAATCTTTTTCGCTGGATCATTCTCATAATTTGCATGTCACGCATGTCATGACATTTATGTCATGACCTATCACTTATGTTCGTCATACGCTCCTGTCATACTATGCCAATTTTGGTACCTAACAAGTTAACGAAACGCAATGAGAGTACAAAGACGTGGGCGGCTGTTTGATGACCTACATGACACGAATATCATGATATTCATGTCATGACTTATCATTTATGTTCGTCATATACTCTTGTCACAGTATGCCAATTTTTGTACATACCAAGTTAACGAAACGACCATGAGAGCACAATGTCGTAGGCGGCTAGATAGATAGATACTGTCAAAGTAGCAAATGTTCGCCAAGACATGCTTCGCATTTAGAAGCAAAAGACCGAGAAGAGGGATAGGAAAAGGCAACCGTCAGTATCCCCCAAATACTTGGCCGCGACAATATCTTGTTCGTGAGTTCTGTATGATTTCGCTGATAAACTGGATCATCTTCTTGGTGAATGAAAAAAAGAACATCTGTGCTACACGTAGCTTACGCAGCGAACATGGTATACTGTACTTTCACGTATAGTGCGCAGTGTAACTAGGATGAATTGACAAATCGTTTTGTTCATTAGTACTCTTCGCCATTTGCCGACCGCTTGCGCTAATAATTTGTGCTGCATCAGGATTAACCGGCATCTGATTTTAGGAACTGTTTGGGCGTAAGAACATTTTTCGTGAAGGCGGGCCTTCATGATCATTGTCGTACATTACAGAAGCATAAACATAAACAAATAAGTGTTTATATCTCGTCGACCTACAATGGAATATTGAGCTCTGTATATTGTTCGTGCTCACCCTCTCTTCTAATGGTGAGTATCTTACAACAATTATTTTTATTTTCCGTCCTTGCTCTTCAACATATACGCACTCTAAGTAGCGTCCTTACTATGAACTGCAGAGGCTATAGGCAGAATGAATAATAACAAATGCAGAGAATTGGAGAAAATTTATTCCTAAAAACGTGGAGTACGAAGAACTATACGTGAACAAAATTACGTGATGTTAAGCTGCTTGCATCTATCTGCACCTATTCATCGCGAATCCGAAGCTGTTCCCTATTAGACAAAGTGGCAGTTTTTGTGCACTACAGATATGTCAGGAGTCCACTGGGTCATTTTGTACGAGAAATGACTAAAACAAATGCTACAGTGGCAATCACCACAATTCTTGCTTTTGTTCTTGTTCGTTTGAGGGCGTTTTCCAATGGCCGTACCTTGCAATCAGTGGAAAAGAGGCAAATAACCATGGTACATTCCTTCTTACCCGTGAAGTAGGGGCATATTAAACACCAGTGTTAAAGAAGCGGCAAGCTTGCACATTCTTCTGAAAAGAGAGTTTTACATTGTCACTTAACGTATTGCTCTTTGCCGAATATGGAGTTACCGGAAACGCAAACCTGACTGGCCTGATTGGTGGCGCCTTCTGGTAGCACCAAGTACACTAGAAAAGGAGGTAGATCTCTTACTGCTGTAACCAAATGTATTCTACTTAGCTCCTGGTTTAAGATTCCGCAGGGACCTAATAATTGGCTTGATCTCTTTGTTTTAGTTTTCTTCTGCAAGAATTCACCTACCTAACAAGAAAACGTGTCGAATGCTTTGCGGTTAGTTGAACAAACTGTCACAAGGTGTCTCTGGCAGCGTTCTTGTGTTCTATGGCCTGCTTCTGTAACAAATTTTTTAAGTAAATCGTCTGCGGTCAAACTACTACCGACTTTAGCTGTGTCAGATTCTGGGGGGGGAAACACATAGTACTGACCGAGCAAACCTCTAATGCAGTCAAGTAATAATATTTCTCCAATGCAGACTTGTACGGTGGTAACAACATGTTGTTAGTTACCTTAAACAGTTGCATTTCTTCGTAGCTTGCAAATGATCGATTACTATTTTATTTATTGCTCCTGGTTTAAGATTCCGCAGTGACCTAATAATTGGCTTGATCTCTTTGTTTTAGTTTTCTTCTGCAAGAATTCACTTACCTAACACGAAAACGTGTCGAATTCTTTGCGTTTAGTTAAACAAACATTTATTTTATTTATTGAAGTGTCTTTTTTAGGTGCATTTTACTTTATTTATTTTCAGTACCAATTATGTGTCACCAGAAACTTCATTGATAAGGCAAGCTGTAACAGGCGACGCCGCTTTGAGCACTTGAATTTGGCCGGAACTACACGAGAACGTCCGCGGTGGAGCCATGAAGCCCTCTTGTGGATATGCATGTTATGACAGACGAACCGAAAAACCGGCGCGCTCAATATTTGTTTCTTCATCCTATCGCTCCACCAGATGTTGGCCGACGAATTGAACTGGCACTGCTATGCGTACAAAGCAATTGTCACTTCGGGCATTAATAATTACATCATTACATCATTATCAATTACATCATTAACATCAACCACGGATGACTTACTCAGCTTTTCATTGGCCGCGCCGGGAAGGCCTTCTGTGAGCACCAGCAACAATGAAGCACTGCACTTCGTAGAAGACGAAGATACGAACATCGCCGCATTGAGTAACCACCATCTCGTGCGCAAGGTGTTCGTGCGTTACAGCACAGCTCTTGTCTCCAGAGTTCAATTCGAGTGAGTTTTCATTGTGGATGGTGGTGTCTTCATAAGAAAACGTGGGAAGATTACCGACGAAAATTTTGAAAGGCAATGATTAGCGATGATAATGAAAGCGTGAATGTCTGAATTGAACACGCTGAAAGAGGCAGGCCAGCTCGTTCTATTTACTTCATTCAGAGCACTTGATTACATTAAATATTTGTCCAAAAGCTTTCCCGTCCCAGTAATCGATTCGGTAATCAATTGCATCTAATGGAAGTCATTGTAATTCTAGTTGATTACTTTTTTTCGTAACGTGTACTAGTCTGGTCTAGTCTGTGTGATTGTAGCGTGTAACTGAGCGAAATTCAGAGGGCCATAACATCAAGTGTACGTAGTGTACGGCAGCGATTATCGATGCCTGGCCAAAACGGGCGTCTGTGCGCGCAACCTATTACGGCAGGTGTACGTGCGCTGCGTGCCAAAGGAATTGGACGACGCGAAAGCTGCCCTCAAATGAATACGCATAGACCGCAAAGCGTGCCGAGTCCGGATTTCCGCGAGGCCATTGCCGGGTCGCTCTGCTTGCGGCCGAGCAGGAGAGCGCATTGATGCGTGGCCACGTCGTCGGCCTTCCTGCAGTGGGCCGTTGCTCCATTTCGCGCTGGAGTGCGTCCAGGAAGCGTGGCGAATGGCCGCGCTACGTCGCGTGTTCGCGACGGCAAGGTCGTCTAACCGTGCAACTTCGCGGCAGATGCTCGGAAAGCGCTGGCTACTGCGTCACACGTAATAATTTAGCGTAGTAGGTGGTGTGTCAAAGAACGAGTCAAGCGACACAGAAAAAAGCGCTTGGAGAAAACGCACAACGAAGTCGGAGAAATTACGGGGAAAACAAAATCAGAAGCTTTATTTAAATTGCGGAATAATAAAAGGAAGGTTAAATGAAATCGAACGAAAGATACGCTACCGCTTGTGGGAGCCGAACCAACATCTTCGATATTCGACGTGCGGTGCTTTACGAATTAGGCTACCGGGGAGGCCATCGTACTGTCGATTTCGTGTGTATTTGTGTTCGCGTACAATATTAGCCCTTGGAGCACCACCCATGCCTTTAGCGCCACTCATGGCCCATAGCGGTAGACGTATAGCGCATCTTTTCGTCTCGATCATAGCATAGAACACAAGCAATAGCAGCAAAAGCGTTCCTCGTGTCTCTCAGTTCTAGGAGGCTGCCGGAAACAAAAAACAAAAAAAACAACTAGGAACACTAGCATATATCTGGATACCCTTTGCACACACACACATTAGGAGAAGTGCCAGCTCAAAGGTTCTAAATGTGACTTTTCGTGGCACTGGAACTTTCGAGCAAAACTTCTGTGTTTTTCGGGGAATATATTTTAACTCGTGAACTTTCATCGAAATTTCGCGGTGGATAGTTTCTCGCGTCAAGCTTACCCTTCTTTTGTAAATATATGGCCCGCATGTTCTTTTTTGGCGCTAAAACGTGTTGAATGACTACACTTTCTGCTTCTGTCTCTTCAATACTCTAGGTGATACCAATACACATAATTTTTTCAGCAGAAGTCTCGCAATTGTGCATTGCCACACGATGATGGGACTATACCGAAATTAAGATTGAGTGCGTTTATTATACGCACACAAATAAACGTAGACATCATTTGTAATAGTTAAGTGTGCGAAGAACCAAGAAGAAACAAATAAAAATGAAAACTATGTAGACATGACCCTAAGCTATCATCTATTGAATATATTCCACCCCCAATCTGGCCGCAGCACGTAGACTGCATAAATATAGGGCAGGGCTTGCCCGGTCCCTTTTCATGCAGCCGGTCACGCTTTTCATTTCCAAGCAGCAGCTGGCAAACCGGACGCAAGAAAGAAACACGAAATGTTAAAATTTCCAGGGCGACAGACTAACACGTGACGCTTACATCGCCAGGCTTCTTGCATCGGAGCGCATTGCATGCTGGCAGCTGTGCGCCGATCGTCGTATCAGATTTCTGATAAATTTGACATCACCTGTCGTGCTTTTTTCTAATAAGGCATACGTTGTATTTTCTTAAGTCGAGAACTCTGAACCATTAGTGTAACATAACAAAAGATGTTATCGCGTCGAGTAAAGCAGTGAGGTGCTGTCTGTACGGTATATTTCGTTTTACTTACGCCGTGAACGCAGGCTATTTGATGCAAGCACACTGTGAAGAAATACGAATATAGTAGGTAACATGGCTCACAAAGCTTGGCACAAATTTGACACGTGAATGCATATTTGTGAACGTTGGTATCATGCTGAATTTCGTGTGGTCTTTGAAGCGTCGCCATACGTCCACGGCCAGAAGTATAGAATGCACGCGAAATAAGATGCTCAAAATAGAATGTGAGCAAGCAAGGTTACTGCTTGCTGACATCGCGGTGTCCAATAGTTCAGTATGACCGAAATGGACGGTACTCATCTGCTTTCGGTGGTACAATATGATGACGTGCAAAAGTAGACCTTTCTTTTCAACGAGCGCCACTGCAGCTTGTTGTAGGTCGTTTCCATTGGCGTCGCAAAGATCCAGAACCCAAAAGGCACAAAGAAGAGGGTGCACACGAGCACTTGCGGGTCCTGTTTTTGTTTGTGTGTGGCGTTTCATGCTATTGGTCCAGCTTCGCCTCTCTTGATCTGAGCGAACATTCATTCGCTGCGCTGTTAATTGCACGATAGGTTGTTTGAAAAAGATGATGGAAGTGTATCGAAGTGCCCCCAGATGGAGTTGTAGATGGATCATGAAAAGCATGACGACAGCAGCGAGCATGTCACGGCGATGTCCAAATCCATTAACTTCTGGTGCCCTCCGCCAAACAAGTTTGATAGTGGTAAACATGAGCCGAGTAGTATTGAACGAAGTACATTTAGCAGTCGTTACTGCAAAAATAAAGCGGAATCTGGTGTAGTTGGATTGAAATGCACGCTGATGTTACGACGGAAGCTTTCCAGTTGGTCCCCGGCAGCTTTCGGGAAAGCGGATGACTGCTGAGGTGTGGAGTCGTACGACCGTCCTCCCAACCTATAAACACGACACAAATTAACGCCTGAGCTGACATGACTGCTTCGGTCAAAATGGCGACGCTGTCCTGAAACAATTTGGTTTCGTTATACTTTGGTTATGGTTGGGTAATGTGATATGCACTGCATGAACATATTTTTGTCCCACTCATCTTAGTACTATTGGCCTAAAGAGAACAGAGATGCGCGTCGTTTTCTACACGGATAAATACGGCACTCATTTATTTTGCTTTGCCTCGCGCAGTGACCCTGTTTCGCTTTGCATGGCTACGCACACTCTGCATATCTGGTCCCGACGCGCATACATAGGCAGCCTCTCCGCCCATTTCGCTCCTAACATACTAACTACTATTCATTCTCAATTTCTCTTTTACTTTCTGTCCACATCGTCCTCCTATTACCTTCTGCAGCACAGTTAGAGCTTCCTTGCACGTAGGAATTGTTAGCGTGTTAATTTTTTCAGTTTCGAAAGCGAACACAAAAAACAAATATGAGCTGTTAATGTTCATTAGTGAATGCCACAATTTAGCTAGCGCAAGCGTCTGACATTATTTAGCCACACCCGACACAATGATTCTGATATTCTACCACTCATCATGATGTTTCATTGCTGGGCGTAACCGCTGCATTCTGAAGAGAACAAATGCAAAACATTTCGTTTGCCAAGTCACCTGTGCAGATTAAGAAGCCCTGGGTAGAAAAATATTTTCTGGGTACATCCACACTTCGACTGAGTGGCAGCTGTGTTGCTTTACGATATTAGGCATGATCAGTAAATGGATGAATGTGTGAGCATGTAACTCATTCCAGCCGTCCTGATATATGAGCATAATTGAAAGGCTTACCTCGGTAGTTAGACCATGTTGTGAAGGGTAGTGTTGACATCTTAAGCAACCTGGTCATCTTCATAATACAAAATGCTTAACCTGAATGATTCAGTATCAGTGTTAGTACACCGGCAGCGGTAGCCCTGCGGCTATAGCTTAGCTCTGCTGAGCCCGAGGCTACGGGATAGATCGCGGCCAGGCCGGGTGCTTTTTGATGGGGGCAAAATGCAGAAACGTTCGCGTTCTTAGGTCTATGTTCGCGTTTAAGAACATGAGCGGGTCAAAATTAGTCCGGAGTCCTAGACTACAGTGTGCCTCGTAATGAGATTGCGGTATTGGCACTTGTAACGCCAGAAGCTATTTATTCGTACGTGCTGGTAGCTCGTTTTTTTTTGACAAGGTCGCCATGTCACCGTCCAGTACACTCCATTTTTTTAAGTCATGAAGCGATCATGCTGATCGGTATCTCTCGATATTATCTTGCGCGTGTTTTACATGCTCCTCGATGTCGGCCTTACTATTACATTTCGCCACTGCCCCGGGGTGTCCTCAATCAAATGTGAAAACGCAAAACAGTGGCTGATTTCTTTAAGCAATACCAGATTTCAAGATTTTATTTTGCGTAGAAAATTAGCTGTGATTCCACCTGATAGCTCAGCAATAAGCTCTTTAGTATGAATGTATCAGCAGCGAGAAATGGAGGCGCAAATGCCCTCATGATAAAAGGGGAGTGAGGCGACGACATTTGACAGTCCCTTCAGGAATCTTACGACGGCAATATACTCTTTATTTACGTCACCAAAACAATCACTTAAAGTCTAAAGGGCGAAAGTGTCGTCAAAGTGACGAAAAACACTCTAGTGACGAAAAACACGCTACATTTACCGTATTCCTTGCCACATTACCAGAACTGTACGTATGTCTCGGATGTCAATCAGGTGCAACAACAATCATCGATCTTCGTGTCGCTGTTAGTGTGGAGCGGACTGGCAAAAAGGAAGACCCAATCCTATAGATTTCCAGGCTGATGTTGCCGAAGCACTCATTCAATCTTCTTTGCGCCTTGCGGTGTCAACTAATAACATTTTGATACTCTTCGGAAACCATAAACTTGCGCACATATGTGATATACGACGGGGCAGTCACGTCGTGAGTATATCACTTTCGGTTGAAACGCATCCGCTTATGCGTAAAAAACTCGGTCACTCAGTCTTGACGCTGTCAAGTGTCCACCAAAATTATGCTTTATACTACTGCCTTTCACTCTAGTTTAGCTTGACCAATGTGCTTAGAAATGAACAAAAGAAACACTGTGACCACCTGCGTTTAAGGGAGTGTTGTTTGCCGTACCTTATACTGTGAGATTTCGGTTGCTGTAGGGGAACGCAATCTTAAGCCGAAGAATATTGTGCTTCGCGAGGATAACATCGACATCTGTGAAGATGGATAAAACAAAGATGAACCACAGACGACTAGAAAGTACTCACGTTGTTGCGGGCTTGTGTCCGTCCTTTCTGACTCAGAAGCGTCAAGAACAACACTAGCTCGTCTGTTTGCCCTCTGTCACTGACTCATACCCACTATGATGGATTGTTCAAGATGCGGATGGAATTAGGTGATTAGTTATTCCGAGGAAACAACTGAGATAATTCGGAAATAATAAGAGAACACAAAATAACCAGTAATTATAAAATTTTCCTAAAATCTGTCTGAAACAGCTATAAACTCTTCAACGGGTGAGCAAGCATCCTTGTTACATAGCCGAAGAGGGGAAGCCCTGAAAGAAATAATTTCAGGAATAGCAAAATTCACTCCCATATCTCTAAATGTTCTAAATGTTGTTTCTAAAGTGTTTTTCTTTGAACCTGCAAGTAATCTACATAATGAGAGAAAAATCGTCAGTTGCCGTATCTTCTCCACAGAATGGTCTAGGTTCAAAGTGTTTCATTCTTGTTCTTGGTACGTTTCCAAGCAATGATATTTACCCACTACAGGTTACCAGTGAAGAAATGGGTGGTTTGAATATCTTCAATAGCATGACTAAACGTAATCAAACTTAGAATAATAAACTACTCAGAATAATAAACTATTGGTGCGCATACTCACGTGTGAAACAAAAACAAAGCCACATATCCTCTTACTTAACCTTCACCAGTTTTTTTAACCATACTGCAATCGTAGGACTCTCAGTGTTGTGATTGACAAAAATAGATGGCGTGTATGCTGTGGCATTTATTTCTAAGTGTTTATTATCTGAGGAATGCACCTGAATTGCACAGTTCATAACAATATACTGGTCATTACAGAAGTCGCAACGTAAGTGAGACTTCAGAGTGTGAGTGGCTGGCCGGTTTTTATGAAGAAAGCCAGCAGCGTGACTACTTTACTAGCTTTTTCGTAACATGTGCCGTGGAAGATTCCACGGAGATATGATCATTCACTTGCACATGCTGCTAAGCTTGGGATCGTGCAAAGAACAATTGAAAAAAAAATGTTAGGCATAACGTTAAGAGACAGGAAAATAGGGGTGTGGATTAGAGCGCAAAGGAGGATAGGCGATATTCTAGTTGACATTACCAGAAAGAAATGAGCTGGAAAGCTATGTTGTGCGTATGGTAGATAACCGGTGGATAATTAGAGTTAAAGAATGGGTGCCAAGAGAAGGGAAGCGGTGATGATGAATTAAGTGCAGTGCTGATGTTAGCTAATTAAAAGGCGCAAGTTGAAATCAGCTAGCGCAAGACATGGGTATTAGAGATCGCTGAGAGAGGCCCTCATGCTGCAGCGCACATGAAAATAGGTGGATGAACCCATTGCTAAATCGTTATAAACCGCTCAAACAGCCGAGCTAAGTTGCTGAGAGAGGTTAATTTATTGGCGCCTTTAACACACTGGCGTCATTGGTAAAAATGCTGTAATAAAGACAAAATGATCCAGAAGGCGATTTGTACTAAGTGGTTTATTTCCTTCGTTGACATACCACAAAGGCATTATGAGCAGCAACTTTTATTCGCACTACAAATGGTTTTTTCAAGGCCTGCCATCAATGCTTTGTATACGACCATACTCTTGGCGTGGTGTTCGTTGTACGAAATTACCATTCTGCTTGTGTAAGCCCCACACGTCAGTGAAAAATAAAGTAAGCAAGAGGCAATTTCTCAGGCTTTTAACAGGTCAGGGATAAATACATTATGGTAGGAAGACCCTAGATGTCGAATGGCATACTGCTATGCACATTTCTCTTACACTTCTAAAAGCCTGCCCTATAGGCATATCACAAAGCTGTATTTAGAAGTGTACAAACCGATTTCATTCCTGTAGGAACTCTAATGCTGACTAAATGGAAATGACGAAGATACAGTGAATGTTGTGGATATGACATGTGATAATGAAACAAGGGAATGATTGAAATATTTCGTGTCTAAATTTTCCGCAGTACATGCAAACAATCCAATTATACAATGACGGGCGCATTCGAACATGTCTGAGAGTGACTTTGAAGCTTCTGCCAAGACAGTGCGCAACAATGATAGGCACCTCCCGATATTCGTGAGTGAAACGCGTTAAGTACAACCAAACTGTCTGTACAAACCGCTGACAGAATTGAGTGAAGGTGGCTGTCATGTTTGTGCCATGACTTCGCACAAACTTGGCAGTTTCTAAGATGATACCCATCTTGAGTGCGAGAGGCGATGACGAATAACCCAACTGATAAATACATGTGGCAGAAAGAAAAGCACGTTCGAAACTATAGCTTATTTAACAGAAGCTTCAAGGACACTGGGACTACTTCTGAGAACTTGTCCATTGCACTGTGTAGTCGCTTCAATGAACAGGCAGCGCCCGTTCACACCGGCAGAGCTCAACTCGAGTGAAGTGTCCGGGGTCCTGAACTGGGCACATAAGCCAGGGTTGGCGGCGTCGCAGGTTCCCGATGCTTCGCACAGCCTGACATCATACAGGACGGCGTCACCCGAGTATGAAAGGACTGGATCCCACAATATTCGAGTTTCTGTGGGCGACGCAGCGATGACGGAGACGTTCCTCGGTGGATCAGGAGCTGGAGAAGAGAGAAAAGAGCGTACATTGAAAGCATAGAAATGTACACGCGCTGCAGATGCTGATGTCATGACGAAAGACAAAAAAAAAAGCGCACGCACGAAAATGGGGACAGAGGTAGAAATGACATAATGAGCGCTTTCCTCACACATTTGTCTCTTTTCCAATTTTCTTGTGTGGGCTGTTAGTCATTCGTTTGTGGGTTGTTAGTCAGTCGTGTGTGGGTTGTTAGTGCATCAAAAATGCAATAACAAACCCAAGCCTCTACTCTACTGACGTCATGAATATGCAGCAGCGCTGCAGTCACATTCTGGTTGTGGGAAAAAAGGAAGAATTTAGTGTTGCGGCATGAAGTTCATCTGAATGTAAGAGTTTTTAGCTTGTACACGTGTCGAATTGAGTTCTCGTGGCCAAGTACTGTTTTACAATTTGGCATATATCAAAAAAGAAAGGTGGTGTCAATGTCTGCGAGTTTTCAGTCTTTCTTATGTGCACTCACCTTGTTTATTCCATTCACGAAAACATAGGCATGACTGTTCCTTGATAGATTCGAGGTAAGTCATACTTTAGCAGTCTGGGCCAAATTAACACATCAGAAGAATCTAACCTGTGCATCTCAGTAGTTTGGGCTTAAAAGCAAATTTTAGAAAGGTGAGAATGAAAAGGGCATTTCTAATACTTCCGCTGATTTATTTTACAGATATTTTTTATCGCCCTTGACGTCACCCTGAATACATTTTACGGTATTTTACCCTGGCTTAATACCATTTTATCGTGGCCTTTGTTCACACCATTCGAATGTCTTCAGTTCAATCAATATACCGTTGCTACCCTATACCACAGTGCCTCAAATATTGCGCGTTAAGAAATTATCGGTTTCAAATTTCTGGAACTTTACGGCTTTCTATGCATGTGGGTCTCCTCTGAGACTGTTCATCTGTTTTGCAGCTCATTTCAACTCATTTGTGGTCATTTTATTTCAATTTTTTGTGTGGATCATATAGGGTGATTTAAGAACCCACGAGGCTCACGGCGAAAACGGCTACTTTACTCGATGTATGCGTAACCAATATACACCCAACTGACTGCCTTGAGGGACGGTTATCGGCTGAGATAAGCGGTCATCTAGCTGTATTTTGTTTCATTCCTTACGCGCACAAACGAGGGAAAGGAGGAAAAAATACAGATTCGTAATTTTCACCCATGAGCATGAGAAAATTTCCGTTCCCTGATAATATCAACAGACTGACCAAGTGTATTTGAAAAACAAAATCCAAATTAGGCATACAAGTTGCTCTTTGGTAAAATTATTACGTGCTACGACCACGCGTTTCCGTTGAAATTGTGCAATAAGAGAAGCAGGATAATACGAGAATCCTGGATAAATGCTGCTTTGCTAAAAATGATAAGAAAAAATTAAGTGTATCACTTGTTTGTAAAATGTAGGAGTGCGCAATTGTGTACTGGTTTAAAAAGTACAGAAATAAGGTCACCGCTGAATTAAAGCAAGCGTAAATTATGTACTAATAACGGTTATTTGCTGAAATAGACACAAGTGCCTAGGAAAGTTAAGAATGAAGTTAGAGGCCTGACTTCAACGAAAAAGAGTACACAGGTATAAACATACAGACAGCCATTGGCGTGTGGTGACAGGCAGAGAAGCAGCAGCTGCTCTGAATGAATATTTCGTTTCCAGTACCCAGCATACCGACAGCGAGGAACCCATGGTCACACCTATAGTGAACAAATTCAATCTTACTAACTCAGTTCTACTTACACCTGTTACACGTGGTGAAGTTGACCAACTACTGCTTAAAGTAAAAAACAGTGTCTCTGCTGGGTATGATGATATTAAACCAGTACCAATGAAATACATTGCGGATATAATTGCACCTGTCATTGTTCACATCATAAACAGAATGCTTGAAAGCGGTATCTTTCCAGTACGTCTAAAAATAGCACGTGCTTGCGCTATTTCCAAAGGCGGTGCTAAACAAATTTCAGGCCGATATCTGTCTTACCTGTTCTATCAAAGAAGTTCGAGAGTGCCCAGAATGTTAGACTACAAACATTTTTCAGTAAATGTAATGTAATCAGTGACACGCAGTATGGTTTCAAAAAAAAATCTTGTGAAGTAGCTCTTCTCAATATCAAACACAAAATATTAACAAATCTTGAAACTAGAATGTATGCATTGGGTTTATTTGTGGACCTCAGGAATGCCTGTGATTCAGTATGGCAGAAATTATTAATACGCAAACTGGATCAGTACGGTGTACGAGGAATACTACTGGAACTTTTACATTACTTAGCCACTCGTTATCCGTATGTCAGTATAAATACTGATGTTTAATCTTACGCGGAAATCATAACCGGTCTTGCTCAAGGATAAATACTTGGACCTCATTTCTTTATAATTTATATAATTATCTCTGTGACACCCCGAGTCTTCTCAATTAGTTATGTGTGCAGATGATACTTATATATTCTTTAAAGCTGGTACTATAACGGAACTCCGAAATACCTAGGGATAACTATCACCAAGAACCTAAGCTGTAAAACGCATATCACACGTATCACGAGAACTACCGAAAAATGCTTTGGTTTCTGTGCAGAAAGTGTACGGTTGCGCCTCAATCAGTCAAATTTGCCGTTTTTCTAACCTATGTGAGGCCAACGTTAGAGTAACCAAGCAGTATATGGGATCCTGTTCCAAGTGGGTCTAATAAAAGAACTCGAAAGGGTACAAAAAAGGGCTGCATGGTTTATTTTGTCCAAATATTCATCCGCCGACTCGGTAACAGAGATGTTAAACAACTTCAACTACTTCTATCGCAGCGGCGCCTAGTGGCAAGACTGAAATTCCTATTTTTGCTTTCTAAACACCATTTTAACATCGTTATTTCAGATTACTTAGCTCCCAAAAAAGCGAACTTTTAGAAAAAATCATGACTGGACCTTCGCTTTGCCACAGCTACATATCAATGAATATGCAAATTCATTCCTACCCCGAATAATAAAAGACTGGAACACACTGCCATCATCCCGTATGCAGTGCGTCTCAGTTGAAACCTTCGAAAAATGCATAATGGCATCATTACAAACCTGAATGTTTATGTTTACTTCCATACTTGTACATAATACACATGCTTCTTTTTTCTTTCTTTTTTATGAACTGTTACCATATACCATGTATGGTTTGTTTTATGAACACATGCTTCTTTTTTTCTTTCTTTTATATGAACTGCTACCATATACCATGTATGGTTTGTTTTATGAATTGGAGTATTTTTTTATGAATTATAGGCTAGAAAAGTGATCGCCGAAGTGTTAGACTACTCTACAAATTTTCATTCTGCGTGTTATTTTTTTATCACTGACACTTCGTTGATGTACTTTACTGTTGTAACACCCAGCTTCTATTTTGATAACTACTGTTCAAGTTATGAGTTTAGCCGTTTTCTATGACTGACACTTCATTCATGTAATTTACTGTTGTGACACCCAGTTTGTATTTTTGATGACTTATTGTTGTAAGACCCAGTTTGTATTTTTGATAACCTATTGTTGTAACACCGAAATTCTATTTGTGATGCCTCAAGCTCACCCTGTAACGGGGTTATGGCCAACAGTATCGTAAATAAAAGCTCGAATTGAAAGTTAACAATTACCTGAAGCAACTCTCTTGCTGGTTACAAAGAATAAGCTACAAGTGAATTCTTCGAAAACATAATATATGACATTTGCTCCTACTAATAAACCACGTAACTGCAATGCGGCTCTTCATTTTGAAGATAGGTTGATAGAGCTGGTAAAATGTCAACAATTTCTCGGAGTGTGGTTCCAAGAGGATTTGGCCTGGAACATGCGCATTGACAAACTTGCTATGGAACTAAGCAGAACTGTTGGTTGCTTGTACAGACTGAGTACTCTGGTTCCTCCATGGTTGAAGAGTTCATTGTACTGCGGACTCTTTTATTCTCGATTAACTTACTGCACAATAATTTGGAGCACTACTTCCCCCCAAAATTATAATAAATTGATAGTACTGCAAAAAAGACTCTTACGCGCATTCGAGGGATATCATGGCCTTGTACAAAACTTTATAACCAAACCCTCCTTTATAAAATATTCTATCTTAAAGGAAAACCAGGTATATTACTACAAGTTGTTGCAATATATTAAACAAAACAAATCACAGTATATCCTGAATGAAACCACCAATCTGCACTACAGCCTTCGACAACATAATATGAGAGCACCAAAAATAAGAACCGATTGCGGAAAACTAGTCAGTTCCCAGGCACCTTCACTACTAAATTGCCTATGTGATATTCAAGATGAAATTATGGAAAGTTCAAATAAATCGTGCAAACGTTTCTCATTGTGAACAATATTGAGTTTTTCTGAATAGAACTGCACTATAAATTGTCAGTCTTTTCTTTTGTTTTCAGGTTATAATTGGTGTGAAACAACATGTACCTTTAGTGTATTCTTTCGCGTTCTCGTATTTCTTGTAGACATGTTCTGTTTTTACTTGAATAATATTCTGTCTCGCGACCCTCCAGCTTATTTCGGTATGTCAGTATGATTCATGTTGCTGCATAGGGCCTGCGTGCCGAATAGTTGTAGGAGCAGAAGCCTTTGTCAGGCCACACGGCCTTTAGCGTCTGCTTTCTTTCTATTGTAAACAGGAGAAATAAACTCATTCATAAACTCATTCAAGTGGCATGTCATACGTGAAACATCAGCAGAGCATTGCTGCTACCTAAGAGAAACAAGGGGGCGGGGGAGGAGAGAAAAGCGAATGAAGTTGCTGCAAAAGCACGCCAACATGATCTGCTTGGGGGGCCATGAGTGGGAGGGGGGGGGGGGGCTATTACTTTCCATTAGACCGAGCAGATTTCTAAACAAATATAACCTTCGCATATGGCTCCTTCTGGTGGACAGTACCTCTTTGAGGCATCACACAATTCATGCATCACACTCCTACAGATTGTTTGGGATGCTTGAGGTCTGATAAGCGGGGAAATATGCGGGAGAATGCACGCTTGGTCACGGCCAGGAAGCTCCACTTTGCTGGATTATGAATTGTGGCGCAATGTTTGGCCGCAGGGCTTCTTGTTAGCCGCCGCGAATGAAATTATCACACCACGTTAGACATACCCCGACGAGGGTTCGCGTCTAGAAGGTGGCTCGCAATGAGTATGCATTAGAATCGGAATAACTAAAAGGATAACCGTGCACGTTGAAATTCTGTTATATACACCTTAAAGCACTTCTTATCAGACTTCCGGTGTAAGAGTGGTTAACATGCGCTAATACTGCAGAAAGACGAGAAGCAAGATTTATTTGTTCGTGACTGTTAGCGGCGCACGCGTGTAGTCATTTAGCCTGAATTCCTGTTTTGTTGTTTTCAATGAGATGTTTGACGTAACGGAAATACCCAATAACGCTCAGCCTCTTCCGTGTATGCACTGCACGTGGCACACTCAATCTTCCTTTTCCGCGTTGCTGCGATATTTTTCATGCTTCGGTTGCACAGCCAAAGCGTATGAAGTGAACAAGGCCGACGAAAAGTTTCAAGTAATAAATATATTGTGCTTCTGTGTCGTATAATGGCGGTGAGCGTAGAATAAATAAAGTCTAGTCGCTTTACAAAAACACAAACACTTGCCTCCTGAACGGTTTATAGACGAAATAACTGTGCAGATGTCCGCATAAACCAGTAAAATAGTGAATCTGCAGGGGATGACTAATTGCGATGGATGCACAATAAAGCAGTGTGACACATTTATCGTTTCCGACGCACGTAGGCTGGTGCAAGCTGGCAATAGAAATGCAACACATGTGCTTTGCAAAAGCTCTTCCGTTCCTGCTGCGCGCCCTGCGGTCGAACGTGATACAAAACGTCACTACGCCAACATATGCTCGTTTAATGTCTAATATTTATTATTCCGATTTCCGGAGAATCGTTTGCAGCTGAGTGCACCGTTGGAGAATTATTATTGAACGTTGCTTCGGAAAACTCGGGGAACACGAGAGGTCAACAGGAAACATAAGGTTCGTGACTGGTGAACAAGAGACGCAAGGTCGTACAGCTTAGAAGATAGCACTAATGCAGCAATAGAAGATTTAAAAAGCATGGGTGGAAGAAATAATACGACAATCACAAAATTTGAATAAGCAATATGGTGCACCTGTATGCTGCCACAAAGCGTATGTAAAATGGCTTATTACTGGTGTCGTGGCGGAGATGGTGCTGCTGCGAGGGCTGTCAGCCTTGAAGCCTTGGCCGGTAGTCAAAGCTCCAAAGTGTCTTTTATAGCGTATGCTACAATGTACAGTGCATGCAACGAAGGTAACATGTGGACTTGCTGTACACGATCTCCAAAATAAGGAACTTACAACACCGATATAAAACATTGCTTCCTGACATGTAGGCTAAGAACAAAGTTTGCTGGCTAGACGCAGAATATTTTCAGCGTTCGAGACTGATTTAAAACCGCCAACACAGTGACAACAGTGTGTTATCGTACAGAGTCATGCGAACACCTTCTTCAGGCGGTATGTCTAAAGATGACTATGGCTTTATAAATTGTCTTTGTGTGTTTAGCTTTACTGACAGTTTTGATTGAAACACCGATAATGTCATTTAGCTTCGACACTGTGCTCCACACAAAATCTCGCGGTACCACAACTGCTATGTGCTGGGGACTCAGAGCAACTCTCCGAAAAAACACACTGCGTGACATTTTCTAGTTCAGTTGCGGAACCCTGCTTTCCGTTCTTTACCGCCACACACCAAAGTCTGTTAACTTTGCCGCCAGATTAGGAAAAGCGGAGTACAAGTAACACATCTTGTAACTACTATGTGATGTCTGGTCATTCCTGTAGTGAATTACTCTATGAAAGTCACGTCATAGTAACGTATACCCACATGCTGGTTGCATGGACGGCTGCTATGGTTTCTCATTTAGGCGTGTTTTGTATTTCATCGAACATAGGCTTCTCTCCTGGTCTGGGCCTCACTAGGTTCAGCAGTGCAGATTAAAGTTAAGGCGTATTCTTAGACTATTGAGTTAGTCATGGCTTGCGAACAGCCTCATAGGGCACGAATGAAGAATAGGGACGCACAAAGACTATGACAAAAGCGTCTTTGTAGGCGTGTTTTGTATTTCATTCGAACGTAGACTTCTCTTTGAGCCTGGGCCTCGCTAAGTTCAGCAGTGCATATTAAAGTCTAAACGTATTCGTAGACTAGTCAGTTTGTTATAGCTTGCGAACAGCCCCAGATAGCACGAAGGAAGAATAGGGAGACACAACGACTATCACAAAAACTTCTAAGAACTGAATTTTCATTTTCCAATCGCGCTAATGAAGGAGTAGTTTGCAAGCAGTAAGCCGATGACATAAATAAGCATGAAGGTACGTAGAAAACAAAATGCTTCATTCTACTGGAGTTTCATGCCTCGTTATTATAGGTAAGACATATCCCTCGTTGATAACGTAACAAAGAACATGTTGAGACAAGATCCTTCTCAGCCTATTTGAATCTCGAGAGCACCTACGATTCCTTTAGCCAGCCAACCAGCTGATCCGAACATGATGTTATTCTCCAGAAGGGGCGCATCCGCGGCTTCTATAAAACCAAGTCTATATAAGGAGGAGGATGTTGCTGCCTGCATGCGGATTTCCTTTGCGCGAACTGCCGGCAATTGCTAAGCAACTGCGCCGCGTATACGAAGAATTTAACACTAAGATCTTGAGGCATGTCGTTTAGTTTGTTATGACGCTCTTTGGCCATACCTGGCCCTTGCGCCATTAAAACGTACACATCATCATTGATGTGTGTGTCATTGTCATTGTTCAAAGCGTTGCGCGAGACGGAAGCACAAGGCGACGCGCACAGCTATACGGAAAGGAGCGCAGGCCCTTAGCTAGTGAGCAATCCAGCGCAGTATTGCGAGCCGGCCTATCCACACACCCGGTACAACGTTCTTAATTAAGTCTGCAAAACAATACCAATTACAAATTAACTCCACATTAAATAACAACTTCAGGAGGAACCGGGACATGATTGTCTTGAAGGCCCAATGTCCTCACGGAAGCAACATGTTGCCAATAATAGCGTATATGTCCAGAAATTACTTTTGTTTTATTACGCTTACGCTCTTTCAATCGGTCTATGCTTGTATGCATAAACACAATTGAACGAGCATTGTACTTATGCTCAGCAACTGCCAGTTTCGCTTATATATGTCGTACCTTGTAGCATCTTTGATGTCCCCCTATGTGCCCTTAGTGCTCCCTGGTGCTCTTTGCAAGCAAATTGAATCCCTCTAGACACCTACCGTATCCAGGGAAGAAGATTGGAAGGCGTACGCCATCGGAATACTTCGTAGAACTATGTCGCCGAGGAAAGTTGAGTACGCGCACTGTTACGGTAACGTTCGTGCAGGGCTCGACGCCACCACACGTGAGGCGCATCTGGTCGGGCCTCAGGATCGTTCCGTTGGAGCAGAGTCCCGCCCTCCGCTTTCCGTCGCTGTCGTCATCACCGCTGGCAGCCCTGGCGCTGACCTGCACCCAGTATTGGTCGACGATACCTTCGGGCCGCTCCCAAGCCACGGTAAATGTTCCGTTTTCCGCTGACACCAAGGTGAGATTTGCCACTTCTGGTGGATCTGCAAGCGAAGGAATTGGTATCATTTATGCGTACGTGTTATTGAACCTTGCTCTGACAAAACTTGAGCGCCAAAATAAAAAAAAAACATTGAAATAAGGTTGAATTTTTTTAAGAGAGCTGCATTTTCTCGCCCTTTTCTACTACAGTGATTTCTGTTGGAATCATTATGCTTACAATGTATACATGACGTGGAAAAGCATAATAGGAAGGACAACCCTAGCAAATCGGTGCCATAAAATCTACTTACAATGTACATGCAGATTTATTACAATGGCTGACTGATTGTCTCTGAAAGTTATAAAAGTGCACGTATTGTTTCATGCTGGCATTAGACGTCTGAGAGGTATTTTCGGAGCCAGCCAGCTGAGGTGTGTAGATTGTCTTATACACGGCGTCAAAACATTGTTTCAGTAATTCCTTCACATCCCTGACATAATTGTGATTGAAATTGATAAGTTTGAAGCTCTGCAGGGCCCTCGCAACATAGTGAATTTGTGATTAACGGCTCTCGCATATCAAGAAAGCTGCTTAAGAAATTTTGTTATTTTTCCGTTTATCTTTTTGTTAAATTGCACGTGATATAAGATTATTATTTTGTAAATTATATTCACACCAGAAAACGTTAAAGCAGACATAGAACTTCAAAAAGCATTATTTGTTTCGGGTATCTGCTATTTTCGCTCTAACACTGTGTTTTTCGTTTGAGAACTATACAGTTAGACATAAGGTTAGCTGCATTTCTTTTTATATGGACAGCAAAAAAAAAATATCCACTTACCAGGATCCCCGTCGCTCTGAAAACGAATAAAAAGCATTATAAAAATGGATGAAAATTTGCTGTCTAGGTCCATTTCAAGTAACCACACCTATATATCAGTGCCGTTGCAACGCTCTAGTAGAAAATCAACGTTACGCCAAGCTTCTGTAAATAGTTTTACTTAAATTGTATGCAAATGGATGCATTTGTGCGAACTATAGCATTTTCTTGCGAATGATTTAATTACCGGCCTTTTCTGTAATGAAAACACAAGTTTACATGATCTTGTCGTATCTGACTACGGGTGCAGTAATTACTTGTGGGCTGATGCAACGTTTTGCAAGTGGTAATGCAGCCATTGTTATCAGATCTATATGCACAGAGAAGTAACGACGATATAGCGATTCCTTTTTACCGCTTCAATCACTGACGAACACGTGATGAATAACCTGCACGATCGACGCACGGGACATATTCGACCGAGAAGAGCTCCTGCTGAGTCCATCTGACGAGAACTCATTATTTCTTTTTTTTATTTTGTAGATGTCCTTTGACCTGCCGATGTTCTTTATGCTTTTGCCATCCGAGCCAAACGTCTGTCGGAGACCACCTGCTGTATCTTCGGCGAGACGCGTACGTCAAACCGCGAAGTGTACAAAAAGGCTAGGTGCACAACTATTCAGCTGAGCCACCGTAATCCGAGCCGTTATCGGTATTATCAGAAATGCACTGCTTGCAAGATCGGCTCACCTTACAAACCAAATTATTACTCTTGCGAGTTGAATTGTTGTCCACTGGATAAAGGATCGGCCCACCATGTCGCCAACTTAAATTGCACCAGCTTGGGGACCGACCAGATTGCTAAGAGACTTTCTCTGCAATGGGCCCTTATTACTGCCACATTGGCTCTGGGAAATATGCCCATTTTATATGGCACAGAAATTCCCACGAAATCCATCTTGCGATAAATGTCGACGTTATTGCGATGAACATTGAAGCAATGTAGGGACACACCATGCTGCCAAATTTCTCCCATCTGTGTAGCCGACTGTTTTAGTTTTCGGTTACCGACATCTTCACATCTCTGTAGTTCAACTCTCTTTGCACATTACGCACTCTGGTGCCATTCTGCTCATTTTTTTTTCTGCACGCTCGGCTGCATTTGTTGCCGATTTGCTCACATCCCTGTAGCTGAGTTCGTTGTTTTTCCATGCGACTTCTTTACGTCTTTCCTCTTGTATTGATTGTCTATCCGGGCACTTACCTTGCGGCGCATACCCATGCTGGAGGATTCGCCAAGAAGATACCTAGCGTCCAATGTGCAGTTACACATAAATTTCGGTTGAATAAAACCAACAGTGAAAGCAACACTGAACCACCCTAAGAGTGAAACAGCAGTGAAGGACAATACAAGACTTCTTCCAGCTTGCAATATTCTGCAGAATTGATTCCCAACAACAATATAAGCTAGCAAAATACACAGAAATCCTAGAATCCAAAAACTATATAACCATTCAAGCTGGTTGGTTAGTCCTCATACTCAGAGGGAACATTGCTTAAGTTAAGGGGAAGCTCTAGCTTGGTATCAACTCCGAGTTCTCTATTCAAATACATGTAAAGAATCATATTTGCTTTTACGAGACAAGGCTCGGCAAAGTTCAATAAAATTTGTTGCATTAAAGAAAACAGTTGCTTTCTAGTGATAACGGGAAGTATATTGTCTTAGGGCCGGCAATTCTTTTTTTATTTTCCTAAAACTGGTTATATTAAAAAACAATTCAAACACTAGATTTACATTTGTAACTCTAAAGAAAGAACAGATGTCGCAGTTCTGTGAACTGAATCTGTTAGAGCACCTAAAGTGGACCAATTTTATATGTGAATTTACAGTGTCCGTCAGTTTGTTGCAATGTATACAGCGTTCAAGCCCGACGATTAGGCTGCAACGCGCCTGATGGAAATCGAAAAAGTCATCGTCGCTTGTTTTCGCCATCCACGAGCTAGAGTGCAGCTGTTATTAGCTTCGCCCTGCTTGCAAACTGGGTGCCACACGCAGTAAGCTACGTCACAATGAGGGTCTGACACTGTGTCGAGGTCCACGCCCCCCTGAATGTGAAATCAGCTGACTGAGCGTCAAATTTGATCATCAATATCTCAGACGAGGAGCACTCAAAGAGAATCACAAAAAAATGAAGTTGTCTGTAAATATCGTACGATTGTCTTAACTTTTCAAATACAAAGATGTACCATACACACGATAACAAGAAAATTAAGGAGTTATGTGTGAGATATGTGCTTAATATCACTCTGATTTGTCATGAAGATTGTGTTCGCCAAAGCGCATAAACCAACAGTGCAAGCACAGTTTGCGTAGCTAGCACAGCGTTTTACTAAAATTAGTTACCTTAACGTCTCACACGTATATATATATATATATATATATATATATATATATATGTGTGTGTGTGTGTGTGTGTGTGTGTGTGTGTGTGTTGTTGCGGTCGCAATATTTCGCAACGTATCGGCACAATCATTTTAAAACTGGTCTGGTTAATATTCAATGCACGCATTTTCTGACTTCTGCTATTAGACTGACAGGCGGTTACCCCACAGTCGTTATGAACCTTTTGTAAACCGTATTTACGGTTAAGTTGTTAACGGCAGTCTTCATCACACTGCCACTTGGCTATGCTTGGGTTTGTTTAACCATTGTTCCCTGGGTAAACGATTCGAACCAACAAGTGCCGTAGGGCGATATGGCAGAATTTACAATGTCAAGAATTCTGCTTTGGAATTACGTCAACAACTAACAAAAATCTCTTACGTGAAAACACTTTGTTATGCGGGTCTTCTGTACTTGGTGCGAAGAAGGTAGCGCACAATCTTGCCGTAATGATTTACTCGTAGGTTACAATTACCAGCTAAACTTAAGGCACCATAAAAAATTGCACTTTGTCTAATTAGACATATTACGTCACTCGCTCAACAACAACAAAAAACATTATTTAATAGCATTAGGCTCTATGAGTGCTAAACACCGCGGTATAAAATTCGTGGGGAAAGTTCTTATGTAAACAATTATGCTTACCCAGGATACTCCAGCGAAGAGCACCACGACGAGAATCAAAAGCAGAATAAGAACAGGCAAACCAATCTTCAGTGCTATTGACGCCGGCGTGCACCGTCGCCTCGAATATCCTTGTTGCGGTGACAGCATGACCGCAGCAGGAACTCCTTCCAAAAACGCAGGTGACAACGGTTCGTATTCTAGCTGACGCACAAACAACGCGACCTCTCAATCCACACCGTGACCCGCGATCCCATGTAGAGCAAACAGGTAGCCGTGGTGCACGCAAGCGCGAGTTTATAATCCTGACGTCCAGCACACGTGCCAACGGCGCGATACATCGCGGGAAACTTGCAGATTGCACCCGCCGGGAAACACGGCGCCGATATGACGCGCCGCGCCGCGCCTCTGCAACGCACACCCAGTCAACGCCGAGACGCGTTGCCCAGCATACACGTGTATATGGGGTGTGGGATAAATCGCGCGGCGCTGCTTCCGGTACCTCAGGGTACGGCTCCGCCAGCCAGTAGACTTTCGCGAAATAACCTTGAGATGTTAGTAAAACGTCACCCAATACTCTGACAGCGCTACCTCTGAGCACACAATCAACCTGAAAAAAAAAAAAACACAGAAATTGGGGGAGGGCCTCGTTACTCTAGATTAGGTGAGATTTCGACGTTCTGTGTCGAAATTGTCAGGTCTAAACTGCATTGTTAACTACGCTGTTCCGTACTCCCGATGAACGTGTAAGAGGCAAACTCATGCTAGCGATCGCGCGTATAAAATAAAATAAACTGAAGAAATCAAGGAAAAACGCAACGCAACGTCGTAACCGCCCTCCAGTTAGCTGGCGACTGCGCCCGTCCGGTGTCCCTTTTAGCGAAGCGGACCTGCGTGTTGCCACAACACGGCGTAAACTGGCCGGACCAGCGGATAGTGGGCAGTCAAGCGCTGCTGCGGAGACCTTGCCCCGGGAGGCAAACAGGCACTTTCCTTTCCACGGTTTCGCTTTCTCCTCCTCTTCTCTCTTCCTCTGTCTGGAGGACACGACTGGACGAGCGGCATTGTCCGCTTTCACAAGAGAAGTCCGTTCACCATTTCACCAGTCTCACTTATCCGCGTTGCGCTCGTCTTTTGTCACGCGACCAGCGCATCTCCGCGTCCTGTCGCCACTACCGCCCCGCGCTTTTCAGTCCCCTCGACTCTAAAAAGAAAGAGCGAAAGACAGAGAGAGAGAGAGCGAGATTCCTGTAGGCTTTTTTTTTTTTTTTTGAGCGCAAAGGGAACCAGCAGGCGACGCTGAATTAAAGCAGGAATGAGCATACGTGACCGCGCCGTACTCTTCCCACTACAAAGCCAGCTGAAGTATGCGGAAAAATATGGGGCGGTAGGTATATATATATATATATATATATATATATAGTGTGTATGTGTGTGTGTTTGTGTGTGTGTGTAGAGAGATAGAGAGAGACTTCCGAAATGGTATAGAGAGCTCAGAAGGACACAGGTGGGGATCCGGCAAAATAGACGAAAGTCGGATTTCCGCTGGCATTATTTTTTTTTGTTTACGCTGCAGAGTTGCGGCTCTTTAAAAGCTGTCATGTATCATCTCATTTGGAAGTGAAAGCGTCTCTTATCGACTGCCTTCAACGCTCACTTTCATATTACAACACGTGTGTACTCCGGCGAGGCACGTTTATTGCAAAATTAGCGTAGTTTCACTTTTTTGTAGTCGAACCGCAGATTCGAACGAATATTTTCGTTGCGGGGGAGAAAATGGCATTTAGATTCAATAGTGTTTTATAAACATGAGACAATGGAACATTTCACCAGCACAAAAATTTATAAGTAGTAGATCATAGAAATTTAATTGGCTTAACAGCAATATGTGAGCTTCTCGCATTATTTGCTGACTCACTTCAGCACCTTGTTGTCAGTTTTCAATCAATCGTTTTATACACACTTGGGAGTAATTACTCACTCAAGCGCACAATTAAATCGGTCCGGAGTTTGAACCTTTTTTCTCAGCTCCAGACAGTATGAGGACTGCTCTCCTAGTGGGCGATTTCTTGTATATGTATGTATGTATGTATGTATGTATGTATGTATGTATGTATGTATGTATGTATGTATGTATGTATGTATGTATGTATGTATGTATGTATGTATGTATGTATGTATGTATGTATGTATGTATGTATGTAGCATTTTTGTTCAGTGTTATCGCAATTTATCAGCGCGTGTGTATAAAGTGTATTAAGCTATTAAGTCAAATTTATGCAAATATGTGGTTACACACATCGCAGACAATGTCAACCAAAAATGAAGTTTAAACATGGAAGATTCTCAGGAGCTTGCCCTCTGTATAATAACTCTATTGACAGTATACCTGCCTGCTTGTCTGGGATTGCAATAGTCTGACTTCAGGAAAAAAACTGAAGCTGCAAAATTAAACAAAAGCCCGTTTAACAATCGGTTCTCTCGCGATAGCTTGGCGGAAAAGCCGTATTCCGATAAAATATGGCTGTGTCCGCCGTTCTGTTTATCTGGACTGCGGGGTAAACCCAGTTTGCAGAACGAGCATTTGCGACCCGCTATCAGAAAACATTCTGAATATACTGAACCTTTTCTTTTCCTTTTGTTTTTACCCTTCTGTCAGAAAACCTTACGTATCGTCATTTTCTATAGCGCAGTTATGGTATTCGTCATGAGCAATCGCTTGGATTCTTGCATTAATTAAGTTATATACCCAAGTGAAATCATCCAAAAATAATATGCACTGCGCTAGCCGTGATTTTTTTACTATTCGTCTATTTAAGACAATGTTCAATCAGGCACCGCCTTTTATTACTGTGTCCGATGTCAGTTTCCGGTATTGGCACTGAAGAGCATTGAGTGTTTCGAAAGTAGTATATTATTCTACGACTTTCTGAAAATTACTGGGATGCCATAGTTATCGCATGTGCTTGTTCAATATTTATAAGGGTTGACCACCACTCAGCTTATAGAAAAGGTAACACCGAGAAAATCCACGGTGTCTAAACCCATTGCTACAAGAGAGATCTGAGATCTAAACACACACACGTATCAGCACACGTACACATACGCACAACACACAAAAAAACAGATGCGCGCACACACATACACACGCACATATGTGCACATACACGCATGCGCAAACGCGCAAGAAAATAAACTAGCACGCGGGCTCAGTATAAAAGCGGCAAATGTATCATCATCAGCCTATATTTATGTCCACTGCAGGACGAAGGCCTCCCCCTGAGAGCTCCAATCACCCCTAGGGTGTCTTGCGCTAGCTGATTCCAGCTTGCGCCTGCAAATTTCCTAACTTCATCACCCCACCTAATTTCCTGCCGTCCTCGACTGCGCTTGCATTCTCTAGGTGCCCATTCTGTAACTCTAATGGCCCACCGGTTATCCATGCTACACATTACATGGCCTGCCCAGGTAAATTTTTTTTTATTTTAATGGCCAAAACAATACCGGCTACGCCAGTCTGCTCTCTGATCCACACCGCTCTCTTCCTGTCTCTTAACGTTAGACCTAAGATTTTTCGTTCCATCGCTCTTTGTGCGGTCCTTAAACTGTTCTCGAGCTTCTTTGTTAACATCCAAGTTTCTGCAGCATATGTTGGCACCGGTAGAATGCAATTATTGTACACCTTTCTTTTCATCTATAGCTACAGGTTATTCGCATTGATATTCAGCTGTAATCATAACGTAAACCAAACGTCGCCTTCGCAGCTGAGGTGCTTAAGCCGGGCGTTTGTTAGGTAGACAAGACTAGAACAGACGGGGACGAAAAGGAAGGACACAATACGCGCGCTGTTCTTGTCCATATTTTTTTCAACGGTTGTTTACCTCTTACTTAGCCATGCCTACACAGCGGAACGTCCGCTTTTTCCTTTCAAAGTTATTCATGTACAGATGACTCATGGTCTGCAAAATGAAGCACTTAGAGTAATTAAAAAGCTAATGACAGAAGGTTCCTTGCCCAATGAGGTGCGCTAACCTGTCTCAATTTATACACAAGTGTACAATGAACTTTCGCGCTTGTTATTCAGGACTGGCGTAAATCTGTACCTGATGACAATGCTTTTCTTGCTGACATGTGTTTGACCTGCTGAAAACAAGCTTGTCTTCTGTAAAAGGTGGTAAGATTAGCCATGAAATGTTGTGCGCTCAGCTGGCGTTTAGTGAAGGACCCGACTCGAGAAGGTAGGCGACTACTGGGGACGGCGCTGCTCGACCAGAGGATACTTAATCTGTACACGTGTTTTCGCGCCTTACGCAGTTTTTTTTAGAGACGAGACAGACGCACAGCTGCGTTTAGTTGCAAAACAAAAAAAGACGACGAAGTCCAGTGAACAAACAGTAGTACTCCGCTCGTTGGACACCGTCGGGAAGAGAGGGACAGCGTTTCGCCTTACGCTTCACGCATGGGCGTTGTGCTCGCGATCCCACATACTTGCTCTGATCCTATTCACATTCAGGACACTGAATGGTACGGACAGATGATTTGGAGGTACGAACGGCTGACTATTTACCATCGGCGTCATCTAGAGCACCACGGAGTTGCGACGTCTCCATCGCCGCTGGCGCCACTCCGTGTTGCGCCAGAATTCTGAGGCGCCTGGTAGCTCTCGGGGTGCTGTGTCTGCTAGGCAGAGGCAGTTGCAGCGCGTGTTGCGTAGCACGAAA
This sequence comes from Dermacentor silvarum, assembly GCF_013339745.2. NCBI lineage: Eukaryota > Metazoa > Arthropoda > Arachnida > Ixodida > Ixodidae > Dermacentor > Dermacentor silvarum. Next base: position 102,623,907 of record NC_051162.1, on the reverse strand, counting down.
CTATCATTCCCACATATTGTTGGAATCCCGTCTGAACGTGGTGGGAGGGGAGGGGTGGGGTAACATGTTCATTTCTTTCTTTTCACGATCGATCGCTTCCTCAGAAGAAATCCGGGAACTTTAGCGAAGCACAAAACCTTCCCGTGCTTCGACCTTCGGCGAAGCTGCCACGTTCTTGCAGCGCACTAGTCATAATAGTCAAAATTCACAGCCATAATGCACTAGTGGTACCGGGAGCATACGTGAATACTTTAGCAAATATATGTAAAGGTTGCTCAAGTGTCCTAATTTTCAACGAGAAAGGTGTGAAAACACTCGTCAAGATAGGAGCCAGGGAAGGAGGAACAATCTCTAATAGTAATCGCTGCATGGTTAGAAATGTTCAAGCCATCAGTTAGACGGGGAAGGATTATGAGTGAGGATTTACGGCGAATATCTCAACAACCTGCGGTTTGCAGATGACATTATCTTGTTGAGCAACGCTAAAAATGATTTCCAAGTACTCGATGGGGACCGTAGTCGACAAAAACTGCAATAACATGAATGCGACAAGTCTTGCATCGCATCGCATTTCTAGCGCATGACATTCATGTAAACAGCGGTATTGCACTATACGAAGGCGCGAAGTGCTTCGAGCGGCCAGTCGCGCGGCAATTTTGCCTGTATTCGCGGGTTTCTTTTGCGCCCGGAAATACACCTTTATGTAGCACGTATTGAGCAACAGAAATCTATTTCGGGAGTTTTTCATGTTGCTATCCCATTTTCTCATTGACTACTTTTCATCTAACTATAATATTTGCGAATTTGAATAACTAATTAGGACTGATTTTTGAAGTACGCGGAATGCCAAAATAATTGGAGTGTCTACAAGCGACTGGAAACAACATTACCTCGGTTCTGTCCAGCTACGTGGCATTTGCATATTTCTAAGAAATGATAGTTTAAAATTATGTTTAATGAAATGTTTGCTTTGTTAAGTGCACACACGCACACAAACATATATATACATAGAAAGAGAGGGCGAGGTCAAACTTTCTGCGGATACCCCCCGCCTTTCCAGAAATAGTGGGTGCATCACTGGCGACAGTGAGGCGGCGGTGTGGATTAAATAGCCATGGCCGCTGGATAAAAAAAAGGTCCTTTTTTATCCAGCGGCCGTGAAATAGCAAACGGGCGCAGCCGATATTCTGGTTGACCATAAGTTGAAGGCAAAAATGGAGCTGGTTTGTCCTTGTAGAACCGGCACCCTTTACAGTTACAAAGTTCGCGTCGGGGTACTCCGACAAGCACACCAATTCAAAACACTACCTAAGCCCGTCTTCAGTTTGGTATCTTTGCATACGTTTGGAAATTGTGAAAGTACGTATTCTTCACCTGAAAAAGAATGAGCCCGGCGAGAAGTCCTTTTACTAAAATAAGTTGCTTCCTGAGCTTCCCCAGCAAAACCGCTGAAAAAGAGCAGGACTGTACCACACGCCGAAGCCAGTGCCTGCTGTGAACCATTCGTGACGGAAACACATGTAATGTGTCTTCTGCGCTTCCACGGATGGCACCGCGCTCGGAACATCCTTTGGTGCACCACAAACCAACAAAAACTCGTGACACATACGGAATATCAAATTCAGTATACGCCATTTACTTTCTAGGACAATAATTCAGAAGTTAACTTCTTCAACGCCCTGCGCGCCCATATTGCACAATTCGCATTGTTTTTGACATCTAAGAAGCGGGGATTCGAGAAACCGTTTTTCATTCTGCTTTAGAACTCATACAGTCGTTCTCCCGAGTGTCACGGCAAGAGAGCGAGAAGTTTCGACGTGCAGCAGGATGATCCTTATGCGTGGATTGGCAGAACAGCAATGCCAGCTGCGGTTTCGTTTTGGTCGGATCAAGTAGCAGAGATCAGATCGGGCCTCTGTTGGCTATGTGAAATCAAAATGATGAAGCAGTTGTAGGACTTATCCAATCGTCTGCGTGAACGTGTTACGCCACAAACGATATCCTGCAGCTATAGTACGCATTACATGTACGTATTCACTACCGTTAGCGTATTGTTCATACGCCAACAACGTGGATTTCTGTAGCTGCCTTGAGGATGCTTCGGAGACGTCACGACTATGCCTTCGCTATCGTGAGGGAGTAGTTGAAACATTTATTACAATTCGTGCAAGAAGTTTCCATCCTCAGGAAGTCGATCCATCAAGGCGCGGTAAAGGAAGAAAGAGGAAGCCAGTTCACCACTTTTGCTTCGCTTAAAGAAAGGATTAATCACTGGAATACAAAGCACCTTCTCTCAGATTGACCCGAGGGAGGCGCTAGGAGTCCGAGTCCCAAGGCCTCGGCGTGGGAGGGAGAGTGGAAATTACCTAGAGTACGTAGATCGTGAGTGTTTTGTTGGATTTTTCTTGTTATTGTGCTTGTTAGCCCAACACCTTAATCACATTGTTGACCATCTGTAAAAGCCGCCGTGGTGGCTCAGTCAGCTAAGCGCTGCGCTGCTGAGCACGAGGTCGCGGGATCGAATCGCGACCACGGCGGCCGTATTTCGATGGAGGCGAATTACAAAGAAAAAACGCCCGTGTGCTTGCGTTGTAGTGCACGTTAAAGAACCCCAGGTGGTCAAAATTATCTGGAGCCCTCCACTACGGCGTGCCTCATAATCAGAACTGGTATTGGCACGTAAAACCCCAGGAAGAAAAAGACCACCTGTAAAATCACTCACATCTTTTTTTATTACTTCGTCACCCCGCAAAAAAAAACCTTTCTTCTTGGGCCATAGTGACACACCTACAGTACTGCGTAAATAAACGAATAAAAACAAATAAAAAATTGCCCTTCTCTGGTGTTTAACGAGTACTGAGCCGTCCCAGGATATGTGCTGCGGATCGAGCAGCTGGCTTGGAAGACAGCAGTGGCAGCGAGTTGATTTTCAGGTATGAATGCGCATCCTCGCTAGGCAGGCCGGTGTAAATTCTGTGCCCACTGCATTGCTACACGTTGTATGCGCTTGCGTTCAAGAAGAGCTGACCTGCCCGAGTTTTCTGGGGAAAATCGCCGGAGCGTGGCCCTTTGAAAGAAAATGTAATACACCAGAGTTCACCAAGCAGCACTTAACTGGCATAGACCGAGATATGAGATTACAACTTTTACCTGGTTTTACTTGACGAGAAGAAATGTTACTGTGCCACCTGCGACTAGTAGTTTCTTTCCCGAATGCCTAGTCATTCCTAACTGGAATGATATACAGTGCCTATTACAGCACATGTGGTGTTGAAGAAACCATCAAACATCTCCTTTGTGACTGCCCAATATACGAAGAAGAAAGGATGGCTCTCCTGACAGCTTAGGACACTTAGATGACAGGGCTTTCACAGAATAGAAGATATTGGGAACATGGCCTCGTGCGTCTTCTATGTAAAAACCCACACAATCGCTACTGTGTTTCTTGAAATGTACCAGCCTAACTTATTTATTTGTACACACTGCAGCTCCAGGTGTGCAATTGTAAGAGTGGGTTAATACAGCGGTGAACAAATAATGAAGTGGTATGAACAATGGCTATTATAACATTGGCAGCACTAAATATTGGTACAAAATCCAGAGCCCTGGACAATTGTTTTATTCAATACTAAAAGCGGCGAAAGAGTGAAATACATACAGAAAAGCATAAACCGAACAATATTTAAGCAGTTATGCACACTGGTTTTTAATAAGAGGACATTCAAATTTGCTTATCTGGAGTGAACGAAGGCAGCCAGGTAAGGGATTCCATACTTCTATAATGAGGATAAAGACGATGTACTTGAAAGTATGTGTACGGGTATAAAAGGGGATACGATTTAACACGTGGAAGTTAAGCGTGGCAGAAGGCTTGGCGAAAAATGAGCAAGCTGTCTGGGAAGCATGATGGGACATGTTAATTATATTATGCAAAACTTTTCATGATTCCATGTCATGACGTACGCAAAGTGTTGTTAGGTTCAGCGTAGGGAAGGAAGAAAAGGGAGGGGGCAGGATAGCGGTCATGCCACTGAAAAATGAACCGGATGGCTTCGTTTTGAACTGCTTGTGGTTTGATTATGTTAGTTCGGTTATGGGGTGACGACACAGTGGCCGCACAATCGATAATGAGGCGAACAAGAGTTACATACGTTAAGAGTTTCGTAGTCATTGGAGCCTTCTGTATAGTACGACGTAGGTGTCTAAGTTATTTTAAGGCCTTAGAGCACAATTGGCCAATCTGTGCAGATCATGAGAGATTGTAAGTGAATGTTGCTTCAAAGCATTTATATTGTCGAACTCGGGTTAAATATGATTCATTGAAGGAATATATCGCAATTACTGGGGCCGATCTTTTTGTGAAGCACAAAACAACCGGTATTTTTTATTAGTGTTCATTTTCCATGTCTCACACCGAGCACGGAAAGAGGCAAGAGAATTGTTCGTTTGCTTATGACAAGTCACAGAATCAGCCGGGTCGCATAAGACGCAATCGTGCGCATAAAGACGAATGCTGGAAGAAAAAAATTTTTGGAAGGTCATTCACATAAATTAAAGACAATAAAGGACCCTGAACTGATACTTCGGGAACCCCAGAAACTACTTGGTGACATTGCGCAACTGAACTCGGCGTATTGGGACCGGTTAGAAAAAAAAAACTAGCAATCCAATCCATTAAATATGTGCGACCGTTTTTGACTGACTCAGCGATGAACGCTTGATTGTGTGTATGTAAAATTGGAAACTTCTCTCTTCCTTCTCATCTTTCGATCCTCATTCTCTTTTCACCAGTGCATGGTAGCCTACCGAACTCAGCAGGGCTAACTTCCCTGCTTTTCCCTTATGATTTATCTCTGTTTCTCATCGCATTGCGTATGTGATAATGAATGTGCCCATTTGTGGTCCTTCCACCAGAACGTATCAGCCAAAGGGACACGAGAGGTATGTAGTCTTGAATATAGTAAGTGATAACGCCCCATCCGAAACTGACACTTCCGCGTCGAACACGCCCGCTTGATTTATTGTCATTAGAACAAAGCTGCAGCAAGGGAAAAAAGTGATAGTGGAGTTGGCTACGGAGTTTCAATTGGGGTGCAGTTATTACAACATTATATGCTGTGTCTTGCTATAATTTGTCATGGCGGTTGGCATAGAGATCGTCAATACATGGGTCTGATGATGTGGCCATAAGATTTCGCGATTTACGGAGGAGATACGGATATGGCACGGGTATAAAATTATCAAAATAATCATCCTAGTATATAAGAAATAACCAGTCACAAATTACACATCATAAGATTACTCATTGCGTTACCGTCGCCAAAGCTTAGCGAAGAATGGTGGCGCTGCTAATTCAGTCACAATTTAGCTTGGAACCCCAAGCAAGATGATTAGATGCATTCATGTGCATTCGCGAGGAAATGGGCAAACTGAAGAATGAAAACCATTCACCTATGCGCTCAGGAATTCGCGGCAACTGTACACACTGGTTGCGGGATACCGACCGTCCGTCCTCTGTTTCATTTCTGTGTTTGTTCTAGTTTTTGGCAGTGCATGTTTCACATATGTTTAGCAATGAGTCCGTTGACAAGTTCTTTTAGTCAAGCAAGTTGCTTGCTTGGCTTGCTACGCACAACCCATGAAAAGAAGGTGGAAGCGCTACACACTTATTCGTGTACCTGCTGAGATCCATAAATGAAGCATCGAAACACGTGAAATGTGTTTTCTGTGCTTCCACTTCAGGCGGATCATCTTTGGGCACCGCACAACTAAACACTCCGAACAAGTACTGAGTGTACGATACATTGTAGGCCACTTCTTTTTTAACACAATGAACCTTCTTGTTACCTAATTGCCTTCTTGAAGGTCTTGCACATCCAGAGTGTGCTGTTTGCTTATTTTTCAACCTATGATGGGTGTGAATTTCAGAAACCACTTTTTAATCTGATCCTCGAATTATACAATAGTTGTTTAAGTGTCGCTGTCCCAGAGCGAGAAGTGTTGACACGCAGAAAATGATCCCTATAGGAGTCGGTAAAGAAACCATGGCCGCAGCGGCTTCAGTTGGGTTGGGCCCAGTGGTGGCGCTCGGATCCGGTTCCGTTGGTTCTGGAAAAAGAAAACGTCTAAAGTATTGTTTTCAAACATCAGAAGTAAACATCGAAAGTGAGTAAGTAACGCTCCTATCCTGGAAATCGCCAGCTGATACAGCAGGTGATCACCAGGATAGGAGCAGCAAGTGGCCGATTCCCAGTTATGAAGGCAAATCCTGGCGCGGCAGGCTGGTGTAAGTGAGCGTGACGACGAGTCGCTTGCGCGGGGCTTCGGCACGGGTGAACGCGCCTCTAGAGGTGCAGGATTCTCTGGGATCCAGCTTGATTGATTGGACTGACGCTTATCACATATTATATTTTGTATCAACACTACTTGTCCTCCTCTACATTCCCGTTCCTCCCCTTCCCATTTGTACCAGTGTGAAACAGCAGGCAAGAAATACGCGCCTGCGGCCAAGCTCTCCGTTTTTCATTTCATTAATTATTATTTTCTCTCCCTCTCTCTCTCTCGAGGAGATGGTTCCGGAGCGTTGCCTGTTGAGTTACTTTCGCTTCCACCAGGACAGTGTCCGGGTCGACGGGGTCGTCGACCCGGATAGCGAAATAGGCAAACTAGCAATAAATGATAGAAACGTTAATAAAATAAAGATACAAATTCACCATTAGTCACAACGGGTACATGAAAAAAAAGTTACCATTTAGTTCTGCTCAGATGTGCGTTCACGTATTGGAAATAGTTCAACACACGAGTACCGTACTTCACCGGACGGATGATGGAAGCTAAATTTTTGATAAAGTAGAGCTCAAGCAATTTCCATTTAGGACGCAAAATTTCATTCATGTATTTTATTAGTCTTTCTAATAATGCGACCGAAATTAAGCAATATTTAGAAGTCTGGTTCTACTTTTGCCCATTTTTGCGGGAAGGTACTAAAGCTACGAAGCTGCGGTTTAAAACTAATAAAAGTACATGAATGAAATTTTGCGTCCTAAATGGAAATTCCTTGAACTCTAATTTTTCCAAAATTGATCTCTCTTGAGCGTGTAGTTGCCGGGCTGTTTACAACAGAAGATTGCAATATTTGGCAATCTTCAAAAGCAAATTCTCCAAAAAGTAAAATTCAACAATATTTTGCTGCGTCTAGGAAATAGATAAATATGTGCTAAAGCTGCAGAGCAAGGCACAATGCAGTAAATGCAGTAGTTTCTTCTAAATTTGGTCACAACTGAGACACAGTTCGCAAAAACCATGTATCTCATGCTTGTTCTTGAACATTTATTTCTAAATGACAATAATAATTTTTTTATATTATATATAGTTGAAATCTACAAGAATTAGGCTTTGTTATGGCAACTTTGTCTCCTAAGTAGAAGAGCCGCCACGGTTGCTCCAAAAGTACGGCGGTCCCACTCCGGCGCTCATGGCGCCGGAGTGGGACCACCAGCTTAAGCGCCGGAGTGGGACCGCCAGCTTAAGCACGTCGTATTCGACGAACGTTTCCTTTGTGTCTTGATCGCCTTCAGAATCGGTTATTGCGCACTCTCGACTATGCTGACTGAAAAATTCCGTAAAGGTGCAGCATTCGCTTGCATACTCTCACAGTGTTTCAGAGATTATGGTGTATATTTCATACATCATAACAATATGCCGAGCTGCCAGAATGAGCTGGAAATATTGCTCGTGCGTACCGATCACCATTGCTGAGCTCAATTTGCTATGTGATTTAGTACGGGACAAGTTCTCCGGCGCAGTCTGGCCTCGTTATCCCCAAGCGCCTCGGATTTTAAGAAAAATATCAGGTGTAGTCCAAACCCCCATTGATAGTCCACAAACCACCAAATATCTCTCAAACATGTATAGTCCACGGACTATAGTCCAGAAAATACGGTACACGTTTGCGCGGGCTTTATGCGCAAGTCGGTGGAAATGCAGTACGGGAGCCCGACCAGACAAGCTGTACGAGCTGATAGTGCACGCCAGTAAACAGCTTTTATTCGCCCTGTCGCTTTGCGACGGTGTGCTGATATGTCGGTATCATTTGCTTCGCATGGATAACGTCTTTCGCCACGGTCATGGCACGCCAAGCAGAAGCAGTTAGGCACGCTTTGCCTTGAAGCATATCGCATGCGTTATTCTTTTACAACCAATTTAAGGGTATTGACACAATTTTCAGGCACTGTACACGATATCCATGGTAATGATTGCATTTGAACTCTACAATTAAATCACATATCGTATGTTTCTAAAAAAAGGGTGAATAAAAAAGTATACATTTTATTAGTTAGTCATTTCCTTGTTACAATGATAGTGCTTATTATTGTGCACAAACAATATACCAGCTGATCATTTTAGATTCTCAGGAATTTTTAAAAATTGCTGGTGGCAGCTTATTTCTCGTCCCTTAGCTGGATTATTAAAGCGAAGATTTCTATGTCTCATTTATTCTTCCGTGAGCGCCCAAAACGCACTGCAGGAAAGCCAAATTACACAATGGAGCTATCTGCGTATCTGCGCACAGAATAGAACAACAGTGCACGACATACGTATCGTAGAATATTACATTTACATTCGCAGCTGTACCGATAGGAACAATGCAAACTGCAACGCCACGCCACCCAGACGAACTGTATATATCTGCATTGCATTACGCGCGTCACGCAATGCATTCCCAGCCATTAGCCATGAGTGGGCCGCGGGTGCAGCGCACGGCAGAAAAGTCTGCCGTACGCGAACGTAAGTGCGAGCGCAATCTTGCCCATAAGGCCGATCCCGTGTATCGGCAATGACAGAGCCTTTGACCGTCTACCACAGCGATCACAAGGCAATACTGTGCAAGTCTAGAGTCGTCCGTGAAAGTGTAAGTGTGTGCGTGTAATCAACGGCTACATGATCTAAAATAAAGGCTATGCAACTTAACGAAATCTGTCTTCATTCAACTTCAACGTTCCAAAAATACAATCCTAAACAAGCAATCAAATCACATATGCATCGCATCGGGTCGCTAGGCATTTTTTGGGTTCGGTGCGTGGTCGTTGGCTTTGGACTTCGACTGGAAATCAGTTTGCATGGGAGAAAGCTTCGTGTTCAACCATCGTTTTTTTTAAGAAAGGGGCTTTGATTTTCTTGAATAGGTGGACCTTACTAAAGCGAGAAATCGTGACACATATTCAATGAATTACCAAAGATTCACTAATTGACTTCCTAATTACTAACTTTACGGCCCATATTTTAGGCGATGAGAGTTTGCAACACGTATCCACTTGAATTCAATCTCGAGGATGACACCAGTTTTGAGATATTATTTCCCAAAGTGTCACACAAAATATATGGGCGTTCAAGTTACATTTGTACTTCAACCGAGAAAAGAGCCTTTTGGTAAAAAATAAAGTTGTACAACAGTGAACTTTTACGGCGAGTTTGATGGCGCATATCTCTAAACTGATGCTATTGTGGAAAATAATTCAAAGTGGATGTGCCGTGCAAGTTCACCAGTTACAATTCGTAAATTGCAATATGTGCGGTAATGTAAACAATTGGGAAGGTAATTAGTGGCTGTGTTATATTACTTGAATATGTGTTCCGATTTCTCGTGGAAGTAATCTGCACCTCTCTGGATAATCAAGCTCAAGGACTAGAATAATGTTATCTGCAATAGGCGATTTTCAAAATTCCCGCGAACCTTAAATAGGACCACCCCGTATAGAGCCTCGGTGCGGACGTGTAATCCATGTAACAATCAAGAAATAAGAATATAAAATCTAACTTCCAACGAAGAGAGCACCACTAATAGAGCCGCTTAGAGTGATAGCACAATATTTCAGTGCAATTTCATTTTGACGTCTAGGTACAGCCGCAGCGGAAAATGATTAGCACAACTGGCGGATGACCGGAGGAGGGATATTGCGGTACGCGGTGTTCTTGTTCCCGTCCACACTGGTAGTTGCTTGGCACTCTCGTTTTCGGCATGCTTCGGAACAACAGCGTCGCGCGCCGCAATTTATCTGCTCGGGTGATCGGTCACTTGTGCTAATCCTTTTCCGCTGCTGTTGTACTTCAATAGTTACCTTGTCTAGCTTGTTGATGTATACGCTGTGCAGCAATATGTAAGAGAAGACATTTAGCACTCAACGCAGATTCCTGTGAAATTAAAACTACGCACGTTAATTATTTCTAGGTCGCTATAATGTAAGAGCTCCTTTTCCTAGATGCAATTCACTTCGCATCATCCACGGTTGACGGCAGGCCGACGTGGACGCAGCGCCATTCGTACCACTGATAGAAGGCCGAAAAGTAATGTAAGAGAATCGTTGGAGTAGCCGGCCCATGTTTCCTATTTGAAACGCGTGTTATAGCATGCCCATGATTGAAGGATTTTATGTAAATTTCAAAGCAGATTTAGAAGAACGGGAGCCGAGGGACCCGATTATTATTAATCATACCATAAGAAGCCAACAAACCAGGACACCAAGGAAAATATAGGGGAAATTACTTGTACTTACTAAGCGAATTAAAGAAATGGTAGATTATTGGAAATGAAAGTGAACGAAAAAACAAACAAATTGCCACAGGTGGGGAACGATCCCATGTCTTCGCATTACGCGTGCGACGCTCTTACCAGTTGTGCTACCGCGGCGCCACTTTCCTTTCGACTTCCTCGGGTATTTATGTTTTACTACTTGAACTAGCCCTGGGAGTGTTAGCCAGTGTCATTACTCCCAAAACTTGGCGGCGGATGGGGAACATCTTTTCTGGCGCAGGCTTCACGCGAGTACGTGATCTTTATGGGTGAAGGCAACTGGTCAATAAACCCAGAACATACTTAGGTTAGGATGAATTATGTACTTCAAAAGCAAATTTTGCTCCACGCATTATGCTGCGCCTATTTTCAATTCGAAATTTTAAAGAAATAACAAAGCTCGCAAACATTACTCGAATCACCGCTGTACACAATAATTATCTGCCTAGACGGACATAATTTGCAAGAAACGCCAATGATATACATTCATTATTGCAGTGTTTACAATATTTACCTTCTCAGTTGCAAACTTTACGACAGACGTTTATATTGGAAAGTTGAAGGGAATCGTCATGAAAGTCTTGTTCCCCGTTTCTACGTTTTAAAGCAGCATTGCAAACCAAAATAATTACCCTCAAATTATTCGTTCAATTTACCTAACTATGCACGCAGAATTGCGAAGCCCGGCTCGCGGCGTAACCCCCTGTGACGTAGTAAAACGGCGTAAAGCGAAGCAGCTTGACCATGTGGCGCGGCACAAGGTCCATCTCGTCCCTGTTGCTGAGCTGACTATGCGTTCAAGCTGGAGTCGCGCAAAGTGCCGATCGTAGTGAGACCGCGGAAAAGGGTAAATGCGACTGCAACTTAATTGTACACGTAGCTTTTACGCCAAATCAGGGTTGCACAAACAGCCGCGTTTCGTGGTGCCGAGTGCGCAATCAGGCAAATTGAGCGAATCATTCGACGCCAGTTATTTCAGTCGACATACACATTTCGAAATGTAGAAACACGGAAGTAGACTTTAATTGTGAATACCATCAACTTTCCAGTATAATCAAGTGCAAAAGGTAATTGCAAAGTGCAAAGTGGGTAATTCGGAAGTTATACAATGCAATTAGTTTACTCGGTAATTAGATTACTTTGGATTTTCTTGCAAAGCATGGGCAGATAATTCACAGGCTGTGAAATTTCGCGTAACATCTGCAGGCTACTTTAAAGAACGTTTGGGAAAGTAAAACAAAACCTACTGCATAATTGAACCGGATACATGCTCCAGGAATAAGGGAATCTGCCAGCAGCACACTCACCAGCCTGCGTCGTTATCAAGATAGACCTTGTTGTGGCCGCTTCGTCACAGTCACAGTCGTCCAGCAGGTTGGCGAATGTGACGGTGCAGTTGTACTCCGTCTCCGGCTGCAGTCCTTTCAAGGTGATCGTGGATGACTTCCCTCCGTGGTCATCGCAACTGAAGTGGCGTTCTTCGTCTGGACCCGACAGTGTGCCGTAGCACAAGTCCAGCGGCCCATTCTTCTTCTCTGGTACAAAGACCACGACTTCGACTGACTTAGCACCCGTAGCGGTGCCCCAGAGCTCGAAATCTCCAGGTGCTGCGTCCCAGACAACAATTACAACAAAATATGGTCAAAGGCAATGCATGAAGCCACGTATGCCAGTTATAGTCATGCCGTGTTTAACGTTATACAAACAGCGCTGAAGACAGGACAAGGCCGAGTGATGTAGACGGCAGGTGCGGGGTGAGGTGTCGTGCTTTTGTCCAGTCTTCCGCGTTCCTTATTAAAATGTTAGACGTAGAGAACTTGTAATAAATCCCAATCGGCTTGGCTTTTCTATCTTAAAAGAGCTGTTTAGGGAGAAAAGCGTAAGGACGTGTCTCGATGGCGGGTCTATCAACAACTCGCACGAGTACAAAGCCGAATTGGATCTTTAACCGTTGCTGCTAAACATGTACACTGAGCCGCCAATGTTTATGGACTGTGGGATCCCAGGAAAGTTGAATAGTTCAGCAGCCTGGTAACGGAGCTTCGTATTCGGTGGCCGTATTCACAAAAACATTTAACGCCAGAATTGTTCATTGGAGTGAATACCATGAAATTTTGATGCGGGTCATTTTATTAGTGAATGCAACCAGGCAAACGCCAACATCACTTACGAAAGAAAATGTTGGTGAATTCCGCCTCAAATTTTGAGCCTGTACCAGTATACGCTAGGAACATTGCATTAGGCGGATCTACTACCTGTCGTAACAAACTGCTGAGCAATTTTACGTTTCCTGCGCTCCACCGTGTGTACCCCGTTTCGGACGACTCCATTTGAATAAGGTAGCCTAAGCGGAAACCACTGTCAGCTGTAAAATTTACTCGCAAGCGCTATTGAATGACGTTTCGCAAAAGAACGGCGGGTCATTGTAGCAGGTTGGTAATATTGCACTCTCTGCACATTTTATTCAGACGCTTTTCATTTTAACGTGTAACATGTACCGCACATGTCAGAAAAACTTTTAGCTTGGGTAAAAAATCAAATAAAATAAATGTTTATGCATCACCAAAGATGATGGGAGCACAGAGAAAAAAAAATTGAATAGGTTGATGCGGCCTTAAGCCCATTGTATTGTGGAAGAAGCATGCTCCAATGTTTAAAATGCATCTTCTGTGCTATGAAATACTAAGGTAAATACGCCATTAAGCCAAGAAAAAATTACTTACCAGCCTGAGCCTGGATCTGAAAGAAAAGAACACAATGATTTCATCAAGAATCCTGAAGGTTAACCACTGCGTATGCAACTGAACAAACTCTCCGTGTATAACTTAATTGTGCGGGGTATTCTTGGCACGACAGTTGCCAGTTTTTTTTTAAATCGCCTGTTTCAGATAGCATTGTAGTCGGCGAGTTTGATTACGCGAAGAGGGGTCATTAATTATTTGAGAAATCAAAATGAATGTTGAGCCATTTAATAAAAAATACATTAAAAAATAATAAGTTTTCAACTATTTACTTTACGGTACTATATTGCAAGTTACTAAAAGTAGCTAGTGAGTTGAAGGCCTATCTACTACGAACAAACTTCCAAAATTGACTCCACTTTCAAAATATTCCTACTAGAGTGTGTTACGTAGTAAATTGGGCGTTCCTGCTATATTTGTTCTTCAGAGTGGAAAATGGCATTTTGTTAAGAATGTATTTTCACAATTTATTTCTTCTTCTTCTTCTTTTTGGGGCTTTACGCGCCAAAACAAGTCCTGATTATGACGCACGCCGTAGTGGAGGGCTTCGGCATTAATTTTGACCACCTGACACAATGTATTTTACGGCACATAACTCGAAGTAAAGTGCGCCTCATCAGTAATCCAGATAAATATTTAGAGGTGTGCTATCGACCACAGGCGATCTCAAAAACAAAAGCTGGCAGTCTTTCAAGAATGTCCGATATATTTCTCCGATCAATGCTTAGTGAGACGCTGTTTTCCAATGAGGAGACAAAAATAGTTTCCAATCGGCACACATCACCAAAGAACAAGACTCTCTCTATTCAGATCATAACCGCCGTATATGAAGTTCTGCAGCTCTGATTACAGTTTATTGCACTCAAAAGCACAAATGAATTGGCTCTAAGGCCTCATTCACACAGCCGTCAAACGCTCCCTCACGTCACCGTCACGTCAAAAACACGCACAGCAGGCGCGACGGAGCAGTGTACGAATAGGCGAGTTTCGCAATGCCGAGTGGTTTTCTGCTGCTGTTCTTGATTTGCAAGCGGAGACCGCAACAAGGGCGCAAAGCTCAGCGACGAACGAGTACGTGGGGGCGAAAAATGTGCAGGAATCGCAAGTTCGGCCATCGGCGTGGTCCATGTCGCACATTTGAGCACCCCCGAAACGCACAGCTGAGTTTTCGACGTGCCGCACGTGGAACCAATGCTGGCACGCATGTAAACAAACCAGCCGCCGCTGCTGTTGCCAGCTTCAGCTTTGTAATATGGCTCTATTTAGCGTCGGCTTCTTAATTTCTGATTGGTCGATATTTGAGGGGCGGGGATCCGTCACCGTGCTGGCGACGGAAACGTAGAGCACCGCTCTGCGTCGCCGGCGAGCCGTTTTTGAGGGGAAAACGACTCGGAAACCCTCTCCCCTGACGAAAACGGATGCCGTGACGGTGACGTGACGGAGCGTTTGACGGCTGTGTGAATGAGGCCTAATATATATTTGAGGCAGAGTTACCGTGCGGGACCGTGCCATAAAGCGTCAGTTAAAATTAGATTAAACGAAGAGAGAGAGAGCGAGACAGAATACATTTATTGGACCATCGAGGTCGTTGCTCTTGAGGTCGCGTGGGTGGTGTCCTCATTCCAGGACTCCACTCGCCATGGCTGCTCGACGAACTTGCTGGACGAGAGCATCTTGTCCTGCCAGGGTATCACCGGTCAGCTGTACCTCCCACCGCTCAAATGACGTGCTAGGCACGTCATTTGAGGTTGAGGTTTGCCCCCCACCCCCTCGAGATGTGGAAGAGTGTAGGGCGTGTGTCGCCGCACCAGGGCAGATGCCTCGATATGTTTGTGGGTGCATTTGCTGTATCTGTGTAGGCTTGGGAAAGTGTTAGTCTGGATAAGTCTGAGAGCTACTGCCTCTTTAGTGCTGAGCGTTTTGTGAGGGGGAAGGATAAATCTGGCGGTTGAGCCGCTGGATCTCGAGGCGGTCGCAGTAATTGGATGGCAGGGGCACGAAGGTGATTGCCATTGATGGGACAGTCGCCCATTGATGGTACGATTGGTTTTGCCCCGCTCGGTTGATTAGCGCTCGAGCTAACGCGTTCGCCCTTTCGTTCCCCTCCAATCCCGAGTGGGCCGGTGTCCACCTGATTTGATGGGATTCTTGCAGCCTCGGGCCCAGAATATGAGGTCTGTCGACGAGAAGATTATGTCCGAGGGAGCGTCACATGCTCGACACAAATACATGCAAAGCTTTTTTAACACGAAACTGTTTTATCCCGGCTTTCACGACTGATTTCCGGTAACGGAGGTAGCGGATGTGATAGTCGCCATCTAGGAGCGGTGAAGCGAAGCACTGCATTGTGACACCAAAGAGCGCCGACAGAGAGTGCTTCGATAGTCACAGCACAGCCGAGGGTCCAATGCGGTGTAGCCATAGAATAGACAACCAAGTATAACCTCGTGCACAGTTTCATGCAATTATACAATAAATAATCATACAATAAAAACATTAATAATATTGTCTGACCGCAGGAGTCGAACACAGGAACTCTGGAAAAGAAGCCCCGACACGCGACATAAAACGCCCTTACGAATTTATCGTGGGCAAGCCAGTGCGTTAAGGCGCATGGCGCGTTTTGATTTGGCTGCCTCGACAAGCTGAGCCGTTGTAATTAGTAGCGATTGAGATTATTCGCCGTGTCTACTCCACTTCGAAAAGCATAGATTCCTCTGAAATTTACGGACAATGAAGGCATATAAAGTGCAATAAACAAAGCCACGTGAACGTCTCAATCCACAAGCACGGAGATCAGAGAAATTCATGTACTTTTGTGGCCTCGTGTAGGCAGTTAGCTTCGGATTAGCCTGTGGCGCCTCTTCGCCTATGGATTGTGGCTTCTACGTGCATCAGCAGTGCATCGCCTACTGTTTCGCTTCCTATGGCACCAACTACGACAACTGCTGCGCTAAAAGGCGCAGAAAGGCAAAGACGTCTCCGGGCCAATCTCGCTTTGCTTCGGCGAGAGACACGCCAGCGTGAAGCAGAATGCCTTCGCGCGTTCGCGGCGCACGGTGCGAACTCTGGCATTCCTGCAGCTGGTGCGCGTCACAGCTCGACTGGCTGCCGTAGCCTCGACGGAGCCGGATCAGAATGCTCACACCTTCGCCGAAGCCACTCGATAGCAGGACGGCGCGCGCCAACAAACCTGCAACGTGGTCGCCGGCCCGCAAATCGTGCGTCTTTCGCTGCAGCGGACCGTGATTTCACGAAGCAAACATGTAACAGCTTCTGTGAAGACACGTTCCACTTTCGTGTTCTACTGATCCCTATGAAAGAGGGATCAACCATAATTTTTTAACTGTAATGACATGCGCTTAAGAGGCATGCATCACATATGCTTTGAAAGCATGTTTCGTTACCTGTCCGGTCCCTATATAGGCATGCAATACGTATACTCGTATAAACGTTTCACATTGAGTAGTTTGCGCCCCGCGCTCCAGGGGGCGCCACAGGCACGCCGCCATTAAACGCTTTCTGAATCGCGAGCAAGCATGGAGTCAGCCGTCACCATCCACGCCATGTAACGTTCCGCCGAGAGGCCGGGAATTGTGTATTATTATGTAATTGTTTATTTATAAATGTAAAAGAGCCGAAGGAAGACGTGCTCTGACGTGAACTGCAAAAACTGCGACAGAGACTAGAAGGCGTGGGATGAGACTGTGCGTCAGCTTTATCCACACGTCTCAACTGAACAAGGAGTGCCCGTGTTTAAGACCGTACGTATATAAGGCACACTTTCTGCAACACGAGCTGAACAAGCTACACCGCCAGCGCCAAGTAGCCAATGGTCAGCAATGAGCGGTGGCCGTTGCCGGCAATGATATCAGATATCAATGCTAACACCACCAGCAGCAACAACACAGTCTTACTGCCACCGCGCCCGGCGCAGCATATTGGGTATGTTGAACTTCGATAAGCATGCAATTCAGCGGTATACGGGCTCCCCATACAAGCGCGACTTATTTACTCAAGTAACTTCACTTTCCATAACAGCTAATTCAAACTTAAAAGAAAAGACGCAAACCGTGAATTTTCTATGTGCGCCATGAATCAAACAGCAGGCCAGAGATCACTGCGCCACTTGCGACATTCTTGTAGACGCGTTCACGAATACATTTTAATATGTCCTGTAAATAATCAGATAACTTTTCCCAATTTAAGTTGTCTGACCAACGCTCGCAAAACGAATGACGCGGTTGGTGCCAACCAACGTGGTCAGTGTAGGTCTCGAAGAAGCGTTTTCTGCGCGCACACGTGGGTGGGTCTATTCCCGAACGAAGTTGTCGCACAGTTATTGACGACAACAGGTGCACGAACGTAACAGCCTTACAAATCTACCGCTGTAAATACTAGAATACGAAGGGCAAAAATAAACAACATCAGACTGCTGCATTTGTTGCCTGCAGCCGCTTAGCTTGCCAACCGTAAGGTGCAATGCTGACGGAACCGATACGCAAAGGCACACTTACACTGCCTCTGCAGCTTTACCCAAAATTTCGTGTCGTCACTGATTTTCACCCACTCCCTTATCATCGTGACGGTCGTAATAGCGGCTGTCCGAGTCGCCCGAGCCGTGCCTGTGGACGCCGTTCCCATTGTAAACATGCGAGCAAACGCCGATGCGAAGGCGCTCAATGGTGGGCACTGGCACGTGACCAAATATGGCGGTGCCAATGAATATGGTGCTCTAAAAGGTCTTCACTTTCGCAAAGACATGGGTGCATCACATGCGAAACTAATGAACACATTAAATGCCAGCTCCTACATGCAGTCTATTACGAACCATGAGTAACGGTGTTGCGACCGGGGGTCCGAACATTTGTGGTATAAATTCCGCGTGGAGGAGTAAGGGTACGTAGGGCTGGGCTCGATGTGCAAGACGTTTAAAAACACATGTTTATATTACATTATGTAGAAGAGTCTTGCAAGAAGTACAGAAGATAATAAGTTATGATCAAGTTCCAGTTGCCGATCTCACTCATCCAGCGTCCGTATCCTCATTTTAACACCTCTGTCGTCATTGTCCAGCCTGACACCGTCTTCCCGCAATCCGGTGTCAGGAGACGGATTACATCATGTCCCACCAATCCGAAGGGTGATAACCATTTTCCTCCGAAGAGAGCTATATTCCAAACACACGTACATCACAGGGACGAACAGGGGAGGAGGGAAGCACAGTGACCCCGCCTCCGGCGCGCACATGGCAGTTTGGGTGGTTGACAGGTGACATGAAGGAATGTCCCCATCAGCAGAGTTCAAATGCTTGTGATGAGTCGTCAGGTTTGGCGTTGGATCGGACGGGGTCGTCGGTTCGTTATCTGTGAGAGATTGTTTTCGCAGGGAAAACGGTTGATCACAACAACGGTTCGAAGAGAGGTCACTACCGGAATATTGATAAAAAGAAACTCGGCGCTACAGCGAGCAAATTGTTTATTTGAAATAGTTCACAAATGTAATACAAATGTTTGTGCACGCTGTATTGATCCATAGCCACTGGCTATAGTAGTGAGTCTGCTCACAAAAAATGCAATTCGCAGCAAGGTAACTGATAAACAAATAGTGGGTATAGATGCTCAATTAGGAACAAAGCAACACTCATGCATAAAATACAGTAAAAAGTTATAACAATCATTGACAGTTAATTCTCAAAGTAAAGCTTGCTTTCAATTCTACCTGGAGTATAAAGAATAAGAACGCATACCGGGTGTTCCGGCGAACACTTAAAAAAATGTCGCAGTTTCACTCGAAAGGCGAAGCATCAATTGCGATAGCAAATTAGTAGGGAGCTATACGTCGAAAGTCTTTACCACCTTCTCGCCTCGCAACGTTTTTATATAATTACGCATTTGGTGCCGCAACTAAACATCGCCTGCCTCCCTCCCTCCCGTCTCCCCACGGCCTTTCGCGCGACGGAAGAAGTCGCGTTTGCTCTCTCTCTCTCTCTATATATATATATATATACATATATATTATATATATATGGTGATTGTAAAGGAGGAAAGAGACGCTTAATTGTGCCGCTCTTCAGGGAGCACGGCGCAGAACGCGCGTTTGCTCTCCGTTGTGCGTTCACTCCCCGTGAAATCGCGCGAGGGCTTTCACTCGCACATACACCATACGGCGCGCGGGGATTTCATCGCCGTTGACGTCATACGGAACCTCATGGCGACGGCGACGGTGAAAACGACGCCGACGGTAGAAATCCGCTTTGAGTGTCCGTATAATTGCTATCGAATAAAAAAAATTAAAGGTTGCCTGCGGCAGATAGCTCGGTCTACTCGTAGAGGCGGCGTAATTAAGCTACCATATGGCCCCGACCGTGCGTTTTGGCGGTACCCTCCCGCAGTCGATACCAAGGCGAGTTGCATGTAACATCGCGACACACTCCGAGGGCTTTCACATCGCACAATGAAATCACGCGCAAGAGGCCTGCCGGAGGACTCGCTGGGGTTTCACACGCCTTCACGTTGACGCGGACTCGGTCCTACAAAATTTCATCGCCAGGTTGACGACGGCGGAGCGGACATGCAGGACGCCGACGGTAGAAAAAGGGCGCGCTCTGAGTGCATCCGTATAATTCGCTATCCGCGAATAGTGACGTCCGGAAGCAAATTGCCTAGGAATACAAGCTTGCCATGCGTAGACAGAGCAGCTATTTGCATGAGTCATACTGCGAGAGTGGCCCGAGAGCATTACTTGCAGAAGAAGGATATGACAACTTGCATATACATGAGCCTAATGTAACCCTAACCACATTAAGTGCATTACCATTAACTGCTGTTTTAGCTATTACCATATGGCCCATATTGCGATTTACAAATTCTGGAAGTGGATTTTGCAAGGCGGATCCACTTGGAATGAATTTTCAGGATGACACCAGTTTCGAGATATCAATTCCCGAACTTTTTTGAGAAATGCATTGGCGTTCCAGTTAAGTTTGTGCTTCAATGCATAAAACGACGTTTTGTTAGGAAAGCCATAAAACACTAACTGCGGAGCAATAAAACGTCTTAGCAAGTTCTGTGTGTCGTTTTTAGCTCCTCGATGTAGATACCAATAATTCGCATTGCAGTATCATCGGTATGCATCAGCCGGCTAAGAAAGTGAAAAATGCCAGGGGCCAAGTACGATTCCTTGCGCTGGTCCTGTGCGCACACAATGAGGGAATCGTTTGCGAAACCCGCAACTGCCTGACCGTAGGTAGAACATTATGATGACAATAATCGCGGTTCACTAATATAAAAGTACCTTTGTTTGTGGATGCGGCTTACGTACGCTAATTTCCCGTTGCTCGAGTTGAACAATGATTCGCCACAATGTGCCTCCTGCTCTAGTTTAGCTTTGCTTGATGTATTGAGGGAGAAAACATATGACTGACGGGCTCAGTTATTTCTGTTTAACTATTACCACTATAAGCTAAATAAGCGGAGTAGAAACTTACTTGTGAAATAGCAGAAAACGCCGCCAATGCAGTCACAATGACCCTCCGCGCAGTCCATCGGCACTTAGGTGTGTCTCGCTGGAAAGCTGCCATGGCCAAGCAAGACATCCGTACAGAGAGAAATGCGATAGCTGTGCTGCTTCCTTGTCGCAAATAGAGAGCTTGGGTCGTTGAAACGACCAATCTTGTGGCGATGAATAGCGTGCGCACACGCCGGTTGCTTGTATATTTCTGCCGACAACCGTCCCACGCGCGTGTGACGAGGGCCTTGCTCATGTCTTGCGCAGCGTGCGTCCCGGAAAATACAGCCGCCGCCAACTTTTACTGCTGCTTTTCGTTTTGACATATCTAATCGCCGCGCGAACGGAAAAGGAACTCTCCGCAGTTTTTAAGTAGTGGCGCTGCGGTTGCTATTTCTATTCGATGGATCGTATTGTATAATTACCCGGGCTTTGTACGTGCATACAGCGCTCTCCTATCATTTTGAGCACTACACTTTGTAATTAGTGTTCCCGCTCAAGCACTTATCTGTTTCAAAGCTGGAGCTTGGGCTTCTTTTGAGTATTGCCATCCAACTTGTAATACGTTGGAGCTATTGTGTCAAGGACAGTGCTTCACGGCTATACATTTGCCAGACATTTCGATTGTCATATGATGCGCTCATACTTTTTTCTGTGACCAACCACTTTAAATGACTTTAAATAAAGTGCTTTTTTCGTTCTTTGTTTCGATACAGGCAGACATCGATATAACGCGGCTGAGTGATACAAAGGGAGATCCACTCGCTAAACATTCTGTAACGCTAGCGCCAACGCAATGACTCAGTGGAAGTTGCGACCTGAATCGCAAGCTATGTGTGGTGATAGTCCTGTCGAATTCGCAAGGTCTTTAGCTTTGTCATACAGGCCCAAGGAGATGTGTCAGCATAGAAAAGGCGCACTGAGTGATGTAATATGCTGAGTCGGTTTAGGAAATGTTACACAACAGGCACCTGATAGTGCCGCGTCCACTCATACGTTCTTTAGGTTTGCGATACTGGCACTGTGCAAATTGGCTGCACCCTTGTCTCAATATCATTCGTTTCCAACTTACGTAAGACACAGTACATACGCGTACGTTCAGCGAAATATAAAAATATAGCCTGATGAAATATTTCCCCTGTGTAGACTTGTCAGCTGCGAAGACGTCGTGCGTTCTTATTTGGAGCATGAACGCCTTTGTAGCGAACAATTACGTATGATATAAATGAGCCGACTCTGTTATTACTTCTTGATGTAAATATTTCATCAGTACTAAAGCGTACGATCTAAAAGGTATTTCGTAAAATGTGGTCGTTCGTTCTCACATTAAGACGTCAAGATCGCCACTGAGATATAAAGGGCGAACACTAAAGCGATTCTGATCATGCAGAAGCTTCTCCTTGGAACAACTTGCAAGTTTCCGAAGTATTCAAAATGGAGCTAACTTGCTTTGTTGGCGACCAGAAAATCAATAAATGACAAATCACGCGACGCACCAGTATGAAAGGCAGGATCTGTAATCGTTGAGAGTGTAGGAGGACGATACGGCGGCCGTGCGAGCCGTGCCGTCGTCCCTACTTTACAGAAGGGCAAAGGCGGCGAGCGGCGGCTGCGACGACCAGCGTGACTAAGCTTGTAGAACGACATTGCGCGTGTCGAGCTTGCGCCTCGAGCACGCGCTGCGCTTCTTCGTTTTATTGCGATAGCAATTATATGGACACTTCAGCCGGATTTCTGCCGTCGCCGTCGTCGTCGCCGTGAGGTTCTGTATAGATAAAATCTTCGCCGCGCGCCGTATGCCCGAGCGGAAGCGTGCGGGGGACGCGCGCTGTCACGGAGAGCGGACGCCGCAAGGGTATGGGAGGGAGGGAGGGAGGGAGGGAGGCGGGGCGACGCTGCGCTCCGGCACCAAAGGCCTATCTTGCAACCGGGCGCAAGGGGAACTTCCCACTCAATCTTCCACGTGCAAACAAGGAAGCGGGAAGGCAACGCCGGAGGTAGCGGGGGGGGGGGGGGGGGCACTTCTACTTTGCCAACAACCGCGCTCTTCGCTTGCCCGCACCGTCTCTTATCTCCACACGGCTCTTACCTTTGTATGCGCTGTCCATTCGCCGCTCAGTTTCCGTCGAAGCGATAGACCGCACGTACCTCGGCCCGCTACGGCGTATGCGCTTGCGGCCAGCGTTTTGACAGTCGTTGTCTGCCGTCATTCAGTGTGGTCTATTCATGTTTGCTTGTGCGCGCTGACACCATGCTCGTTCATTCAGTTAGTAATAGTCGGGTCACATTTTCCAACGCACGCTGCACATGCAATGCTGCCCGGATCGGCAGTGCAGCGCTACAGGTGTGTCCCTTCGCACGCGCTGCCCACGGGAAGCCCTTCTCATCAACACCACCGTTTCACACGCGCCTTCTCGTGGTCATCGAGTAACGGTCTACTTACGCCGCAGCACACCTGCTTACTTAATCAGCTCATGTTTACTACAACTCATATTGCTACCAAAGGCGCTCACCTTACTTCGTATGACATTGCTGTGTTGCTATCGCATTCATTGCTTCGCCCTTAGGGTGAAACAGTGACATTTCTTTTTCTATTTCTTTACAGCCGGCACCAAGGCGCCGGCTGAGGGCGCCGAACAAAGCGCCCTGCGTTGTGGCGTCGGCGGGCGCTACAAGAAGACGAGAATTTTTTATTGGTCTGGATTCCAAATTTACTTACCTTGCATTGCGGGACGCTGCAGATTAGCATGCGCACATATCTTACATCGCGTAGTCTAGTGTCACAATAGGCCACAGTAGACTTACGCTGAGAGAAAGAAAACAGCGTGAATTTTAAAACTTTATCTGCACCAATTATACTAGGTGGAGTCATGCGGTTGCACGGTTCCTCCTTACTAAACTCTTTCTCGAAATTGTCCAGCGCCACTGTAGTTCAGAGCGTAGTTGTTCAGAATACGTTTAGTTGATGCAAAGGCATACGCAGACACGTTTAGCAAGAGTGGAATCTTTCTTATTCAAACACTGCGCAAGATATCCATGGCCAGGTGAATTTATTTTCAAAAGCAGCTCTTTTGAGAACTCAACGTTTCACCCAAAACGGTCTCGCTATTTGGCATAGATCTCTACCGCTACATTTCATGGTGCATTTCCGTGGTCTAACAGGGGCGCTAAAAACATTTCATAAGGGATCTGTTGAAGACTGGCGCCATCTAGTGGACGAACCGTATAGTATGAATGCTTCCATCTAAGTACAGAACAGTTCTTTCGTGGCGCCTGGGCACTCGGCAGCATTTCGCACTGCTTTCGCATAAAAAATCGCAGCCTAATGTCACGTGACTGCAATACGCCACCTACTCCTTATTTGTTAACACTTTAGTCTAGTTCGGATGTGGACACCATGGTGGCAATAAAGTGCAATCAATTTGTATTAATGTAGAGACGAGTGAGGCTTGTGACAACTCTGATCACGTCAATAGGAGTAGCCTATATCTTTGGCAATCTAGAATGTTCCCCCGTCCGCTCAACAAGTGGTTGACAACGCCGCCCTTCAAGCGAAGGATTGACTGCGCATCCGTGGTATGCTGCGACGATCGATGAGTGAAAATGTAACGATCAGTTACCCTGATCTACACCAGCGCATTAGAATAAATATGCGTTACGCAATTAATTACCCATCGAAGGAATCACAGTGTACCATTATTGCAACGTGGTGGGTTCAGCACTATTTGGTACCGCTAACAAAGAATTTTGAGTTGATGCCCATTTGAGACCCAGAGTAGATCTTGCTTGCTATAGGCACCCTGTGCTAAAGCTTTGCAGAGTAGACGGCAGCGCCAGAACACACAGCCTAGCGAGTGGCCAAAGCAAAACTGGAGAGAGGCTGTATACAGTAGCCGTGACACTTGCGATTGCTTATCACGAGTCAAGGCGGTCCGAGTAGTGAAAACGGCGAAAGCGCGCATGCGCAGCGCATAACACTTAGACTAGCGACAAAAAGTGATCGCTATCGTTTGGAATGGCCTATCATTTTGATCACCTCTCTACGGCCGGTGTCGGCGACGATGGGGTGAAAAATGTAAACGCCGTAGCGCCCTCTGAACAGTGCAAGGTGCCCATAAAGAGCACGGGCAAGCCACCCATCGCGTATGCATCTGATGGTCCACAAGAATGCACCATAAGCTCACCACCGCACTGCAGGTGCATTACACAGCGCGTATGATGCCCCCGGCATTCTACCGGTGCTAACATATTGGGCAGAAACTAGGAGGTTAACAAAGAAGCTTGAGAACAAGTTAAGGACCACACAAAGAGCGATGGAACGAAAAATGTTAGGCCTAACGTTAAGAGACAGGAAGAGAATCGTGTGGACCAGAGAGCAAACGGGGATTGCCGATATTCTAGTTAACATTAAGAGCGGAAAATGGGCTGGGCAGGACATTTAATGCATAGGATGGATAACCGGTAGACCATTAGAGTTACAGAATGGATACCAAGAGAAGGGAAGCACAGTCTACGGACGGCAGAAAACTAGGTGGGGTGACGAAAGTGAGAAACCTTGCAGGCGTAGGTTGAACTCAGCTAGCGCAATACAGGGGTAAATGGCGATCGCATGGAGAAGCGTTCGTGCTGCAGTGGACATAAATATAGGCTGATATTGACGATGTCACCGCAGGGCTGAGTCATCAGCTCCGGCCAAGATTATAATGGCTAGCAGCTTCTGCAACCGCCTGGCAGCACCTTCTTGAAGTGTTCACTTTCGCGGTCACTAATGCATTGTAGTTATGTCATTGCGTTAAAGAGGAGCGAGAAGAATTAGCTTCAAATCAATGACTGGCTTTTGGTGGGTGTCATCGCTCAAATTATTGCCATCATTAAGCGACACCACACACAAAGCTTCAGCAAGATAGAACCGCATATGGTGTTTTTTGGACATGTATTTTTTTGCACTGATTCAAAGACAGTGCTTAGTATCCTCATTTAATAACCACACACTTCTTTACAGAGAAAAGCGTAAGTACACCCTGAAAAACACGGTTCGTTCTACATCATTCAGCTCTATACACTTTACGCAAGGGCAAACTTGAGGATGCAAGCCTCTTTGACATAGTTGGCACATCTGATTTTTGCAATGCGTGCCATTTCTACAACAAACGGAGCAGCGCTTTAGAGAAAAAAATCATTTTTATTAAACATTCACAACACACTCTCCCATCAGTCATTGGTGAAATAGAAAAGAAGGTAGATTGGACCCTAACAAAAGTGCCCTCGGTTAATATGACGTCATTGACGCAATTTTTGCCATGTTTATTCAGCGCCTAGAAAGTATGTGTCCAAAAAGCACAATTCCTTGAAGTTAGAGGCACCAATTGTTCCTATCGCACTTCAATGAATGTGGAAAGGGATAAGTACACAAATTTTGGGAATATATATTTGTCATTCACCACAATAAGTTTCACATAATAGAAGTTGTACATCTGGGCAGCGCCTAGAGGCGTACAGAAAAAAAAATTGGTTGTCACAGTAGAAAGACCTAAACCAAATATGACTCCAAAAGTGACACTCCTATGTGTTATCTGTCAACATCGGCTATGGATGTATCACTTAACATGCTCTGTAGCCAATTAATAGTGACAGATACATTGTGCAAGGTCAATTCATTCTTCTCAGGAGGAAACCTCAAGAAAAGTCATACAGTACAGCCCCGCCGAAATTACCAGCAGAGAGTCGGCGAGCTGCAGAGATTTAATACTCTTTCAGAATGAACACACCCTTAAACGAAATAGAAATGGGCTCCAACAAAAGAAATATAAAAGTTGTGACGCTATTTGTCTTTCCTTTTGAATTTTGAAACCTGCTTCGACGGAAGATTGCAGAAGGCTGTGCAATCTTCAGTTACTTCCATGTATGAAAACCGAAGGGTGTCGTGTGAACAAGAAATGAGAGCCGTCAAAGTAGTTATAAAGTCGGAAGAAAAATCAACATATCGAAGAAAACAAACGAGAACGTAAGGAGATCACGCCAGTGACCCGACACCCCTGAACAAGGTCGAGGTTTTCTGGGTTTCTTGATCCTCCCATTGTTGCGGCATCGCGTCACTGATGTCGATTATATTTTTGTCTTTGGCAGCGTATTATATCACCATTGTACTTGTCCACAATAAGAAGTGGTGCCTGCTCCTATTTACAATGAAATCGCTAACGCAGTGGTGCCACATTCTTTCACAAGATACCTTCGTCACCCTAAGCTTTGTAGCTAGCATCACTTTTAAGACATCCTGCGCACTCAGCGATGCGTAGCCTGAATGACAATGTATTCTCGTCATGTACGCGTCAGCCTATTATGTTCGGATGCGCGTTCAGTGGCGCTGTAACTGTAGCTCCCACAGCGGTAGAAAAGCTGCTACACAGGCAAAGAGCACTGCAGGCACCGGGAGTAAAGCCACGCCGGCGGCCATGTAGGGTCGATCATGCGACAGCGGCTCCAAAGTGTCTTGGTTCCAGTCGCGCTCTACCGGTTCTGTGAACAAAAAAGGGTAAAAAAAGAATGGGATAAGTTACTTGAAATGAGCTATAACTGCTCCATCATTTTGCAGCATGCCGGTAAGACGTGCATCCAGACACACACAGAATATCAAGGCATTCAGAGTGCCCACACTGTTGTCATGCCGTATTCTCTGCATAGAGTCTGCAACTTGCACAGAAACATTAAACTAAAATGTTCACACTTGCTATTATTTTCCTACATGGGAGCGCTTGCAATAATGGTGAGATAATGGATTTCGTGCGAAACGGCGCGTCTCTAACAACGATGTCGAAGAGGAATACTAGTGGGACAGGCGATAAGAACTAATAGAGAGAGACTGTGCTGCAATACGGACAGTTATGTGCAGCTGTGGCCACAGTATCGCTGGCAACATTGCAGTCATTTAAAGGAGTGTTTAAGGGCACACTTTACCAAAGGATGGATTCTTAGAACCGAAATATCGACCAGCACTTTCAATAACTGCTTTGAAATTGAAGTGCTCGACGAGCTGGTGCATTATCAAGCAATAGCAAAAAAAAAATAATTTAGAGCGCCGGAGGTAGATGCATAAACGTGGCTCTAGCTTGTTATTCCGTTAACTTGTATTTTTCTTTAAATATGTCAACTCATCCATTCTGAGGGACACGCCAAAGACAGGATGTTGCCAGTTAAAGAATTAACACGCTGATAATACTTTTTCCTACACTTCCTTTATTCCTAACTTCCGCTTGCTAATGAATGACATATTTAATCCTCAATGTTCTTTCGAGTTCCTTCTTCGGGATGACCAATTGATTTCTTTATAATGTTAACCAAATCAGAATTCAAGTTCACCACTACTTTTTCACTGCTGCATGCGGACGCTGACCATTGAGTTTCTCGGTACAGTTTGTTAAGAGTTATTCTCAGTCTGGTGCGGTCGTCCGACGTTAATGAAAAAAATTGCTTTTCTGTAAAACCTGACACCCGAAAAAGGAACTTTTATGCAATAGCTCGGCCCTTTATGATCGACAGCAACTGCCTTTGTACTAGTTCATTACTTTCTTGTCCAGGCAAGCAAGTATCCAAAGCATAAATAAAGAAGTTTGTGCACAGATATTGCGGTCTCGTCATTTGGTGGATTCAACATGCTTCACGATTGCTAGTGCTTACATACGGCTTTTTTTCTCTGCTATGGGACGGTAGAGAAATGCACGGCGCCATATGTGCCGCATTACGAAGCAGACCTCGCCATGCAGTCACCGCATTATATTTTACCTCCGGGATTCTGATCGCATATGAGCTGATCTTAGTTTTTCGTTAGTCAGGAAAAGTACGCCTGCTAGCCCACAATACTGGGTGTACAGCAGAATATTCTCTCGCGCTCACATCTCATACACTCACCGTAGGGAGTTCTGACAGAGATCGATTTTCGTGTGGCCATCTCCCGGCCGTCGTAGATGTTTGCAAAGGTGACGGTGCAGTTGTACTCAGTTCCGGGTACCAGTCCATAAAGAGTAATCGTGGAAGATTTGTCGCCGTATTCGTTGCAAATAAAGTTTCTTTCACTTCCTGGGCCGCGCATCGTGCCATAACATTTGTCCAAGGCGCCGTTCTTGACTTCAGGCGCAAGCACCTCGATTTCCACAGTCGTGGGTCCGGTGGCAGTGGCAGAGATCATGAAGTCTCCTGGTGCTGTGAAGAAGAGCGAAAATCGGAAGGCAAATTGGGGTACCCTCCAAGTTTGCGTGAGCTCTCTTCATATGCATATTTGCGAAATACTTAGCTGCACCTAAAAATCTAGTAGCACTAGTATGAATCTCAAATGCTGCTCATTCTCAGTTCGCATTATGAAGCTTTTTTTGTCAGGCAATGAGGCTTCCACATTTTTAGCATGTTAAAAGCATGTTCATAACTTTCAATTGACCAACGATGCAGACAAAGAAAGACTGTATCCACACGAGCGCTGTCTTTAAAAAAATGTCCTTAATTTTCCTTCCGAGTGTGTTTTCTGCGCTGTTAATTAGCAAAGTTTTCAAACGAGCCAATCTTGTTAAAAAGTATGAAGCTAAGCAAACTGTGTAATGCATACCTGTGATACTACAATTCTGCACCGAAAAATAATATTCGAAAGCTGGAGTGCAAATAAAACAGAACAAACCACGGGCGATAATATTTTTTACTGGAGACAATTATTTTTGCTGCGTGACTTCCCGCTCTAAAATAGTAGCGATCATGCTCGCCTTGAAAACTATGGAAGGTATATGCGATTTGTGTTTGGAACAAATTTTCGTAGTCCGACATTCATGCCACGTATCTGTACAGTTAGAGTCACCGCCACTGACAGCGCTTTTTGTGAGGGTAATTATGAATATGCTTCGTCAATGCGGTTATCTGAACCAACAAAGGTACGACCTCACCCATCTGATAATTGGTATGCTATATCGGCAGCGGCTAACCTCCACGAGCTTAGTTGTACCTAGATAAATTATAATCATATCATCAGCTGCATCAATGAGTTGACTGTGCCTTAGCAGAAAACGTAAGCCTGAAATACTTTTGTAGATTTTGTTCGCATTGCAAGCGATAACATCCTTAGATCGTACTCAATGACTTCATAATCGAAATCAGGTAGGTTTTCACATTTTCGTGTCAGAGGTAATAGGTGAATGTAACCTGCATAGACCTGGGCAGCGTAATTGAGGTGTACAGTGGTCATACTAGGTATACGTTTATTCGAACTCAATAATGGTGGAAGGAGCATGCAATTTCAAGTCATCTACAAGGGGAGTTTAAGGAGTTATCTACCTGACCACGAAAGAATTTAGTCACAAAGATGAGACATGTCTAAATATATTGCGAATTGTGTTAAGGCTACACATCCAAAGTATCACCTCGTTGCACACATCTAGCTTCGAAGATACGGAATTTCGGGTGAACCCTTGCGCACAGCAAATAAGCATATGCTCAATCTGGAGCCGTAATAATATTTCTGACACAAAAAGGCAGAAGTGAGAAAGCAACCTATGCACGAATGACTGCAGTTTATGGTGAGTCTTCCCCGGCTGCCAAAACTGTACCGAAATAATTGTACAAGCCTGGATAAAACTGGACATTAACTGCATTTGTTTAGTCTAGGGTATACAGCTATGCATGAAATTCTTCTCTTCACTGGCGCGCCGTCGCTTAAGGGCTGTTGCCAGGGGCTCAGTGTCCGGGATTCTTCCTCGCCGTTGCCCTCCTCCTCGCCGGTATTCGAGCTGCGTGCCGGGTCAAAGTGCATGGCGGGGCGCGAGGCACGGACGTTGTGTATGTCTACTCTCTTGCGCACTTTCTTTTTTCTTTCCTTCGCTTGTGTTTAGACATCACAGTTTAATTGAACACAGTATCTTCCACCTTGAAGCAAAACACGGACGTGTTTTAAAGTCTAAATCTCTACGGAGGCTTTCAAATTTATGCTGATCGGCGGATCTCGACTAGCGGAGACGCCACTGATGTATACATTTCGGGGCTTGCGTTCCGCAGTAGCTTTCCTCTTGCGGTGCGATCGCTTCCAGAAGAGGCCCGCTATATTGCTTTTTTTGCATGACTGTTGTTGTTTTATTAAATTTCTGTTCACGAACTTTGCTTCTTCGGTTCTTGATTCTTGTTGCTTAGACTGCTGTCAGCCCGCAGCTGTTCTATGTGGAGTTTCCCCATGCTACCGCCTTGCCCCCAGACGTACCTCATAGGATCTTTTCCCAAGTGATTACTCATAGCGCCTTTTGTTTATTTTTTGTTGCTTCTGTTGCCCGAGGTGGCGGCATCGAATCCCGGCGACGGCGTCCGCACTTCAGTGAGGGCGAAATGCGAAAACACCCTTGTATTTATTTAGGTGCACGTTAAAGAACCTCAGGTGGTCCAAATTATTGCACAGTCCCCCACTACGGCGTGCTTCATAATCAGATCGTGCTTTTGGCACATAAAAGCCCTGATTTTTTTTAAATGCTGTCTTCAAATTGAATAGTCACTAATGGTAAATACCAGTATTTTTGAAATCCTTTTCGAATATTTCAAAACGTCAACTGTGCCCAAACAAACATAAGGTTGGAGCAAAAGCACGCTAATTTTTCACCCCCGCGGGCATATTATAGACATAAAACATAAGCATTTGCGTAGTGGAGCAGGCTAACGTCAGTTAGGTAGCCACACTTTACAGACTGCAAAGCGATCATTCACACTCTCTGAGAAGCTCTGGCGATGGGAACAAACTACTTGTTTGCTTCTAATGGTCCATTTGTGACTTTAATAAAGAACGCTTCATAACGTACTATGTAATGACAGAAACTTGCCAACTTTACCAATACTGGGATGTGAACATCGTTTTATGTTTATTTTGAAAATGGCTGTTCGTTATTCAAAAACTATTCAAAAGTATTCGATACTCGATTAGATGCGATTCGCTTAAGGCACTATCTGATTATTATTGGATTGTGTCTCAAAAATACCTATTCGCACACCCCTATGAATGTTCCGTGGCCTGGTCCCGCGAAATCAGCATGAAGGCGTTGCCCTCTCTTTTTAGGATATTCGCAAGGAGGAATTGTCACTTAGCAGCTTCAGTTTTCTGCTCTTGTCATGTGCCAAAAGCTTTAACCTAATTTCCGATAAACGGGTATTTATCCGCCTTCAATGCATGGTTGAGGATTGCTGAATAGACAGGCATATCCGCAGGTGCACTTCCAGAAATTATTCGCGCCAGAGGTATTCGCGCTACTGTCCAAATTTAATGCAAGATAGGTCACGCGAATTTTCACACCATCCCAGAAGGCCCCTATGCTTAACTTCTGTCAGGAGAACCTGGAGCTGCTTCTCAATGAGCCAGTGATCTTTTTATTCATTGCTTCGTAACTGGCGACGAGACGTGGGTTGATCACAAGGACATTGAGTTCAAAACAGCGACAACAAAGTGATATCCCAAGCCTTTGCCCACACCCCAAAAATTCAAGACAAAGAAATCTGCAGACGCAGTCATGCTAACTATATTCTTTAAACCAGAAGGCTTGTTGCTTCAAGAATTTATGTTCCATAAGATAAACATAACATTCCGTAAGATAAACATGAAGTTATGATTATCATGGAAACAGCGCGAGAAAGGAGGACTTCGACAGTTGCCATACGAGCGCTGACACAGGCACCACAGCACACGAGCGCTCGTGTGTTGTTGGCCTCAGTCCCCACTTTCCACGCGTAGATGCATAAACTACCCAATGTAGAATCCTTTGGTAATTATGCAACCCGGTCGCACGCTCTTATGACGACTAGACAAAATTGTTCCGTAGCTCATGCTTCCTAAATATTGCGCGCTCGATCTCCTTACTTAGACGTCTTTCAAGGTGCCTTACGTGCGTTAACTTAGTTTTTTTCCTCGAAAAGTATCACGCGATGGTGGCAAGGATACTAGAACATTATATCACTGTGTCCGCCCACCACTTGCGCCTGAAAAGGCGATAACGTAATTCGACTTACATGCGTCGCTAGCTTCATGGTTTCAGTGGAGCTTGTTCAGCATCTGCCTTAGAATCAGTGATCTTTAATTCAATCCACACACGTGCACGAGATAAAATCCACTTGGTGGCTTCGCTTGCGACATAAACGCCGGTGCACAGGAAGTGTGTTCCGAAACACAGTTTAAACAACACACCATAAATCTCGGAAGATGAAATAGACAAAGCATAGACTCACCGAAAGACGGCGTGCGAATTTCGGCAGCCTCTGGCGAACTTCTCAGGGTGTCGCTGCCGCAGCGGGTGGTAGTCGTGACAAGGACGCAGTAGGGCGTGTCCACGGTGCTCTCGAAGTGTAGGGAAGTATCAGCTGTGTTAAACTCCCGGCAGGTGGAGACATCGGCTCCAACGTCGCAGGAATCGAACGTGTAGCACACTTTCACTGCGTATTTGTCGAGCACGCCCGTGTAAGTAGTTGGCGGATCCCACGAAATGCGGCTCTGTGAAGGCGATTCAGGAGCCACGGTGATGTTCTTCGGCGGATCCGGATCTACAGGAAGTAGAAACGCGACATGGCTGTGTCTGTTAGGCGTCATTCTTTTTTTGCTGCATACCTTTGCTATCGGGTGCAACTAGTGTAGTATTTTGTGCACCCGTTAAAAAAAGCGTAAGTTCGATGCGTGTACAGTAGCGCTCACTCTTAAATGAAACACCAAATAAGTATTCCTTCATCGATTACAGATTAGATATAGCACGAAAATCCGCATATAATTTTTTGAATACTTGCATAGCACATCACATTAGTCACTTTTGCCTGATGTCTTTGACGAAATGACACAATGGCGTTCATGAATAACCACTTTTGTGTTTCGTTTAAGAGTTCACCATAGCGTATATTTGTTAAGAAAAATAGGCATCAACTTAGTATGGCTCCTTGCACGCAATGTGATTTTTGACATTAGTACAGTAAATTTCTTTAGAATAGGTGAGTAGTTGATTGGTTCTGTATAGCATTTTACTTTTGGTGATTCATTGGGATGCCATCAACGAAATCAGGAAATAATAAATGTAAGAGCCTATGTGGAACCTCACTATGAGCTCTATATGGTATAATGAAAAGGGGCAGTTAGAACTAAAACTGTTCGACATGTGGGAAAGATAGCACATCACATAAGTTAATAAAAGAATATTTATTGTAATCAGAAACAGACATTGTTATATGCGACTTTCTGAAGTAATTATGAATGATTGCGCTGCCACACCGAGATTGTTACAAAACTGAATCCACGGGAAGTATTTTTTCCATTTGACGTCCAATCGCCTGGCACACACTGAGAAGTTTCACAGCATGATGTTCCCGTATTATATTCGTTACTATAGAACCACAACGGCGCAGTGTCTTGTATATAGTCTTCGATATTTGCAAATAAATGTTTGAAAGTATCTGTAAGGGGTGAAATATTATCACTATCTATGTACATGGAGATAAAACCCTAAATAAATACAACAGTTTAAGTTCCTAATGCACAAGAAACTAACAAATAGTTTAGATGCTGTACGCAGAGCTGCGATATTAAGGAAGGTCACTTCACATCAACAGTTGCCCTCTCATTCTCAATGAACTGAGTCACACTAAAGTGCTAACATTGTCGCTATATCATAGCCGCACAAAAGCATGCAGTACTAGTTTGGTCCTATAATTACTTGGCATAGAAAGAAGCGCTAAACATCCGTTTAATATTGTCGTTCAATAGAAGGTGAGGGAGAACTTTAATAAACGCCAGAGAGTTTCGTTTGAAGTTAACTGCTCTAGATTGCTACTCTGCACCTGCAAAAAGGAAAGGGGAGAGAAAGAGTGTTCTCTATAGACTCACGGGAAGCAAGACAAGTGAAACGCTGTCAGAAAACAGAAATACGAAATGGAAGATGGCAAGCAATGGTCAGAATGAAGCGGCGAGGGATGCGCAAAGTTCCAAGTCTGCGCATGTATGTGTGGCTGCGCCCTCTCTATCTGTTTCTCAGGCACAATCATTAAATCGAACATACCCCCTTCTGCATAAGCGTGTGGTGTTTTACCAATCAAGTAACCGTGGAGACCATCCTGCAGTTTAATTTCTTGTTTAATTACATATATGTAACATATTAGCCCTTAGTGTGCTAGCTAGCGCAACTAACGGCCAAAGCGGCGGATATTTAACCGCAGACGTCACGTAATTAGTAAGCCCGGAAGGAGGCAACTTGAAAACAAACGCTGATTTGATATCTCATGACAACAAAGTGGTAAAATTCAATCCCTTGCCTATGTAATGATAGAGAAGATAACAAGATCCGTGGAGCTAGATTTTTTTTGTGAGTCACAACTGTAAGAAGAAACAGATAACAAACCCAGAGAAAGCAATAGGAAAACTAATTGTAATGTTTAACTGTAACGTAGGGCTAATATGTTAAAGGGAAGTAAGAGCAGTTCACAAGATAACTTGCCGTAGGTGGGAGATCTCACCTGCGACAAGAAATATTTTCGTTCATTAATTTCATTTTCCTTTCCCCGATGTAAGTCGTCTTTCTAAGTATAAACTGTGCGGCTTTCCTGGGAAAATAATTTAGCTCTTCTGAATTAGGAATCATTCCTACTCTATAAAGTTTTTCAATCAATCAATTAATAACGATCTACGTATCGCACGAAAAAGCCAGGGAGTTTCTGTGATTGCTTGATTTCAACGGAGAAATAGCTATTCTGGAGACAGTGAAATACAGCCTTGTTTCAGTTTTAAGCCAATCAGACAGGACGTAGCCAAGATGTGAGCAGTCAGAACTGACAAATTGCCCTATCGGACAGTAAAGTGGAAAGACACAGCAGGTAGAACTAATTCAAACTGTTGCTATTTGAAAGACCGGCAATCCAGGGATCACATGATGTAAATATTCTATACCATTTCCGTTTCTTCTCCTGCATACTGTTCCTGTCATGTGATATTTGTGTCCTAAGAAGAAATTATCACCAGGATCGACCTGTCGTGAGCCGTGGTTGATAAGAAAGGAACACAAAAGAGCGAAAATAATTGCTACGTTATACCGGTCCACCTCGCCTTCGAGGCCCCACTGCGATATCGGTCGGCCTTGCGTTATATTTCGCTTAGTCGTGCGCTTTCAGCTCACGCATGACTGACTCACACATTCATTTCCACATCAGTTACGCTGTTTCAGTGACCTTAAAAAGAAAAAAAGGAACGTGTTACCACACGCAAGCCCCTGCTGGCACGCAGGAGGTGTACAGTGGTATGGACACAGACACCTGCTTCGTTCCAATCGCGCCTCTTTTAAAACCAAGCTTTCGTCGCGAACTCTCTCGATTTTGCTCACTGAAACTGCTGCCTTGTCGAATAGCTGGAGACAGCACTCACACAACGAACCGGCTTTATGTCAAGCCTAATCAGCACTACCGCACATATGTGTCTATGACCGCATCAGTTCTCTACGTAATCAAGTATTCAAAGAACAAAGGGTACCTAAATATCCTCACTGCAACAAATAACGCATCTTCAAGAGCCAGAGTGCTCCTACTAAAGCGAACCAATCTATGCCTAATTTCCTGGGATTTGGTGCTTCTTCGCGGTCGGTATCTGGCCGACTAAATTGGGCCGATCCTGTAAATAGGGCATCGGTACAGTGGGCCGACCCTAGAGACAGTGCCATTGCAAAGTCGGCTGACCCCGAAGACATGGTAATATGTGGTCACGTGAGGCGCGTGGTCCCACGTCTTCGCGGTCTCGCCGAGCAGACGCGTAACCGCTATGCTAAACACGGTGTAAGCAGTTTTATCATGCTAAGCAAGAGCTCGCGGGATCAAATCCTGGCCTCGGCGACCGCATTTATATGGATGGCAAATGCAAAAACACCCATCTACCGTGCATTGGGTGCACGGAGTCACCTAATGCGGCGTGCCTCATAATCAGATTGTGATTTCGGCACGTAAAGCCCCATATTGTTTTTTAGGTTTTATCATCTGATCCCAGGATCAGTTTTAGAACACTGAACTAACCTGTGCACGAAAACTTCACGTGTATTCTAAGATGCCCGTTGGATCTGTACATTTTCTTTTTCTTGACACCAACTGATTGGGGTAATACGCCGACGATCGAGGCCACCACATCGAGTTCCCGTTTTTTTTTTTTTTTTACTCGGAAACCCACTGCAGTGACATCGAGCACTCGCTGAGTGCGCCTTCTCTAGTTCAAAGTTGGGACGGCTCTCGTTACATATTCAACCAGTCTGGAGTTTTTTATCGTACAGTCGCGCTCTTCACGATCTTGTCGCCGAGATATGCTTAACGCAATACGCGATATGCTTAACCGAAATGTGCGCTCAAGCTTCCCTAAAGCAAATGTCTAGAACTGACTGACACATGTGCTTCAGCGCTTGCTCTATCTGACTTGGACTTTGTTTTTATTTGTTAGAAGGCGAAGGAAACATGAGTTAATTGCCAAAACGCTCAGATACACAGCATTCTTGAAGGTGCTACACACTGTTCTCCACGCGAAGCGTGAAGAAAATTCTGTAGAGGCCAGAATTATCTGCAGAGCTGTGACACATGGTAAAGTCCATAGTAGTGCTCACCCTGCCACAATTATACCGCTCTGTCTGGCACTGTTTTTCGTCTAACGCCTAGAAAGCAGCCTGTACGAGACAATTAATCGAGAGCCTAACTTCTCACGGTATACGCGTACACAAATGCGTTTTATCCTTCGGAAATTCTAATTGTGCTGTGCATTAGCTGATATCCACAATCCTTTTATAAAGAATAAATTTCTCGGTGGGATATGTGGGTATCCTCGGTGATGGCGGCGAGTCCGTCCCACTTAGGCCGTACAATACATAGCAAATATCGACCGGTTCGCACAGACGAGCCAAGGAAACACACACCGGAATAACATCTTTATTGTAGCCACTCTGGAATATGCGAGAGTCATCCGATATATCAGTTGCACGCAATAAACTTCGCATCCGGTGTTGCTAACTGCATTTGAAATTAATAGCTGAGACCCACTAGTAACCTAAATTAGTTAATATAACTAACTCTACCTTAACCAATTGCATGTATATGAAGGTAGTAAAGAGTGAGGCAACTAAGTAGTAATTACCACGACCTTATCTTTTTTTAGGCGTGTAATACTGACTTGGAACAATCACACTCGCCTTTTCCTGGGATGAAGATGCCCTGCAGGACGACCGCTGGTGAAGTGCGTTCCGGTGGACCAGTGACGTGAGTACGCACGTTCAGGCTCACGTTGGAGCAGGCATCGATGTGTCCACATGTGACCTGCGTCTGGTCCGGATGTATGATGGTGCCGTTGCTGCACGATCCGACACGGTGTGGTGTTGCGACCCCACCAGCAGCTGCACCGCTACCATCGTCGATCACCTCGACCCAGTAGTAGTCGAAGCGGCCCACTGGTCGCTCCCACGTCGCGGTGAACGAGTCACCCGCCACTGCTACCAGGCTCAGGTTGGCCACTACAGGAGGCACTGCAATCACGCACGCGAAGGTTCAACTGAAGCGATACGCGAGCGGATCACCGTCCTTCATGTATACCGGTTGGTTCGCGAAATTAGTTCGAAATGGCCTAAAAATAAGGAAGATCAGAGGATAATACGATTTCCTCTTGATCACTTTTATCACAGAGGCATACATTTCAAAATGATTGTATGTTGTAATTGCTCAAGTAGTTATGCAATAAAGAATATTTAACATTTTTACCAAGTGAGCCTTGAAATTTATTGCAATGAAAGGCTTCAAGCGTACTATCTGAGGAGCTCCTAACCCTTTCCAGAATGACAAGAACGTGACGCTGCTAATTTTTACAGCGTAATGAATGCCGACCAATTTCATGCAGAAAGTCAAACAAGCCGCCGTGGGGGCGCAGTGCTCTTGACGTTGCGCTGCTAAGCACGAGGGCGCGAGATCAAATCCCGGCCGCGACAGCCGCATTTCAATGGGGTCGAAATGTAAAAACACCATTATATCGTGCACTGGGTGCAGGTTAAAGAACCCGACGTGGACAAAATAATGCCGAGTTCCCCACTGCACTGCCGTGCCTCATAATCGTATTGTGGTCTTGGCAGGTAAAACCAGAGAAATCAGTTGTAACTGCTAAACTGAACTGCAGCATAGCGCAACTGTCACGCACTTATGAGGTGCCCTTGAGTGACGTCACTACTTGTGCTTCACCGTTGGGCCAGTGTCAAGCGAGCATCATTTTCAAGCTGCGATCTCGATTCCTTGATGCTTGCCCAACGGTGACGGTGCAAGCAATCATGTCATACATGGGCTCCTACTGAGAGCATGACCACTGGGTTCTTGAGCTGTTTAGATTCGTTTTCTGCCCGAAATTGGCCGAATTCGGTACGCTGTAAAAATCTGAAGAGTCAACTTTGTGAAAGTCTTCAAGCGGTTATGAGCTTCTCGGATGGCACACTTCATGTCTCGCATTGGGATCAGTCGCGTGGCTGTGTTGGTTTAAAAGGTAATTAGCCTAGTTGCTTAAGTACTACACCGATACATATTCGTTGTATGCCTCTGTGGTGAAAGCAATGCAAAGTAAATAACTTAAACATCTAATATTTCGTATTTTAACAAACTTCAAACCCATTTTGTGAAACCCCCGGTACATCCTAATTAGTGAGTACACAAACGGAGTGAAGAGATCACACGTCTTCGAACATTATGTGAGCCTGTCAACAGAAAAAAAACAGAATATTTAAAATAAACAACTCGTTAATTTCAGCAAGGATACCGCGGGCGCCCTATATGACCCAGATATACGGGGAAAATTGAGTGTTTAGCAATTCTTTGCAACGATCATAATTATTCCAGAAGCATTAAACTTTCTTTCCCCGCATATAATCCATGACAATGCTCCAATTTTCGCTCAAGGTAAACTGGGTGCAACGTGTACTTCTCAAAGGACATTGCAAAACATAGCAGATAACAACGGCGCAAAACTTTTGGGCACTTGCTAATAAGTTTTTTACAAATTTCGTATTTACGTGATATTGTAGAAACTTCGTCCACACATCGAACGCAAGATTTCTCTTGTGTCCTTAAAATGTTAAGTTTGTGGCATTTAATCTTTTTTTTTTTCATGACATTGAGGAAATTTCCAATAGAGCACGTAAAATATGCTTATTATGCACTGCACGCAACGCATGCGTATGCAGTTCACTGCAAGGGTTGTGAATACCCTAATACACTTCCATTCTTTTAACGCGATATCGTTAAGGGCTCCGTGTCGCGTCGGCGTCGGTGTCGGCGTAAGCATCGGCGTGTCTCGGAAATAATCATGCCGAACTGCATCATCGCGAAACACCCCGACTGGGTGGGCCTTTCGCATGGCGCACGGCGTTAGTGAACAAAAATTGAATTTCTCTTAGAAAAATCCGTCAGAAAAATCGTGAAGTACGACTTGGCTACAACCTACAGACGTGACAGCATCGGATTGTAATTTGAATATACGTGAAAAAAGTCTCATAAGCCGCAAGGGATCCTTGAATTCTATCGCGTTCTACTCTTAAAGGCGAAGCTGAAGCGTCCTCAAATTCTGATGGTGTTTCGCTGTGCTTTGGTTGCAGGGCAACACTGAGGGGAATATTGAACACCGAGCATTTCTAAATTTTGATCGGGTCCCATGTCGCAGACTTCGGTGTCGGTGTCGGCGTCAACGCCGTCCAATAACGCTATCGTGTTCCATTCTTAAAGGTGACGCTTAAGCGTACTCCGAATTTTTTTGTGTGCGTCGTCCATATCCATCGCCATTATGTTCCACAAATATAAAATTGCTGCTGTTGTTAGATGTCTCATATAAGCGGGGAAATTTTGCAAGCGTCTGTC
The DNA here is from genome assembly GCF_013339745.2 of Dermacentor silvarum. Classification (NCBI taxonomy): domain Eukaryota; kingdom Metazoa; phylum Arthropoda; class Arachnida; order Ixodida; family Ixodidae; genus Dermacentor; species Dermacentor silvarum. Next base: position 102,583,215 of record NC_051162.1, on the reverse strand, counting down.
ATAAAGGCTTTAAACACTCAGAAATGAAGAGTTTGGCAATTTCATTTAGTTCCTAATTAACACACACAGTTCGCAATCTGCCTATGCATTTCCACCAAAATGACACATACTTTCTTCAAATATGAACTCGGTGAATAAGAGTCTTTTTGGGGGCATCGTAAACACTTGCACACGTTTCTGAGAGCTTCTAGTGACACAAACGGCTGCGCTATAAAAATCCGCGTTAGAGTCGGGAGAATCGCATGTAATTCTTGGGTTATACGTGCCAAAACCGCTAATTATGCGGCACGCCGTAGTGGGGGACTCCCGATTAATTTTAACCATCAGAGTTTCTTCAACGTGCACCCACGGTACACGGGTGTTTTTGCAATTCGGCCCCATCGTAATGCGGCTATACCGCGGCCGGGATTTGATCCCGCGACCTCCTGCTTAGCACTGCAGCACCATAGCCGCTAAGCCACCGCGGCGGGTTAGAGTCAGGAGACGTTGACGTTTTCCTTGGAATGCAAGAAACCCTTTCAAATTCGGTGCAGAGGTTACCCAGGAAATTTTAACAGCACGAGTGTCCCCATAATTGCTAGCGCAATAAATTGCATTACGATTCCATCATCGTCGATATTACAAGATCGTCGACAGCAGCCGCCAAATGTATTATTTGTTTTTTTTATCCATCGTTTTTTTTTCTTTATCCATCGTTCTGAACCACCAAGGTTGCTCCAGAAAGCCAGTGAGTATCTGTTAAAATGTTTCCTGACTGTACGCAAGAAACTCAAAATCCTTGATCCTCTGCCATGTAATATCTACATTCAAGTGTACCTTTTAGCGCGAATAAACTTCTGCATTGCAACATCAACCGTGTGTGGTCCGAGGCCTTAGTTGCAAAGACGCTACAATTTCATATCGCACTAGAACTGGCTCCGCACAAGCATGGACTGCACGATCCGCATCTATGCCCTCTTTTTATCTTATGTCGTGAGATCACGGAAGTAGAACACTTTATGCAGAGCGATGTGATGCCATCATCGACATTGCGTGACCGTAATACTGCAATCGCCAGGCATTCTGTGTCATACCGTACTCGTGATGTCGCCATGGTAGTTTCATCGTAATCTCTCCAGCTTCCTCGTCCGACTCTTGTCACGCCGTCGTCGTCATCCCTTTGGTGTCTCGCAGTCGTCGCCACGCTCTGTCCAATCATTGTCGTCATACCACAATCGCCATTTAATTAACGTCATGTCGTCATCGTACCACCTTCCTCGTTCCATCGACGTCATTTTTTCTTATTTGTCATTTCATCATAATTTTACTATCGTCAATTAGTCGTGATTATGCCACCTTTCTTACATGGCGTTGTCGTCATCGCGATTGCGCCGTCGTAATGCATTCGTTCCGATATACCATTGTCGTGATGCATTCGTGGACGTTCCGTCCTCGTTATTCAATCTTCGAACTCCGGTACTCATCGTACGATGGTTATCACGTTATCGTCGTCATAGATTCGTTATGGCGCCATGGTCGTCATGAGCTCGTTATCAGCCATTGTCCTCATGCCATAGTCGCCACGCTCTCGTCGTTATACCTATCGTCATCACTTTATAATCGCAATCCCATTGTAGCCACGTTGTCGTCTTCATACCTCCTTCATTGTTCAGTAACGTCCCTCCTTTTTCGTCGTTTATGGTCGTCTCTGCGTCGTCTTCATGCACTCATCGCCATGCCATCATGGTCATGGGTGACCCTTTCGAGCGAGTGTCACGTTTGCCCGATCCCGGAAACAATACCTCTCGCATACGCCCGAAGCAATGAAAATCTCTGAGTCATCATCGCCGGTCCATCTTTATGTCCACTGCAGGACGAAGGTCTCTCCCTGTGATCTCCAATTACCGCTGTCTTGCGCTAGCTGATTCCGATTTGCGCCTGCTAGTTTCCTAATTTCATCACGCCACTTAGTTTTCAGTCATCCTCGACTGCCCATCCCGTCCTTTGGAACCCATTCTGTAACTATTGTGGTCTAGCGTTTATGTACCCTACGCATTACGTGGCCTGCCCAGTTCCATTTTTCTATCTTAATGTCAACTAGAATATCGGCTATCCCCGTTTGCTCTCTGATCATAACCGCTCTCTTCCGGTGTCTTTAAGTCACACCTCACATTTTTTTCGTTCCATCGCTCTTTGAACTGTCCTTAATTTGTTCTCGAGCTTTTTGTTAACTTCCAAGTTTCTGCGCGATATGTTAGCACCGGTAGAATGCCATGATTGTACACTTTCCTTTTCAATGACAGTGGTAATCTCCCTGTCAGGATTTGGTAATGTCTGCCGTATGCACTCCAACCCAATTTTATTCTTCTGTAAATTTCTTTCTCATGATCAAGGTCCCCTGTGAGTAATTGACCTAGATAAAGGTACTCCTTTACAGACTCGAGAAGCTGACTGGCGATTCTGAATTCTTGTTCCCTTGCCAGGCTATTCAACATTATCTTTGTTTTCTGCGTATGGATCTTCAACCCCACTCTTACACTTTCTCGGTTAAGGTCCTCAGTCACTTATAATTCGTCCCCAGTGTTGCTGAACAGGACAATGTCATCTGCAAACCAAAGGTTGCTGAGATATGCGTCGTTGATCCTCACTCCTAAGCCTTTTCAGTATAATAGCTTGAATACTTCTCTAAGCATGCAGTGAATAGCATTGGAGAGATTCTGTCTCCTTGCCGGCCCGCTTTCTTGATAGGTGTCTTTCTGTTTTTCTTGTGGAGAACCAAGGTTGATGTGCAATCCTTGTAGATATTTCCGAAGATATTCACGTATGCCACCTGTACTCCTTGGTTACGCAATGCCTCTATGATTGATGCTATCTCAACTGAATCATAGGACTTCATAATCTATGACAGCCATATAGAGAGGTTCAGTGTACTCCGCAGATTTCTCGATTACCTTATTGATGACATGGATGGCATCCATAGTAGCATGTCCCTTCCTGAAGCCAGCCTGTTCTCTTGGTTGATTGAAGTGTTGCCCTGACTCTATTGGAAATTCTCTCGGTGAATGGATATTTTATACAAAAGTGAAAGCAAGCGAATGGGCCTATAAGTTCTTTAACATCTTCCTTCTTATGGATTCGTATAATGTAGGCATTCTTCCAGCTCTCTGGTATGCATGAAGTCATGTGGCATTCTGTATAAAGGGTCGCAAGCTTTTCAAGCCTGATATACCCTCCGTATTTACACTGTAATTCCACCTTCACCTGCCCCCTTTCCCCGGGTCATGTCTTGCAAGGCCCTTCTAACTTAATCGCTAATTATAAAAGGAGCATCTGTACCCTGTTCATCACTACTTCGTATGAAGGTAGCTTGGCTGGTTTAGAATACTGTACAGGTCAGTAAAGAATTGTTCTGCTGCTTTTACTATATCATCGAAATTACTGATGACATTACCGTGCTTAACTTTCAGTGCATGCACCTTCCCTTGTCCTATACCAAGTTTTCATCTCACTTATTTCACGTGCGGTCATTTTTTACTGCTTCCTAAATTTTTCCCACGTTATAATTTCGAATATTCCTTGCTTAGACATTACTTACTTAAACCTTACTTGATCACTACACTCTGATGATCACTACACTTTGAAAAATGAATGTGGCTTCAGCAATACGGTTTTCGCTACATTGCTTGAATGCTAATTGCATTAACGTTAAGTGTCATCTTGAGATCTATTCTGCTGGGACTTGTTTCCCCAGTATTACACGTATAATGCCGGAACCTACCACTGATTGCAAAAAAAAAATTATGATCAAGGTACCGAAAAAAATTAAGTTGCTCATAGGTAGCGCATGCTCACGTTTAAATATAAAAATATACTTGACATATTTATTCGTCCGGCCACCCACACTGCTCTCTCAAACTTTAAGAAGAATGAAGACCTGCCGCCGAAGCTCAGTGGATATGACGTTGCGCTGCTGAGTTGGAGGTCGCGAATTTGATCCCGGCCGCGGCGGCTGCATTCTGATGGGAGCCTAATGCAAAAACGCGCATGAACCGTGCGTTGAATGCACGCTAAAGAAACCCAGGTGGTCAAAATTACAGCGTGCCTCATAATTTGGTCGTTGCTTTGACACGTAAAGTAGCAGAATTTTTAATCTCGAGCAAGTTTAGCTTTCGCAAGAGCTCCATGGTTGCAAAACTCATGCAGTCGAATACACATAATATTACAAAGTTTTAGCGTGTCGGGTATTACGCTAAACGCAGGAAGACAAGGCATTTCGCCGGATGGGCGAAGGCTAAAAAGAGAGTGGCCTACCCGGCACCAGCCACCTGGTGGCGCAAAGCTCAACCAGGCAAACAGAGAAGTAATATATAAAGAAGTGTGTTCTACATCGCTGCTGGTGTGCAGTTTCAGAAGCGGCGTAATCGTGTTCATGATTACGTCGCTGCCGAAATTTTACACCACCAAAAAAGTAGAATACGCTTGGTAACTCCAGTTAGAGCTCTGTGTTTGGTTGTGCTAAGCACTACCAGGTGGCTGCACAGTGCAGGCCACACACGTTTGCCCCCCACCCTATCTCCTCCTCACGTGCTTTCCCCCCTACCTGCCTGCGTTCGGCTGAATACCGAACAGGCTAAAACATTATTACAGTCATCAGTTTCACCGGAAGTCCGCAAAGGGAAATGAAAAATGGACTTACCTGCGTATTCTTTCTCCTGAAAACAGATTAAATAAAAGTGAGTATCAGGATATGTTTCGTGGTATTTAAACGCATCTCCGAGCAGTACCATATATAAAATAAGAAATGGCTTGCGTTTCACTTCGTGGAAGCGCCCATTTAAGAGAAAGTAGAGATAAACCCAATCTTGCTGTTCCCCTTGATCTGCGTCAATCGATATTTTTATTTTGCAGCAAGTTTGTTGTGTGTGTTAATTAAAGTTCTTTTACGTTTTTAGTGTATACCGTATATGATGGCTTATATTGATTGCACTTACTGGTATTCAAAAGTTCGTAACAGAAATTGCAAGAATTATAACAATTCAACGAGGTAACAGTTCCCACAGAAATCGCTTTCAGTATTATTGAAACATACCAAAAGCATCTGCACGGTTTCCCAAGAATCTGCTAATCAGTTAACAGGTGAAGTACAACACAGAAAAACAGTGGCCCTCTCCTCTGAACGATGTCATTCAAATAAGATCAAACGATTTTATTCCAATGGACCGCGTCCTAAATGGAAAGTTTTTTATTGAGGCATGCAAATAGAAAACGGCGAGTAAATAAAGCCAACCAACTACGGACGCGTGAAAGCAGCAGTAACTTATGTCTACGCTGCATCTCACAAGTCGTTTTCAGTGCTGGCGAAGCTACGATGCGCACACAGGCGCATTATCTTAGCGCAGTGGAATATAGTTCCAGGGCGTAATTCTCTAGTTTTGTCTAGATAGTTTTGCTTTTGCTTGGTACATGATACCTTAAAAGATACGTGACATATTAAGACCTTTGCGCAAGCACGTCGTATCGCGCACTTTCTGCAGCCGCTGAGCAGACAGCGCAACGTGCATGCACGTTTCTCAAGGGGCATTCGGCTTTCCTATTGGCTAAGGAGTCCCGCAGGTACCGCAGTGCTGCGAACGACTTGTCAGATGGAGTATAGTAACTCGGGGCAGAATTCACAAAGCTCTTCTTTCGTAAGTGCTCTTTGCCATTGGTTGGCCATCTTTGGTAATGATATGCCCAGCATCAGGATTGGCTAGAATTTGCTTTTGCTAACAGTTCTGGGGTAAGATGTTATGAATACAAGCCCCGAATCTTTCCTTATACAACGAGCCTTCACGGACACTTTGCTCTAAACTTTGAGAGCAGCAAGCAAGCACCCTTTACGATCTTAATTTGGCGACGTCACTTCAGTCTTCGTTGTAATGACTTATTTGCACAAAGATTTAAATGTGTGTCTGCTCATGTAAAAATGAGTTCGTGCCCGCCTCGACTCTAGAAGATTATATAGTTCGCTTGATATCCACTCTTTGGACTTATACACGTATTACGTATATTTAGCTGAGCCTCAATGTTTTTTTTATCTTTGTTGAGTGAGGCACTGCCAATTTGCTTACTAGCTTGCCTCTTGTAATTTGCGTACGTGTATATCGCTTAGTAAGTCACTTTCAAAGAACGAGACCTATTTCAGTTAGTATAAAATACGATATACCTCAGAAATTACAACCTCCTGCAAAAGTATAGTTTGCACGTGCCTTTCACATTGCGTCACGCATACAGTGATAAGTAAAATTCTTTAGGTAAATTTCTTTAACTGGTAACGTTTTGTTGTGTACGCCATGCGTGAGCTACTGTGAGAGCATACAGAAATTATTTGTAACTGCATTCGTAAGCCGTACATGTAACCTCCTAACTGCATTGTTTAATGTTTAAGCAATATGAGTAAAATCTGAATAATGTATTGTGCTAATGGTTTACACATTTTGAGGGCCGCTACCAGGCGTTGGTGTGCAAATATTTTGCCAACTGAGCAATCACGTAGGTATTAAAAACAGGAAAAATATCTACTGGGAAATTTAAAACTTGTGAAGGGTAAAACGCGCACGGAGGAAAGACAAGTGATCCCAAAAATAGATAAAAGCATATATATATATATATATATATATATATATATATTCACGTATCGCGACTACAATATTGTAAGCGATATTTGCTGCCAACTCCAATCCCAGTTGTTTATCCCTTCGCGCGTCTATCGGGCCAGCGCTATATCGGCGCCAACACCCACCGGAGGTGAAGCAGCAGCGACCGTGTGATCCGCTTTAATTAGCCAAGATACGGCAGTCGCCACAATCGACAAGCGTATCACGCGAGTACAAGCCCCTGCACGAAATAAACGACATCCTCCGCCAACACTATGAAAGAGATGCGTCTCGATACGGAAGATGAAATCTACGTGTAAGTTCGTGAAAGAGACATTTACGCCGCCGCGCGATCGCGGCTAGTGCGTATGCTGCACACGTTTTGACTTCAGTGTACCGGCGTTATCGGGGCGGACATCGTTCGAAGAAACGTGACCTCACGCGAGTTGGAAAAGGGTTGTAGAGTGCAGCAGGGGCCCGGTACGTTCTTTTGGCTGCAGCGGCGTGAGATCGACACATATGCGTGACAACAGCACGGTAGCAATGTATGTTCCCAAGGGCCCGAGAAAGAATGAGATCGCCACATGGTGCTAGCAAGAAGAAAAAAGAAACTGATGCGGGAGGTCTAGCGCACATGTAGGAATCTATGTGGAGTGGAAACTTTTGTTTCATTTACTGCCAATTCACATAAGAATTCCCTAAGAGCGGACTACTTATACAATGTTTCGAAACCAACACTGCACTCTTTTTACATAAAACTGAACAAAATATGTTGGGTTTAGGAAAATGCAATACGAATAAAAAAATTAGGAACAAAATGAAGTTATCTCACCGGCATGTCATCATAGGAAAAGAAAAGCAAAACAAAGAAAACAGCGAAAAAGAATTTACACACGGTGCTACCATTGTAATTATCCTCGCCTGATAACATTCACTAAAAGCTTGAAGGCTCGATGCAAGGTAATTGTCATTCTGAGCTTATTACTAGCGCTAATGAGTCGTGTAGCAATGGCTAGAGATCCGTACAGCTACACCTATGATAGATAAACATGTCCATGATCAATGACGCAGAAAAAGCTCGTTGATAGTGCAAGCTGAACTTTCCTCAGAAACACACCCTCCCATTTATCACTCCCAATAATGTGATTCACTCCCAATAATGTGATTCCTCATCGGGATACCCCATCAGGCGAGCAAATTATTTAACATTATCATCTTTCAATCGTAAAAATACTAGCTTTGAATATGCGTTCTTTCCACGAACTGTTACTGACCAGTACTGCAGTGGTGGCATCTACACAAACATACGAGTAGTTTGTATCTCAATTTGTCTAATCACTCTCGTAGTTGTGAACAGGAAGTGTGAATAAGCCGAGGGACCCGATTTTTGTTAGTCACAACAATATGAAGTGAGCAGATAATGTGCAGCCGAGGAAAGCAAAGAGGGAATCATATGTTGTTTCGTTGAGATGTAGAAATGATAAGGTAAAGGGACATGAGAGTGGACGAAAAAAACAAGTTGCCGCCAGTGCGATTCGAAACCAGATCCTCCACATTACACGCCTGCGATACCCTACCACCGAGCTACGGCGACGGCTGTCCTCACGTACACATATCTGGGTATTCACTGCTGTTTATGTAGGTATGTGTGCAATATTTGACCCAGGTAAGTCGTGTTATGCGTCATTCTTACTGCAACTCGTATTGTTTTTCATGCAAATATTGTTTATTATTGTATTTACGGCAGCCGCCCTGCTAAGATCCTCATCGAAGGAATTAAACTGTATATAAATAAACAATAAATAAATAAATAAATAAATAAATAGTGAAAAGAAATAGAATAACCCGTTGCATGCTGGAAGCGTTGCTCAGACCTATTACTATGTCGACTACCCCGCGTAAATAAGAAACCTCATCGTTTGCTCGTGATGTGAAGGAAGTAAAGCAAATCCATTTCTTTGCGCCGGCAGGACGGTGGCTACTGAACGAGCGCAGCCCCTGCCGCGACGAGTATACGGCTGCTCGGCATAAGCAGATTCCCAGTTGGCTGCAATTCAATGCCACAATGGCACAAGGAAGTCAATATTCAATGCCACAATGCCACAAGGAAGTCAAGAAAGCCTCTCTGTTGCAGTGGAATGCCCGGGGCCTCAAATCAAGAATTTCAGATTTTAGACACTTTGTCTTCGAAAACCGTTTTCCCATCCTCGTAATTTGTGAACCGAACGTTCAAAATGCCATCCGCATTTCTGGATATGAAGCATTCATGTCCTCTACCTGTGGTGATGTGAGCAAGGTGATTGTATATATAAGATGTGAACTGACGTACGTGTTGCACCTAATCCCACCTCACGACACCAACCAGTACGTTTGTTTAATCGTAAAGACGAAGAAACTTACGTTCACTCTCGTCGCTGCCTACATTGCTCCTTCAAGTCGCTTCGACTCTAAACGACTGCACGACGTGTTATCCACGACACCCGGCCCTACGATCCTCACTGGAGATTTTAATGCTCACCATCCGCTTTGGGGGAGTTTGAAGATGGACTCTAGGGGAAAGAGGCTTGTATCTTTTGCAACACAGCACGACCTTTATTGCCTCAACGATGGTAGTCCAACATATTTACGAGGGATTACATACAGCAGCTGCCTAGATTTGACCCTGGTCTCTCGGCGTCTTGAACGAAAAGTGCAATGGTTCTCAGATATCGAATCACATGGCAGCGACCATATTCCCACGTATCTGAAGATCAAGGGACTATTGAAATACTCCTCCACGACTCTCCAACGAATTGACTGGCCAGCGTTTCGGTCACACATGGAGGAAGTATGTCAGGAAGGAAACCATTCTAGTCTGGAACACGAAATTCAAACAGCCATGAAAGAGACTACGCGCGGTTTTCAGCCGTTCCCGAAATATGAAGAATTCGAAGCCGAATTGCAGCGACTACGAGCGATTCGCCGGCGGGCGGAAAGAAGATACAGGAGAACAAAATCCATCCACGATCTCAGAGAGGAAAGGCGAATACAAAAGAAGATTCAGCGGCGCATCGATGCGCTCCAATCTCAAAAATGGAAACGATTCTGTGAGTCGTTGGATCCACGTCAGCGCTTATCTCAGATATGGAGGACCGTGCGTGGACTTCGCGTATCACCGCAACAGCGTGTTCCTTTCAAATCTCTCGCTTTGCACCAAGGTTGCAGAGAGATTCAGATTGCTGAAGAATTTTGTTCAAGACTTGCTGGCTTGCAGCCCCAATGTGCACTTACACCATGTGTCACTCCTGCGTCCCGGGACTCCCGTATGGATGTCATGTTTTCGATGGAGGAGCTTGATGCGGCCCTGGCGACTTGCAGGCGCTCTTCGTCACCTGGGCCAGACGGCGTTACCTATACGGCGCTCGGCAATCTTGGCCAGAAGGCGCAACTCGTGCTGCTAAACCATTACAACGAGTCTTGGCGCAATGGTGTGGTTCCACGTGAATGGAAATGCAGCCGCTTGGTACCACTTCTCAAACCAGGTAAATCACCGTTAGATTTGTCATCGTACCGCCCCATCGCTCTGGCCAGCTGCATCGGAAAAATAATGGAAAGAATGGTTTTGACGCGCCTGGAATGGTACCTGGAGAAATACAATGTGTACCCAGATGCTATGGCTGGCTTCCGGCGTGGGCGCTCATCCATAGACAATGTCATCGATTTGGTCACATTTGTTCAACATCAAAAACGTCTGAAACGACTCACTGCGGCATTGTTCCTTGACATAAAAGGCGCCTACGATAACGTAGCACATTATGCCATTATAGAGGCTCTGATTGAAGCCGGAATTGGTGGCCGCACTTTTCAGTGGCTATGCAGCTATCTGACCGACAGACATTTCTTCGTGATGACCGAGGATGGCGCCACGACTCACTACCAAACATTCCGTGGAGTACCACAAGGTGGGGTGTTGAGCCCGACACTATTCAACTTAGTGCTCGTTGGCCTAGTCAGATGCTTGCCCAACACCGTTGGAATATCAATCTATGCTGACGATATCTGCATCTGGGCGTCTGCTGTAACACGACTGCAGGTACGAGCAAGGCTACAAAAGGCAGCTACGTTAACATCACTGTACTTACGAAAACAGAACTTGGAGCTGTCTTCAGAGAAATGCTGCCTTGTTACATTCACTCGGAAGGCAATGAGGCCTTACTCTGTAAGTGTCAATGGGCAAACAATTGCAAACGCACGGAAACACCGCTTTTTAGGGGTAATTATCGACCGCGACCTTTCATGGAGCCCGCACGTTTCATACCTAAAGAAGAGGTTAACGACCATAACACACCTCCTTAAATTCCTCGGTGGAAAATCATGGGGCACATCGGTGCGGTCAATGCTGCAGCTTTATTGTGCCTTATTCCTCGGTTTCGCAAGATACAGCCTCCCGGTGCTAGGCAACACCTGCAAAACAAACCTGCGTGTACTCCAGGGACTACAAGCTCAAGCCCTAAGGACGTGTCTCGGTCTTCCGAAGTGTGCGTCTACGGCGGCAACGATTGTCATTGCGCGAGACCACCCAATAACAACGTACTTAGCCACCGACGCCCTCAGGGCGCATATTCGGCACGTTGCCCGACTACCTTCCCACCATCTTGCATCTTTACTTACAGAAAGGCCAGACACAACTTTCAATCGTATAATTGCAGCCAATCATACCTCGTTGCCATCGAACTACATGCCTGCAGCAAGACCATCCTCACCGTTATGGTGCCTGCACAAACCTGACATACGCCTCACCATCCCAGGAATCACAAAGAAAGCTCACATGCCGTCATCTGCCCTGAAACAGGCCACGTTAGGACTTTTACATGAGGTTCACAGTGCCCGCGTACATGTTTATGTCGATGGCTCAGTCACACCTACAAGTTCAGCTGCCGCAGTGGTGATTCCAGCAAGATCCGTCAAGATGCAGCTAAAGACGTCACATGTCTCATCAACAACAGCTGCTGAACTGGTAGCCCTCCGTGCGGCTCTTCATTTCATTCTGGAGGAACCACCCCATCCATGGTCAATCTTCTGTGACTCCAAGGCCGCCCTACAGAGTTTACTCTCAGTACTGCGCCATGGATCACATGAGCAGCTCGTCGCAGAGATAAGACAAGTACACCATCGCATAATTGATGAAGGGCACAATATAATATATCAGTGGTTGCCTAGTCACTGTGGCATACATGGCAATGATCGAGCGGACGCAGCGGCCCGATCTGCTCATGACGGTGTCAACTGCGTTGCCATTCCTCTTTCGAGAGCCGACGCAGCGAAAAAACTTTCCGCGCTTGCACGTGAACTAACATTGATGCAATGGAATTCCTCCGATTTCACAAGTGCACGCCTTCATGCCCTAGACCCTAATTTACAGCTTCGTATTCCATTCGACCTTCCACGACGGGACTGCACACTTCTAATCCGTCTATGGCTTGGAGTAGCATTTTCAAATGCGTACTCCTTTCGTATCGGAATGGCCAATAGCCCACTTTGTGAATCCTGCGGGTGTAACGAAACAATCGCACACCTTCTTTGTGAGTGCCCTCGTTTCAACCCACAGAGAGCAGCTCTCTCAGCGACAATAGATCAACTGGACAAACGCCCAATAACAGAAAAGAACATCCTTGGAAACTGGCCTACACAAACAACGGCGCGAGCCGCCCTGAAGGCACTGCTGCGTTACTTGAAAGACACCGGACTCAGTGACAAATTGTGACTCTGCATTGTGTTACTTAGGACGGAACGTTCAGACAATGCAACACGAGAACGCCTTCGCGGACTTCATGACAGTGCCCACAGAAACAGTTCTGTTTTGTGTGCGTGTGTGATTTTCTTGTTTCCTTCCTTTTTGTTTATTCTTTATTTTCACTTATTTTTTTTCTCTCTCTCCTTTCGCATCCCTTTACCCCTCCCCCGGTACAGGGTAGCCAACCGGAGATAACCTCTGGTTAACCTCCCTGTCTTTCCTTTACCTTTTTCTCTCTCTCTCTCTCTCAATGCCACAAGTCAGTTATTTATTCAGGGCGGCTTTAATAAGAACGCACTGCTGCTCTTGGTCAGTCGTCCACGATAAAATCTCGGTGGCCATGGCTGGCCTGCGTGTGGGCGCACAGCCTTCGATTTCTTATCGCGCGCATAGCAACGAATGCAGTCAAAAGTGAGACAGTCTTGTGGAAAAGAACGCCGGGCAGTTCTGGATATCATTCGGGCCAAACACACTTGATCATTATCCGTGTATCTCGAAAAGGAAGCCTAGATTATTAGATTATAGTAAGTACAACACAGCACCACTCACCGAAAAACAAAAACAAAAACAAAAACGTTTCAGCTCTCTCCCTGGAATCTAATTCATAATGGCGGTTAAGCTGCTGTCGGGCAGGTGAGAAATCCTTTTAAAATGTTTACTTTCGTGTGCCTCAGAATTAGCTCTAATCGGTGCCGACCTGACGAAATTCCACCAGGCCTTCAAAGGATGGAAATAGAAGAAGCTCGTGTGCATCCAAGAGATAAGCCGGTTGCGATGTTGAATAAAAATATAAAGTCGTTCGTCGTGTCATAATAGCAATGCCCTCCCAAGGACAATATACCCTTCGGTGGGACCTAGCTTCAGAACGAACGTACATTTTTTTTAAATGTTGAAATCGATGTTCTACAGCGATTAAAAACATTTTTCAACGCATTTTTGCTCACAGGGCGGCGCTGTATCAGAAAACTTCGCTGAAATCTCATTTACTCGACGGGTGCAGTAGATGTAGCCAGGGTTCCGTACCCAGTTATTGCCTTCATTCGTCCATTCGAAATGTTTCGAGTGTTCACCTATCTTTCATGCATAAGTGTTCCATTCCAAGAAACGCGGTAACTCTCAAGTGCAGAGCGCTGGAATTCATCGCAGCGACACAAATACTGCCCCGCCCTTACTGGTTGTGACTTCTGCTCAGAATGAAGACGCGGATTCCATTCCCGCTCATGTCAGTCACATTTCGCAATGAAGCTCAATGCAAGAACACACGTGTACCCTGCTTTGCGTACTCGTTTAACTCAACACCACGTTATTGAAATTAATCCGCACACCCAACTTTAGTGTCTCTCTTAGCCCGCCAGCTGTTTTAGGACGTTTAGATACTAAATTTTTAGCAATGTTTAGCTACTAAATGTAAATCATAACGATCGAAACTCTTGCTAGGTGTTACTCTCGGGCTTATTTCATCTCATCGGCGCTTACACGCGCTTTGAGTTTTGTTTACTCTCTTCCTGCTAATTGCATTCTGCAAAAGTTTTGTTGTTTATGAAGCGGTGAAATACTCGGCAAGGTACACCATAACAATTGTCTAATTATTTTTTGTATGCAAGACTGCTCGTCCTCTGTTACCTTTAGTTGCTGTGTTCACGGGATTAACGTTGTTCTCTACGAATGTACATGCAGTGCGGGCCGTCGCAGCTGACACTTTTTTGCTCCCCAAAGCCAGATGCATTGTTCGCTTGACTCAGCTAGCATGTTGAATTTATGGCTACCATAATGGGGGTCGGAGGGAGAGTATTTCTGACGTGTGCTTGGTTTCGGCACGCCAGCTGCAACGTCACCAGATCTGCTTCCATGCAAAAACAGAACATGAATGTCCGCAGTGAGCCTAAGTGAAGCCTTTGATAAAACAGCAATGACTGGAAACACGTACGCTCCGGCTGCGGCTTAGCGGTATCTGCTATGTTTGGATGCTCACCACTGTAGCTTCATATATCTAGCGTACGTTTTCTACGTGAATGAAAGAAGTCGAGATGCATTTCACATCGATTCCGCATGATCGCTGCAAAAACTGTCAGGGACAATATATGTAGTCAATAGGCTGAATAAGAAGCGTTTTCTTGCGGTAACACAGAGATTAACACGACAGTAATAATAAAGTCAAGTTCACATTGTCTGGCGGCTTATACTTCCCTAGTAAAAAAAAATGTGTATCTCACCAAGTATCACGGCTTTTCGCAAGCCAAGCAAAGAGCAAAACAAAATACTGGTGGCGACGCCTACCGTAACGTTACGCTATTTACTTTCTGTGACGTTCCTGAGTTTGACAGTATTGCTGGGAGCGATTTACGAGATTATGAGTTATGAATATTGCATTCGAAAAGGTGCAACATGGCAACAATAAGAGTCTTTCATCTGTACACCTCCCCCAGGCGCATAATAAACCAACAACAACACGAAAACAAACTACACGACGCAGCACCGGCGTCCGTGCGGACACTTCGGCGCCAAATTATGTTGTGAAGTTTGATCTTCGTCTACTCCGCCAATAATTAAACCAATTTCCGCGCAAGAAAATAACAGCAAATGAATCTTTGCTAGAATGCTCCACAAGTAGATATTAATTAGACATTCCTCTTAGTGCTTCTACAATGCACATCCACATTCTGCATTTTTGTGCCACGAACCCGCACTATGCACTACATTTGCACGTCCTAAACTACGTGGCATGTCCTTTCTTTCGGCGTTTTGCTTTCCCTTACATGTAGCAACCAAGGTAAGAAAGGAGCACGTGAAACAGTGAACTGAGCACGTTGGCCGGTGTACCAACGGCTATATAGCGATGCTCTTATCACGGTCACTGGAGATATCGCGATGAAGAATTCTGCTCACGTGAGGTGGTCGCCTTTATCTCACTTTTCCGGCCGTCGACGATGCGGGCCGCTACGAGAGGCCGTTTTCTCTGATAGCTGTAGCGTATCGCGAACAAACAACTAAACGTGCCATAGTTGCATTTTGTGCAGGCGATACAAGATGCGACCTACGAAGATGCTAAAGGTCGCAGGTGTCTACTGATATAAACCTTCATATCAACACCGGCTCCGTAACGATCCCGGATGTATGTTTAGTTGCAAAGGGATTTACAGTTGTAATGTGTTGTAGCATTTGGGTAACTATTTCGCGACTATCATTATATATCGACACTCTAACAACCAGATGAACGAATCACGATACTAGAGATAAATTTTTTAAGCTCTTTACTTTCTGCAGCTGTCACCTTCCCCGGAATCTGGATATCCACCAGTGCTAGTCCACGGTAAGATGCACTATAAGCACAAACGAGGGAGAGCGCAAAAATAGAAATCACCACTAATATTGCTACACTTGGGCCCAGCGAAGGCATTCAACCGATCTTGATAGCGTGTAGCCTCGTAAATATGCGCAACTCTGTTTCATTGGAAAAGAAAACCTACAAGAGCAAAACCTTCACGCTTGACGATCTCTATAGCAAGACAACCGCGAAGCAGCCTTCACGCTACTTGAATTGATTGCTTGTGCATTGTGTCGCATGACCTTTAAGAGCAGACGTGAATGGCTGCAGTGTTTGGACACGTGTTGTGGTCGGCTGATAGTGACTTTCGTTCGTAGTACATTGAAAGTGTGAAAATAGATCTACCGGCTCTTCGGTATTTATGATACAACGTGCTCAATAGCTTGCGCCTTTCCTGTAACTCATCGCATTCCGGTCCGTAGCAATATAATACACAGACAATGAATCAATACTAGAGTAAAATTTGGCGCCGCTACTTTTCAACCTCGGAAATAACCCCGTGTAGTAGTGTATGAACGTTTCAGCAAGTTGCTGCTAATTCGTTGCGAACATAGTATGCGTTTTTTTATATAGTTCTTTTGTGTCCAGTTTTGCTTCAATCCTTCTTTGAAATATTTTGCTAGAGCAATTATTTCTTTTAGGAAGTCTGCTAGTTCATTTTACCACGTAATTTACTGCCTACAAAGTGATAAGAGCTCATTGGAGCAATATAATTGCTTGATGTTTCCCCGGAATTATGCACTCATTTTATTTTTGTTCGCATAGGCTACTAACACGGCATATTATAGTACAATAAATACGCATAAACTTGTATAAACAAGACGCACAAGTGGATTGTGGAACTTGTTTAACGAAATTTAGCGCTCGTACTCTTTAGGCGGGTATTTAGGTACTGCAGCCTCTGCAAACACTTTCTCTCCTATGGCCTTTGTTCTGCATAGATACAGCCACAGCAGATGGCTGGCGTCCGCTTCATACGTGAGGGCAGAGCTCTTTGAGCCCTACACAGGGTCCTCAGGCAAACGTTAAGGAATCTGTAAGTACCACCGTACGATGATTTCTCCATATAGTTACACATGGTACACATTTTGTCATTTTAAGTACTTAAGTTTTGGTGGGGAAATAAACCAAGGCACCAAGTTTAGGTTCGTTGAAAATAATTCGAGGTGGCAGAAAACATTCAAGGTTGCTAACGTAAGAAACAACACATAAGCCCGTTTGAATACTAAAGGGACAAAAAATGGAAAAAAAAAGATCGGGGTGTTCTGTATAAATTTTCATCTTGGCAAAGCTACAATAGTGGCGACACACGTAACAAGTAGCACCAATATTCCGTTTCACATTGCTTAGTACGATTCACGCATGCCGCAGAATAGGAGCATTTGCCGACGGCTTTCCCATTTAATATCAAGTGCTTCACGTCATGCTTTACGAAGGGGTAAAGGGTCAGTGTATAGGTGCACGTGTATAGGTACTGCCTCAGGCCAGCAGGATCACATAACACAAAGTCAACGAGATCAAGAAGCCGCGCAATGCATTTACTGATTATTGGACAGCAACTAAGCCCCTTGGTCAGCGATATTATGGTGCGGCATGTACGAGTACACTGCGTAGTGCTTCTGTTGCCGAGAATCTACAGTAAACGTCGACAAAGGCCGCTTCGGTGTGCTTGTGTACCCTTATACGGTGTGCTGTAGCAGCCTGCGAACGTTTGATGCCTGCATGGTATCAACATAAGCCACACATTACAGTACATCTAATGCGAAGGAAACGTGTGAACAAAAGTGATAAATGTAGATGGACACACGTTGAACTTAAAAATATTCTTTTATACATGCCATCTTTTTACTGAAAAAAAAAAACGATGCAAAATAAATACGTTCTAAATAGTTGCGGCAAAGAATACAAATTCATGCATATATTTGAGGTCTGCGTTAACAGCTAGTTTGGAGCTTTTTAACCTGGTTTAACCTTTTAACCCTGCTTTGATGCGAAACTATAAAATCGGAGCGTCCATAGCAAGCATGGTGCCAAACTTCAGCAAAAATGACAGGATTTCTAAAAAGAAAGAGGTCAGGGGGGTATGTTGCAACTTGATTTGGCCTTGGTGCATGTTCTCACGTAGGGTGGACTTTCATCCGTCGACTGACGTGTTAAAACTTTCACAAAGCAAGACCGACTTACTACTACTATAGTAGAACAAGTCTACACTCATGAAGTATAACAGCGAAGTTTGCGTGGTCGTGCTGTTTTTGCGTTAGGGTGGGGCTTGCGCATCAAAATCTATTTTTCTTCGTGCTCGGTAAAGGCAAGATACGCGCAGCGTCTAATGACTTGGAAACTCGTGTCTAATATTTTAAAGCATTATTACATTAGTATAATATTATGTTATGTTCTTATTAAACTAACGGCACTGGTACAGAGCAAACACCGAAAAAACTTAAGCACTTTTTGTTTCTTGCTCATTTATTCTGGCACGCCATTTCAAAGCGGCTGGCTCTTTGCTAGAGGTCGTTTTCCGGCTGTCCGCCAAATATGTATACGTCCACCGTTCCTCTGCGCTAAGCTGTTCAATTTAATAGTTCGAAGTTGCCTGCAGCCACGAAGCAGGAAAATGTTTATATGACCTGCGCGTGGCCAATCTCCCGCTTGTATTTAACAAGGAAACACACATCCACCTTACGAGCAATGGCTATTCCAACTTTGAATGCAAGTACAGGCAGCGTCACTAACCATCGGCGAGCTAATAAAAACACGTTCACCTTGCCGCTAATGTTTCCGCCAGTTGCAGCCGGCTCATTTCTTGTCTGTTTTTTTTTCCTTCTGGTAATAGCATAAAGATACACGTTTCTGCAAACGGCAACATAAGAAGCTACACGGAATAAAGCACACTCACCTTAACAAGTCGCAGAAGAAGCAATATAGCGACAACTGCAATCGCAACAAAAAGCGACGCGAACACAGCAGATTTCACAATCGTCCTTTTCGTCAGTCGGGGTGTTTTCTGTGGTGATCCTTCCTGCAGCACTACTGATGACGCAGGGTTCAAACCACCGAACCTATTAACCGATGGTCCCGTAGGCACATACTGAACATACGGCGGCGGCGTTTCCTTCAAGTCTGGATACGGCGGCGGCATTTCTGGGTAAAGTGGTGGTATCTCCGTCCCCATTGCCAGCTCCCGTTCTTTAGAGGTAGCCATGGTCTTTTCTGTGTGTCGATGGAGCTTTCACTTCAATACCAGGTAACGGACAATTTCGAAGGTGAGTCAAAGATGGTCTTAATTATAGAAAAGGTACACCCACGAAACGCGCGATCAGGACCGGATAAAACTTAAACAGGCGCCTATCAAGAAACTGCACTGACGCCCACTCGCCAGGATGTGGTAGAAATCCGAAACTATGGCACTTCCGACAATTCGGCTGCTACGTTGGCAACACCGCTGGAAGGCTTCAGTGAGAAGTACTGGCGATACAGGAAATGTGGCCACAAGTGACAACTGGCGACGAAGCAACACACACTGTCGTGTCCCGAGAGGATCGTCGAGCTCCGGTGTTAACACTACGCGTGGCTCGCCAAGCAACAAGGCTTAGATCAGCGCGCGACACGAAACGAGAGCAGACGAGCGATCAAAACAACGCGTCTGTTGCGTCTGCGCCGGCCCGCGCAAGCGGTTGCTGCTGCTGCTGCTGCTGCTGTTGCGGCGCCTGGCGTAGGCAGGGGCAGGCACGCCGGCCTCGCAACGCGAGCGGATTCCGCGCTGGTTGGGAGAGAAGGAAACTCGTATGGTAAAGAGTGCAAGCAAGGTTTCGTGATAGCGGAACGGCCCGGGCTAAGCGCTACACCGTCGGCTCTGTCGCCTTCCGCCGCCGCCGCCGCTCGACGGCGCCTGCGCCCACTGTGGCAAAAGCGGCCGTTGCGTCACGTCGCGCCGGTAGTTGCTTGGCGGCAAAACGAGAATCAGTGCGGATGACGGCGGACGGCTGTGAGGGATGTAACCTGGTTTTCCGGTCGGCTCTATTTATTTGCGCACCAAGGTGCGGGGGTCAATTCTGGAGAGCGCTTTTGCAGCTTTTTAACCCTGTGTAAAATGCCTTGAGGAGTAAACATGAATAACTGAGTTGAAAGGGGGGGGGGGGGGGGGACGCACATCAAAACAAGGCACACAAGGAAGCATATACAAGCTGAGAGCCTATACATTTATTCCAGAGCATATTTTTTTCGAATGAGCAAAAAGAAAGAAAGCTTCCAGCAAATTATTGAGTGTTTTAACAATCATCGCCATGATTAATAGTAATATTAATCATGGCGATGATTGTCACACTTCTCCTATATTCAAAAACTTGAACGTGAAATCTCGCTGCTTACGTCACTTAGAAAAATATGTTGTTCCTCGTGTGTACACAAACTATGGCAAGAGGACCCGTGCTTTCTACGTGCCGGCTAATTTTAACAATCTGAATGATAATGAGACCACAGGGTCATTTAAAGAAATAAAAGCATTCTTAAGGTCATGGGCGATACATGAAGCCCAAAACTGTTAAAATTTCCTGCAGGATTTGTAAGCACGCTACAATCACAGTTCACATGCAGAAGAAGGCATCATATAATGTACTTTCTTTTTGTACCTGTCAGAACCTGTTGAGCGTACTGTTTTAAACGTCTGATGTCACTGTTTTCTCTTTATTTATTCTTCTACCTGGTAGGCATAAATGGTATATGTTTTCAATATTATAGTACCCAGTGTTTTCCCCCTATCTTTTCAACATTATTTTTGTGCTTTGTAATCCGTTTAGTATACACGTATTAGTACTACCTGCCGACTGCCCAGCCCTGCACACAAGCAATGTTGCTTATGCGGGCTGGATCTGTAACTAGGATGTAAATGAATGCAATAAATATTATTATTATTATTATTATTATTATTATTATTATAACATCTATGCTTACTGGCAGTTGGGCAAAACTTCTTTTGGCAGAATGTAAATTTACGGACAGATCAAATGCTTCAATTGGTACTGAGTGACAGCAGTCATATAAGTGCCTGTTTTCATTAGTGAACAAAAAAGAATTGTGGCCTCCATCCGGGCCTCACAGGTAATATATATATATATATATATATTTAAATGCCATTAAAATACATTTTGAGACAAGAAACTGCCGTAAATTAGTGACAAAGCAATGTACAGTGGCTAGCTGGTAAGTCATATGCCCAAAAGTCAATTAATGCGGCTAGCTGGTTAGTCATTTATTAAGGCGATTAGCATCCTTTGGCTACTTCGGGCATTTTAAGCATGCCTAGTCTATCTATCTATTATCTATCTATCTATCTATCTATCTATCTATCTATCTATCTATCTATCTATCTAAGATCTTAGGCCTACCCAGTGTTCATGCTCTGGGCCGGACTTTGCAAGCGAGTGCTATAGCAACGTTGGTCGATACCCAGAACAACGCAAATCTTAGAATGACCACTGATTACAGAAAAACGTGTCTTCAGCAATACGTTGTGCTGCTACATTGCTTGAATGCTAACCGCACAACCGTGTGTGTCGGGAAGGTCATTTATAAATGTTGTAAAAAGCAATGGGCCCAACACTGAGCCCTGAGGGATACCAGACGTTACGCGAGCCACACCAGATTCTGTACCCTTTATCACCGCATGCTGAGACCACAAGAAAGGTGTTCCTGAATCCATATAATTACTTGTTCATTGATATCAAACCAGCGCCGTTTATGTACATGTAATTTGTGATCCACAAGGTCGAATGCTTTTCTAAAATCTACAAACACCGAATCATTCCACGAACACACCTACATTTCACCACAAACTTCATGAACAAATCCTGTTACTTGGGTTATAAGGGAAAGTCCTTGTCTAAAACCATGCTCTGTTGGAGCAAGGGGGTTGTGATTGGTTATGTGTGTCATTATATTACTGCACAAGACGTGCTCTGATATTCTGCAGACGATACGTGTTACACATATCGGTCTGTAATTGCTGATCTATTTCCGAGGCCCTGATTTGTACACAGGCACAATGAATGTCACCTTCGATTCGTTCGGTAAGCGCCCTGTGCTCAATGACTTCGAGTACAATACCCTTAGAAAGGGTGGGATGAACGGTACGCACAATTTAAGAAAACCACCTGTTATTCCATCCGGCCCTGCTGTTTGCAGAGATCTAAGCAGTTCGAGAAGAGACTGACTGCCACTTTAATTAATATCTATATCATTCGTGTGTTCAATACTTCCATTGGCAGGCGGAGGCGGAATTTCTCTCGACATACTCGATAAAATGGAATCTAGCTATCTATCTAACACTATATATATATATATAACCACATAAAGCCAACAGACAATGAAGCCAAGGAAAACATCGGGGAAATTAAGTGTAGTTGAAAGTGGAATGTAGAAAATAATGAAGAAAAGGGGAAATGAAAGTGGACGAACAGATAACTTGTCGCCGGCGGGAGCCGAACCCGCAATCTCCGCATTACGCGTGCGTTGCACTACCAATTGTGCTACGGCGACGGCCATCAATTCGTCCACTAACTTGGGTATTTATGTTTACTAGATCTAGCCCTAGGAGTGTTAGCCAGCGCCACCCAGAACCTTGGTGGGCGGATGTGGAACATCCTTATTAGGCCGATGACGTCACGATACACGTGATCTTGGGAGAGCAGGCACGTGGCTAATAAACCCTCGCATGCTACCTAATGACATCAAGGCTGCCAGATTCGAGACCCTCGTATTGAAATACGAAAGAACAGGAACCGAGGGGCTCGATTTTCCCCGATGCTTTCCTTGGATTCGTTGTCTGTTGGCTTTATGTGGTTATGACTGATAAAATCGAGCCCCTCGGTTCCCATTCTTCTTTCATATATATATATATATTTTTTTTTTTTTCATGACACAGAAGTGATGAAGGCCGGACCCCGGCCGAAACGTCAGTAAAGTCTTGTTATGTTTATCCTACGTGCTTCTATTTTTTGAACTACTTCTGTGCCGGCTCCTGTGACTCTTTACTTGACTGATTTCTATATATATATATATATATATATATATACATTATAATGACGAAGTTAGCACAAGCGTCGCTGTGGTCGCATGGCTCCTGAAGTGAGGAAGAGAAAAACAAAAGGATCGGGGTCGCTGGTTTTGCCTCGCGCTGGCCTTTGGCTGGAACTGCTCGGGTGCTCTTTGCGCTGGACCAAACGGGATTAAACCCCAACAAACCCCATATCATTTGGTGGAGGTGCTGGGTATCCTAACGACTCGCCCTGGAACTCCGGAGCCACACTCTGCCCTCCGCTACCCCCACGACCATGCCAGACGACGCCGTTGAGCGACCCACTTCGTCAACTGGGCCAGTCACCTGCGGTGCCGTTCGTGAACGAGGCCCAGCTGTGTTCAGTGGCACAGCTGATACCGACGTCGACGACTGGCTTTCGTCGTACGAACGGGTGAGCAACCACAACAAATGGGACGATCGGACAAAGCTCACCAATTTTTTATCTTGCGGGTGTCGCCCACCTCTGGATTCCGCCTCACGCTCCCGGTCTTTCGTCTAAGCTGCTGGCTCAATACCACGGACCCTACCGGATCGTCGCCTGTACATCTGCTGTAAACTATGTGGTCGAACCTCACGCTGTCTGACGATCTGCGGCGTCGTGGTCGCGAGACCGTGCACGTCAGCCGGCTTAAACCGTATTACGATCCCTCTATCGTGTCGTCACCGTGAGTCGCCAGGATGGCTAGTCTTCTCTCGTGGGGCCATTGTAATGACGAAGTTAGCACAAGCGTCGCTGTGGTCGCATGGCTCCTGAAGTGAGGAAGCGAAAGACAAAAGGATCGGTGTCGCTGGTTTTGCCTCGCGCTGGCGTTTGGCTGGAACTGCTGGATTGCTCTTTGCGCTGGACCTAACGGGATCAAACGCCAATAAACCCCATATATATATATATATATATATATATATATATATATATATATAACATTTTACACCGACCCAGTGCTCATGCTCCGGGCCGACCTTTGCAAGCGAGCGCCATGGCAATGTTGGTCGATACCCGTAGCAACGCACGTCTTAGAATAATCACTGATTGTAGCAAAACGTGTCTTCAGCAACACGTTGTGTTGCCACATTGCTTGAATGCTAATCGCATAACCGCCAACCAACAGCCATCGTGAGATACGTTCGGCCGGAATTTATTTATTTATTCATTTCAGCATGTTAAATCAGAACAGCCCAACCCAAGGCAGCGCTGTGGTAAGGCAAAGCTCATAATGCATACAATAGGCGCTGAATAGAACTGTGAGTCTGTACTTCGTGTAGTGTCTACAAATTGCTGTCGGAAGTCAGTGCTCTTAGTTTTAAGTTGGTGCCATATATTTCTCTGCTATTTATTGTGCACAATGTCTAACAGGCTTTTGCACTGGCAGATAGGCTTCCGATCCCATCGGCTGAGTATTGACTTATGAAATTCAATGTGTAAACAGTCCGTTACTTGAACACTTTCATTAACCGGCTACTTCCGGGCCTTACACACTTAATCCTAACAGGCCCATTTGCAGCTATGGTCGGCTGAATTAACAGCATGGAACGAAACCATAATGGAATATTGAACAAGGGGATGCATTATAAAGAACGCCAGAGGTATTCGGGTACATTCATTTTGTTAGCACTGTACCACATCGGAAAGGCACGTATATGCAATACACTTGCTCAAATGCTGCCGTATTCGATTGTTTGAATTCCATTCGACTTATTTTGTCTATGAATCTATGAATCCAAAATGGGGTACGAGAACGAAACACATTTCACCAACGTAGGAGGATTACAATAAATTGTTTATATGGGTTTTTCTTAAACTCGTTGGCATCGACGATGGAAACGATAGAACATGGAACGCAATTCCCGTCCATGCTTGATGTGGTAACGAAATAATCTTAAATGAGGGTGTTATAACATTGTTTAACCTTATCACGCAGTGCAACATGGCACTACATTATTAAGTAAACACAACTGTTAAGGATTATGGGGTTTTACGTGCCAAAACCATCACCTGATTATGAGGCACGCCGTAGTCGGGGTCTCCGGATTAATTTGGACCATCAGGGGATCTTTAGCGTGCACCTAAATCTACGTACACGGGTCTTTATCTGCAGTTTGCTCCCATCGAAACGCGGCCTGTCTGGCTGGGCTTTGATCCTACGACCTCGTACTTACCAACCCAACACCATAACCACTAAGTAACAACGGCGGGTAAGCATAGCTCTTTAGGCAGCGCCACTGATGCAGCCCCATAACTTTAGCTGCTCATTTATGCCACATGATTTCGGGTGCATTCATAGTTTTTGTGGTTTATATGTGTTTCATAAGCGGAAACAAGGGATATGGTGGATTTCTACACAATCTAAATGATAAAGTAACGATTTGAATTCGTGGTGACATTTGACGACTCATAAGTTCTTTGAAGAAATTAGAGCCCAACTCGTAGTTTAGGACGCCTGCAAGTGTCCCCAATTTACTTCAAGTGGCTACTTAGCTACGCTGATTTTGATTGGACATCTGTTTAACCCCTCGCCAAAGCGGTCCATACGTGTCCCTTCCACATTGAGATGTCGGTAACGAGAAATAAGTAGCATCATATTGGAATGACGACGATTACTTAAAAGTCGCCATCGCAACTGGTAAGACATTCGTCAGGGTATGACAAAGACAAGGTGCACTGTGGAGAGCTTTGCTTCAAAAGGCTTCTTTGGTACGTTACACTTGATGCCTTTAAATCGACATCTTCCTGCGAACCCTTTGTGTTATGTGGCAACTTCGTGGCCCTTGAGCGAAGAACTTGAAGTCGGTGCCCCTTATCTCTTATGATTTAGCCAGGGGTAAAAGGGTTTATTCAAACTACCCTCGGCAACAAGCGCTCCTTTATTGTGTTAGATACAGACAATTACCTAGCATCAATGAAGTTCTTTGCACGCAACCACTCGCTGGTGCACGGTAACTATGGTGCAAAGGTGCGCGTCGACCATGCTATCGGACCCGTCAAATAGGCTGGCAATCCCACACTCGCTTGCCGCGGGTGGACCTTTTGTCTCCCCCTGCATGGCACTTCCCGAAATTGCAAATGGAAACCCGCACGGTTCGAGGTCATTTACTCTCGGCCCGGGAACGGCTGCCTTGTAGAACTGGAACGTCGTTCAAGAACGACTCGTCCCATCCAGCTGAGCGCCTTCGGGCGGGGAGGCAATGCCGGACGCAGGTCAGCCATCGGAGAATAGGGCCCGTGGTGTGTCCCCATTGGCCGAACATGACGACACCTGCGCCTGCGCGACGATTGGCTTAAAATGATGTGACCTCGATAGACAGAAGGGGTTATAAGCCAGAGAAAGACCGAGAAGAGAGACAAATCCTTGTTTCCGCGGGCCGCATCGTCCGATTTGCGGACTGCCTGAACGATGGCTTTTACTGTTATTTTGTCTTTCTTTTTGTTCCTGTACTTAATATAAATGAACCGTAATTATTCTAAGTCCTCTCAACGTCGGCCACCTCCCTTACCCAAACGCAACATTAAATAATTGGTGGACTCAGCTCAGCCACAGACACAGGACCGAGCCCCAGCGAGGATGGGTCAACAAAGTATTCGCACAGATTTCCATTGGAAGCCTTTTACATTGTGCAAAGAGGGCGCCTGAATTGTCGAATCATGCGTTGAACTTCAGGCCTCGAGAAAATAGCACAAAGCCCGCGCGGTGCAATACCGTGCTCTGCAAGGCTTGAGGGTCGCATTTTACTATTCACGTAACTTAATTTTATTTCGCAATAATGCAACGCGCCGAGCTATTCATTACGGCAGTAGCACAAACGTGGCTGCATCACATCTAGTCGTGATGGGTGACAATAATCGATAAAGGTGATGCTTCTGTACATAGTGCTGCTGCAGAAGCGCATGCACCCAATGCATTTCTCTGCAAAGGCAATGTCGATAACGAAGCTGAAACTGAAGTGGGAATGATGCAAGAATACCGCTGTGTGAGTCATTCTATGCTGCGCTGGCACTGCGCGATAAGTTTCCCGCGTGGATGATGTGGAAACGCGTAAGGAAGCATAAATGTGATAATGCGCTACGGCGCTTGCTTAACCACCACAGATGAAAAATAAAAAAAGCGGGGACGCAACTAGTGCAATGGTAGAGCATATTTGCGCTATAACAACGCATCTTGAAGGTCACGACTAGATGACAGTGCAGCATTAAAGAGAAGTTTGCTGTGCGATTCATCCGGGAGAATCTTGGCCACGGCTGTTCCCTGCTGTTGCTGTTTTGTCCGAATAGCTCACGCTTAAGGAAATCAATTGCGTACTCGATGGTTGAATCGAATGAATCTCTGTCCTTCCAGTGCAGCAGCGCGAACCCGTAACCATTAGGCCACAATCGCATGTATACATCTTTCATGTCAATACCAAATAGCTCTTGCAGATGATCACCGCATGTTTCCCATTGCGTGACGTCGGGTGCGCGAGAGAACATGCGCGCACGCAAGTTTCCTTAACGCCAAAGACGCCGCAATGAAACGGGCAATTTTGTAGCGTTTGATTACCCGCTTCACGAAATCTTTCCTTCTAAGAATAGGAAAATCAATATAAACCTCTAAAACATCCAATAATGAAAAAGGTTCACCCGCTGAGCTTTATTCCACATTAAAACGACATTTATTCGACATTAAAACAACAATAAACTTTCACAGCAACGATAGGTCATATCGACGACAACGTACAGTATAACGAAAGTATAACGACAACAACGTGACGACAACGACATGAGGACATTGCGATGACGACGACTGTATGACAACGATGACGTGACCACGACGGTATAACGACAACCGGATGAAGCTGGAATGACGAAAACGGCATCACAACGTACGCATGATAGCGTCGGTTTGACGACGACGCAATGACGACGATTGCATGACATATGCGGAGTAATCATGATTGACAACAGGAGCCATTCCACTCACGTGCGAAAGAAATGTTCAGTCGTTTTGCGCCGGCGCCGGTCACCGCGACGAAAGGCTGACACACACACACACACACACACACACACACACACACACACACACACACACACACACACACACACACACACACACACACACACACACACACACACACACACACACACACACACACACACACACACACACACACACACACACACACACACACACACACAGTCATTGCAGAGTGCGAGAAAATGAGATTGGTGGCCTTAACAAACATGGCACATGGAAGTTTTTTAATCAGCTGTCACGAGGTTGTTTCATGTGGTGTCAATAGCGTCGCTGGAGCAGCCCTCGACGTAGAACAAAACTGACAGTGATGAACGCGCAGTAGATGTTCTGCAGTGCTCAGTATTATGAATAAACATGAACTACTACTGAAATACTGAAATACTAATGAACTAGTACCGATTCGATCGGCTTTCTGGTCTCTTGTAGTAGGCACACACATGATCCGTGCGTTGATTAAAGTTCGTCTAAGCTTTCTATTACCGGTATCTAAATTAAACTACAAGAGTAAAATAGAGAAGTCTATAGAAACATAAATATCTCAACAGCTTTTAAGCTTGAAACAATCTAAGGCTGAAAATTTTTATAATTAAAGACATTAAAATAAAACTCACCTTCAGATTAGGTATGATCATTAGCACCGCTACCACAGTTGCCGCGGTGAGAAAAGCTGCTGGCAGAATCACTTTCACAGTCTTCACACGAAAGTATCGCCGAACATCGACTTTTGCTGGTGTAGTTCCCTGGAGGCCGCGTCTCGTCGAGTTCAAGATCTCCGAACGTATCGGAAGAGGTGTTCACTGGCGCGTATTGAACATATGGTGCGGGCCGTTTATCCTCCATCCTTTTGCGCGGATACATAGGAAGTGTTCTTAGAGAACTGATTCGTGTGAATCAAAAGTAGCAATGTCTGGCAACCTCCTTTCTCGTCATTGGGCGCACGTCTATCAACGCACGAAATTCCCCATTTAGAGCTCAGTCTACCAAAGGCTTTACCTGCTCACTGAATCCGCGACTGATCTTCAAACGCCCGCTTCGCAGCACTGCATCACTGTAGGATGATAGACGTCTGGTGAGCGCGCCACGCACCACAGCTTGCAAATTCTCTTTTCAGCCTCTGCTAGAGGAGCTTCAGACTGCTTCACACTCACATTTCATTTACATGTGGATGTAGACAGAGAATGCAAGGAAATGGCGGTTGAAACGCTCACGCGAGTTAGTCTGACAAATAGGACCGCAGCGTTGGAAACTGCAACCTATCTTCATCTCAATGTGAAAAACATGTGCGAGCAAGCGCTGTTACGAGAGTCCTGTACGCTGGAGGAGGAAAGGAGAGAGAGAAAGAGAGAGAGAAAGATAGGAGAGGCAGGAAGAGAGGAGGGGCAGGAAGAGAGTAGGGGGAGTAATAGATTATGTAATCAGTTGAGAGAAAACACCCTAGCAACGATAGACGGATGTGCCTGTTTGCATGTTGCGGCGGAATACTCTGAGTTATCACATTACACGCCGCCGTGCGCTCAGCTCATACCAGTCGCGAACGGTTCGTCCGGTTTCGGACTTTTCTTGCGTCAAGGATTGTGGTCTATTCGTCATGTTAACGAACTTACAATATATTTAAACACAGACCCCTTCCTCTAACTTTGACCTTGGCCGACGTCAATAAATTCGCGAGAGGGATGCTGTTCAGCGAATATAAAAAATTGATGCAACATGGTATTTCGATTTGAAGCATGAAATTAAGCTGTGAGATCAGACACAGAACGGCTTAAAGCATTGCGAAGGGTGGTCTACGTGCACGTGTAATTTAGAAGACGCTTTATTTCTCAAAATGTGGCTGGAGGTGGGGCGCTCACAGCATGAAAACTGAGGGCGCACTTCGTAGTTTTCCGCCCGGAATTATTAATTTTATTTTTAAAATGAGCCGCAATTTCAATATAATTGGAGCGGTATACAACACATGTGGTGTTTTTTTACAAAATGCTACGCAGAGAAAAGAAGCATTTGTCGTTCCTGAAAACAGGTGCAAGCACCGATAAGCGCCTTAGCGTGGACATAAAGATAATAGCCCCATACTCAAATCCCCCGGTCAGAAGTGGTCGCAGCCCTTTCCCGTTTCTCATATTTCCGTCTTCTAATACGATCCGCGCAGACACTTGCAAAAACAAAGCAACGAACTGTTTCACACAGCATTCCGAAGTGTGTCGACTGCAAAATATCACTGTGTTTATTTTTAAACGATGTCTATCCTTGCCTGAATCGAGGATAAAATTCTGGAATGAAATAGCTATGACATGCTATAAGATATGATAGCGACATATTTAACGTGGATACAGGGTGAGTTGGCAATCTCTCATACTATACGACATCGCTCTCATTATATTACTATAGGACAGACTGTGTAAGTGATTAGCAATATTGTTCCGGTAAATGGAGTGTCACGTGTAAATTGCAGAGATAGGCGGGACAAGCAGATGAGTGCTATTGTTTCCGGAGAGTAATCAGCTGCTGTCATATTGAGCAGCTGCGTCTCCACGGTTCTGTACTCAACAGACAAGTACACGCGAGCACATATACATGCATATGCATCGTGTATTCAGCGAAGATGACCATGTGTGAGCTTTATTGAAAGTCAATTTCAAAAAAGCTGCTAAACATACCAGGAAATCGGTTACGCCCAACAACATTTTTTGTCTTTGTAGACGTTTCGGCTCCTTTCTCTACTTCTCCTTCCAAATTGTCGGTCTTTCAATGCAGCATGGAAAGAATATGCATATATACAACTACTCACAATGAAGTAGAAAACTGAAAGCGGGTATTAAGCAGAACAGAGAGGTCAGCACGCACATTTTCGCGCCAATATGCGGTTGTGCAATGAAAATATTAAACCTCTGTTTCTTCAAGCGGCTAACTTGACGTAGCGCTTAATATAGAATTGTTGACCTAAAATATTTTTTCGGAAAAGTAAGCTGTGAAATTCGTCTTGATTTGTTATCTATAATGCCCTACGTGCTCAAGGCAATTTCATAAAAAAATGCTGATACACCTCAGGAAAAAAATGTACAGTGTTTCAACGCTCAACAGCTGGTTGCTTTCATCTTTCAATACTTTATTGGAACACCATAACGGCATGTGTAAGTGTGGTTCCTGCCCGTGGACTTGGACTTTTTATTTCATTGCGTAATATGAAGGTCCTATACTTCTAAACACCAGAAAAAAAGTAGCAAGCTTTAGAGAACCCTAAATAATTTATCATAAGAGCGCATCTACAGCCAGTTTCGATTTTGTTTTTCAAGAAGTTACTCTGTCGTGGCGTTGTGACAAACAAGCTGATCACGTGGGAATAGTACATTGACACGTATTCACACCGACTGCGGCTCGCTCGGTGGCCTTTTATGCTGCTGCTCGTTTTACCGGCGGATGTAGCAGCATAGCAGACGACCGAGGGTGTCGGAACGGCTCAAAGTCCGACTCCCACGTGACCAGCTTCTATGTCATCCCGCCAGCTAGGACACATACCAATTGAAACCGATACTGGCTCTAGCAGAGCTATTGTAATTGATTATTCAGGCGCTTTGTGTCCTGCGACTCCTTTTTTTTAAGGTTGAGAGGCCCCGAGCCTTAATTTAATTAAAAATATGGTCAATCAACGATATCATGCCAGTACGCCTCATCATTGATTTAGTTTTGCACTGTTATAACATTGTTATCTGAATCGCATTACCTGCCTCCACCATGCTGCTCCGTTTGTGCTGATTGCCAGCAAAAATACGCTTGTATTGAGTATATTGTGAGAGTCATATTTTTTTTTTGTTTACGGTTATTACATGACCGGGGAGTCTGTCATGTCTCGAATATTATTTCGCTTGCGACTTATCTAGAGTGACTGGTAGCGTATATGTTTATGATAAAGCCGCACTTATTAACAAGCAATATTTATTTTAAAGGACTGCCACCGCATGTAATATTTTACCTCATGAAGTCCCAGCATTTAAACGTGAAGTTTTGCAGTGGTATTCATGGTGTTGAAGGAAGGAAGGAAGCAAGAGAAAGGCAGAAGGCAGGGAGGTTAACCAGAATAACGTCCGGTTGGCTACCCTACACCGGGGGAATGGGAAGAGGGAACACAAAGATGACAGGGAGAGAGAGGAGGGAAGGAAAGAAGAGAACTTAGCGGTTAGTTCGCTGACGCGTGTGTTATTGCACTAATAGTCACAGACGTTAACACAAGCCCGTCTTCCTCAAGAAGCACAAAAGTGCCTTCACCGCTTTATGGGCGGACGAGCTTCATGGTGTTGATAGAAGAATTGTTACTGCGTGCTTGCCAGTCATGTTCACTTTTTCTTCAAATCAACGTGCTATCTACGTAATTCAAGGATGAAATTTTTCATTCCACTACGCCTTTGTGGCATACCTGCTTGGGATGTCGTCCACTCGTACAAGTACCTTGGTGTACAAATTTCTAACGACTTAACATGGCATGGGTATATTCATTATGTAATTAACAGTTCAAACCGCATGCTTGGTTTATTGCGCATAATGTTACTTCAGACCCCGTCTCACTAAAACTAACGCTCTACAAAACCTTACTTTAGTCCAAACGAAAATACCCATCACCAGTCGGTGATTCCTCGTCATCAACGCTAATTTCTTCTCTTGAGGCCGTCCAGAACTGCTAAGCTCGTTTTATTTGTTCCAATTATTTTGGTTCTCCCAGCGTGTCCGCAACGAATTCTTCTCTTAATTAACCTTCCTGATTAGCTTGCAGAAGAGCACTTGACCGTCTCTGTCTTTTTCATAAAATCTTTTTCACTAACCGTGATCTCAAGAACGCTCTGTTTATAGTCCGCCATCCTGCATCTCATCATGTGTTGATCATTATTTTAAATTCAAGTGGCGTGCTGCCGCACCGACTTGTACTTTCATTCATTTGTGCTAAACACGTACTGTTACTGCTCCTGTAAAGCCGCAGTGGCATTGAGAGTATTTGAAGTAAGTAAATATAGTACACGGTATTTTATTGATTAATTTATTTATTTGTAGAATTACAGCCACCCGAAGAAATACAAAACCATAGAATGATAACAGAAACCAAAATGACCAACATATCTACGACAACCGGAAACGAACACAGCAGGAAAATAATACTGTCATCAAAATAACGTATCTTATTGAAAATACATCCAATTGGAAATACTACATACACAACGTATTCAAACATGAACACACACACACACACACATATATATATATATATATATATATATATATATATAAAGCCGACATCCAGCAAAGCACAGCGTCGACTTTGGGCGCGGGTTAGCTTGAATCAGTTTTAGCAATCAATAAACTCAACGCGCCGTCTTGTCGCCTTTGGCAGGCAGCTTAGCAAGATTTTGGCGATAAGGGTACAACGCGACTAGATGAGCTAGTTCTTGCATGTTACTGGAAGAAACAGTGCTATAAACGGGATTCAGAACGAAAGGGCACTGGACGCTGGGCTGTGTGCGATCGCTTCTGTGTGCGAAAGAATGATGGTCTTTTTCGAACAAAGTAAGAAAACGAAAATTTAGAAAAAGAGGCAGATAAGCCCTCGTTCTCCTTTATTTTCTTCTCACTTGTGTCTCATTTATAGTACTTTGATCCTGTTCATAATAATGCTTAATCAAGTCCTTCCAAAACAAAGATCTACTGAGAACAAGGCCGAGCGGAACCTTTGCCTATTGGTTGCCATGCGTAGTCCCGTAGCCAAATTTGATCTCGGCGTTTGTTGCACTTGGTTTCAACAAGGATATGTAGAGTTACAATCCGCGAACATATTAATTTTTTAGCTGAGATGCTGACTGCGGCAGCTGCCGGGAATTGCATGGACGCGGAATTAACTGTTTTCGCCACCTTTGGATAGGTGTCGCTAACATACGGCGGCAGTGCCTAACCACACATAAAGCGCGTAATTTGAAACGTGTGAGTATTGAGTTAAAATTCGTCCAGACAACTTGCGACTTTTAGCTTTTTCAATGATAATTGTTAGGGATTTGCCCGTTTAATTTTGGACAGTTTAAACAGTAAACTTGGGGAAAATGCACAATTATTACATTTGATAACGATTTACCAGTTACAGGTCTGTTCAATATGCAAAGTTTTATATCAAGAGAAACAGGCAGCTCAAAAACTTGGAGGACGCTTCGCCTTTAAGAGTGGAACGCGATAGCATTCAAATATCTATGACTGCTTCTCAAGCAACTGCAGCCTACGTAACCGTAATGTTTACCGGCAAACGGTGGCCGCGAACGCTATGCACGAAGGTGGGCCGATCCCGGCTACTGTGCAGGGCAGAAAAATGGCTCATATCCCCGTAAGGCAGAGGCTACAAGCAGTGACTGAACGCAAGCAAAAAGGGGATTGTGTTTGAGTTTCCAGGTAACAGAATTGTGTTTTCTTGTATATTCAAATTACAATCCGACGCTATCATGTCTGTAGGTTGTGCGTAGGTCGTTCTTCACGAATTTTCTGACGCATTTTCCTTCGAGAAATTCAATTAGTTCAGTAACGCCTATACGTCACGCGCAGGTCCTGCCTGTTTCGGGTTGCGTGGTTTGGGATTATCTTTTTCTGGCGGACAACGACGCCGACGCCGGATTTTCTGCGACACGTGGCCATTTACGCTGTCGCGTTAATGCAGTTTCGGGGCTCACGAAGGGTACGCCCCTAATGTATACGTTATACGATATCCACGGGCCCATCCTGGGGTAGGATCAAATATTCCTAGCAAACTTATGAACTTATTGCTTTACGGCACATATTGCAGTTTACACACTGTTTCTGGTGACTTCCAACGCCTTATGCTCTCGAAACGAGCTCTGAAGTTTACAGCAGTTTTCAGATATTCATCTTGAAAGGTTTAGACAAATTGTACATGTTTTCAAGCAATTTTTGAGCTTCATTCATAAAGATGCGTTTGGGTAAAAAGTACAACCACGCGTTTGATGGCGCTTCGATCCAAATTTGGCCTAGCTTTAAAATTTGGTCCAAGTGGAAGTACATTGTGAAACTACTGAGTTTCTATATTCAATTAATTCTCTACTGATTCTATTGATTCTACTGATTTTCTATATTGCAATATGTTCACTAAGTTACTTATAATGTTGACTAGTGAAAGCTTGGTAACAATTCGATGGAACATTTTGATTTTTATTGCAAGCAATGTCCTTATCTTCCAATAAACCAAATACTAGAGTGGATGGGTGCTTCACCGCACATAAAAAAAGAAAACTGACAAACGAAGCAGGTGGTTTATTGACGTGGCGTTTTGAGAGTGCCGAGGCCGAGATATTCGTTGAAAAGTTACTTGAAATATGGAACTGATTATTGCTCAATCTTGTGCGCTAGAAGCAGAGCAACGCAACAACGTTCTACTTCAGTCAACTCCCGTTGAGGCGTATCTTGTTTCCCAAGAATAATAGTCATCAATGCGGCTTGAGTTTCCTTTTTGAAAATCACTATACGCTCGTTAATTTTCTATCGTAAATTTTTTTATAGAAGAACCGTATCCTTACAGGAAGCAAGGGCACATTTCTGGCATGACATACTCATGAGCTGCGCTAAAATATGACAGTGACACATTGAAGGTGAATACACAGTAGGCTGCTAATTTCTCTTACTACGAAATGGCTCTCATAAAATAATTACAGGGTCGACTGTGTTAGTGATATTGTTCGGGTAAATGGAGTGTTATCTGTAGGCGGGCTATCCCGATGAGTGCTATTGATTCCGTGGAGTAACTAGCAGCTTTTCTAGTGAGCAACTGTATCTCGACGCTAATGTTCTCACCAGACAAGTACACACATGCACTTATTCTTCTTCTTTCTGGGGTGTTACGTGCCAAAACCAGTTATGATTATGAGGCACGCTGTAGTGAAGGGGTTTGGGTTAATCTTGACCACCTGGGGTTCTTTAACGCGCACTACAGCGCAAGCACACAGGCGTTTTTGCATTTTGCCTCCATCGAAATGCTGCCGCCGCGGCCGGGATTCGATCCCGCGACCTCGTGCTCAGCAGCGCGACGCCTTAGCCACTGAGCCAGTGCGACGGATTCACGTAGACGTACATATGTATCACGTATTCAGTGAAGAGGAACGTCTGTGAGCTTTCTTTAAATAAATACCAAGGAAGCAAACGTACTAAGAAATTTGGTTGAGCCAAACAACAACATTCACCTTTTAGCCGTGTTGGCATCAAAATTTTTGCTATTTATACGGACAAATTTTCTGTATTTCAATGCACCACGTAAAGAATACGCATATATACAAACAGTGATAATTAGGTATAGTCGGGTGCAACTTTAGAAGACAGGAGAGGCACTGCCCAGTTGACCGAAGCGCAGCAGCCAATTCCTCCGCGACTAAAGAAATAGTCCCGCTCAAAAAATTGTGACTGCTCCTAAAACGCGTATTTGTCGGTATAAATAAGATTTGTGTATCTTGACGAGTGGTTTGGTAAAACTATCATGATGGAAATGCTACCGCACATGCCGGATCGCGAGAGAAAAATAACTCCGTGCCTTCTACAACGCTGTGCGTCGTCTGCTACGGAGCAAGATCGACGGCACCGGGCATGTAATTATAAAGCAGTCGCTGGCTTAATAGCATAAGATTCATATATACTTTTTGTGTGTTTGAACAAGCTTATTTTTGTAATGTGTTAGGCTCATTTTCAATTATTATTGTTTTTTGTTTTTTTTTTCGCGGTTGCGAACCTGCAATCTCGTGAGTTCGCGCACGATCGCGCGCGACATTCCGTGCCAGCTTTCCGCCATGGATCCCACCAAGGTGACATCGGAACGCGATCCTTTGTTGCCGAACAAACCTTCTGTCACCTCGATGACCACACCACCAAGGCGCCTCGGCAAGAACAAGAGCGGCCACATTCTGAACAGCGATTCACGCAACATGATCTTCCACTGCTGCACGTTTTGGCGTAACAGGCAGCCTGAAGGCAGCGTGGAGGACACGAGCAAGTTTGTCGCCAACATGCTCGGTGTCAGCGAAAGGACTGTGTTCAGGATCAATCTCTTCTCTGCCTTTTCTTCCACCAGTGTTCTTATTGTCTCTTGCTTATGTTATACGGCTGACCAGTTGATGTTTCCTTCCACTTTAAGCCCAAGCGCTTCTGGAAGTTGTACGTTACCTACGGTTCTCGCTGGGCGAATCCCTTCGCATTCCATTAGGATGTGCTGTGTGGTCTCCGGGTCTTTACTGCAGCATAAACATGCCTCATCTAGTTTCGAATA
This sequence comes from Dermacentor silvarum, assembly GCF_013339745.2. Taxonomy (NCBI): domain Eukaryota; kingdom Metazoa; phylum Arthropoda; class Arachnida; order Ixodida; family Ixodidae; genus Dermacentor; species Dermacentor silvarum. Next base: position 102,546,142 of record NC_051162.1, on the reverse strand, counting down.
TTTGTTCCGGTATGTTTTGGTCCTTAATTAGGCAACCGGTTCGAGCCTCAAATAGCAAGGCACTGCACTTTGTGCTATCGTACAGATTTTCCCTTCTAATTTCTTTCTTTTCATTCTTGTTAATCTGCATGGTCCTTTTTGTTTCCACTCTTTGCATCCAATTCACTGTCTCTATTTTTCTCAGTTTCTTTCTGATGACTCCTGGTTGTCTATTTCCAGTTTCGATTATCCTGTACTTGATTGCCAACTTCCTTGACCTCTTCCTTCATTCTGTGTCTACGATTTTAAGTACAGAAACTTGTGCACTTTAGCCGCCTATTTATTTTCATCCATGTTCCTGACTCTTTCTTCAAAGCTAATTTTGCTCTGTGCTTCTCGGACTTCAAAACAGTCCCAACCTATATCACTCTGCACTGCCTCATTTGTGGTTTTACCGTGGGCTCCCAAAACCGACCGGCCTACTGATCTTTCGTTAACTTCCAACCCCGACAAGATATCCGATTTTAGGCATAGAATGACATTGGCGAACGTTAGCGCTGGCACTATTTTTCCTTTCCAGATATCACGCACCACCTCATACTTATTGTGGCCACGCAGTGCTCTCTGTTTCATTATTGCTGCATTACGCTTCCCCTTTATTTTCAAATTATCTTGGTGGTTGCTTTAGTAATTCTTTCCTTCGTTTATGTATACGCCGAGGTACTTATATTGCTTGACTATGGGTACGATTTGCTGTTGAATTGAGACCACGTAATTACTCCTCTCTTCATTAAAGATCATAATTTATGATTTATTTGAGCTAAATTTTGTCGCTGCGTTGCCACAGATATACACAAGCATCTGTAAATCTTTGTTATTGTCCACTAGTAGCACAGTGTCGGCTGCGTACATCAGCCCAGGGACCTTCTGTTGCGCCATTTGTCCATCACCCAGGTAGTATAAATCCAACCGTAATTCTCTGTTTTCCAGTCGCCTTTCTATATCCTTAACGTAAAGCGTGAACAACAATGGAGACAGATGACATCCTTGCTTCAATCCTTGGTGAATTCCCACAATTTCATTACCTTTTCGACCTTCTCATAGAACTTGTACTTGGTTGTCTCTAAATATATCCCTCAGCAGCTCCACGAAATCGTCATATATGTCTTCATGCTTAAGAATATCTCATATAGTTCCCTGTCTACGTTTTTATAGGCTCCTTTAATACCTAGAAATGTTATTAATAAAGGTCTATTCTGGGCTACGGAAATATCTATGCAATGAGTTAGTACAAACATATTATCCTCTAAGAGCCTGCATGGCCTGAACCCATTCTGTAGTTCCCGCAATACATCGTTTTTCTCCACCCACTTCGACAGTTCTAATTTTAGGGCTTGCATTGCCATTCTATATATCGCCGACGTTACTGTAACTGGCCTGTACGAGCTCGTCTTATACTTATCTCCTTTGCCTATGTAGATGAGGGTTATCTTGCTTTCACGCCATTCAACGGGAATTTTCTTTAATTTAATCACTTGCTCTATGGCATTAGTCAGCAGTGCCTTGCTCTTTTGACCGAGGTTTTATTGCGATAGCAATTATATGTACACTTCAACCGGATTTCTGCCGTCGTCCTCGCCGTCGGCGTCGCCGTCGCCGTCGCCGTGAGGTTCCCTATAGATAAAATCTTCGCCGCGTGCCGTATGCCCGAGCGGAAGCGTGCGGGGACGTGCGCTATCACGGAGAGCGAACGCACTCAATCTCCCACGCGCAAGCAAGGAAGCGGGAAGCCAGCGCCGGAGGGAGAGGGGGGGGGGGGGGGAGGCGCACTTCCACTCTGCCAACAACCGCGCTCGTCGCTCGCTCGCACCGTCTCTTATCTCCACACGGCTCTGACCTTTATGCGCCGTGCATTCGCCGCTCAGTTTCCGTTGAAGCAATAGCCCGCACGTACCTTCGCCGCTGCGGCGTATCCGCTTGCTGCCAGAGTTTTGGCGGTCGTTGTCTGCAGTCATTCAGTGTGATCTATTCGTGTTTGTTTGTGCGCGCTCACACCACGCTTGTTCATTCAGTTAGTAATAGTCGGGCCACATTTTCCAACGCACGCTACACATACAATGGTGCCCGGATCGGCAGTGCAGCGCTACCGGTGTGTCCCTTCGCACGCGCTGCCCACGGGAAGCGCTTCTCATCAACACCACTGTTTCACACGCGCCTTCTCGCGGTAATCCAGTCTCTCTTCATGTCGGTCTACTTACGCCGCAGCACACCTGCTTACTTAATCAGCTCATGTTTACTACAATTCATATTGCTACCAAAGCCGCTCACCTTACTTCGTATGACATTGCTGTGTCGCTATCGCATTCATTGCTTCGCCCTTAGGGCGAAACTGTGACATTTTTTAATTAGCTGTATTGGGATTTCATCGGGTCCTGCTTCTGTGTTATTAGGGACGTTTTCGGCGGCCTCTTTCCAATAAAAGCTTTCTATGCTAAATTTTGATCCCTCAAGCCTCTCTGCTGTTGCTGGATCTATTGTCTGAACTACGCTTTTTCTCGTGCCGAAGTTATCCCTAATAACGTCTGTGATGTACCGCAGCGCATCGTCTCCTTCGTAGATGTTACCGTCTTCATCCCTTATAGCCGTTTGCGAGTTTTTAGTTGGAGCTCTGAGGGCTTTTATATGGTTCCAGAATCTTTCTGGGGCACCTTTGTCTCTTCTGTGAATGTTATGCACCCAACGTTCACTTGCGCATTTAATTTTCTCTTGCACGAGCTCACTCGCCAACCTTATATTTTCTCGGTATGTGTTTCATCTAAGGAGCACTTCTTCTTCGTGTAATCGCAAAGCGAAGCGCCCTCTGTCATGAAATGCAATAACAAAGCGCACTCTGTAATAAATCTATTCCAAACTATTTCTGTTTCATTTGTGAAATCGTCCATTCATGGTTGGTCAAGAAATTTTTCCGTCTACCTCCGCTTCGCTTGTGTGTGACGCCACGTCACAAAAACCACGAGAACTCCCCATCTGATATGACGTGTGCACACTGATTTTCCAGTTTTAGACCAAACAAAGGAAACAAAATTATTTCTGATTCTACTATTTTTCGCCATTAACCCCCCGCTACTGTTCAAAAGCTTTCTGGCAGCGCGAGCTTCGCCTTTCTGTCACGCGACGTCCCAATATTGCAAAACTCGCCGCATCAAAGTGCATTGCAAATGAATTAATGTGCCAAACAAAACTGAATTTTTTCCAGAATAGCAGGAGAATTCCTCGTTTCGAAAGGAATAGAAGACGTCTGCCTATTGATCTGGCAGACGTGTTTTGGCTACTCGGAGCTGCCGGCAGAAAATATTTATTTACCGATAATTAAAAAATTGGCTTGCAGTGTAACGTTGTCCAGCCCTTTGGGCTCGTATACGTCGTCGTCCTGCCAAGTCTCGTTCTCTGAGGATCCGTATTAGTGAAACTTTAACCTTCCCTTGCAGGCCACCGCGAATTTCTACCCGCCACCGCAAGCTAAGCAAGGGGAAGCAAGCCAAAGCCAGAGGCCGGAACCACCCTCCTGATTCGGTTATGCATTTAAACAGCGGTGCTTTTTAAGCTTTTCGTTTCCCTGCGTAGCGTTCGAAGAAGCTCGCATAGCGAACACGTCAACGCGTTGCCTAGAAACCACCTGCCACAGCTGTTCCTCGCTTCTCCTAGCTCCGGCAACGCCCCTCCGCCGACGCGCCAGCAATGACGTCATTGCCACACCAACACCGATTTTCACCGCGTTGTAATGCCGACACCGCGTTCCAGCAGGCCTGCTCCGTCAATGCGGTCGCCTGGAAATCACTTACCCAGCTTCGCCCAGCCACGTCATTGATTCGCGCCGCAATTCTTGCTTTGCTTAGTCATGACAAGACTTCGTGTAGCTTGGCCATTACGTAACACTGATTATAAAGGTCATGTCGCCACGACGGCTACACACAAAACTCTCGTAGACATTGCACTGAGTAAATGCAACATGGGACGGCCGAAGAAGTACCAGACTCCCGAAGAAGAAGCCGCGCAGCTGGAAGCTCGTCGTGCCGCCAGCCGAGAACGAATGCGGTGATTCCGTGCTAATCCGGAGTATCCCGCCGAAGCCGCTGCCGCTAAACAGCAACTAAGGGCCGAGGATCCTGAGTTCCGAGCCCAGGAAAGCGAGCGTAGGCGACTGAACGACCAGCGACGTCGGGCAAGCTATCTAGGATACCGACGCATGGAGAATTTCCAGCGTATACGGCGAGTCCGTCAATCAAAGAGTGGCGCCGACGGCCAATTCCAGCGGGAATTCCTCGGTGTCAAGTTCGGCCACAGCTGCCGGGTCTGTGACCGGTTTTGGTTGGGCACCAATCTCGGTACTATAAGCTCGGTCACCTATGAATTCGGTGTGACCTAGGTGATCACCAGATCCGCTGTTTCTCCTACCTTGCAGAACGTAGTGCAAGCTGCGTTATTTTTTTTTTTACTACGCTAGTTCGGTCCCATGGAACCCCTCTCCATTTCTGCGGGCTGCTCAGCTGTTGTCATCCAATTCGATAAGCAATACCTGTCAAAGCAGGGAATGCGATCCGCTTTGAAATCAAACATACGTGACCTCTGTTAAGCGAGGCGAACGTTTGATTGGGCGGTTCCAACAATGCTTCGGGTCACCGCCCGATGCTTACGTCGGCGTTTGTGTAAATTTCACGTAACGAGATTCTAATAAAGACAGATTGGAATGGTTTTACGTTACAGGGCCCCTAGACCCGTTATTGATGTGATCAGGATGGGCGCATTCGGCTGTCGTGGAGGTGACGACAATATTTGTGGACGTCCTAGTACACAAACACACAAACACATTAAAAAGCACTTTGGGTGAATGGGATTGCCAGCCGCACTAAAACGGCGCTCAAGAGGCAATTAATATAAGTTTTCCAGCCTTTACCTGAAAACCATTATTTTATATTGTTCATCGCACAGCATTCTACATACATGCACTCACACACACGCAAACTTGAAAATAGTTTCTTAGTCGCATTACAATTTTTAAATCGCACGATGCACATAACCTGTCCAGGTGGATTACCTGAAGAAGTGGAGCTAAATTCACGAGAAATGGCAATGTCTAGGTAGCTGATCAAGAATTCAACCAATACCGCCCTAGTTATTGAATTTTATGCCACATGTTGCTATTGGATGTGGGAGCGGAAGTATAGTGAAGTCAACTCTCGCGCTAACTGTCCAAAAATCTGCTACATCATGCATTGGCTTTAAAGTTAGAGTAATCCTAAACTAACGCACGCATTTCCTAAAGTCTGGAACCGAAGCCAGTGTATATTGCAGGACATAATAAAAGTAGATATCTCGAAAGTGGCGCTTATCTTTAGAGATTATGACCGTCACCACAAAGCTATAATATATATCGCCAAAGCTGCCAATAACGGCTGCGACTTTCTAGGAACCAACGAATTTTCTAGACAATGTATATATGTATCTTTTATCGTGGTCTAGTGATAAGAACGTAATATATTATCTTTGAAGTGCCCCTAACCCACTAATGACGCACGCTACACTGATCTTTCCACACTACACTGATCTTCTACACTACACTTATCTGGAGCTCCTTTGCGTAAATTACTTTGTCAAAACGTCACACCTTACACTCCAATTTAAGACATTACCCTTGAAATGAATAATTAGATTTTATTAGTGATTTTGATTGATAAACTTGAGGTTTGGGATTTCTCATGCAGGTAATTTATGCGTCTTCCAGAAATTCATCTAAAAGGTGCACTAGCAGTCTGCCAGTGTGAGAGTGCAGATGCAGTTAACAACATTGTCAAGACTCGCAACGGTGTGAAACCGGTCTCTGTATATATATATATATATATATATATATATATATATATATAATCTTTATTACAATATGAATTCTGCCAGTCAATTAGTAAGGCCAAATAATTTCCCCTTTGTTTTCCTGAGTGTCCTTGTTTGTCGGCTTCTTATGCGGGATCAAAATTGGGCCCTCGGTTTCCTTTCTTCTCCGTATATATATATATATATATATATATATATATATATATATAGAGAGAGAGAGAGAGAGAGAGAGCAGATTTGCAGAATTTTGTAACAAGTCGTGAAACTGAGACGTTCAATAAGCAATATCGATGTGGCCAACGCTTTCACAACAGGTATTGCCCTAGCTAAGCCATGTGCTCCTATTGGAACGTTGGCTACAGCGACATTTCTCTCTCAGTCATTGGCGATTACCTTGAATAAAATGGTAGTACATATAAAGTGATTTTTTATAACGAGGATGTACTGTGTTTATCTTTTCTTTGTGTCCATCGCCGAGCTACATTGCTGAAGTTAGTGAACACCGCATTACTCATGTCAAAGATGGTTGGCTCTCCACGATTTATTGCTTTGTTCGACACATTCTTATGGAAGCAGCAGTTCCTCATCTTTTCCATGTTACCATCTTCTTCGTCTGTTGCGTCGTCTGCGTGGTTGTTCAGGCTTAGAATTTAAGAGCCACACAATAAACGATATGAACACAAGAACTGCATATGATGTGTCCTCAGTCTTCTCGATGTCACCATTCAACGCAGCTGAGGAAAAATAAAGGAAGACAGGAAGATACATGTAGCATAAATGACGAACAATTTATACAAAAATCAGCTCAGACGGACATTCTTGTTGCCATGGCCTTCGACAAGAATATTTGGGTATTTAGGGCAAACAGCATGGATGTCAGTACTTTCAATTTTGCTAGTGTATCAAAATTGTCACTTTGTAAATATTCGTATCGCATTTCTGCAAAATGCAGTTTTGCTAAGGCGCTATCTCCATTTGTCAACATTACGCGAAATTTTTTAATCAATATTGAGCAACACTTCATAGCAGTACTGCAGAGAGTCGAAATTTGTCAAATGCAAATTATCCAGCGAAGCACTTGTATTAATGTCACTGTTGGGCTGATCACATAAAGGACATGGTTTTCTGATGTTGTTCGCATCCTAGGCGCACAGCTAGTTGTAAAAAGCCTGTTAGGATATGTCACTGTTGGGCTGCTTACATAAAGGACATGGTTTTCTGATGTTGTTCGCATCCTGGGCGCACAGCTAGTTGTAAAAAGCCTGTTAGGATACGATATTTTCTCTGTGCGTGGTGGTCGTTGTAATCCTGATCTCTTTTTCTACGTACAATTTTTTGTTGACCAAATATTTGAATATTACTCACTGTACATTTTTCTGTTTTGAGCAATCTCCTTTATCTGTGCAGCTGTTGACAGTGCCACGTTCCGTTCAAATCTAGTTGTTCTTGTATGCTCCTACCCATATTGTGCTTTCTTAATGCCACGAGCTTTGGAAACGTGAAGCAGAATGAAGAGAACGGGCAGTGATTGTTTTTCGAAGAAGGGGTTAGAAGAGGGAGAGAGGTATTTGCCTGTTCTACATCCCTGAACTCTGGCTCATTATCACGAATACGCTGTAAAACCCCCAGCTGCTCACGTACGGGGTGCTTGGAGTATGTCCAGCTCCGGTATCGGCAGAATAGCCACTACGAATGCATCAATAACGAAGTATGCGTTATCTCTTGTTCTTTTTTCGCAGCGCTTGGTTTCAGGCGCATTTATTATCACTTGCCATCTTTTTGTCTCAAGATACTTGAGGGAATGATACTCTGTTATTGCGTGCTGCTAGGAAGTACTTTGTTAATGAGAGGTCATTTATGAACCAAGAAATCCTGTCCTGCTTTGAACAATTGTAGTCTAGGCAATATAACGGAATTCTCCGGTGAAATAGCCTTCATCGAAAACACGAACAATACGCGGCTTTGCGTTTGGACATGCAGATCGAGCTCACGCAAAAAAAGAAGAAAAACAGTCTGAGGCGTGGTTTAAGAACGGCTGAGTGAAGTGGTAGACACACAGACGCACTGCTTCTGTGAGTGAGCTGTGATCACTACGCTGTGTATTCGACAGCGGTCCTTATGACAGGAGTTGTTGTTTTACACATTCTCCGTTGATATTGCTACATATGTTGTGGCTGAAAAATTTTCTCTACTGATATATGAATAAATAATATGGCTGAACTAGTTAAGTAGCATAATGACGCTTATCGAAGCATTTTCGAAATATTATAACTAATATCTATTTAGGTTTGCGCAAAAGAAGACCCCTATCTTGGAAAGCAAAATCATGTTATTTAAACTTGTAGGTATCTCTGCTTCCGACAATAATCCCAAAATTTTATATCGGGCACTACATGACTATAATATGAATGGCTAAATTTGTCACTGCGAATACCATGGCTGCTGAGGTTCGAAACAAATTTTCTATGCAAGAGATGTGTCTATCACTTACTTCTTGTTTCTCATGGGACGTGCTACGCACGTAAGGAACTCCTTTCGGAGTGCCAACAGCTAATTCACATCGCACGCTAAAGCGATTTTGTAGCACGTAGGAGTGTCCAGGAAACTTCAGGACCGTGTTTGCAGAAAATAACTAGATGCGTTCTCTGCATTCCTGCATAGTACTCACCTGCTGTAGTCGTAACCGAGATCACCTTGCGGGTGCCGATCTCCCGGCCACCATGCATATTGGCAAAAGTGACGTTGAAGGCGTAATCTGTTCTCTGCTGTAGCTCGTTGATTGCCACGATTGACGCGTTTCCACCGTGATTGTTGCAGCTGAAGCTACGTCCGCCATAGGTGCCAATTAAGGTTATGTAACAACGGTCCAGGGCGCCATTCTTCACCTGTGGCACGAACACGACCAACTGCACTGACTCAGGCCCAATGGCAGTAGCTGTGACTTCGAAGTCTCCAGGGGCTGCGAGCGAACAAGAACAACAATCCTTGATGCTTTGGTCTCTAACGCGGATGTTTCCAGATCACGCTACGCAAAATTTATTTCCCACGGTAAGTCAAGATTTCAGTACCAGCCTTACTATGAATACGGGTGCTTGGTACTTCGGCACCGAAGCACGCGATGCGGCCATCACTAGGGACGCATACTTCCGCAGGCGCTATTTACGGGATGGTTACAAAAAAGGAAATAGGATTGAGAGAACAGCAGGCAGGTCACCACCACCATCATCATCAGCATAAAACGCAACATCTGCTATCTCAGCGTTGTGCACTCCGCTGTGACTAATGTTTTATTGGAATTTCAATGAAAGGCTTAACATGGTGGGCATCTTGTTTTATAAAAACTACACTGTTCAATAGTAAGTGCACATTTGTACATTACAAGGAAGGTTTGCGATCGCTTAAGTTTATAAACCAAGCGGCCCAACCCAGTGTGAAGGGAAGCTGTCAAGGTGCTTTGAACAGACCATTGCGGCTCAACGCACGTGCCCCGCGCAGAAGCGTTGAATAAAACTGAAATGTTGAACGATAAATGTAGTTTTTGCTCATTGAATGGTTGATTCAAAACCACACATCACCAGTATTCAATAATCGAAACCTAAGCCAGTGTTCCCTCTTTTATTGCTCATAACTGCATGCCATATGGCTTAGGTACAGTATCCGTACATGCGTTGTGTGGGTGAATTCGGAGAGGAGCTTCCGACGTTGTAATGTTATACGGGGTAATCAATTTTAAGTTTTCAGAAATTTTAGCAAATGGCCTGTGGCTGATAGCATAATTCGCGTACTTGAGTGGATTATTCGAAGCGGCGGCCATTACTAGCACGAGAAATCAAAACACACATCCTTCTGAATAATTAAATTCACTAATCAACTTCCCAGTTAGTTAATGGCAGACATTGCAATTTACGAACTGTGCCGGTGAGTTTGCAAGACGTGCCCACTCGAAATGAATCTCCTGGATAACACCAGTGTTGAGGTATTATTTTCCACAATGTGGGACAATACATGGGCGTTCCATTGAAAATCTGCTTCAATGCATGAAAGAGCAGTTTTGTCCATAATATAACTGGAACGACAGTGCATTTTTAAGGTGAGTTTCACGGCGCATACCCCGAAACTGTTGCCATCCTGTTGTCTTACTGCAAGGATACGCCTTGCAAGCACACCAGGTACAATTCGTAAATTTCACTCTGTGCCGCAGAGTAATAAATTAAGAATCTAATTGCTGTATTTTTATGTACCTGAATATGTGCTTCGATTTCTCGCGCAAGTAATGTCCCCCTGTCTGAGTAATAAGGGTCAAGGACTAGGATTATGTCATGGGCCACAGGTCATTTGAAAAAAATTCCCCGATAGCTCAATATGATCACCCCATCTATGGATAGTGGTGTTGCCGTTCAATGTAGAAGATTTTTAGAATCAGGGACAAATAGCGCCAAATGAATCAGTGCTGTGTTGTTGCGGTTTTCTTTCTGCTGTTTAATTTGGCCCACCACATAACTGGAGCAATTTCGTAGGTCCCATCAAGGTCAAAGTAACACAAGTTGACAGTATTGTATTCTATTTATATTCTTTGCAAATTCATTCAATGTTTCATGTTTTGCAGATTGTTTCCAGTGAGTAAATGCCTAAGCGTTCAAAGGTTAGCCCTTTACACAGGAGCAAGTATGTCTATAATAGTCAGTATATTTCTTTTTCTTTATTTCAAGTAACGCGTAATGCTGCACAGTTCTGTTTATTATACGACATAAAAATAGAAATGCTCACCGTACAAAGGCGTCTCGATTTCCTTGAAAGCAGGCTGGCTCCTGACCACCTTGTCACGGCACAGTGCACAAGCAGTCACTTGTACGCAGTACGAGGTGCCGATGGTACTGTCAATATCGAGACACGCATCCTGTGTTTGATGTCTCGTGCAATGTTGGCTACTCCTTCCGGCGGCGCATGACTCATAGGTCACGCAAACTTTCACGTCGTATACAACTTGGCACTCACACGTTGTACTGGATGGCGTCCATGAAAGTCGGATCCTCGACGGCGAGGTCTCTATCATGGTGATGTTACTTGGGGGTGTCAAATCCGTTTCTGAAGCACAGGGAGAGATAACCATGTTAAGTCTCGATGAATGATCGGAAACTACTTCCCATGAGGAGACTGAGGGAGCAAGTGAGAGCTACAAGATATCCATAGCAGGAATGAGTGGCGAATCGGCAGGAAATTGTATACTTAAACCAAATTCCAGACTTTTTGAACGAGACCTATTCAGAAACTGCACTTCAAATTGCGGTCATGCTTTTTCTGTGGGAGATTAACTGACCGATGCGCCAGCAGTAACCGACTAGATAAAAGTGTTCAAAACTAATCACTTGATAAAATGTGTTTGCAATGGCTTATCTGACAGAAAAAAGTGCTGCTTGAAAGTATTTTCCCTACGCTGCTTACCAATCACTGTGTTCGAGTTTTCAAACATGAGGACTATGGGAAGTTTTGTAAACTTGTTTGGTTGAAAAGCTCTGAATAGAATCAAAATTAATTGATTGTGCGAGCACATACTATAGGAAATAGCTTAAAGCGTCATAGCATCGCCCAGTATGATCGAATCTGTCATGATGAGCTTTTGGGGAGGCTTGACGACCACACGAGACACCCATAAATATATAGTTAATCCTAACGAGGGACGGACATAGAAAAGACATACACTGCGTTGTGTATGCTGTCTCTATGTTCATTCCGAATTTTATGCCTCTTGTAATATGATGAGGAATAACCAAATAGTCCGAAATTCCACTCCAGTAAAAATATAGTTATACTGTTCATCTGTTGCAACATATAGCGAGCCTCAGAAAATATAATGTGTTACATGAAAACGTATGCCAGAAAAATCTAAGTTATAGTTCCCATTTCAAAAATATTTGTAAGCTTGTAGTTTTCGCACGTGGAACAGTATGGGAAAAATACTCTATATCACGGTGGTAGAATAGGAGAGGTGGCCAAACGAGCCCCGCAAGCGTGTCGCCGAACCTCTCGAGTTTCTACATTGGTCTCCAGGGGGCAACAGAGATTTTATGGGCTCAAAGACGCGCTTCGCAAGCTTTCGCTGTGCTGTAAAAGGTAGGTATTGTCACAAATTTTCTGGCTTTACAACGTTGTTTAGGTTTTTAATAACTTGTAGAGACTGTCTGCCAGCCTTGCCCACAAAAATGAGGGTATCAGGCTCTGTGGAGCTTAAAAATTTATAATTGGCGCGGTAAATCTCGATAAGGCTGCAACAGAGCTGTGAAGCAAAGGACGCGCGTGTATTTTTCTGGAAGCGTGAAAATTATTACCGGCGAGTGCACAGCGTAAAAAAATATTTGGTTTTTACTTCCTTGTGGGTAGCATTCGGCTCATGGGCGTAGTTGATTTATGATCACCAGGCTGTAACTAAATTTCACTGTTGCGCAGTCAACAATTGTTCAATTATTGTTCATCTCCCTTCAGGCGCTGTTCCCAGCCCCAGTAGCTTCAGATGGCGAGTACAAACATGCGCGCGCCTACGAAATGCTGGAGACTGCAAACGACGGGAGTAGACGCCGTTCTAGCGGCGCCGCCGCCCCTTCGAGTTCGTGGCCGACCTGGGCCGACCACTCTGAGCAACAACGAATAAAAACGGCGTGAAGCACACAGTAAGTGATGCCGCGGTGACCGTTGTAGATGCGGCGCACTGGACTTCACTTGGGATGCACACATGTGCACACTACAAGGAATATCACGGTGGCTGCGTGAATGAACTTTGATTTTTATATCAGCCGGGTCCTCCCAGTGATCTTATATTTTAGTGACGTGCTTGGAAACTGACGATTCCTCAAACCAACGTTTTCATTGGTATATATATATATACATATATGTGTGTGTTACGATGGGGTGCGTTTATTTAACAGATGAATTGATGAAAAGGGGCCGCGCCGACAACGAGTGCACTTCGTTCACTTCGTTCTCCTCTTCTTCCGTCCTTGCCGTAGCTTTAGCGTAACACTATATATATATATATATATATATATATATCTTGGTTACCCCGCCAACAGTAACTTTGGTAAGACATTATATACTGTTTCTTCGTAGTCGCATATGCTAATAGAAGAGTGTTTAATAATATTGTAATGAGGAAGAAGAAACAATAAATGTGCTCGATCGTGAACATAAGAAAAAGATATTCGTTTCAAGCGTGATTCATTTGGCAATGACGCATTAGTCACCGTAGAGTTCTCAGAACTAACAGCTCCCTGACAAAATTTGCGCGAAAAGCCCGGTTTAAGCGACGGTAACTATTTAGTGGTATTGCAGGACGTCCCTGGTTTACGGCACTATGACGCGAACTTCTTTCTCAAAAGTCGGAGACGTAAAAATAAAGTTCGAACGCTCGCGACGCCCTCCGGCTACGTACAGTGAAGTACCGCGGTGCGGAGAATGAGCCCAGACTACCCCTGCTGCCATCTAACGCAAAGCGCCGGCAACTCGAGAGCCATCGCGTCATGCATGGCGCATTGGCTGAGCGGCGCCGTTTGTCCACCTCACCTATTCTACCACCGTGCTCTACATATTTCTCAAACAAAAATGTGGATGCCGGGGCGGACGTTAGACACGTACCATCACCCCAACTGACGGTAGACGAGGTTACACAAGCACCACCACCACAAGCGACATGCGTCTTGCACGCACGCACGTGTGCGGAAGTGCAGCCTACATTTTCATTCTTCTAGGCCGCGCACTAAGCACCAATCCCTCATTAAAGTAAACGAATGTTCAAAAGTAAAAGCGTGACAAAATTCGTAAAGTACGACTTACACACAACCTGCGGACATGATGGCATGTGTTTATAATGCGAATATTAAATCTGTTACACGGAAACACAAGCGCAAATTCCATTTCCAGCTACGGCTTTTTGGGTGAGCACGCGTTGTGAAACGAAGCGTTATACTCAAATGGGCTCATGCCTGCGGAGCCAATTTGGCTGACCTAGACAGATCCTCCTGTTTGCTTGCTTCATCTTTTTAACGCATAATGTGCGATCCGCTTACATTTCATGCAATGTCGGCGAGCATAATCGTTTCAACAGGCTTATTCTGCCCATTTATAATAATCTCTTTCATTGTTCGTGAATGCAGGTGAGAAAAGTTGTGGAGCATTCTGGTGATATACACTGTGCATTGCCACTCGTTCATACCGGTGCGTTTTCTATCAGTGTTGTGCCTTAGAAATAATTTCATCATTTTTAGTGATTTTCACTTTTCGTGCACATTTATTACTGCCTTGAGAATTGCTTGCATTTCACTCAATAACGAAGATGTACGAGCCTGTAATTTCGATAAACAAAGTCAGCCCAGCTGTAATTGATCAACAGTACAACCTGCATATATATATATATATATATATATATATATATATATATAAAGCTTGACAAATGGTGCTCACAAAATAGAAATATATTTCTGGGATTTCACGTGCGAAAACCGCGATCTGATTAGGAGGCACACTGTCGTGGTGGACTCGGGAATAGTTCTGGTCACCTGGGGATCGTTAACGTACACATAAATATATCTGCACGAGCGTTTTTTCTTTTTTTTTGCATTTCGCCCTCATCAAACTGCGACCGCTCAGGCTGAAATCCAGCCCGTGGCATCGAGCTCATCCCCCCAACACCATAGCCACTAATCCACCGTGATGTGAAAATGGCACTCACCTTCGCACGTCGTCACAGCACCGCGAAAAGTCCAAAAGACGAGGACTGCGACCACAAAACAAGCAAAAGTTACAACAACGATCGGCGTCCATCGCTGTTTATTCCTCATTGACGAAGGCTCTCCATCCAGTGACCGTATCTTCGTGTCGAAATTCTTCAAACTACCGGCGGTTGCGGGATCCTGCCGAAGCACAAGAGATTCGTTGCCGTCTGTCATACTATCACTGGCAGCGCTTGGCAAAAGGGCAGCAGGTGAGTTCGAAACTATGGGCGAAAGTATAGAAGCACCGGGAGCCAGCACATGGCCGAGAGAGCGTGATGAACGAGAGAGGGTGAAGATGGCAGCGCAACAGCGCGAAGGACCCCTATCGAGAGCTACTGGAACCGAAGTATCCGCGGTAAACACTCCAGAACAGGAGGGGGACAAGTTCAGGTAGCTGAGTAGCTGACTGTATATATAGCTGACTGCATTCAGTGTAGCTGACTGCCGTGTCATAAGGTGCACGCCGATTATACTTTCACACTGTTGCGAATTGTGCTGGGCGCACAGCGAGGCGAGGGCGTTGAGAGATAAATACGCGCGTCTTTTCAAGAGGGGAAAGTGTGTGTGCAAGGGGCGCGTGGAGTGCGTTGCCGAGATAAAAGACGAAGGGAAGCGGCTGAAGGTGTCCAGGCAGGAGTTATCTTTCGCAACGAGGCCCACAATACCTCTGCGTCAGTTCAAACAGCACACAGAAAGAAACGTAGTGCATACGGAGCTTGAAATTCGCAGACTACCATGCCATGCCAGGGAAGTTCCATTTTTTGACATGAGTACGCTTAATACACTGGACGCACATTGAAGGTAGAGTACTTTTGCTTTTTTGTGTCCCGTGAGTAGACAAAGAAACCAAAAAAATAAAAATTGGGAAATCCGCAACCTCCGGATGGTATAACGGGCATAAGGCCAATAATGAAATAAACGAATTGGAGTTGCGATAGGAACTCAATGGAAATTTAGAAAGGAAAGTGAATTAAAAAATAAACGTGGAGGCAAAACCCCGTTAGATGACGCAAAATGATCTGGTTTAGATACGGAGTCTGTGATTTGAACGGAAGAACCAGAACAACTATATTACACTAAGCTGTTAAGTTGCACGAATCTTCGGCTGTGATACGAAGGTAGCGCGCCTGCCAATTTGTGTCATTATGAGCTGGAGCGAGATGCTCCAAAAAGAAGCCATGTGCATACCAGCAACCTCCAGGTTCCGGCTGGCCAGATGTTTTGGCGGTACCCTGCTTGCGAGGAGGAGCGCGATGCAGGAGGTGCTCGGGTAATTGTCACCTTGGATGGTCACTGCATGAGTGGCTTATACATGATGTTGGGACGAGAAGACTATTACAAAAGGGAGCGGAAAGCACCTGAAGTGCAGTGGAAGGTAACGAGAAAAGGAACGGAAGGCAGAGAGTATGAAAAGAATAGGAGGACAATGGGGATGAAGCACGCAGTTAGAGCAATCTATCACGGGGAAGTCCCGTCATAGTTGGCTTAAATCGTATAGATGGCATGAAACAAACATTTAAGAGTATTGTGAAACAGTGAAAAAAGAGTTAGGCGAGAGGAGTTAGTTGGCATCAGCGATAACGGAAGAGGTAGGGGAGGGAGACCAAGAGACTGAAAGAATCATAAATGCATGAGTTGCAGGAGCAGGGCCCACTACTTTTTAGATGTTAACAGGGCCGGATAGGCGTTAGGCCATAGGGATGCGGTACGAACAGAGGCGTGCAATTGAGACACGATGCGTGCGGTGCGTGGACACGAAGTAAAATAATGTGTCTCGTCGGTGCAAATTACACCGCACGGGCATAAGGACGAAGCACTCAGATTAAATTTATGTAAGTAAAACTGAAAGTGGCCATGACCCGTAAATAGGTGTGTCAAAAGTCGGCTTGGGGCGAACCAGCGTGGAATAACAAAAACACTTGGCACCCAGTTATACAGGCTGGTGCGTGTGGCCTCGGGCTGCCAATAACAATTCCATTGGTGTAGTGCTGTTTTAAATAACCGCGAGCGAATCAACTGCACTGTGAAAACGCAATGTCGAGTCAGGCCGGTGGTCTCCGCGGAAGACGCAGCCGAGTCAGCAAGCTCATTCCCCACCATGCCCCGACGGCCTAGGATGTGATAAGGAAAGATCCGCTGCCCCTAAGGGCCTGCAATCGGAGCGCCTTTTTAAATTGCCACATGCGCGCATCCCTAACGCTAGGGTGACGCAGCGCGGTTAACAGCGAAAGGCAATCAGTGTATTTACGTACACCGGCATTGGCACGCAGGGAATCTACAAACGCGAGCGCCTCGGCGAAGGCAACAGACTCTGCACTGATGCACTAGTCGCGTTCTCCACGCGAAACTTGCTCACAGTGATTAGACGATCGTTTGGGTCAAACGCAACGTCAGCCGCGCCCGCCGAGGCGCTCGTGTAGGTGCCGTCGGCGTCGATATGACAGTCCGGGGCACGCGAAATATAAGTGGCTTGAAAAGGGGGGAGGCGCTCGAACAGAAAACGGCAAATCTCACGCGTATGGTGCGACCGAGGATTGAAGGGGCGTTCAATTGTGCTCGGATAATATGTGTCCTGACCATAATGGGTGTCTTGGCGGAGGATAAACAGTGAAAATTGCGCACCCAACCCGTCCAACACCACAGTAAGTTGCGGACAGTTTGCCAGTATGAGCAGCGCCGAGGTTCTGGTTTTCTAGTAAGTGCCCGTCAACGCCACCACAATCGAGCGCTGCACTTACAGCACTCGGGTGACGAGGTGCGACGTTCGGAAAGCGGGCCACCAGACGGGGCACGCGTATGCAACGGCAGACAACAGAACCTGCCTGTAAAAACGTCGTATAAGCACTGGATGTAGCGTGAGATGCATGCGAATGAAATTGATCAATCGCGCAACCAATACCTCGGGTCTTGAAATAATCAACATGGGCATCGAAATTCAGTTTCTCATAAAGACCACACCAAGGAGTTTAATGTGGCCTTTGTGTTTTAGGAAGGTGCCGTTTGAGCTATTAGACGGACGGCGCTTGGATGTGCCAATGTGCCCATTGTTGAAGAAGACGAAAAATGACTTTTTTTGACTGATTTTGACCTTTTTTTTTTACGGGCCCAATTGCAAACCAAGGTGAGTACAGATTCTGCCAGAGCCTGCAGTTGCAAGAGCGACGATCCGGAAAGGAGTACGATAGTGTCATCCGCATACGCCTGAATATGTATGCCCTGCGGGAGGTGGAGGTCGAGGAGGGAGTAAATTACCAGATTACAAAGCAGGGGACTCATCGGCGAGCCCTGCGGACTGCCAATGGACGGACGGGCCGATACCTCCCCCGCGTTCGCGCGAAACACCACCCTGCGACCTGTCAAGAATGACATCAGCAGGTGGTAGAAGTTCGCAGGGCATTGGTGTTGGCGTAGGAAGGATTGCCACAGAAAGTTGTCCGCAAGTATGGGTACAAATTTGTGCGCGCTGTCGTCTTCTGCGCGCGTTCCGCCAACATGTACCCGCCTCCACCGCGTGACGTCACGGAGCGAGCGCAGCGGCCTTGCAAAGTCTAGGGGGTACTGCTCAATCTCCGACGCGAAAGGAGGCAAGCGGGAAGGCAGCGCGGGAGGGAGGAGTTGCGGCTTCTGCTCCGCGAGCAACTGCGTACCTCTCCTTTGCCCGGCACCTGGCGGTCACGCGCACCGTATCTTGAAAGTGACCTGCAACACGGCTCCTACCTTTGTATGTGCTGTGCTTTCGCCGCTCAGTTTCAGTTGAAGCGGTAGACTGCATGAACCTTCGCTCGCTGCTGCTGGCGCACTTGCTCACGACAAGTTTTGAGAGCGATTGTGTGCTGATTGAGTGTTATTTATTCATATTTGCTTGGCACTTGTTAATTGAGTTAGCAAGCGAACGTGTCCAACTTTATACAGCCGATAAATCTACTATCGATACTCCGTATAGCTCACTACTAATTTGCTATCGCAACTGATGCTTCGCCTTTCGGGCGAAACTGCGTCTTTTTTTTTTTAGTGGGCAAACGTAGGGCGAGGTTACACTAGTTGCCCATTATTATCTCTGCGCATGTGTTCGCTTAACTCTACAGGCTCTCCGCAACATTCGTGGGGTAATGGTAGCACATGGTCATCTGTTTAGAATTATTTTCTAGCAAAAAGTAAGGAGAACATGCACAATAATTAGACTTCACATATTTTTTTTCAGTAGGGGGTGCATTACAAGGCCGTGTGAGATTTCTAATGATCAACCATAAGATGACGCAGTATTGACGAAAACACGGCCCCTTAGAAATAAATTATTGAGTCGGATCTTTGCACTTGACCGTGCATAACAAAGGCAGAAAAACGTCTTCGATTCTGGGAAAAAGCTATTTGGTGATCAGAGTGAATTATGATACTGCCAGCTGCGGCTACCGGCTGCATAACTTGCTGGAGAATGCCGTGCCCTCAGCGAAGTGTCGTGGAAGTGGTAGAGATATCACGCCGGGCCATTGAAGGCGAGCTTCTGTATAGAGGATACGCGTGAGTCACCGCGTTGACGAATAGGCGATAAGGCCACCGACAGTCAAGGACGAAGAGTCGAGATAAGTGTGACTCATGGCTGAGCCGGTTGCATGAGCAGCGCGGTGCGCTGTTTTTTAGTTTGATCTAGCGGACTGGGTTGTTGCTACTATGATGACGTTCTATGCGCCACTGCTCAGAAATTAGGCGTTAAATTGAGACAAAAAAGTAAGTAGACACACTTTGGTGCTTACTTGGTGACCAAACTATAGTAGTCTGATTTCCGTAAGCCTCATTTCTTTACAAGGCTGCTCGCTACTTTCCTGTGATTAACTTTAACACTCAAACGCGTCTGTCGTTCGTGACATAAGAAAGCTGGCGCGCAGCAGTGAAGAAAAGAAAGTGGGCTTTAACGGGACGAAACTGCCCGCAAGGTTATGAGGGAGGCCATAGGAAACGCTCCGTACAATCAAACGATAAAGTTCGTGCACACCCATAAAAATACGGCCAGAAATCGAACCTGCGACGTCGGGTTCACCAGCGGGGCGGGTGAATGTCTGAAAAAAAAATCGTGCAAGATAGATGGCGATTATTAGATGGAGGCAACAATACTTAACATTACGTTTAGCACTACGTGTTCACAGGGTATGCGCAAGTGCAAACATCAAATTACACGGATGGACAGTATGAATCGTCGAAAAAACGATGCCACGACAATGAAAGCGATGAAAAATATCGGTAGAAGGACGAATAATCATGAGATATCTATGCTCACAGAAGTACCATAAACCTGTAAAACGGATTCAATACCGCTTGTGTAGCAGTGGAATATACCAATTATGAAGGACTGGTGAAGAATGGGCGTATACCCATAGAGGCGCATGCCGAATGAGTCAAGAGTGAGGTACCTTATATGTAACAAAATTATGGAAATCAACGAATTCGTTCAATAACATGTACCAAGAGCTGCACCGTTACGGAGATCAAATCTAAATCCAGCGTCTTTATCGGGTCATCGCGTCGTTAACATCAAAAACATTGCGTCTTTTAGACGTTTTATTGCTCCTATAAAAATTCCAATGGGCAGTAATGTGGTAACGCTGGCCGCATTCGCCGTCTTGCAGAGGGCTTGGTTCCCAGGTGCCTGTAGGTTACAATTAAGGCTCGACCATCGTCACAGTTTGGCTAATCTGGACTCTAAAATGCAACAACCCTGTTCATCGCCGAGCAAACGATAAAAAGCCAGCTTCACTTTGCTGCCAGAAATCAACTCAGCAGCGCCAGCAGGTTCTCGCGTCATTGAATATCCGTGCGGACGGCATTCACAAGAGGCATGTGAATGCCTCTTGTAAACAAAAAACTTGGTCCGAACCTCTTTCTGCAATGACGTACGCTTCGCACCTGTACAAAGTGCCCTGAAAAACTAATAGTTCGCTCTGAAATTATAGCGTCAAGCTTCCAAAACAACCTTTCTCTGCAATCAAATCTCCAGAGAGATTGCACCAGTATACAAACACAAATGCATGTGAAAAATTGCACATCCGGTTATAGTGGCTCTTCGTCAGCTGAAATGCTCCATGTACGCAACAAATGAGAACTTCTGTTACTTGTTCACGTTGGATTCTCGCTTTGAGTGCACGGAATAAAATTCTGAGCGTCAGGTTGCGCGTGCATGCGCTGTGAAAACGGACATACGTAATCCTTTAGTTGAATGTAAGGACTTGGTAGCATTCCTTCCATTCACCGCAGGACGTGTGAAGTTTTCGCATGATAGGCCATTGCTATTATTTTCTCTCGGCGACATTCTGTACACTGCTTTATTCTCGCATAGTTTTGTAGCTGTAAGTGTATTGTTTAAAGTTCATGGGCGTTTTGACCGTAAACACAGTGCAATACCACGAGCAACGCAGCAAGTGTGCGGCTAAGTCCACTGTAGGAGCGTCTCGATACCAACGGCGTTATATCGTAAGGTTGTTCCATTCTGACTTCATTCAAATATCATCGAGTCTTATTAGCCTAATCGCTGCTGCAAGCAAGGGCCGTGACCGCAAGGTTGTTTCATTAGTCCAATCAAACCCTTTCTTCCTTTATAGGAGGCGACTTTGGTTTCAAAGTGAATAGCATTGACTACCGCGACCTGTTTTTCCTATCCAATTCTCTGATGAGAAGGAGGAGCGCGCAAAAGAGGAGAGAATTCCGTGGGGCTTAGCTAGCGCAGTAAAAGTAGATAAAAGGATGAGGAGAGTGGTGCCGGCGTTTCCGATTGGTGCTCTTCCCCTTGCTTACTGTGCCTTGGCTCGTACCGCAGCATTGGCCTAGTGGTTGAGCATCCGCCTCGTATGCGGGAGGTACCAAGTTCAAATCCCAGTGCGGCTGGCAACCCACCGTTTTTTCTCTAATGGGTAGACCTGTGGTAGATATGGTAATGGGTAGAGAATCCAAAGGCGTCCCCATGTCAATGGGGCATGTGGGGCGCCACGTCGGAAATGGTCGCCATGCGAGCGGTCCAAAGCTCACCTTTAAAGAAACGAAAGCTCAGCCATAAAAAAAGAAAGGAAAAAGTACAATCGGGGCCTTAAGTATTAGCTGAAACAAGGTGCGCGTCGTGACACATGACACTAAAAGCGGTCATATGTGGTGACGCTAGAAGAGATCACCAACGGCTCCGACATGACACCACCCCTGTGATCATCGTTGGAGGCTTCATTGTTTGACAATTCAAAAACAGACAAAATATGGATCACTGAGTTTGTGCTAGAAGACTTTGGTTTGAAGTGTCACATCAATCCAAGTCACTCAAGAATGGTCGTGTATAGATGAACTTTGGCCTAGATTCTGTCTAAGGGACTAATCGAACAAGTCAGTCTATATCATAGTAATCAGAAAGCTGTCATAACTACCGTTGCCAGATTGTGAAAATAAATATACTTCCCTTGTCCAACCCTGTGTCATGTGCCAGCTTAGCTGTTCATCCACCTTCACAGAGTTGAATGGCTGCAACTTTTTGGCCTCGGTTTTACACAATGATATAATGCTAGAAACGCCGTGTCATTTGTTCTTGCCTCGTGGATGATATAAATATAGGTTCAAATAAAATCTATATCCCACTTCTCGCCGAGAGTAGGTACAATCAAGAAAATACTCGCTCGCTCGCTCGCTCGCTCGCTCACACACACACACACACACACACGGAGACGCACAAATAACACACATGTTCAAGCCCATACATTTACACGCGCGCACACCTGTATACACGCACAAAAATGTCCGCACGCACGAACACTGAAATGTACGCATAAACAAACGTGCGTATGCTAGCAGACACATACACGCACTCGTGCGCACGCAGATTCAAATGCAGACACAAATAAGCGCGCATGCACAAACTCAAGTACACGCGCACGCACGCCTCAAGACGATCACACGCATATACACTCCATTTGCCTCGCTGCTGCCTCGCAAAACCCTGCGCGTGCAAACAAAATGAATGAGACTCGCTCGATCTGGAATTACTATTAAAAGGCCAGCTGTAATAAATCGCCTTACGGTTTAAATTTGTCGCTTCTTCAAGTCAATAGGGCTATTTTTTTGTTTAACCTACACTGGTTACACGAGTGTAGCTAGAGTAGCGGTGTGACAGCGATGCCTTGAAGAAAATGGTTTGAGGACGACTGTGTGATGGCGATGACTAACAAAGGCGGAATTACGAGAGTAGGACATGGATGTTACACTGACGACGATGGAACGACCTTGATGACATCCCTACGGCGCTATGACAGCGAATGTAAGGCGACAACTGTATGACGACGATGCAATGACGAGGATGGCACGACAATGGCTGGAGGACAAGGGGAGGATGACAAGTGGATGATGACAATGATGCGACTGATGCCTGTATCATGACACCTGTACACGAGGATGGCGTTACGACGACATCACGACGAATCGAAGATGAAGCTGAAGTGACGACGATGGTATGATCAAGACAGTATGACAACGAAGCCCTGACAAGGGGCGCATGATAGCGACTGTCTGACATTGACAGCATGGCAAGGGCGGCATAATCACGATTGAATGACGACAGTATGATTATCATAGAATGTCTAAGAAAGATTAATGTCGACGGAACGATGAAGGCGGTATGACAAGGGCGGAATGACGACAAGGGGATGACATTAGTGGAGCGATAACTATGAGAAAACGATAGCGTGATCATGACGGCATGGCGACGACTGCGTAACAACGATTCCGTGATGAGGACGGCATGACGAGAGTCGGATGGCAACGCTGGAATGACGATGATGAACCGACGACAGATGGCATCATGGCCACGAACACATTTTTTTGGTCCAAGCGATTAGAATAACATGAACCGCTGGGTAGGAGTAGTAGGCATGACGACAGTCTGACAAGAGTCAGGTCACGAAGCTGGAATGACGAACGACGACGATTGCAATGTGACAACGAATGCATGAAGACTGTATGATGACGATCGCGTCACGAGGATGGCACGTCGAAAGACGTATGGAAAAACTGGAATGACGATTATGCAACGATCACGAAGGCATCACGACCACCAGGCCACACCTAGTGACCCGAGCTGTTATACAACTTTGGCCACTGGGTCAGGGTATAAGGTGTGACGGCGACGGAATGACGAGAGTGCGATCTCGAAGCTAGAATGACGACGATGAAGGCATCACGACCACGAGCAAATGCTTATCGGTCTAAGCAGATAGACATCTTGGGCCGCTGGGTCGACGTAAGTGGCTCGATAGATAGATAGATAGAGGGAGACAGGCATACAGACAGACTGACATCCTCATAACAGCTGAAGTAGGCAAATAATGAGATCTGATTATGAGGCAAACCATATTGAAGATCTCCAAAATAATTTTCACCTCCTGCGCTTCATCAACGTGAACTTAATTGAATTACACGAGCGCATTTGCATTATTCCCGTCCCAACTTACAGTTGAGAAAACAATGTTGCGCACGGCAAACGCCTGGCAACGCAAGTTTGCACGAAGGAACGAGTAACCTGCCCACTGGTTCTCTTGTGCAAGCTTCTGTGTTAAGACACTGGTCATGTGCGTTATTGTTTCGCAGACGTTAACTTGCACCATTTTTCAAATGTTTGGGATGCGCGTACACAAACGAAGTTAGAAATGGAGGTATCTGAAACTTGGTCCCAGAATATAGATGCATCTATGTCTGGTACTGTCCCTGATAACAGTGGCTATTTTACTAAAACACGTTTCACTTATTTATTGCTATGGGTGCTAGAAAGAAAATGAGCGTGGTATCATTAACCGTACATAAGTAACATTACATTTTCCTCTAATATAAAATAAATGTCGCCAAAAGAAACCCACCTTGGCAACGAAAGTTGAAGGTCCTGCTATAAGGAACGTTCTGAAGGAAATAATTAAAGCCGAATTCGGAATGGCTTTTATTCATAACTGATGCAGGCCACTGCGCAGCTGCCTGCGATAATATTATGTACAACATCAGGATTACCTAGAAATTGCTCTTAGCAAAAATTCTAGCATAAGAGCTTTTACAGCGTAAGCTGGTATGGCTCATTCCAATAGCTGTTTCGGTTCGCGTTGGTGTCCGCCGCTGCCGCCCCGTAACCGCTATCGCTGGAAATGCGAAAAAAGTACCAGTTCTCCACCGGGATCAAACCCCAGGTACTCTAGCCAGATACTCTACCACTGAGCTACGCAAGCGCTTGCTTTCGGCCAGCGGAAATGCCGTATAAGGCAAGCGCGCAGGAGCAGACGACTGAAGCCTCCGCCAGTATGGTGGCGCCATCTAGGTAAGGTGCTTGCAAACGCAGCGCGTGCAGGCGCAGACGACTATATGCGATTATGACGAGGTGCGCAATCAACGCACTCCCGAGCTGCCGAACCTCCACCAGTGTAGTGGCGCCATCTAGTTAAGGTCAAATGCGGCGTGCCCGACATGTAAGTTGCAGTTGTAAGGCTTGATCGGGCTCAGCAGACTGCTGCGCAGAGAGCATTACAAGCCGCAGCTCGCCGTTGACGCCGGGCGGACAGTTCAAATTGTTCTCGTCAAAACGAGGCGAACAGACTGCCGCGAAAACCCTGTTGTGCGTGGTGCCCAAATTGGAGCTACTCTTGAGCCGTTCCACCATCTTACGCTGTGAATGTGCTGCGTGTGCCGCGCAGGCCTGTGACTTTTTCTTGAACACGGCCATAAATGTCTGACATCATAGCATATTCTTCTGGTTGCTTTTCTTCTTCCTTGTTTTTTATTGAGGCTTCGTGGCACTAGCTGTTTTTGACTTTCAATAGTCTTGCTAAATTGAATAGCGAAAGTGCACGAACTTCACGAAAATAACAACCCGCGACATTTTTGCACTTCTCATGGCTGTGCCATATTCAAAATGTATATAAGTAATTTCTAACATGTCGATCACAGACGGCTTCGTACGACTGTATGAAATTTTCGCGATGAAATGGTTTCGGGTAGCGTTCTTGCGTCCTCGCCATCCTGGAGCTTGCTTGGATTGTGAATTTAACGAAGGCTGCTCAACATGGTAAGTTTCGCTTTGTTTTTTATAGTATTATACAAAAATAGAGGTGAACTTGTAGGAAAAAGCACGTCTAGTACTGTGGCGAGTGTTGTTGCCACCACTGCCACGTAGCTATGGCGGAGTTTCCGCCATGTCACCGCATCGCCCAGCGAGGTACTACTTCTACTGCTGTGCATCCCCCATTCTTGGCCTCGAAATGAAGAGGTCGAAGGCGTCTTGTCTGGTAGCTGTTAGGGCTATCTTAGCAGAAGGAACTCAACCTTCGCCTCACCGCGTCATAGTCCTACAAGACTATACTCAGCATCTTACACCTAATGGCATTCGCCGTTTACTCTGAATCTTCAACATCAGCTTCGTGCCTAAAGCAACTGTCTAGCAGGCTCCACTTCACAACGGCCTGGCCGGTCTGCGAAGTAGGTAATCCGTCGCCTGAACACTAGTTTTAAGGCAAGGTGTCGAGGACTGCAAAGCTTCTTTGTTTGACGGCACTCTGTGGTTTCTCATCATGCTCACTCGGGACTCTTCACAGATACTTCTCGCCCTGCCGTTGGTGCCTTGGACAGCCCTTGGAATCCGTTAGCGTTCTTCTCTAAGAAACTCTCAACCTACAAGTTGCACATTTTCACCGTCAGCTCCGTCAGTACGGCCCCTGCTCTGACGAACTGGTCAGCTTATTATAGGCAGCTTCTCGAACTCTACGAGGCAGCTCAGCACTTTCGGCACATCTTCAAAGCAGAGAACTGCACTATCCATACAGACCATAAACCTCTCACCTTCGCCATCTCCCGACGCCGCGATATAGTCTATCCAGTCCAATAGAACCAGTCATCGTTCATAGCCCAGTTTACCACCGACATCCAGGATATGAGTGGGATGGATACTGTAGGTACCAGCGCACGCACACTGTGTCCCCGCCCTGAACTCTTCGCCGGTGACCAATAATGTATTTCACCGAGGCTTAGAGAACAGACACTGAACTCGAGAAACTACTTAAATGTGACTTTTCGCTTCAGGTAAAGCGAGTTCCGTCCCTCGTTCATGAAACAATGATTGACAATGACCCTGACCCTACATTTCTTCACCATATCGCCTCGCCCTTCTTAAACAGTGGCAAAACCTCAGCCTATAATACCGAATCAGATCCCACCTATGTCGTCGCCTGGCTCCGACTTACCATGGCCACTCTCCGTCTATTGCCAGCAATGCATCAGTCCAAACCCACGCCCTTTGTCTCTAAGGGCATGAATATATACACTCGTATATCCGCGATGACAGCGCTCGTCGGCCTTTCCAATCACTTTACACCCGACCTTACTCTGTCATCCACCGAGACGGCCAAACTTTCACCTTGCACGTCACCACGAATGACGTCCACGTCATCATCGACAGAATGAAGCCTTGACACAGTCTTCCTAACACGTAACCAATACGTAACGCACATCCGGTAGTTATGAGCGCTCCACACATCCACCGTCACTGTACACTACCAGTTCTCGAAGCCGGGTGCGTTTCATCCGCTTCTATCAACCTTGAGTGCTCTTCACTCCTGCAGGGGCAAGGGGGTGGAAGTGAAGTGGCCACGCGGTTATGCCGGTCCGTGTCCCTGCTTCAGCATGCCAGCTGGTCTGCTGCGTGCAGCGTGTTTTTAGCACGGAGGAGAGCTGCCGATTAGAGTATTCTGAAATTGGCTTGGGGGCGTCTTCTGTGGCAGCAAGGCGGGCATAAATGTTTCCCAGCAAAATACCGAGCCAGACTAGCAGCGCAGTTAACACATCGGCTGAGCGTAGCTGAGGCTGCTGCTGCCTCAAGACTATATGCTATGCACTTGACGCTGGGCGTTTACTGGAGGAATAATCAAGCATATGTTGGTTTTCAGCATGAGATTCGTGACTGGGTAATCCCGCAATACATATTGTAAAATTATTTCAATATTAATATGGTACGGAAACTATTCTGGAATGTTTACTGCGTTTATAATTTCTAAAACCCACCTGTTTAGTAGTGTGTTCTTCAACTATTTGTAGTGCGTGCGGTTGTTTGCTCTACATTGAAAATCTCTACCAGCAAAAAAAAAAAAAAAGTGGTAGCACTTTGCTACTGTCAAACTTATACCAATAAAATATTTTCTGAATTTTTACATGAGCACTACAAAAGTGGCTATGAATAATACCAAATACAGCGCGACAATTCAGTTTTTTTAAACTCTATTTGTTCAAGCTTGGGGGCATCGGTTATGCAACCCTACTCAGCCCAACACTCAACCTTCGTGAATTATATAGTCAGTTCAGTAAATGATGCAAAAAATAATGTATACGGGAAACAAGATGATGCTGTCAACTTTGGGTTTTCGAAGAATCTGCGGAAAACGCGAAAGCTATTCCTTACTGCAATTTATCAGTGGTGTGTTTCATGCTCTGCTTGCTTTATTGTTTGAATCAGCGGTCCCTGAATTGCAGATGGCGCAAATGAATAAATTCGAGTGAAAAAAATTCATGCTCTATTTACACCGGTCATGATATCAAAAATGCTGAAATGCACGTGATTTCCCGAAACTGAAGCAGGTGAATTTCCGCGTTAACTCTTCAGGATACTTAGTGGCCGTACAAGAGATTTCATAGACCTCTGTTTGCAAATTTATCAAGCATAAACAATAACAGTGAGAACAGTGTGAATAGAAAATAAATAGAAATAGCAAAATTTTTTTCACCTCACCTGGTCTAAAAGAAACCCGCTGTAGACTAAAGTGTTGACAAAGTTGCAAAACTGCACATTTATCATGTGAAATGCACAGTCTGCGCATCGCATGCAACAAGAACGACTAGTCTCGATTTAGGCTGAAATAGTTTGGTTTGCAGTGAAGCGTGCAGAATGTGGCTTGCGCAGGAAATACGACATTGAAACCTGATGAAAAAATGGGGAGACGCTTAAGCTTCGTCTTTAGGAGTATAACGCAATAGTATTAAAGGGTACTCAACTGCTTCTCACACTTACCAGCAACTGCAGCCTATGCCACCGTAATCTTTACCGGGAAGCGCTTGCAGCAAACGTTTTGCACGAAAGCGAGCTTACAGCTTCTTTTTTTATTTTTTCCCCGCAAGGCCGGCATCGCCGCAGCCGCGTATCCGCGGAGTTTAGTGCCATCTGGGGTGCTGCAAGGAACCGACCGGAGCAGACGTCCCGCACCACTCTTTGATTGGTAGAAACATGGCTCGCGCTGTGCTATGATTGGTAGAAAAAAATCACTGATGGTCAATGCATGGTCAACGCCGAATTTTCCGCGTAAGTGGGCCCTTAAAGCTATCGCTTTAAGATTGCGTAAGAAATTTACAGCTTCTGTTTCTTAGTAGAGACAGTACCACGGTTCCAGCAGTTTCTTTATAGGTAAGGGAGGCAAAACAACTTCCCTGCCATGACGAAATGCAGTTTGTCGCTGGTGAAATTGCGCTCATTCGGTGAGGTAGTGTTCCACAGAAGTGTCAGAATGTACGGAGTCTGAAATGGACATTTTCCAAATCTGGTATATAAAGGACCCGGCGGGCGAACACCACTTCGAGACGCAGATGATGCATGAGTGTGTCTAGTTGTCGTTCTTTGTTAGTGTTTGGTGAAAAGTGTAACAAATGATCCAGGTTATACAAGACAGAAAATCTCGTCCGCACATTGAAACACGGAGACTTCAATATTTTGTGCATCAGTCCCTCAAGTTCTGCTTCGTCGTAGGATGTAGCGCATTGTCTATGTGAAAGGTAATTAATTGTATAAGCTGCAAGAACCATTCTATGTTAGTTCATTACCAGTTATTCCAGTGTGGCTTGGGGTCCATTGCAAACGGATATGGTGACTATACCAAGAGGCGCGGGTAAATATTTCCTCAATATTATAGGAGAACGCAAAGCGTTCACCAAGAAGATGACAATTCTTGAGTGTCTACAGAGTTTCTCTTGAGGCACAGTAGATTGCCTAAATTCAACTGTGTGAATTTACAACCATAAATGTAGGATGTTGTGTGGTACGCGCTAGCTCTGCGGTGTAGATGAAATTTTATTAGGCTGATGGTCACTTTTCTTCCAATTCTTATGCCGAGTTCTAAAAAGCAGCTGTCTAACTAACGTTCGTCTTTGCTGTATCTGTGAAAACAAACGTGCCACTCTGTAAGAGCCTCATAAGCAAGAAAGAGCCGTAGAAACATTTCCCGCATTGGATGACTCCAGGACCTTTTACTTTGTATCTGGAAGTGGGAACACTTCTGATGATCTTTTTAGATGCCAAGGAAAATGATTTACGCCGGAAAGAAGAATATGGTATTATTGCGGATATGAATTCTGTAAAGCTCACCACAACTGAAAGATATGTCCACACCTGTACATCAGCTTGCTTTTTTTAGCTGAATATTGTGTCGCGATAGGAAACGGAGAAAATGCCATGCATTTCGTGTGCGCTAAAAGCCTGCTTCAGTTGCTTCAGCTCAAAAAACAGTGCTAAGCTTTCGATGAGGCACTACAAGACATATCTCGAATTTCTGGCTAATATTTTGACCAATACGCATTCGCGAAATTAAGGTAGCAATGTATACCAAACGAGCAGCAGGAAGTGTCTTGAAGAATAAGTGCGACACGTAGTCCCATCCGTGACTCAGGCCTGCAACCCAATTTGACACATGTTGTGCTTCTAAGGGCATTCAAGGAATGCTTAACCCGCTCCTCAAGGGACGATATGTGAGCATTTAATGAATGCGATCTATCAAGTGTAATTACCAGGAAAGCGATAATTCACAGCAATCCGGATAGGGATGTAGTCAATTGTGAGCAAATAAGCTTTAACACGTCTTCTTGTGAATTGCGAATTAGGAGGTTTCTGAGACAGAAAATACATACCACTCTCCTTTAAGAAACGTGTTGTAAGATCAGTGCCATCTTAAGTATTACCTTATTTTTCTCGGAACACTTCATTGCCTTAGCAAAGTACCATCTGCCTAAACAGAAAGATCAGCTTTGGGGGGCAAGAGAAAGGCCAGTTAGCTAAGACTGACGTTGAAAATACACTATTTAGAACACTTTTGACTCCATAAAAACAATTTGCTGTAGTTGAAAGTCAAAATGCAGCACAATATACTTCTTTGTACACCGTCATCGCTCAGGTTGCAGAGCACGTGTACACGACTTACGGTAACAAAATCTTGACGGGTGTTTAGAAATGTTTCTGCTGTAATAGTGCCTGAAGCATTTTCATGCACCCATTACGTTACCAAGCGTACTACACAATCTAACGCCTTCCGCCGAAGTGACAAACTATACAGTTGTTCTAAGTCTCCCACTGCATCCAGTAGATCATTGCAACCTCTTCGTTTCCATATTCTGCATTGTCTTGCTTATTGTGTTGATTCGACTCATTCGTCGGTAGAGGACAACCAACTCGCAGGTTGTCCAGAAATTAGTATTAGGACAACTTAGGAATCTATCCAGGCATGTGAAACCAACTCACAAACCCATCTTTGCAAACCTTGCTAAGTCGTATGCCGCATCTGAGTAATTGCGAGCATTGCTGTGCTTTGGTGAGTTCCTACTGCGCAAGGTGCATTGTGCTCCGTTGCCAGATTATCGTGAGAGCATCAGCTAGTTCGTTGTTTGTATTCGAGCGGAACGGTATCGAAACGTGGACCACGCGTCTGTTGCTGTTCTGAGTGGCGTCTCATTTTGGCGGCAGTCCGACCAGTTGTCATCAGCAGTAGAAAAAAAAATCCCCGACGATTACGATACTCCCTAATGAGAAATTTGAGCGCAGCAGCAAAGGTGTTTTCATTCCGCGATATATTAACTGGCGCGGACAATCTGTCTCGTGCGGCACGTTGCGAACGGAGCGAAGTACGGCGCGAATGCCTCGCTAATCGGGAGATAACGAGAGGCGGCGCGTAGGTGACGCATGGGCGCGATTCACAGCAGCCGCCCCAGACAGGTCTCCACTCATGCAGCGCTTTGTTTCCATATAAACGACGCGCTACTCTGGCGCCATCGTCGCCGCAAAGCCGGTCTTCCACGGCACTATGCGTTTCTTCACACGCTTTCGCCATACCTTCCTCCTGCGTTTTCCTCCTCGCGTTATCTTCGGTATCGCCGTCTTTCATCTGCCGCTGCTCTCCTCGTGCCTTTTCATCCTTCGTTGTGTTCGTTCACTCGGTTACGAGGAACAACGCCGACGCTCGCCGCAGGAATGGGTGGTGTGTAAGAGCTGCGCTATAAAACAGCCGCAATGCAATCTCGCCAGTGAATGGTGCCACTCCCTATTCTACTTGAATCATGTGTAGATCTGCGCCTCCAGGATCTTGCACTGCTTCGCGAGCCTCGCATTCCAGTTTTTCAGACCGGATTGCGCTGTGGGACATGCCTGTCTAGCCGCCAATTTCTGACCACTTTCATCTAATTAAGGTGATTTGAGGAGTTAGAGCGTGCGTAGGGCAAAAAAAAAAAATGCCAGGCCTGCGCGGCACATGCAGCACAGTCACAGCGTAAGCTAGACGAGCGTTTCGACAGTACTACCTAGTAATTTGAGTGAATGCGTCAGGAACGCGCTTGGGACGCCGTCGCACGTGCAAGCCGACACGTTCCATCGCCGATGGCTAGCGCTGTTCGGCCCAGCCAAGCGGCCGAAAATGCAACTACGGCTGTCGCATTCGCTCCCATTGCAACGCGCCCAATCTAGCGCAATCAACGTGATCCCGAGCGTCCGTCGGTATGTTAGCGCCATCTAGTTAAGGCGGCAGCAAAATTTACAGTGTCTGAAATGTAGCGTTTGCCGGCACCTTAACCAGATGGAGCCACCATACCGGCGGAGGCTTGTGACCGCGTTTTTTGCGTTTCGCGCCTGAATCGCATCTCGTCGTCTGCGCCTGCGCGCCTGCATAGGGCGAGTTTATAGTACGTTTTCCCGCTGTCAGATAGCAAGCGCTTGCGTGGCTCAGTGGTAGAGTATCCGCCTCCCACGCCGCGGGCCTGGGTTTGATCCTGGCGGAGAGCCAACTTTTTTTTCGCATGCGATAGCGGCTACGGGGCGGCCGCGGTGGCATCATCGCGACCCGAAACCTCTATTGGAATGAGCCCTAACAGCTTACGCTGTAAAAAAAAAAAAAAAAAAAAAAAAAAAAAAAACACATCACAATGAAGATTGGAACAAAAATGACCCACCAAGTTACGTAGAGGTAGGGAAGAATAATAGTGCTTAATAATAGCTAAAAGGTCGAAATCAAACGAAGATGCATTCGTTAATAATGCGGGATAATAAACCTCGAACCGGAAGTGTGGCTTTACTGAACAAAAAGTAATGGCCGATCCCGATGATAGTATCATCTATAAATGTAGGTCGATCCAATGGTAAGGCTGTCTAAACAACAAACAACACAGTATACAAGTGCGCCCCAAAAGACCTTGCCTTTCTTCGACGTCAACCGCTGTCGATCGCTGTTGTTTTTCACGTTTAGTGACCGAGAGTCCTCATAGTGCTGCAGGCCATAAACCACGGTGAAATATACGTCAATTTCAACCAGGCTGGTAGATAGAAGTGCATGCCTTCCGTTTACTTGGAGTTTGCTATCGGGATAGCCGAGGACCGCTAATTCGAAACAATTTCCGGTCAGAGAAGCAATGTTATGTTCACTTATGGCGCCACATAAAGAGAAAACAAACAACAGGGAAGCAGCAGACACCGGAAAGTATTCCGTATTCTTTCCGTAGTAGACAGGATTTTGTAGCTTGACGACTGCTAACTGTACAAAGTTTCAGCGCAGACAAACAATGTTACGTTTATTTAGGGCAAACTAGAACACAACGAAACGATAGGGTGATAGCAGACACCGGTAAGTTTCGCATATTCTTTCATTTGAAGCCAAGAAATGAATTCTGGGAAAGTTTCTGAATGAATTCTGGCTCAAGGACAACGCTACACCACAGTGTGCAGTGTGCACAAAAGAAGTTTCGCTGTGTCCGTCCTTTCGCCGTTTCCGCTACGCGATCGTCAGGTCACCGTCGTTCATATTGTTATCCGCCCCCCCCCCCTCCCCCGATTAATCACACCATCAGCATAACCTTCGTTGTAAGACAAACAAAGCAAAACATTGCCCGTCGCTGCTGCTGGAGATAAATATAATTCGGTTGTGACAATTTACCGTAGGGATTTGAGCGTCGCACACGCCGACCGCTGGGATATCACTGGAAATTGGAGATTCGCAGTTTATGCGCTGTGTTTTATGGTGGACAGAGTGCGTGTTTTGGCCATTGTCAGATATTTCGCAAGACGATA
The DNA here is from genome assembly GCF_013339745.2 of Dermacentor silvarum. Classification (NCBI taxonomy): domain Eukaryota; kingdom Metazoa; phylum Arthropoda; class Arachnida; order Ixodida; family Ixodidae; genus Dermacentor; species Dermacentor silvarum. Next base: position 102,512,167 of record NC_051162.1, on the reverse strand, counting down.
CAAGCAGTACTGTAGTGGTCGAAATCAACGTTAAGCGCATTTCAATGTCAGTGATATATTTTAGAAAAGACTTCGCGAATATACGAGGATACAGTAAGCTTTGAAAGTGTGGGCTTTGACGCAGTGTGTGAGCTTGAAAGCTTACTGCTATCGCAAGAAAATTGTTTAAGGTCAGTATAATGTGACAGTCTGATCTTTCTTGGTTTACAGAATACAAGGTGTGATTCAGCGAAGACAGGTACAACGTATTCTATAGGATGGAAATGATTACTTTCATCTTTATTATTTTTTATTTCTTGGATGAAGGTTAAGGAGGAGACGTAGTATTCCCTACTACAATGTTTGCCAAACGTGTTACCCTCAACGCTACGGTAAAACAAGTAACAATTTCGGCCTATATCTTTGGTCATTGATTTGTAGCGCTTGACTGCCACAGCCGAATTGAAAGCTGCGTTCTCAAATGCCGTTTCTGCACCAGAGCTTTGTCCGCGCCGCTTCTGGCATCCATGTTTTCGGAAGCTATTTGTTTAACAACACTGTACTTCAACTGAACCAATCTTGAAACCATTTCAGCGTGCCCTATAGCATATCCACGTTAGCGGGCAGTTATCGTATGCAGGCAAAGCTACGAAGCCTTCTTAGCCCTTCAACGCCTAAAATCTTTCCCCCCAAAAGTGGGACACATTTCTGCACATTATTTCCAGAAAGCTATTGCTGAATAAATGCCGTTTCTAAAAATATATATTCCATTTGGTTGTCCTCCTATATTAACCGAAAATGTTATTGTAAGGCATCTATAAACTCATCATCTATAAAAAAAATTTTGCCTGAGCATTTATGTAAGACTGGAGCAATATTATCAGAACTGATCGAAGCAAAGTGAACAGAAATCATCAAAAACATGTTAAATGCATGGCGAAAAAATGTGTTGATGAATGCAGCTTATCACCGCCAAGCAACAATTCTTCTTCTTTCTGGGGTTTTACGTGCCAAAACCAGTTCTGATAATTGAGAACGCCGTAGTGAAGGGATCAGGATCAATTTTGACCACGTGGGGTTCTTAACGTTCACTACAACACAAGCACACGTGCGTTTTTGCATTTCGCCTCCATCGAAATGCGACCGCCGCAGCCGGGATTTGAACCCGCGACCTCATGCTAAGCAGCGCAACGCCTTAGCTTAATGAGCCGCCCCGGCGGGTTTGCAAGCAACAATTGGCAGTCACTTTAGCATATGCAAAAAAAAGGGTAAAGGTAAAAGCCTGCGCACTCAAGAAGGATTCAATAAATTACTTGACATTCTTATTCCAATGCGTTGTTACTTCTTAATACTTGTTTTTTCCGACCAAAGGTAGCGAGCTTGAGTTCCATAATAAATGCTATCTTCATTAACTATGACTTAATTAACCGCACCCTAATTAACACCAAAGGTCGTGGGGTCGAGTGCATTCTGTAATAATTAACTGTGTCTTAACTAACTTCGCCTTAACGCCAAAGGCGGTGTGTTCGACTCCCACATAAGCTCGAGGGTTGGACTCCCGCTGGAGGTCATGGGTTCGAGTGCCTGAATTAACTCTGTCTACGGTGATGACTGTGACCCGCGCACCATCAACATTGTTGCGTGATCGTTGCTTCACCCGCGCACCATCATAATTGTCGCACAAGCGTTGCTTGCTTACTGATAGAAAACGATGACGACGGTGACCCGCACACCATCAAAATTGTTGCGTGAGCATTTGCATACAGGGTAAGCCACAGTGTCAGGTTGACGTAGTAAGTAAATTAGAACACCGAGTTGTCATCGTGTACGATTTCGCTTCGACGACACGGTTTTCGGTCAAGGAAGTTGAAGGTCAACTGATCGATGAGATATACTTGTCAAGGCCACAACTCTTAATAACAGTTGTGGCCTTGACAAGTACGGATTGAATTAGCTGATATTGGGACGAAAACCTCGAACGAGTACAGCTAGGGCTTGGTAGCTAAATGACTAGAAGAATTTGGGAAATGTCTTTTGTACTCCACTGAACAGATCCGAAGAGCAACCGAACTACTTCAAACCATTTCTTTTGTTCTTTTCCGAACGTTAAGAGCCGCAGGTAGAACCTGATGGGATCGGTTTCGGGGTGCTCGACTTTGTCTCCTTTGGCGTTCTTTGCTGTATCAATAAGGGCGCTCCCATTACACCAATAACGATCTACGAAGTAGCGGTTTCACAGCACTGCTAGGCATTAGTTCACTTACAAAATGACGGCACGCCTTTTGGTCCGTGTGCTGTGTCGGTTCGCCAAAGATTACATAGCTCTGTTCCAGTAACCGGCAACACCGTGCACTTACCTGACTAACATTTTAATAGTGCTTCAGGCAAACCCATGGCCGTATTTCCCTCTTTCCGGCCAAAATGATGATACATCCAACGCGAGCACATACTGAGTTTTACGTTTGGATACCTGCAAACTTACGAATCATGGTGTGCGCTCTGTGCTAATGTTTTCTGAATTTGCCCGTCAACCTTGGCTATTGTTCTCTATGTTGCAGCAACCATGAGAGGACAACGCATCGGCAAAGGTGTATCTTTGTATGCTCATATCACCTACGATTCAGTGTACACCAACGCATACATGACGAAACTTGGCAATGCTCATTACAATACAATTGTAGAGAAACATTTTGACGAACTGTTTGAAAAGGTGATTACACAATCAACGCATTTCTGTAACTAATGAAAAATATTCCTAGCACAAAAAAAGCAAATATGCCTTGCTCTCACCAGGAAACTAAAGTCACCTCACTCACGCCATAACCCGTGAGTTGACAATTTTCTAATTAGTAATTTATCCTGCATAACTCTGTAGCTTCTCCCCTTTGTCAATTTAGCCTTTTAGTTTATTAAAGAATCAGCGTGTTCTATTTGTTGGGTGCGTCGGGTGAGTCCCAGTGGCGAGATGTTTCTCAGATATTCCCAAATTTTTGAAATTATCCGAAACGTAAGTTTTAGCCTTAGCTTGTAAACACACAAGAAATTGCAGGTTCACTTATAATACGATATAGTGACACGATAGCTGGCGCAATAGAATGGGCAGCAAATATTGCTGTTTTTCGTTTAATACTGGTTGGACCAAACGTTCTCAGAAATGCGTGAGCAATCAGTTTTCGATAAAGAGACTTTCTTCAGTAGCGAGTCTAGTTGATATCTGTTTATGAAGGTGGTGCGGCTGGGGGTTAAACGCATTGTCTAAGCCCCGTCGCGTTTCGTGGTAAAATACCTATAAAAACGCATGTACTCAGAGAATGTATCGGAATGCTGTAGTATTATAATGCACGGCGTATGGCATTGGAACATGCATTGTATTGATTCTTTAGCATGTGTTCTTGAACCATTTTTTTTTATTATATGGTATTTAGGAGATGTTGGCGCCTTTAATTGGCGCCGGCTACTCCTTTTCACATAGAGGTATGAAAGAAAAAATAAGAATGAGCCTGAATGAAAGAAGAATGAACGCATTAAAATTAAATGTCAACTCCAAATCACAATAACACAAAGTCCATTCAATAAGTGCACTAATACCACACTAATACTGAAAGTCAACTCAGAAACACAGCAACACAAAGTTCAGTTCACAAAGGCGCATTAAGTTAAACACAAAATCCAGTCACATAAGTATACTAATGTCACACTGAAACTGAAAGTCCACTCAGAAAAAGGGCACACAAAGTTCAGTCACATAGCTGCACTAAAGTAATCACGAAGTCCGGTCACGTAATTATACTAAAATCACGGCACATAAGATAGCATGGATTCGATTCAAAAGAAACTACATCAACCCAGGTGTCGAATTGACCATAGAGTGAGTTTATCACAGATAAACACTCTTTTCAATAGTTTCCGAGAATATTGCTCGCTTCTAGAAATCTTTGGAGGGCCATTAACGCTCGTCTTTGCAACGAATATGTTGGCCAAGGACCTAATATCTTCCTGAGGCTGAAGGGCCTGCGGTCTAATGTCTCTAAATAACGTGCTAAACGTTGTCTGTGTGTATCGTGTCGCGGACATTCTAACAGAAGATGCTGCACATCCTCATCCGCGTGGCCACAAGTACATTCCGGACTATCAGCTCTTGATATTTTTTGTAGAAAATGTTTTGTGTACGCGGTACCGAGCCGCAGACGGTGAATGAGTGTTTCGAAGGCTCTGGTTGTATTTAATGTGGACGGGATTTTGAATTGAAGTGCAGGGTCAATGTGAAATAAATCTGAAGATTTCGAGTTCTGATCAAACCATGCCGCTTTGCAACCACGGACTGAGATCTGTCTTAGTATGTGTCGCAATTCTCCTTGCGTTAGAGGGAGACCGTGTGTGTCGGTATTAATATGCGCTTGTCTAGCAGCCATGTCTGCTGCAACATTCCCAGGGATATTGCAGTGCCCAGGTATCCATTGGAACATTATTGTGCGAGTTTTTTCACGTGCTTTTGTGAGTTCCTTTAGTGTCTCATAAACTAACGCCATGTTTTGGGAATTGCTGATGCCACCACGAAGTGACGACAAAGCTGCTTGTGAGTCACAGAGGATGACCCATTGGTTCCCTTTTTGCGTTGAATTTATGTATCGTAACACAGACAATATAGCAAAAAGCTCTGCTGTAGTTGATGATGTCGTTAGAGAAAGTTTAAACGTCTGTATTCTGTTCCATTCTGGAATGACAAAGGCAGCTGTAGAAGAATTTGTTTGACAAGAACCGTCTGTATACGCTTGAATATATCCAGGGTAGCGAAAGTATATCTGGTACAGCGCCAGTTGTTGGGCTGCTAGCATAAACATGTCTCGTTTGCGAATAATTCCGTCAACCGAAAGTTCAATTTTTGGGGCGACAAGTCGCCATGGAGGGTAGGAAATATCTGAGATCCAAAATTCGTTGTGTGGTAGTAGATTTTTTTGCACCTGAATCACAGTATTGATGTTCGCCCTGTCTCTCTCAATAAGTGTAATTGCTAGTGGGTGCCTTTTGTGCTGCACTGAAACGCGAAAGTAGTGTCGACAGGTTTCAACCGTCCTCATAATTGGGAATGGAGGATGACGTGCCTCTGCAATTACTAAGGAACTTGAGGTTGCTCGGGGAACACCTAAGCATACTCTAAGGCTCCTAGCCTATTAACCGTTGAAGTCGCTCTTCAGATGAACGGGAGATTCCATGCAGAACAGGTGAAGAATAAGCTATTTTTTGCTTTATAAGTGCATTATGCACTTTCAGTAGAGAAGAAACCGACCCTCCCCATGTCGTGCCTGCTATGCGGCGAAGAACATTTATTGTTGAGTTTATTTGTTCTTCGAGTGCTTTAATGTGAGCATTGCAAGAAAGTTGTCTGTCTAGTATAACCCACAGAAATTTGTGTTGTTTTACTATGTCTAAACGTTGCCCCTTAAGGCACAGCTGAAAGTCTTTTAGGCATCCTCTGGTAAATGGTAGCACAGCCGTCTTACTGTAAGACAGCTCCATTCCTCTTTCTTTTAAGAATTTGTCCACAATGTTTAGGCCTTCCTGCAAAGTTGATTGAACAAGGCTAGCACATGAACCAGAGGCCCAAATACAAACATCATCCGCATATATAGAGTAGTGTAGTGCAGGTGGAAGTCTCCGTGGTAAATCCGCCATTACACAATTAAAGAGAAACGGGCTTAAGACACTGCCTTGTGGGACTCCTTGAATAAGATTATGAGAGGAACTTTTTCCTTCGCTTGTTTGAATAAATATTGATCTGCCATTCAAGAAGTTGGATATCCACCGTAGCGTCCTTCCAGAGACTCCCAGTTCTAGCAGACCACACAATATATGAGCATGACTGACTGTGTCGAAGGCTCGCTTAATGTCTAAAAAAACCGCTATTGTGACATTTCCCTTAGCTCGTTCATGTTCAACATAGGTGACGATATCCAAAATTGCATCCATGGTGCATCGCCGCCTTCGAAATCCTGTCATGTGATCTGGAAGTACTTCTGTTTGCTCACACCACCATTGCAGCCTAGTGTCAATCATTTTCTCCATGACCTTGCACAGACAGCTCGTCAGGCTCACAGGACGAAAAGACTCAAGAGATAAAGGAGTTTTACCAGGCTTCAATATAGGTATCACACGTGCTGTTTTCCAAGAGTCAGGGACATACTCCTTTTTCCACAAGTCATTCAGTAACTGCAAAAGTGCCAATCGACCATTAGGTCCCATGTTTTGCAACATACTGTATGTAATGGAATCTGGACCTGCAGCAGTCTTTGTCTTACAAGACGCAAGTGCACATTTTAGCTCAATCATAGAGAATTCATAGTCTAATTGCACATGCTGTGACTGAAAACACGCAAAAATTTTTTGTTTTGCCATTTTAACTGAATTTTGAAACTCAGGAAAAGTAATAGAAATGCTTGTTCTAGTTATAATCTTGCAGAATTCTTCAGCAATCTCTAATTCTGAAGTATCCCTGGCTATTGAGAGAGCACGAAATGGTTGTGTTTGAACAGCAGGGCCGCTTAATACACGAATAGTCATCCATATTCGAGGAACTGGCGTCAGGGGAGACAACGTATTGCAATATTCACGCCATCTTTTTTCCCTAATTTTTGTAGTCGTCTTCGCATGACTGAGTGGACTTGCTGCGAATTTCTATACGCTTCTATATTTCCACTGCGGCGGTAAGCTCTTTCTGCTCTTCTTCTTATAGCTCTCAAGTGTTCATATTCTCCATCAACTGATGTGTATTCATCAGGAATGGGCACTTGTTTCGTACACAATTTCATTGTTTCTTGTATAACTGATGTGAGTGTCTCTACGTCAGTTTCACGATCTACTCGACTGGATAAGTGTTGACGAAAGAGCTGCCAATTTGTTATATCCACGTATCTTCGTTTCGCAGTGCTTTTTAACCGTGGATGTGATATAAGAATTGGGAAGTGATCACTTCCACGTGTTTCTGCGTCTGTTGTCCGCCCAGTATCGGTAACAAGATCATTAGAGCATAGTGTTACGTCTATACAACTGGCATAGCGATATCCACGCATAAATGTCACAGATCCATCATTCAATACTGACAGATTGCATATTTCCGCGGCGCATTGAACGATATTCCCACGTGCATCACAGTGGTTACTCCCCCATGTTACGTTGTGTGCGTTAAAGTCACCACATATGAAAATATTTGATCTTGTGATGCTAAAAATATGAATCAAATCATCAGTCGTAATACGTCTCGATGCTTGCAGGTATATGCTTACGATTGTTATACATTTTTTAGCGAGATATACTTTGCAGGCAACATATTCAGGAAAATCCGAACTGCTTGATTGAATAAGGTGAGAGGGCAAATCTTTTCGAACGCAGAGCATTGTTCTACTGTTTCCCGATGGACGAGACGATTTATATATTATGTAATTAGAGATACGAAAATCATCCCGTACACCAGCCTCTTGTATGCACAATACAGGGAAGCTGTATTGTGCAACTAACTTGCGAAAATCAGCAGATTTGGATCGAAGGCTATTAGCGTTCCACTGAAATATTACGACATTTTCGTAACGACTATTCATAATTGCCATCCGGTAGCACTGATGTGGATAGTTGATTCATTAATGGCTCCATAGACAACAGTGCCTTTACCTCTGGAAGCTTGTTCGCCTGAGGTAGAGCTTTGACAATTGCTCTAATTGCAGCAAGCAGCATAGGTAGAATCATCTGTCCAACACTGAGTGACGCGGTGTTATCCTGGAATGTCGATCTTCCGGCCGCCGTTTGCGATGATCGCTGAGGGGTGTTCTGAGAGGATCGCTGAGGAGTGCCCTGAGAGGATCGCTGAGGTTGTCCAAGCTTAGGTCGCTGATATTGTTGTGACGTGTGGTCTTCAGTGGCGGTAGCGGAATGATGACTCCGCTGTCTCTGGGACTCTTGCCCAGCTGATTGCTTTAATGCCGACGCATACGATGGTTGTTTTGATTTCTGTTCAGTTGCTGTAAACTGACGATTTTTCGCTGGGCTTACTGCATCAAGATTCGGAAGAGGCTCCTTGTGTCGTGGTTGCTTCCCATGAATTAGTTCATGTTTGCGTAGCATGGATGCGGCCTTATTCTGTGGACATCCTGAGAAGGAAGCCGTATGGTTACCCGCACAATTTGCACATTTAGGCTGTCGTACAGACTTGCATTCAGTGTGCTCATGGTTCTCGGAGCAGATTTTACATCGACGTGATCCGCGACAGTTTTTTGCCAGGTGTCCAAACCTCTGACAATTATAACACCTCAACGCAGGACCAAGGTACTCTTCCACCGGATGGCTGGCGAAACCCAAGTGGATTCTCTGAGGCATAGGCTTGTCATCTCTGAAGTGAAGGATTACACTGTATAAAGAGCGGGATTTAACTGTACCATCCTCCAGACGATAGTATCTTGCTTGGCGGCGGACTGATATTACTCCAAAATCTTTCAAAAACTCGAGCAGTTGTCCTTCAGTGTATTGATGTGGTACATGACGAATCTTCCCGACATTTCGAGTGTACGAAGCCGGGATGTAGGGCTTAACTTGTAGTCCTGCTACTTCCTGTAGTAAAAGCAGGTTTTTCGCCGATGCCACTGAGGCAACAGACACTGAGAAACTGCCGTCTCTGTTTACTCGGAACGACTGCACTTTTTCCTTTGCCGCCGACACAATTTCTGAGGAAACACGATTTGGATTCACTTGCCAAAAATTGTGTCCTTCTTCTGACGGTCGGAATACCACTGGGATTCCTTCACTTCTTTTCTTTTTGTAGGTCACAGATGTGAAAGGTGCTTCATCACACTCAATGTCTTCATAATCGCTTAGGTCATAGTTTGAAGTATTGTCGTTATCTTGATTGTGAGTTTCCTCAAGACGAGGTCTCTTGCTCTCACCTTCGCTGGGTTCCACCATGGTCACCGGAGGCGGGCCATCAGCACTTTGATGTTCAAGGACTAGCCGTGCTGGCCTGATGATATCATTCGCATGATGCACGTTGGCAGAATCTTGGACGCGCTCCTGCGTTGCACTCATGTGCCTCAAAACACGCTGGCGGTCATAGGGCTCGTGCCGCCGTTCTCGGCTGCCTACCGCCGTAGCGGTTGGAGACACTCCGGCGGAGAAGGTAGTGAAGGCTTCGTACCTGGTTCCAATGGGCTCGTAGGTCGCTACACTTCTTCTCACTCAATTTCTGAGTAATGAAGTCCAGGCACAATGTAAACAAATAGTACAACTGAAGTAAAAGGCGAGCAGCAAATAACAGGGCCAGCGCCTCGGAGAACTTCTTCTTCCTCCGATAATTTACATACTTCTGCAGGAAGGGCGCCTTTAGTGATGCTCAGCTGCACAGGACATCAACTTCCGCAGTGTTGGTATTCCACAAGAAAGACTACTTCACAAAAAATAAATAAAAGATAGACATGAAACATGGCCTAAATGCAGGGTGAAGGGTTGATAGGGGAATGGACAACATATTGTTAAAACGCGTGAAACAGTCGGCGAAGGCCACTTATTTGACATATTGGCTCAGCTCTACTGAGTGCAGGTTACTGTTTATGGTCATGCATTGTAAAGAACGGAATTATAATAACATATATTTACTTATTTCAGGTGCAAAATTACTTAAAGAAGCATTCAATATTCATAAAAATCATCATCTCAAGTGTTAGGGTAAGTTTGATAAAAGTGATATAAATATCTGTTTGAGAGTTGCATTGCCAATAATATAACGTGTACGCAGGAAAAAATACGAAGGAGAACGAAAAGTAACAAAAATTGTTTTCATTTATTACGACAGTACTTAAATCGATTGCTCCCGCGCTTCATCTATTGTTCACTGCTTTTCAGCAACGCTTTCAAACTTAGGACCTTCAGAGATTGAATCGTTTTTTCTAACTGAAGGGGTCCTGAAACACTCTTCCGCCTCATCATACAATGTTCTCACTAATAAAGGATGTCATCTTAGAAATATCCTGCTACAAATACACTTCGGATCTGTCGAATATAAGTGGAGTTGGAGATAGTTATCACACCGATGCGCTGCTTTCACTCGTTTTCGTCTGCACTGGCACCCTGGTACTACATGCACAAAATGACATGAGGGCAAGGTCCCAGTCGAAAATTGCGCCTTTTGTTTTAACGAGAAGCTGTCTTTGCCTGCCATTCCATAGTTTCACCTGGGTCGGTCGGTCGCTGGTCGGATTCTCACCGAGTAGATTCGTATTAACTTAAAAAGTTTGCGTAGCGCGCACTAGCGGCGCAAAGCTAAAGAAACAGTGGAGCTGATCGGCAATTAGCACTACCAAGTGATGCCCAGCATTTTCCAGAATTAATTGATTATTGGTGGTTTATTTATTAGCTATTGATTGGCTATCGCAAGGTATTGGCCACGTATTTGGGCTAGGCTAAGCACTGCCAAGTCATCCCCAGCATTTTGCGGAATTTACTGATTATTGTTTGATTAGCTATTGATTAGCTATCGCATAATACTGCGGTGTGGCAAGGTATTCGCCACGTATTTGGGCTAGGCTTAAACACCTTCGCTAGTTCACAGTTGTATGTACCATTGCGCTTGGAGCCTTTCTGCACTACCGCCAGGATCGGCCCGCATTTTCTTTTTGCTCTACTCGGACTAACGGTCGGCCTAAACAGCTCCGCGAATAAAAAAAAAAAGAAGAAGAAGAGCGTCCCGCGGTGCGATTCGAACCTCAGCCTGAATTACCTTAGGTAATACCGTGGTTGTGGTAAACATTTTTATTAGGTATTCAAAAACAATCGTATTTGAAAATACCTCAAATTTTTTTATACTTCCAGAGTCCTTGTCTTATATAAATGGTTGAACATAAAATTACGGGGAATGCTTAGAACTTTCTAAGAATGTGACGGCGAAAGCATAGTTGGAACCACAGCGATGAGGAATGAAGCTCTGGGCCCACGCGGCGACGTATACAAGGCGCGCGAGCGCGCGGCCGCCGTTTCCAGAACGTCCTACGAGCGCCGCCGCTGACATATCACTCCTCCTCCGCAGCGCCACCACCGTGCTTGCCCTCCAAGCCCCTACTACGCTGGTGCTTATATTTCACTCCTCCTCCCCAGCGCTACCGTTGCCCTTTCCCTTCTTCTCCATAGCGCCACTTTTGCCCTTTCCTAGCGCGATTGGAAGTATGGGAACGCTAGCACAGTATTGCATTTGCAAACGTTAGCGCTGGCGCCATTACTTCTTTCCAGATTCCATGCACCGCCTCATAAGCACTGCAGCACAAAAGTCGTCTATGTTGCATTATTGCTGCATTCCGCTTCCCCTTTATTTTTAGCGGCGTAAGAGCCAGCTGTGGAAGAATACTACGAACGCGCGAGCAGTAGCACGAGCGCGAGGCGAGCTCGCTCACTTTTTCTGTACCTCACAGCGACGTTGAAACACATAGATCTAAGGCTTCCGCCTTAATAAATGATGACAAATGCAGCATATCACGTCGTTTATTGTTTCAGAAAGGCAGAATTCTGCTATATTTTTGCTAGCTCGGAACAGGAGTGTTGAAGTTATTTGCTGCGCCTGATTTCTTGACTAGCGTATTTCATCTAATCAACTTATATACCGCCTACATCATAAGACTTTTAGTTGTATTGTCGACACTTGCGCATCTGTATGTAAATTTAGCGCACTGATTGTCAAGTTCAGCAACAAGTATCTCCGAACACAAGCGTTCTAAATGTTTTCAACCAATAGATTTGTGTCCGCACTTGGTTGTGCTCAAGCACCAAATATAGAAATGTACGCCCTATAACAGCATACATTTACACACACCATGCACAGTGGTATAAAAATGTAAGAATGCCTGAAGAGAAATGTTTCTGGTCTAGTAAAAATAAATGGCTGAAGGCGCATTACTTTCACTGGAACATTGTACCCCAATAATGCGAATGATATAACAGGTAAATAACAAAGTTTAATTTGTTTATTTATTGACTGGGAGAGTACGAGAAACTTGTGTCAGTCGAAAGTGCGTAAACCAGCAGAGGAAGCAGAATTTACCAAACCAGCATAGCTTTTCAAAGGAGTATCAATGTTTGATTCTTAAGTTTCAGATAAAAACTGGCTGAATTGCAGCTCTACCTTGCACAAAGAATAATAGTAACAATTACGAGAACAATTGTTCCATGTGAAAGGGCTGTGATGACCCGAAAGGTCATCCGAACAAAAAACATATCGTCATGTTGTAGTGATATGGACGAATCGGACAGTAACTGTCGGTCAACAGTAACTGTGACCTCCTTTTTATTGAGAGAATCTGTGCTCAGAAAAGCAAGTGACACTCAAAGCACGGCAGTGGCGGGCACAGTTGGCGATCATTGAAATGTGATCTGCTGGTCAGCCGCGTCGGCTTAATTACCTCACCATGGTACACACCAACCTAATTCCTGGAGCTCACGTACGTTCTAGAGTGTACACCACTTCCACGTGGTGCATGCAATCTAATTACAGGCAAAATTGTTTCGCTTCAATACTAGCAGCAAAAATCGAGAAAGTTCCGACCCATGAAGGTGCCTATAGCACCGAGAGGTAACATTCTGACAGAGATAGCCCCTTCAATCACTTAGACATTTGTTTGCGCAACGTATTCTTGCCATCTCTGTGGAGCGGTGGTAAGCAATATACCACGAACGTAAATCTTAGTGGATATTGAACATTTTGCTTCCGTAAAGCATCTTCATTTTATTTCTCGGTGAAACCTACCGCTACAGACAATCGTTTGATGAAGGTACTACCATGTTTGACGTGATGGTTCACGTGGGGGGCTTAGGTAGCCATTGCAAAATTATATTTCCTTTCTCGCAATCCTTACCACCAATGATTAACTGGAGCATGTAATTCGAACGCGTGATTCGATTCATTTTGTAAAGAAACGTAACATAAGTGATGGTGCAATATTTATATATGTATTTACTCTGTATGATGACTTACCATAAAATGCCCAAATCATCATTCTACCCCTTCACTTAGTTCTTATGGAGTCTCCAAGGATCTGAAAGTATGTTAATTTCATACATTTATCAACACTCGACCGCAATTCGTGACTGAAGGGGATAGGCCAGTTAAAGACGTTCGCCGACAAACATAAACAATTTATACGCGTATGAATATTGAGGTTCCACCAAGACAGTTGTAGAATAGTGGAAATGTGGCATTTCTGAAACTTTTGCGGAAACTGAACATTTTTCTAGAAATATCCACTTTCGGTCAAGCACGGCAGTGTGGTCGACGCCCGGAGAACTTTGCGGAGCGTCGAAAACTATGGAAAATCTCTACATAAATCTAATAACACTGTATTTTACCACTTCACTGGGTGAGTTGACCATACTAACATTCTAAGCGAAGCTTTGTTCGCCTTTTTCACGGGGTTTGGTGTTCCTTGTCGCTGGCACACGGAATATAGTGTGAATATACATAGGCAACTTGGGACACTGGATATATTCTGGATGATTGCTTGCCAAGTAAATAAATTGGGTCACTGCATATATGTCCGAATACACAACTTGCTGCTGGCGGCTGTCCGGCCTAGTAGAGAACTTGGATCACTGGGTATGATACCGTTGGGTATGCACCCGAATAGACAATTTTGCCACTCGGTTGTACCACTGATTATGCGTCCATTCTCGGCCAATCGCCCTAAGTGAATAGGGGACTTTGAGCCAAGGATTATTCAAGCGTTAAACGTAATTGAATACTTGTGCCCTACTTCTTTGTGTATACACTACTTATGGAAAGTCTTCCCTCAACGAGCATGATACATCAGCTTCCTGCTCTTGAAGAAGACCGTCAAGCGTCTACAGCTGACGAGGATGTTCTCGTCTTATTCACTTTTGCTGCTCCCTCTATGATGGAAACATCTAACTTACAGGGTTCCTCTACATCGCGATGCTCAATGCATGATAAAATTTTAGAATATTACAGAGACAGCTACTTGTTTACTTGCATTAAACGAAACTTTCTTTGCGAACCCCCCTGTGCCTCCTTTGCTGACCGTGGCTGCCGCCAGCTGCTGCTGCTGCTTCTCGTGCGTTCTCGCCGAATAGCTCACACTGGGCGGCGAGACGGCGTCACCATCTAGGAGCGATGGTTTTGGCCGCAACAGAGAAAGGTAAAAAGGGCAAGCCGGCCTACGCATGTGTGGTTGTTGCCCGCCGGTGGTGAGGGCGAGCGGACTGCGAGGCGAAGAACCACGATGAAACGAGAGAGAGGGCACCGGAGGAGATGGCCTCACGTTGCGCATGCTTTGCGCTACCTGGGGTGCTATGCAGGATGCGCCGACTTTCTCGTTCGCACGAGCTTTACCCGAGTTTCCTCGATGGCAGTCAGTGAACGGAGATAGCAAGGAACGTGCGAAAACAGCAGGCAAAAAGAAATGCTGAGATCAAGCCGCGTATGACAACATCAGCGCACCCTGCGCGGCACAGTGCTTCCGCGCTTCAAGCACAGAAGACTGCCCATGTCAAGGCAACATGTGCATGGAACGGAGAGGAGGCAAAGCACACGCCTCTCCACGAGGTGGTTGCTAGGCAACGCGTGGAGACTTCATCGCCAGGAGAAGTTTTTGTTTGCACTACGCGGCGCAACCAAGAGCCTAAACAGCTCCGCTGTTAGAAATTCCCAGTTTCCACTGCCATCGAACCCGGGTCCCCTGCGCGGGAGTGTGCTACTCTACCACTGATGCACACCTGCGCTTGCTAGCTTGTAGCGGAAAAATGCCCTAAATGATGATGATGATGATGATGATGATACAGGCGTTCTAACGTGCCAGGAGGCACGTGATGTGATATGGGTGCCGCGTAGCGTCGATACGTTCACACTTTGCTTTGTAGTCGCATATTATTGTACCAGGTGGCGCGCCATGTAACAGTTGTTCAGGCAGCGGCTGAACTAGGGAGATAGAGAAGTCTTGAGAAAGAAAAGGAAGGTAAGGAGATGCATACAAAAATACGAGAACGAAAACCTGCACAGTATGCCTTATTAAATCAGGCTGGCTAGGAGACTATATCTCACCGCACCGTTTCAAACGGGGTGAATATAACTCACCGTCATCATCCTTAACACGATGTCCCTTTTTCACGCGATGTGAGATGCGCGCAGCGTAGCGTCGATACGTGCGAACTTCGTATTGCAGTTACATAATATTACGCCATATGGCACGCCATACAGCAGTTGCATAGGTACTGGTACAAGGGAGATAGAGAAGGTGTGAGGAAGAAAAAGAAGATTAAGGAGATTAAAATCATGTATTGCATAACTGAATACATCAAGCAGGTTAGGTGACTGCTTGTCACCACCCCGTAAGAACAGGAATGACAATAAATCATCCTCATCATCATTAGCATGATATCGTGCCACTTGTGACAACTTGACTTGCAAGCCGCGTAAAAATTCCAGCGAGTGTATCGACATGTAGCAGTTGCATGCAGCTAGACTTGGTTAACTCAAGCAGGCTATCTGATATTTTGGCACTGCCTCGTTTCAAAGGGGATGCAAATAAGTGAGCATCATCATCATCATCATCATAATCAAAAGCATTGCATCGCCCCACGCGTCAAGGGATTTCACATGTGCGCTGTGTAGTCTCAATACCTGTGTTTACTCTTCACTACACGATACGGCACCGCAGGGTACGATCCCTCTAATTCGTGCTGCCAAAAATGGAGCTCCTATGGAGAGAGAGAGCTAATTTATTGGAAGGAAGGCAAAGAGGTCAGCCTGAGCTAGCTTGCTCTAGCCAGCTACTCTGCTCAAGGGGCGGGGGGAACTGGGACCTAAAGGATGGATGAGTGGTGATGATGACATAGAAGAAGGATGCACAACGATAAAGGCAAGTTCAGCATCCTCATGCTATGATCAAAGTCCAAAAACGTCATTCGAAAATGTCATCTACCTTCACGAGCATGAATGGAGTCACGAATCCAGTTCAAAGTTCACAAAAAGGCGCAACGAAGAAGCTTGTGTGTGGGATTCTCCTGCGTGAGCAGCACAGGTGCCAAAAAATCTCTTTAAATTATGTAAAGAGCTTAGGCTGTGACTGTGCTGCGAGTGCTGTGCAGGCCTGGGACTTTTGCAGTGGAGCTGTATATGTCTAGCTTCCCAAATATTTTTCAATGACCATACCTCAAAACTCCCACGCCCTCTAAGAGGAGGCAAAGCCAGCCAGTAAGGAATGTGCTGACACCTGTCGTAGCAAGAGGAATGATAGGAATCGGGCGCGAGTTGCAGAGGAGATCGTGCCTCGAGAGGCGGGCTTGACAGGAAGACAGGTGCCGCGGAGCGGTGAATGCGGCAAAGCGACGCAGGTACCACGCCAGTAAATTGGACGAACACAATGGTGCGTATGCGAAATTTCAGTGGCACTTTCTCGACAAACCTTTAGGATTTATTTGAGCGTGCGACGGACTTTGGTTCGAGAACGATTGGGTGGTGATTAGCAACGTTCGAGATGTCGCGAAGCGTGAAAGATATGCGGTTTTGACAGCTACCCTAGTTCATGACTTAGCCAGCTGCTCGGTTTGGCTGCGCCGAGGGAGCGCTAATGGCCGTTGACCACATCGATCATTTGGTGGTTACTAAGGTGGTTACTAAGAAGCCACCTGCTGTGTTTCTGCGCCTGCGAAAGAACCGAATAGGCAGTTATTATGTTAGTTATTAGAATAGAATAGGCAGTTATTATACGGAACCTCACGCTGAATGGCGACGGCAGAAATGTGCCTGGAGTGTCGTTATAATTTCTATCGCAATAATAGGATTGACAGTTGATGGAACGACGAAGGCGGTATGATGACGACGGCATGACGACAGTGGTATGACGACCATTATGTGACTGCAACGGCATGACGAGGCTCGGATAACGAAGTTATAATGACAATGCAACAACCGCGATGTCATCATGGGGACGTATGACAAGTATGCATGACAACGACATGCATGACATGACAAGAGCCGGATGACGAAGCTGCAGTGACGGTGATATAACGACCACAACGGTATCAGGATCCCGACCTAGTGGCCCAAGCTATTGAGAACTTCGGGCACTGGGTCGGTGTACAAGGGGTGACGACGGCGTCAACACTAGTGTCAGATCACGAAGCAGGAATGGCGATGATGGAATGACCACGACGGTGCGATCATGAGCACAGACCTAATGGCCCAAGCTAGCTAACTTAAGCCACGGGGTTTGTGTATGAAGCTATATAGATAGATCGAGAGAGATGTAGGCCTAAAACGGCTGATGTAAGCCAATATTGCTAATCGCATTAAAATATATGAGGGCACCACACATCACACATTCACAAGCAGACGGCCAGAGATTACAGATGATAGTCTATGCAATGCTTGACATAATTTCCAGCACTGATTCGTGAGCCTTTTATAGAGTCGAAGTACAAACGTGTGGAAACAAGATATCATTAGGCACAGTTCAGGCAAGATTAGGTAGTTGTAACTTGCCCAGAAACCCACAGAGACAAGTTTAGAAAGTTGTACATGCTAACAACACATGTTAAAGCATTTCGCTTGAGCAGTTATTACCGTATTTGCACGATTCTACCACGCCCTCCCATTCTAAAGCGCAGTTATAATACCGCCCAAATATAAAAAAAATACTTAGGTGCCGATTCTACCGCACGCATCAATTAAATAAACACGTGTCGACGCGTACAGTGTTGAAACAATTTTATTTACCATGCAAAGGCACACACACACGCACACAGCTGAATCTTAGTGGCTTAGTCGCTATCTGAGTCCGACAACAGCTTACTTTTCGCTGCCAACCGACCAGAGAAAGGTATCTTCAGTTCCATTTAATGCATTAGAAATGCTACACCTGTTGAAGGCTCGTGCAGCCATTGTCAGCGGGAGGGCATTCTGCGCATCATGGACCTACCTTGCGATGTCTCCGAGCCGTCGCGTTCTAGCTACCTTGCATGAATTTTTTAAGTATAGGTTTCGTTTTCGATTTTGAGTGGAATCAATTATATATACGATTGTTGTGGTATGGAATTGTTGTGATTGTGGAATCAGTTACGCATGCAAATTTTAACACACCTGTTATTTAACAAACGTGCACGTTAGGATAGTCCAAATACCGTATTGGCCTCGGACAATTGCCCCGTGAGTACTTCCCGCCACGATATTCTGAGAGTCACCACAACGTATAGTTTATTGCGGCTAATATCCTTTGTGTCCCACCAACTATGGGCATGGGTTACAAGTGCAACAACAGATATTTAGCAAGAGTTTCTGCATTCCTTGAAGTCAGGAAGCTTCGATAAAGTCTGTAGAAGTGCTTGAAATATTACGGTTTGCGTATACCAATTTCACATCTTCCTGAAACAACCTTCATATATTATATTGCACATTGGATTCAATTATTTTCAAATACAATTAGCAAACAATTAGGGAATGTGTACATGTCTAACGAAACTTACTCTTGTTTTTTGTTTTCAGGAGTACAAGATTATTCCACAGCCGCCCGTCCCATATACGCTTTACTGTCGGTCAAGGAGGTATGGAAGGGGATAATTTTAACAGATTATAAATATGTGCCGGGCGTTGCTTGCATTAGCGAAACTGCAACGTATTTTAGACGTTACCAGAGGGCGGAACAGAAAGGCATTTCGGTTGGGTTAGGTTTACGGACCAAAGCTTTTTAGCCAGTTTGCTTAGGGCTATACGCATGCATTTTGTTCTGGTTTGAACTTACCTTAGGCAGGAAAATGAAATAATTTGAAACTGTTTTACACAGACAACAACTATATCTATTCTTTTTAATGCGAAACATCCTTTGAGAGCTTCGCACCTTGAGTCTATCTATCTATCTATCTATCTATCTATCTATCTATGTATCTATCTATCTATCTATCTATCTATTTATCTATCTATCCATATATCTATCTCTATTCATTGTATATATCTGTATATCTAGTCTCCTACGTCGTCGGGCAGTCGTGGTAGTTTCTATAATTCCACATTTATCTAGACAAATATGGCTTAGAAGTGAGGCTTTAGGAGTGATGATGAACAGCGAATATCGCAGAAACCTCCGGTTTGCAGATGACAGTGCCCTATTCAGCAACAATGGCGACGAATTATAACACATGATTGAGGACCTTAACCGAGAAAGTGTAAGAATCGAGTTGAGGTTTAAAATCCACAAGACAATCGCAATATTCAATATCCTGGCAAGGGAGCAAGAATTCAGGATCGCCAGTCAGCCTGTAGAGTCGGTAAAGGAGTACATTTATCTAGGTCAATTATTCACAGGAGATCCTGATCATTCGGAGGAAACTTACAAAAGAACAAAATTGGATTGATGTGCATACGGCAGGCATTGCCAAAGCCTGACTGGGAGCTTACCACTGTCTTTGAAAAGAAAAGTGTACAATCATTGCACTCTACCTGTGCTAACACATGGTGTAGAAACTTGGAGGTTAACAAAGAAGCTCGAGAAGAAAGGCCGCATAAAGCGCGATGGAACGAAAAATGTTAGACCTAACGTTAAGAGACAGGAAGGGAACGGTGTGGATCAGAGAGCAAACAGGGAAAGCCGATATTCTAGTTCACACTAAGAGAAAGAAATAGAGGTGGGCAGGCCATGTAATGCATAGGACCTATACCCAGTGGACCATTAGCGTTACAGAATAGATACCAAGAGACGGGAAGAGCAATCGAGGACGGCAGCAAACAAGGTGGCATGATGAAGTTGGGAAATTTGTAGGTGCAAGTTGGAATCAGCTAGCAAAATACAGGGGTAATTGGAGATCGCAGGAAGAGGTCTTCGTCCTGCAGTGGACATAAATATAGGCTGATGATGATATCTAGATATAAATGACATGAAGTGCGTGCATGACCTGTCCGGAATCACATGACTTAAATTGCATTAAATGACTGACATGCGTGTCATGACATGAATGCCATAAATTGCATGCCAGGTAATGTTCATCATGACATGACATTAATGATAAGACATGATGTCATGTCCATGTCTTGTCGTGCATATCCTGATACATATCTTTTTAAGGAACCGACCACGACACCAACACCTCATTTCATTTGTGACAATCACGTCATGACTGGCATATCATGTCATTCATGCGATGCATATTAAGTTCTGCCATCACATTCTTGTCATGGATATTTGATAAATAACTTTTCCAAATTGGGCTTGACCTAAATGACAATCATGTCATGATGTGGATACCGTGACAAGCAGGTCTTGACGTGAATGTCATAAACCCGATGACGCGACAACAGTGAATTAAATGACATTACAACCATTACAAATCGCCATCCATCCTTGTATGTGGATGTGGCTGCCTTGACTGCTAGAGGTGCTGGCTGCGACCAAACAACGGATCTACAGGTCTACCAGTCATCTGTGCTCTCAGGCATCATGTATGCGCTAGCCGTCCTGAAAATACCACCTAGTTTGATGGCCCAACTGCAACGAGATCATCGCGTTGCCCTTCAACTAATGCTGAGATTACCTCGTGAGGCGCAATCTGTACATCCGTATAGCTCGCTACTAAATTGCAATCGCAATTGATGCTTCGCCTTTCGGGCGAAACTGTGGCTCATGTTTTAAAGACAGTGTGTTTCTGGGTTATTTACCCGCGCTTTTTCGTGCCGAGTATGGTTCAAGCCGCTTTAATGAGCTGATACCTGATAAAGTGCTGTCTAAAGACGTGCCCCGCTCCCACAGATAATCGTGGTATCGGTGTGCCCGGTGCAATCGGCGCCGGTTGTACCACCCTGCAGTACCTTTGGTACCACCGTGTAGGGGTGGTACCGTATGCACCATTTGTAAGAGGAACGTTCTTGAATTCTTCTGTCGTGACAGCTAGCCCTTTGAGACGCTGTCGTTGAGGCCCTACGCGCGTGGTCGTCGATGTAGACGCTGCGTGTTTGGGAGTCACAATAAATTCTATCTTTCATACAACCTCTTCTCACGCCCAAGTCACCCAGAAAGACATAATATTTCATCAAAGTCAGGTAGAAGTAGTATCATGTGTAGCGTTTTAGTGATTCTAAGTCATAACGCACCATATTTGTTTATTTTGGTCACAGGCATCTAAACTTGTCTGTGAGGTATGAGTTCGGGCATTTCCTCTATCGCAGTGAACCGTAGATTGTAGAATATAAAATTGTGCTTTTAAGACTGTGTTCCCTATAGCTAATTGCTGGTATTTTTTAGTGAATGGTGTTTTGTATTCACGTAATCTGTCATTCACTCTCGTATGAATATCTTGTCGAGGGTCGCCGAAACATTGTTTACTGCAGTTGCAGTAAACAGTGACTGTTACTTGCTGCGATAAGTTTCGTTTTCTGCATGCATACCTTATAGAGGAATTCTTCTGTTGCGAGATATACTCAAACAACGCCGCCCCTCCCCCCCCCCCCCCCTACAATCCTTTCGCAATATCATGTGTACTCGTGCCCTTACCGTGCAGAGTTCGGAAATTCTGTCCAGCGCTTTCCGATCACTCTGTCTTTGATGAAGCAAGCTGAACAACTTCAAAATTTCTGCCATAACGTACTGTGTATATAAATATCAACAACGACGAAAAAAATTTGCGCAGCTGCTGCTTTAAATATTTTTCCCTGCAGATTTTGAGACGAACGGAACGTTTTGTACCGAACATATAAGCGCTACAGTCATCAGACGCTTCCCTAAAAGTGAAGTGTATTGGGTGACTGTGAAGTCAACAGCTATGATGTGAGTTTCCAATGAAATTTTTCGCTGGACACATAAAAACATATACAGAAAGCGTGTTAACACACGGATTACCAATCTTCACATTGAATTGCCTTGTTTATTTGAATAAACCAATTCCTCTGTACAGCAATTAGGAGTCCCCGACTCCAGAATACGGGTACAAAATTTCAGGCGTGTTCGAAACTGACCCCTATACTGCTGGAAAAACAGAGAGAGAGAGAGAGCTCTAGTTCTACCATACGGAAAGAAACACAGGAAACCTTAAAGAATGCAGAGATTGCGCCGTCCGCAGCACGCCCGAAGTGGATGGACATGAGAGATGCACCCAGATTAGGAGCGCTCCACCGAGTGGTTGTTACCGAGTTTTTCATTGCACCAAGCTTTTCTTTTCTCATTCAATTCACAACACTGTGGTTTTGCATAAACCATGGGCATTGCTATGCCGTGGACGATGGAACAAACGTACTGCACGCTGCAAAACATGTGCACGCTGCAGAACACGGCACGCTGCCGAAAATGTGGACTAACATCGCAGGCACACGTTACTATCGTTTCTCCTTTACATTCAACTAAAGCTCGCTACTTATTCCTCAAAAGTCTTCAACAGCCGTGCCTCATTCCTCAACAGTCTTCAACATTTCTTTTTTCTCCAAATGCAAAGGCTAGCAGAAGGGTAAGGCCACCTCTGGTGGAGAGTAGGGCATTAGACTGTATTGTTTGTGTATTCGCGAGATTCTTTCACGCTCGCAAAACACTTTTATGTAGACACTACCTGACCAAGAATGACAATTCTGCTATCTGCTTCAGGTGACCACATTGGCTTTCACGAAGTGTTTGCGAGATAGCACACACACACACACACACACACACACATACACGCGTATATATATATATATATATATATATATCGCTTCTTCGAATTACGCCCGATTTCGCCGACTACATAGGCGAGGCAATTAGGTAAGGAACACCTTCGTTTTGAAAAGAAAATTCTGTTCGCAGAAGTTTTTAGATACAAAATTGACCAGCCGTACTCTTTTGATTGTCAGTTTTATACGGACAGAACAAACTATGACTGAAAAAGACATCCGATGTGCATAAACGAACCACCACTTATTTTCAAACCGCGTACTGTGCCAACTATCTATATTTATTTATTTTCATACATTAGAGTAATGACCAATAAAGAAAAACAACAGTGGTTGATCTCACGGACATATGGGAAATCAGTGATTTTGCAGTGAAGTTTCTTTGACGTTTAGAAAAATTATAAAGGAAACGTTGAACAAACGCATTTCGGAGGATATAGATATTTGTGCAAAACGACACACAATAAAGAGAATAGAGCAACTGTAACGACACCAATGCAGTAAAACGCTAACGTCAATGTATCTCGCTCACGCAAGTAGAATACGTTGATGAAATATTTCAATGCAGGGACAACGTCCATGGAACATGACACGAATAGACACGTAATTTATAAGACAGGAAGCTCTTGTACTTTTAATTTTCTTCATGCACAGCACTTTACTGCAATGAGTCAAAGAACACAGTTTATTTACGCTGCGTATCATCGGTAATGTTACTATTCGCAATCGGCGAAATAACATTAAGTTTTTATGGCCATTTCACACAGTTGCAGTGGCGTAGTTGCGTGACTGTGGGCAATGCGCCGAACAAACTCCTGCCGCGCAGATTTCTTAGTGCATTCTTCTAGTTATTGTTGTTTACTTGACACAAATGGGAGAAATTATGCGAGTAGAGAAAAAGAGACGTAACGAGAAGCGTTCATTGCCTCATTGCATCACACTTCTGACTTCTTTGATTGTGACGATCCTCACAGCGAATGACCACCCTGCGTCATTGTTCCGATTCCCGCTTGTGGATGAAATGCTGCACATGGTCCTCGCAGCTCAATTTCACCAGGCAGCTTGGCTATTATACGCCCCACTTAGAAATTTGCCCGAAAAAAGACTAAGGGACGCATTTATCTCATTGGGTTGGCGCTGCCGTATCTCTCAACACTTCATGCGCAAGAAGCGTTCTGAGAGTGAGCATCAAGTGGCTACAAACGTACAACAGCTAGGAAAGTTGTTTTTGTTGCTGATATGCTTCCTGAATTTGGCACAAGGTGACTCACCAGAAGAAAGCTCTCAAAATTCCTGACAAAGTATTCCTTTTTCTCGCATAGAGATTTGCGCGTTTAGCTCGCAATAAGCACCCATTTTTGTATCATTATGAGACAGCTGGTCCGCAAAACTCTCTCTTACTAAAGCACACGCAAACGTGCGATGATGTCGTGGGTGTGGGACGCATGGGCGAGAAATGCACACAAATGTTTTGTGTATGGCCTCGTCTGTGCCACTTCGCCCGTCGTGCTACGGTTAGTTCTACGCGGGATGCCGTTACACAGTTTTTTTTATTATAGGCTAGTCAGTGGGCACACTGGGTCCAACTTTCAGAAAATTCATTTAGTGTGAATGGCACAAGTGCCTTCTAAATATAAAAATACACAGCTGAATGCAGACATGTGAAATTTCTTGTAAACTATTTCTTAGTAACTCATTTGCTCATATCAGGCTAAAAACTGTAAGAGTTTTCCTGAAAATATTCGCGATTCTACAAAGGGTAATCAACTCTTAAATGACCACGTTCTGCATCACGCTTCGAGTATAACCAGAACATCGTTATCCAGCTTGATTCTTCTTTCGTGCTTCCGTCTTACGCAGTGCACGCATTGAGACAACTATGTTCATTTCACTAATTCCCCACGTGGCTTGCTATTTTGGCGGCCGCTTTTTAACGTATTTGTAGCCAGCATCCTCAGTTTACGGTACCTGCTTCTTCACTTCCAGCCTCTTGTTATGGCTGTGTATTTCAGCTCATAGCCATTCTATAGGAAGGACCAAGAATGGGCACATATCCAGTGGCCAAGTTGTTTAGTCAGCAGGACCGCAAGAAATCCGCAGGCAGAAGCCGGTATTCGGAAAATGAGGGTAGAGCTTTCGGCTTAAAGCTTACGCACTAATCATATAAACGAAGTTCACGCAATGTGACTTGCTCACCACGTAGCGTTGGTACGTGCAAACTTTGTATTGCAGTTGCGTGGTATTCCACCAGGTGTCTCGATATGTTGCAGGTGCATGTAGCAGTTGCATCTCATTATTTCAAGCAGGCAAGGTGGCTACTTGTCACCGCCCCGTTTCAAAGAAAATGTCAATAATAATGACCATAATCATCAAGAGAATCGTATCGTGCCAACTGTCAAGAAATCTGACATGTGCACAGTGCAATCTCGATACACGTGCTTACTCTTCCGTACACGTTATGGTGTCTCCTCCCAAGGCACTGACCCCTGGTGAAGAAGCGAATCCTAGAACTACGCGCGCAGCTGCAACCACGCAACGTCGGGCTCTGCAGACCACAGCGCGGAGAGCAGCACAAGCCACCGCTCGCCTTCGACGTCGGCGGACAGTTCATTTCATTCTCGTGAAAATGGCGCACAGAGATTTCGCCACGAAGACCTTCTAGTGCAAGCTGCCAAAAATGGAGCTCCTATGGAGCTGCTCCTCGAGCTTACGCTGTGACTGTGCCGCGTGTGCCACGCTGGCCTGTGACTTTTCTTCCATCTCGCAAACTCTTCAGCTGGCTTCCGTGTCTTTTATTCTTGAATGACTCTCGTCCGCGTAACAATATCTTAAATTATGGGGTTTTAACGTGCACCTAAATTTAAGTACACGGGTGTTTTCGCATTTCGCCCCCATCAAAATGCGGCCGCCGTGGCCGGGATTCGATCCCGCTACCTCGTGCTCAGCAGCCCAACACTATAGCCACTGAGCAACCACGGTGGGTCGTTACAGTATCTTACCAGATGTTTCGTTTGTTAGCGTTCTCGTCAGATTTCCCATTTGAATTTGATATCCAAAATAAATACCTCGGCTACGAAATACCGTAATGGAAGCGTCCGCCAGAAGAGTTTTCTCTACCTGTAGTTGCTTAAAGCGCAAGGAATCCTTGGCAAAGGAGTTTTGCAATACATCTCTATGGCAACACAGTGACGAGTTCCTCGTTTTTGATGATCCTGACGCACGTTGCATGAAATATTAAAATCGCTCCAGTAAAAGTTGTTTCATTGGGGTATCATGCAAGAAGGGTATGTTTAGATCGTCATATCATGGCATTACGTTTATATGTTAAATTGCTTTCCTAGTTGTAGAAGTCAATCTGTTCAGTGAAATGGTGTAAAAAAGTTAAGTCGCATGACTACATTGAGTGCAATTTTGAGAGTTGTTTTATACATTCGGGATTCCAAAGAAGCGTAACTAGTATTTTAGAATGGTAGCACTAAAAGAAACGATACCACTTCAAGCTAAATCTTTTCGTGAGGAGGTTAAGAAGGCACTATATAAGGCCGAATGTGCGTTCTAGTTGCACTCATAGATCTGCGGTACATATCTGTTTGCATTCGGCGGTGCCAGGAAGTTCTGTCGGCGAAGAATTTTGTCACCAGAAAGCTCTCCTACTAAAGTAGTCAACATATCAACTAACTAAACCTGTTATCCTGAAGAGATAAATGCTAAAATATGTAACACCAGGAATACGTTTATTGCTACATACTCGTGATAAGGTCAATTATATCCGTAAAGCGCTTATTAGGGCCGTGGAACAATAAATAGTGGTGCCTATCCTTGTTTTAATGTGCGATCACTGGGGTTGAACTAGTAGCTGGTACTCTCATTTATGAATCTCGTCGAATTTCCCTTCCACCTGTGCTCTCTAGCTTCTAGAAGCACAGTCATGGCACGTCAGGGCGGCTGGCATTGCCATGACACACAGGTTGCTTCCAACATCTGAAAATGTTCTGGCACTCTTTACGGGGCCATTAGTAGTCATCGACTGCCTCAGTGAAGAACACTACCTCATGCCGCTCATACACTGGCCGACACCCTGCTAAAGAGCAAGTATTGTATTTGCGTGAGCGAGATACATTGACGATAGCACTTTACTGCATTTGTGTCGTTACAGTTGCTCTATTATCTTTATTGTGTGTCGTTTTGCACAAATATCTATATCCTCCGAAATGCGTTTGTTCAACGTTTACTTTATAATTTTTCTAAACGTCAAAGAAACTTCACTGCAATATGACTGATTCCCATATGTCCGTGAGATCAGCCACTGTTGTTTTTCTGTATTGGTCATTACTCTAATGTATGAAAATAAATAAATATAGATAGTTTTCAGAGTACGCGGTTTGAAAATAAGTGGTGGTTCGTTTATGCACATCGGATATCTTTTTCAGTCATAGTTTGTTCTGTCCGTATAAAACTGACAATCAAAAGAGTACGGCTGGTCAATTTTGTATCTGCTGCGAACAGAATTTTTTTTTCAAAACGAAGGTGCTCCTTACCTAATTGCCTCGCCTATGTAATTGGCGAAATCGGGCGTAATTCAAAGAAGCGATATATATATATATATATATATATATGCTATCTCGCAAACACTTCGTGAAAGCCAATGTGGTCACCTGAAGCAGATAGCAGAATTGTCAGTCTTGGTCAGGTAGTGTCTACATAAAAGTGTTTTGCGAGCGTTAAAGAATCTCGCGAATACACAGGCAATTACCCCGTGACTGGCCACCCGAGGCACTTTGCGTGTATTCGCTGCAGCAACTGAAAGCTGTTTCGGGAGTTTCTCATGCTGCTCTAAAATTTTCCATTGACATTTTCATGTAAATATAATAACTAAGAAGTTCTTTTATTGATTAAGAGTAATTATGTAATTACGCAAAATGCAGGACATAATGTGCGAATGTCCAAGCGACGGCAAACAACATTCCCATTTCTGTCCAGCTACGTGGCATTTGCATATTTGAAATCTTGTTGCCTGATAGTTTGGGCATCCTGATGGACCTAATAAGCCGACTTGAGTACAGTAATCTATGGTTACCGGGTGTCAATGCAGCCAAAGCACCAAAGTTTACACACAAAGCATTGCGACATACTGTTCATACCGACTTCAGCTTGCAGTGTCAAATTATAAAGATTGCTTAAACCGGGAACAGCATGTTAACTTTTATCCCCCTATATGTTTTCATTTCCCTGAAAATTTAATAAAATGCGGTTTACGTTGTCGGTCGCTTCAGAAAGGAAATGCAGGCAGTGTGTGACGTTTTGAGCACTTTATAACACGTGTACGAAATGCTTCCACGATCATCGTTCGCAAATATGGCAGCGCCGTGCACTCCGAGTAAGCCACAAATGAAATCTCCGGGCTTCACCGGTTCCTTCTTCGCACACCCTGACGCCACCAGTCACAAGGGTAAAAACGGTCTATTGGTCTTTCGACAAGGCCCGATGGCGCCAACGTAATGAGAGCCGGCTGTGTGTTTTCAGAAGAGAGGGTTGTTCGTATATTCGTGCACCCAGTGATATTTCTGTTACGCTTACAATTACTCGGCGTCACGCAGAGTACGCTAGAGGCGGGCAATCGAGTAACTTTTCCTCCGGTACGTCACTTTGTCACGGAGCTCTCGCAACACTGATGAGTATTGGCTATAGTTTGCGCGGTGAGGAAGAGAGCTTGCCTGTGGAAAGGGTAGAGAACGAAAACCACCGTCACTGTGTAGTGATTTATCAAACGCGTGTAACTTTACTATTAGGGCAGCGTTGTACAAATTGGTGCGGATGTAGGTATATTGTAGACCACCGGTAAACCAAAAAAATCAGTTTCCGATTTCGGAATTGTTCCAGGTGCCATTGAACAATTTACGCAGTACCCCGAACTATGGGACTTTTTTCATTAATTCCATTAAATGCTAATTTTTATGCCATGTTCTCTTTCGGCACATTTACTTGAATGCTTTTTCTACACAGATGTGGCTCGGAACACTTCGTAAGTTTTACTCCGAAAGACATCAACAAAATGAAGCAGGCATTCTCGTAAGTTTTACTTTTTTTCTGAGGTATTCAAACATGAAAGCGTGTTCTCGATAAAACTAGAGAAACAATTTACAGGAACGGAGGCTCCATTTGGTGTTTCCTTTATATATTAGTCTTCAGCAATGTATATTATTTCTTAGCGAGAAAACCTTCATTGCTTCGCAAGAAATCCTCTTATACTAAGAGTTATTCTGTCTTAATAAAAATTTCATTTGAGTTGAGCGAAGATAGAGAGATCTTATTGACACGCGTACTTGTGTAACTTTTTCAGGTGACCCTTTCTCCTAGCCTAAACATTTAAATTTTATCGCTCAGCGCTCAACAATTCTGTATCGAAACCTTCGGGAATCTTGTCGCCGAATAAATCTGTGGTCTATGTTGTCGACTGAAGCTTCTGTAATAGGATTGCATGCACGACACGAATACTGTTGTTCATTCGAGAATACCCGCGGTTACGCTGAGACGTACAGCGAGTCACGGATAAATAACCAATGTGTCTGACCCGCAGATCAGAATCCGAGAATCGACGACTGTGCTCACCACCTTCGTGGTGATTTGAGTGCCACCTGCCATTCTTGGCGTCATCATCATCATCATCAGCCTACATTTTATGTCCACTGCAGGACGAAGGCCTCTCCCTGCGATCTCCAATTACCCCTGTCTTGCGCTAGCGTATTCCAACTTGCGCCTGCAAATTTCCTAACTTCATCATCCCATCTGCGTTTCATGCCGACCTCGACTGCGCTTCCCTTCCCTTGGTATCCATTCTGTAAACCTAATGGTTCACCGGTTATCCATCCTACGCATTACATGGCCTGCCCAGCTCCATTTCTTCCGCTTAATGTCAACTAGAATATCGGCTATCCCCGTTTGTTCTAGGATCCACATCGCTCTCTTCCTGTCTCTTAACGTTAGTCCTAAGATTTTTCGTTCCATCGCTCTTTGTGCGGTCCTTAACTTGTTCTCGAGCTTCTTTGTTAACCTCCAAGTTTCTGCCCCATATGTTAGCACCGGTAGAATGCAATGATTGTACACTTTTGTTTTCAACGACAGTGGTAAGCTCCTAGTCAGAATTTGGTAATGCCTGCCGTATGCACTCCAACCCAATTTTATTCTTCTGTAAATTTCTTTCTCGTGATCAGGGTCCCCTGTGAGTAATTGACCTAGATAAACGTACTCCTTTACAGACTCTAGAGGCTGACCGGCGATCCTGAATTCTTGTTCCCTTGCCAGGCTATTGAACATTATCTTTGTCTTCTGCATATTCACCTTCATAACAATTCTTACATTTTCTCGATTAAAGTCCTCAATCATTTGTTGTAATTCGTCTCCATTGTTGCTGAATAGGACAATGTCATGTGCAAACCGAAGGTTGCTGAGATATTCGCCGTTGATCCTAACTCCTAAGCCTTCCCAGTCTAACAGCTTGAATACTTCTTCTAAGCATGCAGTGAAAAGCATTGGAGAGATTGTGTCTCCTTGACTGATCCCTTTCTTGATAGGTATCTTTCTACCTTTCTTGTGGAGAACCAAGGTAGCTGTGGAATCCTTGTAGATGTTTGCTAAGATGTTCACGTATGCCTCCTGTACTCCTTGATTACGCAATGTCTCTATGACTGCTGGTATCTCTACTGAATCAAATGCCTTTTCATAATCTATGAAAGCCATGTAGAGAGGTTCATTGTACTCCGCAGATTTCTCGATTACCTGATTTATGACATGGATATGATCCATCGTAGAATATCCCTTCCTGAAGCCAGCCTGTTCTCTTGGTTGGCTGAAGTCAAGTGTTGCCCTGATTCTATTGGAAATTATCTCGGTGAATATTTAAACAATACTGAAAGCAAGCTAATGGGTCTATAATTCTTCAGTTCTTTAACGTCTCCCTTCTTGTGGATTAGTTTAATGTTGGCGTTCTTCCAGCTCTCTGGTACACATGAAGTTGTGAGGCATTGCGTATAAAGGGCCGCAATCTTTTCAAGCATGATATCTCCTCCATCTTTGATTAAATCTACTGTTATTCCATCTTCTCCAGCAGCATTTCCCCTGGTAATGTCTTTCAAGGCCCTTCTAACTTCAGCGCTAGTTATAGAAGGAGCCTCTTTATCCGGTTCATAACTATTTTGAATGAAAGTAGCTTGGCTGTTTTGGGCACTGTACAGGTCAGTATAGAATTCTTCCGCTGCTTTACTATGTCATGGAAATTGCTGATGATATTACCATGCTTATCTTTCGGTGCATACATCTTACCTTGTCCTATGCCCAGCTTTCTTCTTACTGATTTAATGCTGCGTCCATATTTTACGGCTTCCTCAATCTTTCCCACGTTATAATTTCGAATATCCCTTACTTTTTTCTTGTTGATTAGTTTTGACAGTTCAGCGAATTCTATCTGATCTCTTGATTTGGACATTTTCATCTTCTGTCGTTTCTTTATTATGTCCTTTGTTTCTTGGGAGAGCTTACCTACTGGTTGCCTTGGTGCCCTACCTCCCACTTCAATTGCTGCTTCTGAGATCAACCTAGTTACGGTTTCATTCATTACTTCTATGTTGTCTTAACTTCCTTTTCTGAAGCTGCATATTTGTTTGCAAGCACCAGCCTAAATTGATCTGCTTTTACCCTTACTGCCTCTAGGTTTGCCTGTTTCCTCTTGACTAATTTCACTCTCTCTCTCTTCAAATTGAGAGCAATCCGAGACCTCACTAACCTATGGTCACTGCACTAAACCTTACCTAACACTTCTACATCCTGCACTATGCTTGGATCGGCAGAGAGTATGAAATCTATTTCATTCCTTGTTTCTCCATTAGGGCTTTTCCAGGTCCACTTCCTGTTGCTGCGCTTCCTGAAGAAGGTATTCATTATTCGGAGCCTATTCCTTTCCGCGAATTCTACTAACATCTCTCCTCTTGCATTCCTAGAATCGATGCCGTAGTTGCCAATTGCTTGCTCACCAACCTGCTTTTCCCCCACTTTTGCATTGAAGTCGCCCATGACTAAAGTATACTGAGTTTGCACCTTTCTCATTGCTAGTTCAACATCTTCATAAAACTGTTCTATTTCTTCATCATCGTGACTAGAGGTTGGGGCATAGGCTTTTACTACCTTCATTTTGTACCTCCAATTCAGCTAAATTACTACAACTGCTACCCTCTCATTCATGCTGTAGAATTCATCAATGTTGCCCGCTATGTTGTTATGCACTATAAATCATACCCCGGATTCTTTCTTATCTGGAAGACCTCTGTAGCAGAGGACGTGGCCGTTAGTCAGCACTGTGTAAGCCTCACCACTTCTAACCTCACTAAGGCCAATAATATCCCAGGAAATGCCTGATAATTCTTCAAATAGTCCCGCTAAGCTAGCCTCACTCGAGAGGGTGCGCGTGTCGAACGTTGCCAGGTTCAGTTTCCATTCTTGGCGTAGGTTAGTCCAATAAAGCATAATGTTCGTCGCTCCCAGATTAGATACTTTCTAGTTTTTCACCAACACTGCAACCTGGCAATACATTATTACTGCATGTAATCGAGAGGCGAAGTCAACGGAAAAAAACTCGGCAATATAAAATATTCGGAATAAATACATTACTATTTGCAATAATTTAGCAGATTCTAAGAGTTCGTCAGCCGAAGCCGTCTTGCATTGCATGACCCAGCATAGGGTTTTAGAGACGACAATACGTTACTTTCTCAGACCCGTTGAGAGCAGGCGTACTTATTCTCGACCTCACTCCACAGCTTAACCTAAAAAGGTACGCGTTCCTTCGGACAGTTTTTAACAACGAAGCTGTTTAAGCCAGCCGTAATTTGTGGTTCGTGGTGCGTATCAAGAAACTGTGAAGAAATAAACTTCCTTGCCGAGGCGGGATTCGAGCCCGCGTACCCCCGGTCCTAAGGCGAGCGTCGTAACCACTATGCTATTTTTTTACAGCGTATGCTGTTATGGGCTCATTCCAATAGCCGTTTCAGGTCGCAATGATGCTGCCGCCGGCGTCCGCCGTAACCGCTATCGCCCGAAACGCGAAAAAAGTACCCGATTTCCGCTAGGATCGAACCCGCGCCCGCGGCGTGGGAGCCGGATACTTTACCACTGAGCCAGGCAAGCGCTTGCTATCGGGCCACGGAAAATACCCTGTAAGGCAAACGCAGGGGGAGACGACTCGAGCCTCGGCCAGTATGGTGGCGCCATCTAGTTAGGGTGACTGCAAATGCGGCGCGCCCGATATGCAAGTTGCAGTTGTAAGGCTTGATCGAGCTCAGCAGACTGCTGTGCAGAGAGCATTACAAGCGGCAGATCGCCAGTCGACGCCGGGCGGACAGTTCAGATCGTTCTCGTCAAAACTAGGCGAACAGACTGCCGCGAAGACCTTGTTGTGCATGGTGCCCAAATTAGGTGCTACTCTTGAGCCGCTCCACCAGCTTACGCTGTCACGGTGCTGCGTGTGCCGCGCAGGCCTGTGTTTCTTGTTTTGCCGGGCTTCGACACAGTACAACAAATGAACGCACAACGATAAATAGGGCGCCAGATCGCTCAAGTGGCCAAATTGCCACTGCGGCCAGATTGGGCTATACAGCCACGCTTGCAGAAGACGCATTTATGCGAACCAGCGTCGTCGTCTTCATCCACAGCTGGCGCATTCGTATACACGCTCAGTGCTCTGCAAGGTGAAGAGGTTTTGCGTGCTTTGAGAGCGAGAGAGAATGAATTAATGAAAAACTTTATTTAATTCCTCTTGGAAAGGAAAGGGGCAATGGGATAGAGGGTGGGGGGAGAAACCACTTGAAGTAGGCCTCCTCTACCATCTCAGCCCACTCCAGGGTGGCCTCCGTGAAGGTCGGTTCTCGAGCTGCGCAAGGGAGCCTCCCAATGCTCCTCACTAGATGTGAATTGTTTGAGGAAAGAGGGGACGGGGTGCTTCGGGCACCCACACATGATGTGGTTTAAGTCTGCTCTTGGAGAGACGCAGAATTTACAAGAGGGAGAAAGGTAAATGGGGGGATTCATGCGGTGGAGGAGGTAAAGGGAGGGAAATGTGCGCCTCTGCAGCGGTCGCCACAGAACTTCACACCTGCGAGGGGATTTGAGGATGAGTGGTGGAAAGGTTAAACACTCTAATCGGTAGTGTGTGCAGATGTCGTGGTAGGTAATAAGCCGATCCCGCGCTGTAAACGGCGCCTCCTACGTAGGGAGGCCCGACATATCTGATGCTTGCGCCCGGACCTTAAACCCTCGGGCACTGGCATGAGCCGCCTCGTTTCCGGCAAGGCCCGCATGCGCGGGAGTCCAGATTAATGCTACAGTTTCATGGAAAGGATGGGCCAAAAGGAGGGAAAAGGCTGGTTTAGAGCCTCTGCCCGCTCTGAAGTTATGTATGGCTGTTTTTGAGGCGCCAACGATAACTGATGACTTTGGGATTGTGAGGGCCAGGGTTATGGCCGCCTCCTCTGCCTCCTCCGAAGAAGAGCCAGGAATGGAGGCGGCGGCAGCGACCTGGCTGTGAGAGTTGATGACTGATATTGCATACTGATTCTTGCTTCCATATTCGGCGGCACCAACATAGAGGACATCTTTTGAGGAGGAGAATTGTTTTTGGAGAGCCTTCGCTGGCTGCCTCCGGCGCTGTTTGTGGTGTACAGGGTGCATGTTTTTAGGAAGTGGGGGGATGTAGAGGTTCTCGTATATATGATGTGGAATGGTGTATTTAGTCTTGGTGACGGGTGCCTTAGTGATAGAAAGGGTTTGTAGAATGTGCGACCTGTCAAAAAGT
Organism: Dermacentor silvarum; assembly: GCF_013339745.2. Lineage (NCBI taxonomy): Eukaryota > Metazoa > Arthropoda > Arachnida > Ixodida > Ixodidae > Dermacentor > Dermacentor silvarum. The sequence continues at coordinate 102,477,698 of NC_051162.1, read as the reverse complement.
TAGAAAGTCTACTATACTGGGATGTGAGATGGGCTTCTGTGAGTTCAGTAAGTGTGTGGAAGGTGCTGTAACCTTGAGCCTTTCAGTGGACGTCCGTATGGGGACCCCCAGAGCGAATTTACATATCTTGTGTAAAATAGTGTCGATCTGATCTGATTCTGCTTTAAGAAAATGTAGATAGGGTGTTGCGAATGTAATCTTATTGATAACGAAGGCATGGACCAAGCGGAGGAGTTCAGCTTCCTTTAGACCGCCATGTTTATTGGAGGCCCGCCCTAGAAAACGCAGGGTGTGGTCAACTGTGCTGCGGAGTGTATGTAGAGTGTATGTGTTTAGGTGGTTGGGGGCTTTGAATGTGTAAACCAAGCACCCGGAGCCTGTCTACTCTAGTGACAGGGGTGTGATTTAGGATGACCTGTATGTTAGATATGTGTTTTTGGGTTCCTCGGTGGGATGGCAGGAGAAGTATCTGATTTTTGTGTGGAGCACGTGAGATTCACAGCCGCTGCATGAGCGAGGACCGTGTTGGCGACGGCCTGCAGACTGTCTTGAATCTCTTTATCAGAGCCCCCAGTCATCCAAAGAGTGATGTCGTCAGCGTAGAGCGAAAACTTGATATCAGGAATGGATCTCAATGATCGCGCCAACGGCACCATAGAGAGATTAAAAATAAAATGGGATAGCACTGAGCCTTGGGGCGTGACGTAACTGCACAAAGCGTACGAGGATGAATGATCTGTGCCTATATTTATGGCTGCGGTACGGTTCGCCAAGAAGGTACCTATGTAGTCACAAGTCTTTACGCCAACCCCAATGAGATTAAGTTCTCGGAGGATGGCGGAATGTGAAACTTTATTGAATGCTCCGTAGAGGTCCAAAGTCAGAATTTCTTGCGTATCGAGACTTCTATTGCATATAATTATGTCATCCTTCATTCGAAGCATCACATGTTGTCATGAGAGATACTTTCGAAAACCCACCATTTCTGATGAATAAAGATTGTTGTCTTCCATGTATTTATTGAGACGGTTGAGGATTACGTATTCAAGTGGTTTACCAAGACAATAGGTTAGTGATATAGGTCTGAGGTTCTTTCCACGAACTAGGGAGGGTGCCAGTGTCAAAGAAGTGATCGCTGTACACCGTGATGGTTGTGACGGAGTTGTCGTCTAGCTTGCGCAGCAGTTTGTTGTTGATAGCATCGGGGCCTGGTGCTGAAATAGTGAGCAATGTGGCTAGGGCATGGCGAACATCTGCTTCCGTGATAGCAGCACTTAGTGGCTTGTTGGGTTCGCCAGTGTACGTTGGCATGTCATGCATCTGAGTGGGAGGTAGGTGTTTATGGCGGAGGTCGTCGAAGAGCCCGTTGAGATTGTTTTTGTGGGGATTTAACAGTTTGTTTATGCTGTGCTGGTGGTGTGTGCGCGATCTGGTAGGGTCTAATAAGTGTCGCAACAGTAGCCATGTGCGCTTATTGTCAAAGTTGCCATGCATGCTTTCAAAGTTGCCATGCATGCTTGCAGGCCAGTTGTGTGGCGTACTCATGGACCTGGATGTCTAATTTGGCAATTCTGAGCCTTAGCCTGCGGTTGTGCCGTCACCTCTTCCACCGCTTGAGAAGAGACTGCTTGGCTTCCCACATATGTTGAAGCTTGGCATCAACCGTAGTGACATCGGTTTCGGGGGGCAGAGTGGTATTGTGCGTCTCGGCGTCTCAGTGAAGTTGCGAGATGTCTTGGATGTTTGTGGGAGCTGATGTCTGGCGGTTTTCTCGAACTTTGTCCCAGTTGGTAAGGCTCAGAGGTTTGGGTGCAAAGGGTCTGTGTTTGAAATGTAGTGTGGTGGTAATTATGTAGTGCTCGCTACCGAGGTTAACTTGGGAGTTATGCCATGTGACGTGTTGAATTCTGTGTGTAAGGGTAAGATTGGGGGACGGTGTCCTTGGCTACGCTGTTGCCTAGCCTGGTTGGTGCATCGATGTCGTCATGCAATGTGAGTTCGTGGTCTTGTATGTCGATACATAGGGCTCTGCCCTTAGGAGTACAAACGGAGTGACACCACAACTGGTTGGGTGCATTGAAATCACCAAGAATTAAGAGGGGATGGTGGGTGGCAGCGGCAATGGCTTGTGCAAATAGGGAGTCAAAGCGGTGATGTTTGTTTCGTGGACGACTGTAGATATTGACAATGTAAAGACAAGATGCATTATTCTTGCGAGGAATAATTTCTAGGAAATCATGCTCTGTATCGACGTTGATGAATTGGGAGTGATTGGCGGTGAGGTGTTTTTGCTTAAGAATTGCGGTGTCGGACCGGGAGACCTTATTGGTCTGATAGATATTATCGCCTGGGAAGCTGACGGGTCCATGAGTTTATTGAAGCGCAATGACAGCTGGAAGATTACAAGAGGTGGAAAGAAACTATTGCAGGTGTGCTTTCTTTTTTCGGAACCCCCTACAGTTCCATTGCCACACTTCAAACTCGGAGCGAGTCGGGTTATTGGCCATTGTTAAGTGGAGAGGCGGATGGAGCAGGTGCAGCTATGTTAGGATGATTAGCAGTGACTCCAGCTATCCAACTTGGAGTCTGTTGGATATGTGCTTGTACGAAATCAATAAATTTGTCGAGCTTTTCATTCTTGGCTGCGTAATCTGAATTGATTTTTTCAACTGCGGTGAGTGTATTATAGAATTCAGTCTCCAAAGCAGTTAGCCTGTCGTTATATTTTAAGATTGTCTCGCCCATGGCCTCCTATGATCGCGGAGTGCTCGGAGTTTTACGTTTGCTTGGGATAGGGTGTAGCGGTTACCGTTCAGCGGAGGGGGTAGTGTCCATTGGGGGATGTGAAGAGGGTTCAGGTAGGGCTGATGGTTGATTTATCGGAAGGGTGGATTTACGGGGAGGGGTTTGAGTGGTTGAGGCGGAGGGGTGATGAGATTGGCGTTCTAACTTAAGTCTTTGAATTTCGGCTTTTAGAATTGCAGTTTCTTTAAGGAGGAGGAATGCAGTGTTAGCAGTTTTATTTGAGGAGCAGCTGGAAGAGGCTACCTTAGCCCAGCTTACCTGGGGTGGGTTGCGCGAGGAGTTGGCGAGAGAAGGGCTTGGTGATAGGGCTGGCCAGGCGTAGTCTTGGGTTGCGGAGCCAGGCTCGCGCTCCTTGCTTTTGCTGGGACTTCGCTGATTTGAATCGTGAGTGTGGTCGAGACTGGGAGTTTGGTTGCTGGGATGTGTAGGGCGTGGCTTGAATCTTTGTTTGCACAGTGAGGAGCCGGTTGGATTGTTGCCGTTGCACATAACACAGATTGGGTCACATTCGTGGTCCATGGGTGTGTGTGTCTTCCATTCCTCACTTGGGGCCGAGCGTGTCGGTGTCATTGGTGCACACGTCCTGGCGATGACAAATCTCGCGGCATCGGGTGCAGGCTTCTACCTTCTGCCTGAAGGGGCGGCATCGAAGTGCACAACCATCGTAGTTGACATAGAAAGGGGTTATTTTGACTTGGAATATGACCAGGATGGTTTCAGTATTGCCCAGGCGTCGTGCACCCCCCATAGTCAGTGCTGGGTTGCATCTGCGGAGGGTTGAGGCGATGTCGTCTTCTCCGTAATCTGGGGGCAGGTGAATGCTTCCTCTGCGGGTATCGACGGGATCGGCGACATGGGTAGTGACTTCGTGAGGTGTACCATAGAATTGCAGATTCTGGATGTTCTGGTGGAGATCGGCCCCACTCATGTCTGGTGTGCTGATTATAATGGCATGGTTAACCGTGTTGACACGAATTTGGTTAGAACTGGTGCGGTCGGAAATAGGGAGTCCCGCAGCCTTGAGGATGATTTGTCTGAGGATGCATGGATGAATCGCAGCACAGTTGAGGCCCCCTCGAACTCTTAGGATGATTTTATAATAGCTGCGCGGCACCGGCGGGGGCTTCGGTTCTGCTCGTTACTGCGTCTTCTGAGCCGCTGCAGGGTTTGCTGGTGCCGAAGAATATTGACGTTGTCTTGAGAGAATATCGTGGATGTCGTGCCAGCTGCGCGCGCCATCGACGCCAGCTGCGTCGTACTGCGTTCCTTCGCTCATGCTAGGCGGATTTAGGCCAAGCAGTGAGACGGCCAGCCGAGAGCCCTAAAAAAAGTTGCAGTGGCTTAGCTCGGCTATGCCAGAATATACGTAGCGTTTGCAAAGGTTCAGCTGATTATTCTTAGCTTTCCTGGTTGTCTAGATTGTCAAGGATTAGCTTGATTGTCATGCTTACTGCTGCTCCAATGACACACACGCCGTATACGTATTATATGGCACATTTTTGCTCAACGTCACGTTGCTTCTCTATTGCCACAACCTCCATTAGCGTACCGACCATGCCGTTGACAAAGCCATCCGTCACATCAATGTTCTTCAGCAGCATATACGGCCGTTTCGTACAGAACGTCACCACAGATGGCAGGTTGCCACTCTCCGCACGACTGAGGTCTTCCATCCTCGCGAGTGCCTCACGTTCCTCTTGTCTGCTATTTGGCAACTAGTCTCCGCGTCGGTCGCAGTGCGGCAAGACGACGGAGGCGACGACGTCAGAGCGCTCAGAGGCCGAGTCCACCCACAGTGAGCAGCATTTGCGCTCTCCTTCTCCATGGCTATACCACACTGGCAAACGCCAGTCAGAAGCGCAGCGGCTCCAGCGCAGTGTCAAACGGCGACTGCACAGCGAGCGCGCGCCGGCGCCAGTGCGTCCACCACGGCTACGACGTCACTCCTCTGGAATGCGCAGACCGGCGGCGGTGAGTCGCGCGCGGCGGCGGCGGAGTGCGCGAGAGGTGCCGGCTCCGGTGGCTCCGGTGCGCAAGCCGTGTGACATCAATGATCCTTGCGCATGCGCAGCACGGCTCTTGATGTGCCGCGCGAAACGGGCTTGGCTAGGCCAGTGTAGCTAACGCTACAAAAAGGGCTCGGGCTCGCGTAAGGTACGTCGGAATTTACCAAAATAACTGCAAGGAAGTGCCGACAACACTCACATAAGTACAGTCAGGAAATCAGGGTGGTTGGGGTCATCGGGCGGGCACAAAAGCAAAAAATGCAGGAGCCGAGATGACATGCGACCTCTCGCACCGAGACGCTGCAGCGTTCCTCTCAGCGAGAGAGAGAGACGCATTCAGGGAGCCGGCTCCTGGAACGCGGTGTCGGCATTGGAACGGGGTGTCGGTGTTGCATGCTGATCTATGCAACGCGCAGTGACGGCCGTAAGTCTGAGACGCGAGAAAAGAAATTATCATCATCATGAGTAATAAGATGAAAAGTTCACGCGCGCTTCTGGAAAATGCTTGTTCAACGATCGCCCAGCTTCGCTCTTTCAAGCGTTGCGCGACTGAGTGCAAGGTTAAGCTTTTTTAAACTAAGGGCTGCTAGGGAACAAGAACAGCAGCGCACTAAAAGCCTTTCTCAAATCATACAAACAATTGGGCCAGTCAGAGCAGATGGAGAGCGCAAGTTCGCTAACACTGGCACGTCGATGCAATGGTATAGATAACCTCGGTCGTTCTTGCGGCACAGACACCGGCGCATTTCGCGCACGCGGCAGCCCATGCGCCATAATGTCCAGATAATATTAAAGGTTACTGTATCACTGTTTTCAAAGGCAGAAATAAGTACAAATAAAAAAATGTTACGGAAATGCCTCAACGTGCTTATAACCATTTGCGCGTATGAGAAAATTATCAGTAATTGCGATACCTACTATGTGGACAATTGACCAGAAATATATATATATATATATATATATATATATATATATACGCATGTGGGTGTGTGTGTTCAAAATGAAGCTTTACGGAATTCTAAAGAATTTCCTGTGGCAGGTAGCGTACGTCTTATCATTAGCTGGGTTAATGGAAGAGGCGGACATTAGTAGAACGAGACATCGCAACACATATTCAAGTATTTAACAAAAAATCATGAATTAGCGTCTTAGTTAATTACATTACGACACATATTGCAATTTACTAATTGTAGCCGGTGAGCTTGTCAGGCGTCGTTGGAATGAATTTCCAGAATGACACCAGTTTGGAGATATGCGCCATCAAACTTGCCGTAAAAATGCACTGTTGTTCCACGTACTTTTTTACCAACATGCGGTTTTATACATAGGAGCACAAAAGTAACTGGAACGCCCATGTATTTCGTCCCACATCCTCGGAAATAATATCTTGAAATTTGCGTCATCCTGGAAATTAATTTCAAGTGGATGCGCAGGCGTCAAGACTCCTTGATTTTTTCGGCTGAAGGGAACTGGTCAATAAACCCACAAATTGTAGTCAAGCCCGAATGTCTGAAGTCTGTACTTAAGGAGGTCGGAAAAAATTATTAGCGCCTGAAAACCTAAAGCTATGAGTTACACTTAAGAGGTCAGCGAGATCAGGCAACTGGATCACAGGAATGATCTCGTCTCATAATTGGCCAATTAAGACACCCTGTAGCTTAAGCTGCAATCATCAATACCCCGTTGTTTGGAAGCGCACACATAGGTGGCGGCGTCAACAGGAAATATAATGACGGTCTTAAAATGGCGTTAAGTGCTTTCCGACTACCTAGCACTTACAAACCAGATGCATGAGTAGCGCCTGGTGGCAAAGGTGAATTTAAATGTAAAATCAATCCCTACCTTTCAAAAAGAAGTGTTACGTGGTCTCTTACAATCGCAGTTATAAGAGTAGTTCCTAAATTCCTTAGTGCAGGTCACGGATAATCGAGGAGGAAGGTAAAACCTTGCAGCAAAAAAAAAAAAAATAAGCGAATACAGTATAAGAGTTGCCTAGAAGACACTAATTCACTTCAGTGCTTTATTTGTGAATGTTATGAAACCAAACTTCTGAACCGAATTTCCTTGCGTTAAGCAGTATACATGCTGGGCGAATTTACCAATATTAGAAAAGTCGGTCTGTTAATAAAACCGATTAACACCACCCTAAGTGTGTAGAGTGTCAGAAGTAAAACAATATGTTCTTGATCACCCGTGCTCTTTCTACGACTTACCGTCTCACAACTTCCCTTTACTGCTATGGCCGGAGCTGTTTAGCCGCAACTGCATGTATTTCCTCGCTAGATGCTGTGTAATAGCGGACCCAGGTTATGCCGGTTATGCTAGTTGAGCTACGCCAGGTATGCGACGTTTTCAATTGCTTGTGCGAAAACGTAACGCAGTTCGATTACGTTTGCTGATATGCTTAACCTAGCATGTAAAAGGACGCAAAAGAATAGCACTTAATTAGTTTCTTCTCGGATATCTTTCTAACGTGCGTTGTTCGTAATGTGATGGTAGTAGGTCTGTAATTATTAAAGAAACGGCAAGCAATTATCTCTTTTTAGAAATTCATGCCGAAACCCTCGATCCAGTACGGAAGTTTGAAATCGCAGGTGTCAAGGTTGTTTCTTTCAATTTAGATTTTTGTAGATCAGTTAAATTTTTGAAAAGTTACTAAATTCAATCTTTCGCTCCTTAGAATACAAAGTAGTTCACCTTTCTTGAAAAAGAAGTTCACTGAGTCAGAGGATATTTTGTTAAAATGCATAATGTCGCACACATTCGCTGCGGAAACTTGTAAGCAGCATCGCTGCAGGCTCAGTTTCTTTTGTGCGTCTTCTATCAGCTTATGAAGTTTCGTGATACGGTGCAGCCACTTATTGGCATCGTTCGAAACGTAATTGACTAATATAGGTAAACCTTCTTTTTTTTACTTTTCCGTTGATATCATGCACAAATTCACCCTATCATAAAAGTCTCCCCATGCGCGCACTCCATACGTGGGCACGGCCAGCGGTTACAACTGCCTGCAGTTAGGGGGTCCAGACAGTAGCTCATCAGGATCAAATAGAGTTCGTTGTCTGTCTGCGCGCACTCTGATGCAGCTTGATCATCTATGCTGTCGTATATGAAAATGCGACGCTATATGACAATGGTTTTAAATATTGGGTATTACCGTCCAAAAACCACGATCTGCTTATGCGACACGCCGTAGTGGGTACCTCCAGTAATTTCGACAACCTGGGAATCTTCAACGTGCACCCAATGGGCAGCGAACGGGTGTTCTTGCCTTTCGGCCCCATCTTCATGCGGTCGCCGCGGCCGGGATTTGATCTCTCCAGCTACAGCTTAGCAGCGCGACGCCATAGCCGCTAAGCAACAACGGCGAGCTTATATAACAACTGTGCAATTATATCTGAATGACAAAAATTACCTTGAGGCCTTTATTAATCGCATATTATTCTGTAGTGAGTGTTAGAATACACATTAGACATAGTCCCCTAAATGTGGATGTTCTGTAGAAATAAGTAGTGTACTCGTTGAGTTCCATAAAATACGATATCATTGGTGTTTTAACTTCGCAGCCAGTGCCCGAAGCCGGAAACGGAGAAACCACATGTCATCACCACTGAAGCAAGTTCTCTCCCTGGCTGCTAACAACAGAATCATATAATCTGCCTATTTGCATGCCTTTTTGTGAACTTCAATAAACTGAAATGAAAAGAAAATGTCTTTTAAGTGAATTACGTCAGATATCGAAACAAAATTTTGATATTTACCAGGCCCTTTTACTGGTATGAAGAAGAAAGGCGGAACATCGACAATAGTGTGCTACACAATAGTGTGCTACAATTCAAACAGGGTGTTATTTTCATATTTCATAGTTGTGAAGATGCGTGAGCTTTCTGGCGGCGTCGAGACACATAAGAACACTAACGGCAACGAATGGAACATATTTTGTGGCCGGAATTTTTGCGTAGGAACATTGGATTCTACACTACAGGGAGAAAGTTGTATGAGCTACAGCATGTGATGGCGAAAAGTTCGCGATCATTTGATATGGCAGGGCAACAGTAATAAGAACAAAGAAAATGCCTATTTATCGATGTATGTGAATAGTCATGTTTGAGTAGAGCTGAGTTTTACTTTTGCAAGGTTATTCTTACCACCTAGAATAATTCAGAGACGCGCACAGCCAAAACAACAGTTTCCCTAATTGCCCTGATTCCACTGTCCATTAATAAACATATCATATTAGTAAAACAGTATCATGCTATTCATATTTGATTGGCGCCACTTATTCATTCCTAATCCCCGCATAATTACATCACCGTGTGACGTTGCGCCTTCGGTTGACTGATTTTTGAAAACTTTATTCTGCATGCTGAATGCAACCAGAGCGCGTGATTTGCACATCATGTCGCCCTAGTCAATCAGAGATCTCCAAGCCCAATATTATTTCCTGATGCAGTATCGGTGGAGGATATATTGCCACGGGGCCGAAATAGTCAAGCGAAGGTGTATTTACACGTATTTAGAAATTGCAGCAACGCTTGATCCACATTGTATATGGCTGCCCGAGCCAGGCGCGCGCTCTCCTTGCTGAATCATCTTCTTTGTTCATGGACACACCATGCCGCGCTGCTCCGTAACATCTCGCCCCGGCCGGGAAGCCGCCGTCTCGGCGGTAGTGTTTATGGGGGCGAAGTCGTGCTGAAGTAGGGTTTCAGCCTAGAGACGTGGACGACATGAGTGGGAACAGGGGCCGACGATGAACGATAGTCCAGAGGGTAGACTTCGTATTTTAACTCACCGACCTGGCACAGGATCTTGTAAGGCCCCTTGCTGCGCGGGGAGAAGTTTAGTCGGACAATCCGGTACGGCGGCATGGTGTCCATAGAAGAACTAGTGACCCAGTGGAGAAATGAACGTCCCGGGGGCGGCTGTCGTACCTCGTCTTCTGGGCAACCTGTGAGGCAGTGAGCCGCGAGCGGGCAATCTGGCGAGCTGTGTGAGCCCGGGCGAAGATGTCGCGAGCATACTCAGTTGGAATGTTGGTCGTGGGTGGAAGAAGTGTGTCGAAGGGCAAAGTTGGGTGGCGGCCGAAGAGCAGATAACATCGTGAAAAGCCGGCGATCTTGTGATGGGACGAATTATATGCAAATGGTATGCAGGGCAACGTGTCGTCCAAGTCACTGTGGTCCGAAGAAACATACATGGATAGCAGCTCCATCAATGTGCGGTTGAGCCACTCAGTTAGTCCATTGTTCTGGGATTGATATGAGGTGGTTAATTCGTGCATGGCAGAACAGGAAAGAAGAATATCTCCGACAACGCGGGACAAGAATGTGCGGCCGCGATCAGTTACCAGCTTCCTCGGGGCGCCGTGATTTATTATGACGTCATGCAGAAGGAAAGCCCCAACGTCCGTAGCGCAGCTTGTCGGCAATGCTCGCGTGATGGCGTAACGCGGTGTGTAGTCAGTCGCGACAGCAGCCCATTTGCTGCCGGTTTTAGACGCAGGAAAATGGCCTACGAGGTCGATGCCAACGCGAAAGAATGGTTCGGAAGGGACATCGATGAGGTGTATGCTTCCAGCGGGTAATACAACAGGTCGTTTGCGGCGCTGACAGAGTGTATAGGCAGCAAGCTATCGATACAGGCCGGGGCAGTAAAAGCAGCGTCGTACGCGGTCGTAGGTACAGGAGACACCGAGGTGGCTGGCGGTGGGCGCGTCATGTAGCTGCGCATGAACTTCTACGCGAAGATGTCGTGGTAGAATGAGAAAAAGTTCCGGGCCTTCAGAGCGAAAATTGCGGCGGTACAGAATGCCATCGCGAAGTACGAATATGCTGATAGTGGGTTCCGGATGCACAGAAGCTACCCAAGCGACGAGGAGACGTAGAGCGTCATTACAACATTGCTCATTGCGAATATCACGCAAGTCTCAAATGGCTAGGACGCATGCATCCGTGTCGTGGGAATCATGGTCTGGACTGTCGACCAGGTGACAGAAGAGACAGTCGGCGTCCTCGTGTAAACAGCCAGATTTGTACAGAACAGTAAAAGTATATTCTTGTCACCACAGCGCCCACCAACCCAGTCGTCAAGTCGGCTCTTCCAGCGATTAGAGCCAGCCGAGGGCATGGGGATCAGTGATAACGAAAAATGGGCGGCCAAATGTAAGGGCGGAACTTGGACACTGCCCACACCAACGCCAGGCATTCGCGTTCCGTGATAGAAAACTTTGTTGTCTAAGTCTGGTCTTGTGGTCACGATGGCCTCGTGGTCGTTGCACCGCCTCGATTCCTGCTTTGCAATCTGACACTTGTCATGCCATCTTCGTCACACCATTGCCGTCTGACAGTCGTCAGGCATTCACTGTCAACCGTCAAAGTGTTGCCGTCGTGGTCTTTGAATTGTCTTCGTTTCAGCTTCATGACCTGGGCCATAGGCAGGCAAATTTTGAAGGTATTGTGTCAACTAGGCGTCAAACAAAATGGCTAAACCTTGAGCTTCAGCCCCTCTAAATTTGAAATGCTTTAAAGGTATCTCTGCTTCCCGAGAGCAATGCAAATGTCCAAAAGTTGATATCTTTTGGAAATGAGGACCATTGGATGTGCGACGTGTGTGGTAAGTTTAAAGGGGAAGATTATTGCGCGCTTTGAATCCTCTAACTGAATAATTCCCTTTTCCGAATTCGTATGCGGCATAGATAAGAAATGAATTTCTTTTCCCTATTCTCCTCGGTGAAATGTGAGAGGCAAAGTGTTTGCATTGTGTTACAGTAGGAAACGGGACGTGAGTGAGTCACGAGTATTAAGTATTTTATTTGAGGCAAGTAATACAGCTGTCGTAAATTATGATTATTCAAGCATTCCAGAGTGCCATGCTGCCGTTAGTCGCAATGTTTCGGCGACTCCTAAAATAAGGGCACAAGGTACAAACGTCGTGTTCGGTGAAACTGGGGAAAATTATAATCGAAATGTGGAGTGAAATATTCATGTTCGCGTTTAAAGCGCCAACCGAGACTTCTCCACTGAGCACAACCCATATCGCTCAGGAACATGGCGTCAAGTCGCATTCTCAGATGAGCTTTAGGACCCCAGCAAGAGCATCTCGACAACACGACCTCCGCCGACTTCAAAGTATAATCTGAAGTTTCTTTTATTTTTTTAACATTAGGGGGTGTGTGCTATAAATTTTAATTCAACCGGTTCTAACATATGGGACAGACACATGGAGGTTAACAAAGAATCTCTAGAACAAGTTAAGGACCGCACAAGCAGCGATAGGCCTAATGTTAAGATACAGCAAGAGAGCGGTGTGGATCAGAGAGCAAACGGGGATAGCCGATATTCTAGTTGACATTAAGAAGAAAAAATGGAGCTGGGCCGGCCATGTAATGCGTAGGATGGATAACCGGTGGACCATTAGGGTTACAGAATGGATACCAAGAGAAGGGATGCGCAGTCGAGGACGGTAGAAAACTAGGTCGGGTGATGAAGTTAGGAAATTTGCAGGTGCAAATTGGAATTAGCTAGCGCAAGGCAGGGGTAATTTGAGATAGACCTTCGTCCTGCAGTGGACATAAAAATAGGCTGGGGATGATGATATGATGATAAATTTTCATATGATTGAGCTGTAATACTTACTAACTTGTTGACTCTGTTAGTGCATGTCTAGTTTGTTGTTAGTACTTTAAAATATTTTCTGCACTTATCTCATTATCCAAGTATTTAAATTACCTTTTTTTTCTAAAGTTGTGCGTCAGTCAGGCCTAATTCACTGTACAGACGTCAGGTGGCAGGAAGAAACACGTAGTGGCCAGAGTGCAGAATGTTCCTGCCACCTGTAAGTGTCTGCTGCGTAAGTTGCTGGAGAAAACTACATGACCGTGTCTGTAGCATATAGAAAGGACATGTGCTCTAAGGAGTAGACATACCATGACACAACAGTGAATGCGAGGATCGTATAGAAAGCACGTGCCACTCACTCTGATCGCCATTTGGCGACAACGCCACCGGCGTGTGAAAACGAAGGGTATATATAAGCGTGGTTCAATGCCGAGCCGGTTACTTCGCCGGCGTGGTGTGTTGTTGCACTGTCGCTGAATCAGAACGCTCTGCGCTTTAAACCCATGGTCCCGCTTGGCTGTAATTATGATGGCCCCTTATGTTCATAGCCTTGCCAATTCAGACGCTAGGCAAGAAAAGTCAACACGATGGCGATGTTCCCACAAATCTGTGATGCGCAAGCATTGCGCATTTCTCCAGCGCAACGTTTTGCTTCACGACTATGAAAACGGTAGAGGCGAACCAGTTCTGGCCAGGCAAGACTTTTAAAAGAATAAATTCTCGGGTTTTCCGGGCCAAAAGCACGATATGATTATGCGGCACGCCCGTGGTGGGGGACTACGGATTACCATCAACCATGTTGGGTTCTTTAACATGCATCCAATGCACGGCAGATGGGCGCTTTTGTATGTCGCCCCCATCGAAATGTGGCCGTGGGCATTTCGATGGCGGCGGCATTCGAAATGTGTCCGGGATTCCATCACGTGCTCTCGGTGTTAGCAGCGCAACACCAAAGCTGCTACTAAATATTGCCACTGCGGGTGGCAATATTTTTTTCTTTTTTTTCTACTAAGGTGCAAATGTAATACAAATAAATGCAAGAAGCGCATGACTTTTGTTTATTAAATTTGTCTGTTTTATCCCAAATGCTATAAAGTATTCAGGCATACTGGAAACAAGCTGTTAGCATAATAGAGGACAGATACTACTTGGATAATTGAGGTGCTTATGTTTGAACTCTCGATCATCTAATGCTACTCTAAATCCCATCAGATTGTGGGTTGTGGTATACATATTGCGAACGTCTCTCTCATATCGGTGATTTTTGTGGCGAAGAGGGAGCACCATGGTCGGACAAAGAAAGCGACTTGTCCAGCTCTCGATCCATCGATGCTCTGCCTAATTCCAATCACATTTTTTCTCTCTCTCGATAGTGATCGCGGTGTTTGCTAAAAGACTAACGTCTTGCCTTGAACAATCACTTTCTGCTTGTTGACGTAAAAGAAAGAAAAGACGCAATAGACGTCGTTGGCCTATGCTCGATATCAGACGTCTGAGGTGCACGCGGAGCCGCTTACATCTCGGCGTTCCGTGACCTTTCTCACTGAATCTTACTGTACTGTACACGTTGAATGTTACTGTACAGCTGAAAAAGTGAAAAAGTGCGTCATCGGTGCGATGACGTACTGCTACATGTATGAAATATTTTATTTTGGCATTTCGCATGATACAGTATAGGCAGCTAACTAATGCGACTCAACGTTGTGGCTCGCTTGCTTTAACAACGCAGAAATCTAAACATGTAGTACATTAAAATCGCTGGCAATTTAGCAAAATTGGGTGTTTTTTAAAGCATTAATTTTCATATCGTGTTGCGAAGCGCCGCCCTATACGAGCGCTAACGCACACTCCGAATAGACGGCTGCTAGCACTCGGGGACTTTTTGTCGAGAGCTGACGTTTCGTACTGCCACTGATTCTTCGCGTCATACGAGGGTTGTTCACTAAATCTTTCCCCTGAGCTACTCCACTTTGGCGCTCTTTAAATCAATTTCAGGCCGTGCTAGGTGGGCATACCCATAGGCCCGAGAAAAACGCCACAGGCCTGCGCGGCACACGCAGCACAGTCACAGCGTAAGCTGGTGGAGCGGCTCAAGAGTAGCTCCAATTTCGGCACCACGAACAACGGGGTCTTCGCGGCAAAGTCTCTTTGCATCGTTTTGACGACAACGATCTGAACTGTCCGCCCGGCGTCGACGGCGAGATGCTCTCTGCACAGCACTTGTGTCTTTTCGACCAAGTTCCGTCCACATTTTAAGAGTAAACGCCATCATAAGATGGGACATCTGTCCCATGCACAGCAGATATTTTTGAGACATTTGTTTATCTGTGTTTCCTTTGAAGTTCACAAATGTATTACGTGCCCTATATACGCGTCTTCCATGGCGATGCTATGCCAGCTATGCGTGCTACAGTAGTCAGGGCATGAGTGTAGCAGACGACAAAACGGATAGGCAAGCAGGCGCCGTTGCTATAGCAACTGCAGCAACGACGAAGAAACCGACAGACCCGCGCGGCGCCGAACCACACCGACACCCGCACTTGACGACAGTGACGTCACGCACGCGAGTCAATCGGAAGGCGCACACCTGTGCCTAGCGACAGTGGCGTCACGACACAGAGGAGACCAATCAGGAGGCCAGAAAGCTGTAACAGTTTCTGCTAGCGGCAAATGACCTTGACAATGTGACAGTTTCTGCTAGCGGCAAATGACCTTGACAATGAGCTATTGTTACAGATGGTCACATCTGTTACAGCCATTAACAGATGTTCCGCCTTAATATTATGCAGGAACTCTTGAACATGCTGTAGGTGTCGGGGCATGGGGTCCCTTGCTGGCTCCCTGTTTTCGCAAGGAGCATTTATTGAACTGCTGCCGTGAACGTTTGGCTAGGGATAGAGTAGGCGAAAATTTTCCAAAAAAATCAAATACTAAAGAAATTCTAAATAAGAAAGTAAATTATTCACAGCATGTTTTCCAGTCTGATACTTCATCCTAAGATGGCTCGAAAAATGGGTCAAAATGTTGGCAGAGTAAAAAACGACGGATTGAAGTATTGTGTACTTTGAATTCAGTTTTCTCAAAACAAGATATTTCGTTATGTTGGTACCATTGTTTTCAATGTGACATAAGACAGCAGGACGATTTTTGCTGCGGATACTGAATGGTTATGTTCCAATATACTGAACCAAAATTAAGGCTGTACAATTAGCAGTTTTTGGTTGATCATAAGAAAGGTTGCGAAAATTCGACTAAAATTATATATGGGAAGAAACAAAATGTTTAGTAATTCGCTTTATTGCATAATAAAATACTTTCGGTTCACTAGATAGAAGACAAAATACTTAACAAAATAATACAATTATCTGGCCGATACCTGTTTGCTGAAAAAATTGTACCACAATATGCCCAAAAATACGTGTGTGGTATACAGATTACCCTGCCCCCTTAAAAGAAAGATGAATTTTTTGTAAGATGGAATACACTTGATGAAACACGTGTTTATTGCTATGAACTAGAAATAAATTGCAGTCTAAACTCTGAAAACACCTCTACTCGGTACCCTCAAAAAGACACGCGTGCATCCTTCAGCAAGCAAGGCAATGCTACAGGCTCATTCACACTACGCCGACACGACACCGATTTTGGTCTGCCGACTGTTGGCGAAAGCAGTTTACAGGACAGAAAACGCTGTGGCCAACGGTTTAAAGGAAGGAAAACGCTGTCTCCCACATTCGGCAGACCAAAATCGGTGTCGTGTCCACAAAGTGTGAATGAGCCTTGACAGTTTTACGCGCAAGCGTAGATGCCCCGTCTGTCAAATCGGCGAGTTTAGGTTTGTGGTCGCGAGGGTAGCGAGCGCTGGAGGAGGAAGGCGCCTGGAAGTGGCCCGGAGAATCGCCGCGCCCCCTTCCTTTCCGTTTGTGCTCCTACGCCGCGGTGCTCGCTGAGCAACGCCTGCTGTGCTACAGGCAAAAGCGCATATTGCTACACATGCAAAGAAGAGACGCCGCGAGCGTGCACAGTAGTAGTAGTGGTTTATTAAGGAAGAAAGCCGCAGTTTCGCCCGAAAGACGAACCATCGATTGCGATAGCAAATTAGTAGACAGCTATACGAAGTAAGCCTAATAGTGTTATCGGCCGTATAAAGTTATAAATATTTGCTAACTACACAATTAAACACACACTCTGTCGTGCGCATAGGTAAATATGAACACATCTCGCTCGATGACCGCGGAAACTCATCAAAACGCTGGAGTGAGAAAGACTGCCATCGGCAGCTATAGCAAACTGACCTTCGCACTGGCTCTCACTTCACCGCGAACTAAACGTCGAAAGGACACCGCATACAATGCTACCGGCACTCGGAGAATGCACTTAATGTGAATGGAAACTGCTTAATGTGGAGACTACTTAATGGAGACTGCTTAATGTGAAGATGAGGCCCCCGCGGCCGCACACTTCGGCCACATCGCAGATGGCTTTCAAAATAGGCGCCCCCCCCCGTCCCCGTCGCCACCTCTCTGTGCCTCGCGTGCGAACGAAGACCGCGCGCGCTTCCGGCCACCTTCGTCTCTCGCGTGCGCAAGATAAGGCTGCGGCCCACCCTCGGACGCTGGCACTCGCGTACACGGCGCGCGGCGACAATTTTATCGCCGTTGGACTTTATACTGAACCTCACAGCGACGACGACGACGCCAAAAATGCGCTTGGAGTGTCCATATAATTGCTATCGCAATAAAATGACAGAAATAGGCGTCATTTTTGCTTAATAAACCACTACTACTACTGAGCACGTTCGCGGCGTCTCTTCTTTCCATATGTAGCAATAAGCGCTTTCCCTGTAGCGCAGCAGGCGTTGCACCGTCGAGATCAATGCAGCGTCGGTGATCACGTTTGCACCCTTTCAATTTATGTTTCTACACCACCGTGGTCGCTGTGCATGTTCGCGGCGTCCGTATGCTTGCGCGTAATCCGCCTTCACGAAGTGAAAGATCATGGTAATGTTTTTTTAGGGGCGAAGCTCCTTATAGCGGCACCCGTTCGTCCCTCGTAGTAGTAGCATAGTGTGTAACCAGTTGGCGTTGTGTGTCCGTATATGTATGTATACCCATATATACATATATATGTATATGTATAGTATAACCGGAAGCCGACTTCCGCTTCCGGTTCCACTTCCGGTTCCGCTTCCAGTTCCACTTCCGGTTCCGCTTCCGATTCCGGAAGCCAGCTTCCGGCTTCCGGAGAACGCTTCCGGGAGAAAAAAAATTCCGAAAGTTGTGTCCGTAGCACGGAATTGAACCACGGACCCCTCGCTTCCCAACGCGCGGCACTAGCCCACTACGCCACGAAGCGGACATGGACACACGCACCACGATGACAATAAATACCCAACATTAACGAAAGACCGCGCGTTTCTAACGCGTTTGTGCTAGCGCGTTACGGCCCGTGTAAGAAGCTGGTGTAAGACGCTGTGGCCTCTCCGCCTTTACTCTCTCAGCAGTCATGTGATGGCGTCGGCAAACGCGGTGCACGTTCCGGCATGTGTAAACGGCTGCGTAAGACGCTGTGGCCTCTCCCCCTTACTGGAGAGTACTGCACGTTTCTGACGCATTTGTGCTAGCGTCCCCTTAAGCGGGAGATCCGATGATTCCCTCCGGAGCTTCGCCCACTCATCATCATTCACCCCGTGGATATGCTGTGACTTTTGTTTTATTGCGATAGCAATTATATGGACACTCCAAAGCAGATTTCTGCCGTCGGCGTCGCCGTCGCCGTGAGGTTCCGTATGACGTCAACGGCGATGAAATCGTCGCCGCGCTCCGAACGCTCTATGTGCGAGTGAAAGGGCGCGAGGGACGCGCGCTTTCACGGGGAGCGAACGCACGTCGGACAGCAAACGCGCGTTCTGCGCCGTGCTCCCTGAAGGGCTGCCGAAGTAGGCGTTTCTTTCCTCCTTTACAATCACCATATATGTAGCGCAAACGCGCCTTCTTCCGACGCGCGAAAGGCGGTGGGGGGAGGGGGGGGGGAAGGGAGGCGACGTTTAGCTGCGGCACCAAGTGCGTATTTATGTAAAAACGTTGTGAGGCGAGAAGGTGGTAAAGACTTCCGATGCAGCTCGACGAGTGTCCCGTTCTTGGCGCTGAGCCGTGCTCCCTCAAGGGCTGCAGAAGATAGCGCCAACCTTTTCCTTTCCCTCAAGAACCACTTATCATCAGTGTCCCGTTCTCATGTCGTCGAAAACCGAGCCGCCCACAGAGGCTCCGGCAGCAGTCACCAACGCCGCACGCGTTTTGTGCGAACGCGGGCATAGCGCCGACGGCGTCGACAACAGTTCTGCGTTTTGCCGGTGCTGCTGCATGTCCACGTTTATACAGCTGATAAAGCTACTATCATTACTCCGTATAGCTCTCTACAAATTTGCTATCGCAATTGGTGCTTCGCCCTTCGGGTGAAACTGCGACAACCTTTTTTCTTTGAGATCAGCAAGAAGTGGTAACGAAAGGTTTCTTGTCGAAAGGTACCACGATAACGGGGACCCATTGTTCTAACTTGCTGACAAAATTGAAAGGATCCACCAAGCTCAGCAGGTGTGGCATGCTTTAAAAAGGCGTCTGCTCATGCAAGACAATCCTTCTGCTTACAACTCGAATGTTACGTAAATGGAAGCACGCTACTGGGGATATGAAAATTTTCTCCATCTCTCCAAGAAGGTAGTTTCCTGATGATGAGACGCTCATTGCCTAGGCGATGTCATGGCTCCAAGGTCAATCTGAGGACCTCTACAGTAGTGGTATCAGAAGCTGCATAAAACTATGGCAGAAAAAGTGCCAGTTTTGTAGTGAAAAGAAAAAAAAGAAATATGCAAACTTTCATGCTGATCAGCCTAAACAAAATGGAACAGTGGTAATCATTATTTACGGCCCCTCAAATAATGCGAGCACGCCACGATTACTTATGCGTGTTACAATATGGTCGCCTGACATTTCGTTTAATGCGTGAACTTGATAAAGTTCCGCGAGGTTGATGCTCGAATGCAAGCTCATTTCATCGGTACTACTACTCGAGACGTAATATAATATCTGCTGAATGGTCGCAAAATATGTACTATTTATTTAATTTTATTCCATCTTTATTTGTGCTTCTATACAAAAAATGCAAGGAACCAATAATAAAAGCTTGTCCTTTGACAGCTTGACTAGGTCCATGTACGCATGTAACATGCTAATAGATATTTATGAATAAGTATACATTCAACACATATAACAAAGATATGATATTCGTAAACCAAAGAAGTACGAAGGTAATATTAGGATTTACAGTGATCACCACAATAGGCTATAAAAACTTCATACATCAAAATAAAACACTGCCACCTTGCACGAAGTATAACAGAAATTGTAACAGATTTTCAAAATATAACTAAGGAAGTATGGATTTGAGGTATGTACGCCTCAACATTTACAAGGGACTGCCAATTCTGCAATACACCAAACTCCCTTTATAACATGCTCTGAGAATGCAAAAATAACCCGCGGACAACGCCTATCCAAGCACCTACCGAAGACCAGTGGGAGACCCAGCTGACAAGCACAAGACCTGAGGAACAGCTACGGCTGGTGAACAGGTTCAAGCTATCAGCACAGGGCCACGGCTACCTGAAATAGGGTGGCCGCCAACCTTCGGGCATCAACAGCTTGGTCTCCGAAATAAAGTTTATTGACTCACATTCAATTTAGATACTATAAATCTCTGCTTTATTTCACAAAAAAAATACCAACCACGTGGATATGTAGCATAAACAGTATAAATATATTTACTTATTTATTTATTTTCGTACTCTCTATTGCCCGAAGGCTTTACAGAGAGGAGGGGCAAGAACAAATGTAAGTATTAATGGCGGACTTGAAATTCTTGCAGTCAGAGATGGCGGTGATGGAGGCAGGGAGGTGGTTCAAGTCTTCCGAGGTTCTTGGTATAAGTGCATCGGAATAGATTTTTGTGCGACAAAGGGGTACACCAACTTTCTCGGAATGATCAATGCGAGATGACACGTACGATGGCCGATGTAGTAATTCTTCCTTAAGTGTGAGATCGAAGTCAAATATTTTATGGAATATTTCTGGGGAGTTCCTTGGGTTATACAAAAATTCTGGGTTATTGAAATGTAGAATGATCTTCTATCGAACCAGCAATTGAAATGGCAAAACTTTTTCCGTGTAAAAGAAATTGTGTGAAGTGTATCAATTGTAAGATTTGGAATACGGTAGAATGCTTTTTTTTTTGCAAGAATTAGCTTTGCAAGAATTGATATTTTGATGGGATGTTGCGCTTCAAAGTAAAGAGCTGTAGTTATTGGTGTAAAGACAGGAACTGATATATTAAACGCTGCAGCTTTGTTGTCAGTATTTGACTACAGCTAGATATTACGCCAAATAGTTTTGCCAAAAACCATAGAACGCTTTTAAACTGATAATTTCATAGTAAAGTTTCAAAGAACAACCCCTAGTACTCTTGTCTCTGATACTAACGAAATAGCTTCTTGACAAGAAAGTTGTTCGAATGGATGTTTTGTTTCAATGTTCTAAAGAGGACGGCTTTCGTTCTCTAGTGCTCACTCGCAGTGAACTCGGATTGCTCGACATTAGGCTTTCGAAGGGTGAAATTAGCGTTAAAGATCAGTTTAATATGATTCTCAGATTATCAGTGTGATTGCGTCATCCACGAAAATAATAAAGGAACGTCTTCAGACATGTTCATCATGTCATTTATCTATAACATAAAGAGTAAGGACCCTAAGGTTCTGACCTGAGGAACACCCCCTTGCAATATTTTATAATCTGACATTTCATTTATTGAAACTGATTGCTGTACGTTTGATGTATCTGACCTTATGATGTTTAATGTCATGCTATGCATGCCATATTGTTCTTGTTTTGCTAAAGGTGCCTGGCGATTTAAAGAGTGAGACGCCTTTGAAATGTCTTCAAAAATTTAAATAACAAAGTTGTTTCCTCAAAGTATTGTAGAAATTTATTTTGGCTCAAAAATGCAATTTCGGTGGACATTCCTTTTTAGAAACCGTATTCAACAAATTTTATGAGAGAACCTTGAAAAAAATTATTATTCATGAGAAAAAAATATTTTAGCAACCGTTTGAAGAAATAAGAAGCACGATATTGGTCTCGAAATTGAGAAGTCAATATTCATTTCTTTATTGATAGTTAGCTACAACCTTAGCACGCTTCAGGCCACCAGAAAAGGTTCCAGCAGCCAGAAATAATTAATAAAATGCGCAATGGCAAGCACAAGATTTCGAACTACAAATTTTGTTGGTGTTATTTATAGGCCATTGGTATGTCTTGGGTTAGTGCTTTTTTATGATCAAATTCCCAGTCTAACTTCGAACTCGGTATATGGTCGAAAGAAGTATTGGATTTGTTCGGTGTTGATAAAGATAAGAAACACAGTTTGTTATGTTTACTTAAGAATATATATTAACATATAAAATTAACAATAAGTAAAGAAAAGGCATCACTTAGTCACTTACCAGTTAGGACAGTGTTGTTGAGTGAATTTCAAGATTTGGACTTCTCAATTTTAGCAATTTAGAGATGTATTCGTTTTAGCCAGAATTTATCTGTACTCATGATGTCTGCTTGCGCCAACACATCATTAGACTAATATCATTTTGCATTACGGAGAAACCGTGTCACAACGCTTCTAAATTTCTTATATTAGGCTTGGATACTTCTTCGAAATTGAGCTTACGTATAATTGCTAAAAAGGCAGGCGCAAGCAGAAAACAACTAAGACGATCTATTTTCCTCTGCCAATCAAGATGATTTATGCCATGGAGGAAAGCAGACGTAGACTCCACCTTTTGAAAGGTTATAAATTCGTAATGAAAATGTCACCGAGGAAATCATACAACAGGATTGTACTGCAAGAACCGACTATCATTGGAGGACACGCCACCAGTTTGTTCAATGTTTGAACTACCACTGAACCAAATGCTGAATGTTTTAGTCCTGAACGCCTACATTCTTCGTAAAATATTTCGTCTAGATCTGCATCTATAATATATTTTCATCCCGCTCGCCTCTGAAAGCAACACGTCCGCATTACTTCGTGAAGTCATGCTACACACTTCAATAGCAAAAACACCTCCCAGACAAGAATACTTCCCACTAAAATGCTTATTTTGCTACCAGAAGGTTATTCTGGTTTCAACAAAGTTTCGTTTGACTCTTCGCTGCAAGCCATATTGTTTTTGGAAGCTCCAAAATATAGCACATACATCTGGTGACCTAAATCATGTTTTGCTCCTACAAAGCCCAGCGTACGTTTTAAAGCGCAATATCGTAGCGTTTCAAAGAATAAAGCGCCACTCATGAAACTTTCGCACTGTAATTACAGTTTGAGAATAGCACTTGACACAAAAATCAACAAAATTTCACTGGTAGATTTTTGTTGGGCCTTAATCTTTAAATGTTAAAAACGTTCACACAAGAAAAGAGTGGCAGGGTACTGGGGGGGGGGGGGGGGGTGCGACAGTTGTTGGCTTCGCGCAAGATTCTAATTCAGTGTGCAATAGGGCGTTCATGCCGGTCATAGCCGCGCACAGAATTATATTGTGAAGCTAACGTTTCTAGTTCAGCCGATAATTTTGGCAACGTCGTCCGTGCCGGCCATTCTCATAGCCTGAGCATGTTCACTTCCCTTTCATATTTACACATTTACAAAGAATTTCAATTATTCCTTCCAATTATGAATTATTCCAATTTTTATTTCATTCCTCGTAGCAGACGCTGCACCCAATAGATACTTTAGTTTCGAGCAGCCTGTTTATTAACGAACACCGGTGTCTATGTGTCGAAGCCATCAAAGCCGTGGTCACTGCATCTAAGCCATTTTGAAGCAAGTCATTGTCATTAGATGGTGGACGAACTTTGCGACAACGTTTTCATTTTCATCTTTATTCGCCACCGGAATCAAATGAAAAAGAACGATGTTATCGACCCATTCGCGGAGACACACTTCTTCACCAATTGCAGAAACTATAACAGTTATGTATTCATGCGGGGAAATAATCATCACGAACCACCCCTACCGCGCAAGCCCTCCGCGTGGTACAAGCGTCAGTGAACAAAATTGATTTTCTAAAAGTAAAACCTGCCAGAAAAATCGCAAATTACGAGTTAACTAGATCTGCAGACGTGATAGCGTTTGGATGTTAATTTGAATATACGAGAAAACATCATTCTCTTACACCGAAAGTCAAACAGAAACCCTTTTTCCCTCATTTCTATAATTCATACAGCAGAGCGCTGCAATTTCTTCCTTGCAACAACACCATCCAGATGGCGCTCGCGTCCTCGGCAGCCGCGCCCGGAGGCGAAGTTGTACAAAAAAGCGGCAGTTGCCCGGAAGCCTGATAAGCAGCCAGGGATCTTTGAAATATCTCGCGTTACACTCTTAAAGGCCAAGCTTAAGCGTCCTCTAAATTTTTCTAGGCGTGTTCTCTGGCCGCGAGTTGTCAAAACGCTGGGGGCTTTGACGTAGAAATTCGCAGCAGGTTTGGGAGGCAGAGTGGAGCTGCCTCAAGATATCTACCAATAAAAGAGTTACCAACGGTGCTCTCGGCCTTATGCTTGGTCATCATGGTACCTAAACTTTCGCAAGATTATTATCGTTTCTGAAAACAAGAAATGAAAAGTGAACACTCTGCTTATCGTATTCGGTGCATACTTTACGAACCATAATGTACTGTTCACTGTCAAAACAAGACAGAAGTTCAAAGGAAGATGGGTACTTGAAATGTCAAGCAGTAGCCGATCAAGGAACTTTGACAAAGGGATTTGTCGTGCCGGGGCAGCAGCTACTTAGAATGCAGACTATGCAATCCCCCCCCCCCCTTTAATTACTGCCCTGACGAAAACAAAACCTCTTGTTGAAAGGTTGGCTTAAAGCGACATTTCTTGGTCGACAACACCTGATCATGTTTAATGTCAAGTTAGTTTTGACGTACGTGTTGGTTAGCGACTTTTGGAGTGTAACGCTTTGCAGAGATGGCCACTGACGAATGTTTGGAGGAGGTACCATGGTTTTATTAAGCTCTTCTACTTGAATAATCGCATTGCTTTTCGGCACTATTATGGTTAGGATTAAAACATATTCAGTTAACCTGGGTTGCAAAAGCTTTTAATTAGTGTAGATGGGTTGCACACGTATTACCCATACCTACGTTTCAATAATAATTGTGCAGGGTTTTATGTTTTAATAAAGAAAGTGTTTCTTATTTTGTGCCTATCCGCAAGATATTTTTGTCTCTTGAAATATGTTGATGAAATGTATTAATAAAATCAAGTTCAACACTGAAATAATTTGGGGACCACTAGCAAGGGCTAAGGGAGAATTTAAATATTAAACTGAATGCTCGTTGGCTGGACGAGAACATAAGAAGACTAGATTTGGATAAATATTATATGTGCAGCTGATAACCTTGGTACCATTTCATCATGTTAAATCAATAAGAATTTTCAAAACTGGGTTACTTACACAGTTATCGCAGATAATTACAGTTGTCTGGACGTCCTAAACTTTGCAGTTAGTAGAACAGAGGCAATAAAGCAGGTCAATAATACGATTAAAAAACAAGCGTGTACCGAGAATGGATCACTGTGACGGGCCAAGTTCCTGTACCAGAAGAAATGTTTTTAAATCATGCTGTTGGGAAAAGTAATTGTAAATTTGGCTATTGTGCAACTGGTTACAGGAATAAATGAGTTTTTCCAATGCGCATAAATACTAATACTTCTTCGTGGCAACCTTATCGTGAAATATATTTTTTTCTCTCATTACAGCGGGCTTTATTTGCTTCGTGCTCATTGCTGTCATAGCGTATAATTCACAGTTTACACTTTGATGCAATTCAAAACTCTCGCTTCAGTGATGGTTCAAAGATCTCGACACACTTTATATAGCAACTATATGTACTAATCGATCGTCTGGTCCAGTGCACCCGGATGTTGTTAGGCCTAATATTTATGTCGCGTCCCATTATTCAAAGGGTAGTGATTTTGGCTGGTTGGTTTTCCATAATGTTAAGTGGCGTAGCGGGAATTAGGGCCGAGTGACACGGAAGAAGCGAGGACCAACGTTTACTGCCAAATGACATTTTATTGTTTGGTACTGAAGTTTATGTAGAAAAAGAGAAGAAAAAACGATGCGCAAATACGACATAAAACGGAGATACCATCATCGCCCACTGTTCGTGCCTGTGAGTGTTAGCCAACGCCGCACCCAAGGATTGATAGTCGTCGCCGTAGCACAATTGGTTGTGCAACGAACGCGGAATGCGGAGGTCGCAGGTCCGACTGTGACCGGGAACAATTTATCTTTTCGTCCACTTTCACTTCCCTTTTCTTATTATTTTGTACATTTCCATTTCAACCACAGCTAATTTTCCCGATGCTTTCCTTGGATTGATTCTCTGTTAGCTGCATGGTCATGATTAGCAATAATTGAGCCCCTCGGCTTTCACATCTCTAGTTCATTCATAGCGAAGGTCTCGAAGGCCTTGTCGGCATTAGGTAGCATACCAGGGCTCTTTCGCCACCTGCATGCTCTCCTAATTTCATGTGTCACGTGACGCCTGTTATACGCGCACAAATACTATTATTATAATACCGTCCCAACCACGACAACCTTGCAACTGAACTAAAAAAATACTCTAGTTAGAATTTTTTTAATTTCCTGACATTTATCATTTCTTTCCAGTTACTCTAAGCATTTATTATTGGAATTTAAAATGTAGTACTACACGTTTATTATTTTTTTGAATTTGAAGCTGTTATTCAACTACGCTGAGTGCAGCAATGTGCTACAGTACGTGCGATGAAGACGCTGCTCTTTGGGGCTATAAAGGTGGTCTGGTTGACCTCACCGACTAACACTGTGGTGACCATGGATGTGGGCCGCATGACGCTCAAAACTGAACACACAAAGGTGAGCATAGAACCACTACCGTTCTCGGAGCTCTGGCTGGGAAGCGCGACCATCTGGCTACTCATACTGGAGGCAGAATGCTACCCTCATGGCAGAACGTCGCAGCAGGACAAGTAACAAATCAAGGTTGCTACGTGCTGTGATTTCCCGCTTCAAGTGCCACACGCTGATAAGGTGCTGCGGACCTTCGTGCTGGCCCTGCCAGAACGGGTCGTGCCACGTCGCATTCTCGCGGTCGTAAAGCCAGGACTTACATAGCAGCAAACAAGGGAGGTTACATAGCAGCGAATACAAAATCGAACAATGTGTCGTGCATCTGGGGTTTGCCATTATATATTCCGTAAAAGAATACCAATCAAATTTCATCAGTCAGAAGTTTTTCTATGAGACTGCGCCAGTCGCTAGCATATATTTTAACGCGAAGCGCGACCAGCCGACCTGCCGTTAAACGCATATATATTTCCGCCACTGGCTCTGCATTGTACAATGTAACTATTTTTAATGAACCAGTCTTGGTTCTTCAAGTGACCAAGGAAGTTGTTTTCCTTATGGTATCCCCCGTGTATGCGTGTTCTTTGAAAGGCTAATCCGCCCTTTAATTGTTCATAGTTTAATTTTTTTATTTAACCTTTAAGCACCCTACTTCAGAAAGTCACAAGAGAGCTTGATGATTATAACGAATGATCATAGATAATTCATTGACGCATGACGGAGCTGTGCAAGTGTCGCACGCAGTGCGTTCCGCTTCTTTGCAACTAAGGCTGAAGCAAGAACTGTAGACCTCACGCACAAAAATGCATATTTGTTTTTGACAAACTCGTCTACTGTACGTAGCTAAAAAGAAAACTCGAGTGCTTCCTATAGCAAAAACAAAGTTTAGGGCAGATTGCTTCTAGTCCGTGGGCATGGAGTAGATTAAAGAATATCAAGCGCAGCTATAGCCTTTTTTACGTTTTTAATGAGACTCTGGAACACGCTGTAAGAAGATAGGTGCTCCGACGGCGCGCCCGCGCTGGGGCGAGAGAGCGGCCACTTCGTTTGACCGGAAGTGAACGCCGCCGCTAGGGGCAGCACGTGTTCAGGGGGCCTTGGAGCGGCGTCACAAGAGTGGATAATTTACGACCTCAGTCAGCATTGAAACACCCATACCTAAAGATATGCAATTTTTCGTTATTCAGACGCCAAATCCTGAGCAGGTAGAAGGTTTCATGCCACTTACGTCAAAATACCGTCATTTCCGACACGAGAGAGACGCGTCGTCTGCGCGAGCAGACGGCGCGCTGCGCTTCCGCTGCACCGCTGCTAGGTAGCCACTGCTCGCTACATCGGAGTCAATCGGAATGTCGGCAGAAATATAAAGGGACGTTCCGCCAACCAAATAGAGACGCTTTACGCAGGCAAATGACATATATGCATCGAAATAAAGCACCTCTGCCGCGCGCGCCCATAGAAGCGCCAGCAAAGCTTGCGAAAAAGTGGCCCCCAGAACAGGTGCTGCCCCTTGCGGCAGCGGCGTGCGTAAAGTCACACTAAGTGGCCGCGCCTCGCGCCGCCCTCGGATCACCTACCTTCTTACACAGTGGTCTGAAGGATACTCACTTAGCTTTGTTTAGTGGCAGCTGGTGCAAAATGCATGTGGGTGTCTTGGAAAAAGCAACTGCTTTAAAACGGCCCATTTGTTGTCCGTGGAGTTTGCATGGCTTCGAACCGCTTCTATAACGACTCATGCATACATTTTGATGTTATTTATTCTTGGGCGAAACGACTGCACGAAAACGTTCCCCTAAAGGTAGTCCCTGCTTTCTGAATTTCAGATGATGTTACAAATTAAATTCATTTTTTCTTGCGCTAAGTATAGTAAGACGCCACAGGGATGAAACGGACACTGGAAATGAAGCGGACACGAAGTGACACATGGGAGCGCTCCCGTGTGTCACTTCGTGTCCGCTTCATTTCCAGTGTCCGTTTCATCCCTGTGGCGTCTTACTATACTTAGCGCCAGAAAAAATGAATGCACACCAACTAGCCCAATTCATAGCTCTTCTTAACGTTTACTAATTAAAGTTTCTCATATGGCGTCGTTGGTAGCCACTTATGGCATGCGCAGGAGGAAGTAAATGACGCAACAAAAATTAGGAGCAATTAACTGGATGTTACTTAATTGTTAATTTCACAAGTCTTCCGAAAGGCAGTAGCCAACCGCGGAGGACAATTTATTTTCCGGTGAGAAAGTGCCGTGTTGAAACTCAGTGGGTCTTTCTGATCTTGTTATACCTGGACTAGTATAGCCACACTGGCCCCCGCCAATATATGTTTTTGGCTGTTCCAGGCACCATTTGATGCCTAAAATTGTAGTATCCTGGACATTGATTGGAACATGTAACCTTGAGTACAGAAACACGAAGTTCTATCTATGCTTCAAGCCAACGCCAGAACCGTGACCTGATTGTTAAGTGTCCTCTGGCTGCGGGAGAACGTGGGTTGAAAGCCACGCTGCCCCCCGGTTATTCAAATGGTGTTCCACCGCTTGGGGAACGATTGGCACGGGACCGACAGGTACAGGCTGTATGCTTTTGGCGGCAGCAGTGACGTATAGATATATGTTGAGCATCCACCTCGGAGGCGGGATGTGTTGGGTTCACATGCTGGTGTCACCGAAACACCCCCCCCCCCCCCCCCCCCCACGAAAAAAAAACTCGGCAGTTTCACGTGCCAATACGATGATCTGGTTAAGAGGCACGGCGTAATGAGAGATTCCGCAGTAATTTTACCCACTTAAGATCTATACCGCAGCTGCTGTGGGAGGCCGACTGGAGCTGCCTCCGAATACCTATTAATAAAATAGGTACCATCGGCACTCACGGCTTAGTGTTTGGTAATTACGGGGCTTAAACTTTCGCAATGGCGAGTTTCTCCACAACCCGAGGTAGTCGATCGTAATTGGTGGTTTGAGATGCCATATGGGAAATAGCAGCCAAAGCTTTCCCGAAACAATGACTGAAAAGTGAACAGTTTGCAAATCATATCCGATGCATACCTTAGGAAAGATAAGTTAGTGTTTAGCGTCAAAACAAGACAGAAGTTCAAAGGAAGATAGAAACTTGAAATCACAAGTCGATCACGGAATTTTGACGAGCGGATTTTCCTTTGTCGGGGCAGCAGTTACTTGGAATGCAGACTAAGCAGTTACTGTACTGACAAAAACAATACCTCTTGTTGAAAGGTCGGCTTAAAGCGACATTCCATGGTGGAATACTCCTCATCATGCTTAATGTCAAATTAGCTTTAACGTAAGTGTTGGTTAGCGACCTTGCGGGTATAATGCTTTGCCGAGAGGGCCATTGAATAATGTTTCGAGGGGGTACCATGGTTTTATTAAACTTCTCTACTAGAAAAGTCGCATTGTCTTTCGGCACTACTATGGTTAGGATTTAAATATATTCAGATAACTTGGCTTGCAAAACTTTTAATGAGTGTAAATGGGTTGCGTACGTATAACCCAAACGTACGTTTCAATAATAGTTGTGTAGCGTTTCATGTTTGAATAAAGAAACCGATTTTTATTGTGGACTTATCCGCAAGTGACTTTTTGTCTCTCTTGAAATGTGTTGATGAACTTTTTTGTTATAATCAAGTTCAACGCTCAAGTAAACACTCACGTGGACTGCACGAGAGTTGAGATATTGAATTGAGTGGTCGTTGGCTGGAAGCGAACATCACCCGACGCGGTGGCTCACTTAGCTAAGGCGTTGCGCTGCTGAGCACGTGGTCCCTGGATCAAAGCCCGGCCATGGCGGCTGCACTTCGATGGAGGCGAAATGCAAAAACGCCCATGTGCTTGCGTTCTAGTGGACGTTATGGAACCTCAGGTGGTCAAAATTAATCCGGAGCCCTCTACTACGGCGTGCCTCATAATCTGATCATGGTTTTGGCACATAAAACCCCAGAAAGAAGAAGAATGGCACCGAACATAAAAAGACTAACTTAAGATGAATATTATATGTGCCGCTGATTACCATGGTAACATTTCATTATGTTTAAATTATTAGTAAGATTCGAAGATAGGTAACTTAAACGCTTATGGGAGATAATTATGGTTACGTTTTTTTCTTAAACTTCACAGTTTGTAGAGTACAGGCAAAGTATGTGAATAATATGATGAAAAAACTAGCGCGTCCTGAGTATGGATCACTGTGACCTTCCTGTACCCGAGATGGTTACAAATCATGCGGTTCAAAAAAATAATTGTAAATTTGGTCATTTTCATTCATTCAATCATTTATTAATATTGACAGCCTTTGCAGGCTATTACAGGAGTGGAAGAAAAGCACATAAATACACATGGGCATAAGCTCAACAACTACAGCCGACATAATATGCAAACAAATGTACTGGACGAAAAAAAAGAAAACAGCTGAATTACACAATACACAAGTTGAGGCAGGGATTTGTGCTATTGTCTAGTTGTGCTGTCTAGGTTTGCAAAATGTTACACGATTAAACGAGTTTTTCGTCATGCTAATAAATAGTAATACTTCGTGGCACCCTCATCTAGAAACACTTTTTCTCTTTATAGCAAGCTTTATTTGTTTATCACTCATTGCTGTCATACGTATAATTCACCTTTTACACTTGGATGGACTTGAAAACTCTCATCTCAGTGATGGTTGAATGTGCCTCGAGCGGCCAGTCGCGCGGCAATTTTGCGTGTATTCGCGGGCTTCTTTCACGCTCGAAAAAACACTGGTATTTAGCACGTATTGAGCAACAGAACGCTGTATCGAGAGTTTTTAATGCTGTACTACAATTTTCTCATTCACACTTTCATCTAATTAAAATATATGAAAAGTTTTTTTTTATATGAGAATATTTCAGATATTTGAGAAGAGAATCAATTAGAACAAATTAAGAAATTAGGTGGAATGCAAGAAAGATAATCTGAGTATCTCCAAGGGTAGAGGAAGAAGAAGTCGACTAGTGCGGACGCGTTGACATTGGCTCCGGCCTTCATCAATGTTCTCGAGTAGTTCTCGCTGCGGAACCGGGTGATTTAGGCTTTAATCGACGCGGCAAGTCAAGAGGACTCTGCCGATATGGTGGACGAGCTGGACGCGCCCTTCACAGAATCGGAGATCAGGGCGGTGCTCCACAATTTAAGCAGCAGATCGGCTCCGTCTCCGGATAAGGTCTCTAATAGGCTATTACGTAAGCTGGACGATAAGGCAGTGGAACTACCAACTAAGGAGGTCAACAGGGTATGGGAGGCAGGATAGGTGCCCGACGGATGGAAGGAGGCATCGGTGATACTCATCCCAAAACCTGGAAAGCCCCTTGGAGTCCTGGAATGAGGACACCACCCACTCGTCCTCAAGATCAACGACCTCCATGGTCCAAATAAATGTTTTTTCTCTCTCTCTCTTGATTATGACAACATGAGACCAATATCGCTAAGATCGCGCATAGGCAAAGTAGCAGAGCACGCGATCTTCAGCAGGTTTCCAGGGTACATAGAGCGCATGGACCTCTTCCCACATAATATGGTGGGTTTTCGACCCGGCTTATCAACGCAGGAGGTTATGCTAATGCTGAAAAAGCAAATCTGTGACAGCGGCGCTCGGTACGTAAGAGGGATTCTCGCCCGTTATCTCACTAAGGCGTTTGACACAGTGTTATATCGATACATACTGCAGGCCACGGCCGGGATAGGCCTGGGAGTCAAATTCCAGGCCTTTCTCAGGTCCTTTCTCTTGAATAGAACCACTACTATTCAGGTGGAGCAGATTAGGTCGAGTGTGTACGAACTGGGGGCTCGGGGTACGCCCCAGGGATCAGTCGCCTCACCACTGCTCTTCAATATAGTCATGAAAGGTCTTTCAGACTGGCTGGGCGGCCTACCGGGTATAGGTCACGCTCTCTACGCCGATGACATCACGATCTGGTGCCAAGGGGGCCCCCTAGCGTAAATGGAGCAAGCTCTACAAGCAGCCTTGAACGGGACAGAGGATTGCCTCGTGGCCACGGGTCTCGAGCTGTCTCCGAGTAAGTCGGAGCTGTTACTTTACAGACCGGCAAGGTAAGGGGTCGGACACCACTCAACCAGCTATCTGTGGTATTATACGCGAATAATGGGCAGAAAATTCCCGGAGTCGACTCAGTGAAGATCATAGGCCTTCTCATAGATGCGAGGGGCTGTAATGCCAGAACAATTACCCACGTTACAGCCAAGACGGAGAATGTATGCGGTTAATCGCTAGGTCGTCCAACCGAAAGAAGGGGCTAGGTGAGGACAACCTCCTTCGCATGTACCACGCGTTTCTGATGAACAATATTAACTACGTGGTGTGAGCTCTGGTATGGACCAAAACGGAAAAGACCAAGTTAAATACCCTCATAGACCACAACGGAAATAACAAAGTTAAATAGCGTCATGCGCAAGAGCATCAAAAGATTGCTAAGCTTTCCGATTGCCACGAGCTC
Source organism: Dermacentor silvarum (assembly GCF_013339745.2). Taxonomy (NCBI): domain Eukaryota; kingdom Metazoa; phylum Arthropoda; class Arachnida; order Ixodida; family Ixodidae; genus Dermacentor; species Dermacentor silvarum. The sequence goes on along the minus strand of NC_051162.1, from coordinate 102,444,778 downwards.
CGACAGGCTAGATCAACTCGGAATGCACAATAACATAGGCGAGATCATGGAAGTGCAGGTCACTGACCAGGTGATTAGGTTGTCGTCGACCAAGGCTGGCAGGCGAATCCTTGACGAAGTTGGCATGGCTCTTAGGATAATAGAGGAACGGCGGATAACACGGACACGGGAAACGTGGACGACCTACACGGTCGGGCCCTTCCCGCGCAACGTACATCCACAGCATAACGAGGGTAGACGTAAAGCCCGTGCTCGAGCCATGTTGAAGAGAGTTAGGGATGACATAGACGCTGCGGTGCTTGTCGATGCGGCGCAGTACGGGAACAGGGAATGTTCGCGTTGCCTGTTATAGATAGGGCTCCGTGTTTTCGGTTTTATCCGAAAAAATCCGATAAACATTCGCCGGTAAAATTTTTGACAATTCGGGTTTATCCGATAAACTCCGATTTGCTTGGCATGGGTATGACCATCAAGTCGCTGAAAACCGTATGTCCGTCGAGGTGGTTCTCTTTTTATGAAGCGCTAGAAGATATTTTGGACTACTGGCGCGCCATTTTGTCTTTCTTGAGAAGCGACGAAGACAAGGGGACGAAGTGCGAGAAGCTCAGGAGTCTTGTTTCATCGTCTGAAGCTGTGCACGACTTGCACGTTAAGATGAGGTTTCTGAAGACCAATACGTGTGCCGTGATCTCAATCATTAAGGAACTTGAGCCAGAAAGTACCCTGATACACCAAGTTTATCACATACTGGGGGTTCGTTTGCACGCACTCATCAGTCAATGGCGGGATCCAATCGAGGTCTTCACATCAGACGTCACAAGTATGTTGGACCTCCTTGACGAGAATCAACGCTTAACGACTGTCGCAGACTTTAACGGATACTACGCTGCTGTCACCGAAAAGTGGAGACAGACATCTGAGAGGAACCTGTGCGATCAACTCCAGTACACCAAAGAATCGTTTTGGTACTGTGTTCAAATTGTGAACCCAAATGTGAAGCATGAGCTTCCCTGCGCGTTCGAAACCTATGCGCCTATTTTTCAATTAGTTCTTCTTGAAACTGACGACTTGAGCCAGCTCCTGAGTGATTTTGCGAACTATCAGTGCTATGAAATACGTAACATTGTTAAACCCTTGTCGTTTTGGAGACTTCACAAAGTCAAGTGGCCAGTGCTTTCTCGCTGCGCTCTGCGTCTTCTGGCGCTTCCTGTTTCTAGCGCGAACGTTGAAAAGGCGTTTTCAAAGCTGAGAGTCGTCAATAGAAAGCAGCGTGCTTGGATCACTGACATCAATCTCGCAAAGTATGCTTGCGTGTTTTACAATAAGCTTTAAGCTAAGGTTGTTATACGCAAAATTAAAGGTGTTCTGTGTTCAAGTACTTCGCTTGTGCGTATACGTTTTTGTCCATTCAAACGTTCTAGGAAAAATAAAATGTTCTTTGTGTGTTTTGATATTTTAGTATTCAGATATGAATTCATCTAAGATTTTCGAGTTTTCAGAATAATGCAAAATTCTGAATTTCGGAGAATTGGGAATTTACGGGAAATAAACTCCGATAAACACCCGCCGATTTACAAGAAAAATAAACACCGAAAACACGGAGCCCTAGTTATAGACCGGCGCGGGGTGCTTCGCTCCTCCGCCTCGGTAAGGGCCGCCACCCCGGGTATAGCAGAGGAAATTGCGGTTGCGCTGGCCTTGTGTGACCCAGAGCGTTTTTACATTTACCCCGACTCGGGAGACGCAATCAGAGAATTCAAATCTGGTAACCTCGCACGAGAGGCGGCCTCTATTCTAGAGAAGAGGGCTTGCCCCGGTTCTCATTATATTGCGTGCTTCCCCGCACAGATGGGGACAAACGTTCTCGAATGCTTCCCAAACCTCAACGAGGTGGCCCACGACCGTGCGCAAGAACTCACGCGCCGCGGCGGTGTGGAGGCTCCGGAGGGGTAGGAAGGGACTCAGCAGAACGATCCACTACTCAGATTTAATGAAATTACTAAACATTACCAACTTGGCAGGAGAGTTTATCATCTTCCTCACCCGAAGCTCAGCACAGGTCAGCCAGCTACTCTTAGAATGTGGCAGACGGGATCTTTCCCGTCGCGGGTCTTTCTCAGTAGGATATACTCACACGTGGACCCTGGTTGTCCCGACTGTAATGAAACCTTTTGCTCTATGACTAACATGCTCTGGCGATGTCCCGCGTTGCCCAACAACCTCCACTGGAGCCGAATGGAAGGAGGCCAGCAGAAGCACGGTACTCCGAATGCAAGCCCAGGCTATCCAGAGGGCCCAGGAAAGGGCGGAGCGTCACGACGTTCTGTCCTCTACGTGGGCGCGGCCAGCGGTTACAACAGCCTCCCGTGAGGGAGTCTTGACAGTAGCTCCTCAAAACAAAATAAAGTTCGTTTTCTGTCTGTCTCAGTATCTCCAAGCGACGGCAAAAAACATTACCGTGGTTCTGTCCAGCTAAGGAGAATTTGCATATTTTAAAATCTTGGTGCATCATAGTTGGGACACCCTGTATATAGATATGTACATACGCGAAAAGAATAGTAGGAACTGAGGGAATGAATGTTTGCCAGAATCAGACCAGCTGAGAGAAAATGAAGCCAGAGGAAGCACAGAGGAACCTAATTGTTGTGTTTGTGTGAACTGTAGAATTATTAGGATGAAGGAAACATGAAAGTGGATGACCTGATAACTTGCCGCAGGGGAACACCAAAGACCTTATTAAGCGCGCAGTGGTTCACCTATTAGGCTACAATGACGATATTCCTTTCAGCGCTTTCTAGGGTACTAGAGTACAAGATTAGCTCTGGGAGTGTTAGCCAGCAGCCGTCACAGCCTTGGCCGTGGCTTGGCCATGACCGGTTATTGACGACACCCAATTTCTGTATTAAACCGCAGCTTTCTATGTCTCACTGATTGAGCGCCGAAAACACTCAGCAGGAAAGCCAACTTACACAATGGAACTCTCTGCCCATCTGTGCACACAATTGAACAACGGCGCACGACATACGTATCGTAGAACGCTACAGTTTACATTCGCAGTTGTACCGATAAGAACGATGGGAACTTCAACGCCACGCTACCCAGACGAACTCTCCCGTTTGCGCACGCAAACGTGGGAGTTCTATGTACGCTACGCGCCGCATGTGTGGGACGCTTATAGTTTTGTGTACGCGACAGACTGTTGTAGGAGGCCTTGACAAGGCATAGATCGTTGTTTCCACATGTCTGCTTGCACCCTCTACATGAACGCTATTTTAGCCAAGTTCGTCCAAGATGAACCGAAATCGGAGCCAATGCGTGATTCTCGCACTTCGGAAACAACGCGTCCGTGCTACCTTGCAAGTGCTGCGTTCTCTGCCTGCATGGTCCTAAGCTGCCTCCCAGCTTTCTTTGTGATCATCATTAATTATCTGCGCTCTCGTAGACTTCGAAAAGCGCAAACACGCAGCACAACACTACGGTGACTAACCACACGCACAGACGGCACGGTCGGATGCGATCTCGAAACTGCCCTCGGCTGTGTTGAGATATCACGTGAGCAGCTCGCAGAGCCGGTCACGTACGACGGGCACGCAACGCAAAGGCGAAGATTAGACAGCTTTAGTTACACGTACGTGGAGACTTCACGTACGCAAACGTGAACATTCTACGTACCTTACGTGCACGCCATCTGAAACGCTTTTAGCTACACGCACGCGACGCACCACGTAGCTACAACTATCGGGAAATATGAACAATTCAATTCAAGATGAGTATTTCAGCGAAGCCAGTGATGTGCATTGATGCGTGCCGGTCATCGTCTCCGCAATGCCCGGAAGTGTGTTGTGCAGGCGTTATCTGCTGTCATCGTTGACATGGAATGAAATAGATGACCAGTCATCCTGTCGCCGTGTTTCCATGCAAGCCATCCGCGCGCGCTCAGCACGCTATCGCTCGTCCGTAATCTCGCGAAACCCCCGCGCGAAGCTGTCTACGTGCGCAAGAAACGCACGTAAAAAATCGAATCTCACGTACGTCCGTGAGACCAGCGCGTGGCCGCTACGTTCTGCGCATGCGCACTGCTTACACGTAGAAGCTCTACGTACGCAAAGCCTCTACGTGCGTGTAACTAAAACTGTCTATTTACCGTGCGTACGTGACACGCGACGGGGCTCCCTACGTTCTGCGCATGTGCACTTTGATCCCGCAAGATCTTCACGTAGCGCTTCTACATACGTGAAACTAAAACTGTCTTATATCTGCATTGCATTACGCGCGTTACACAATGCATTCCCGGCCGTCACCATTGGTCGGCCGCGGGTGCAGCGCACGGCAGCTGAGGCTGCCGTGCGCGAACTTAAGCGCGAGCGCGATCGTGCCCGTAAGGCCGATCCCGTGTATCGGCACATAGCCTCCTCTATAACTTTTGTGCCTGCGCGGTCGGTCCCTCACCGCCGTCCCCTGAACGCCTCGGCGTTCCCCTAGGGGCGCTCGAGTCCCATAATAGCTCACTCGGCGTTCGCTGCAACAGCAGGTGCACACCGCTACGCTGCGGTTTTCCCGCCGCGTGCAAAATTAGTTTACCGTGCTTGTTCTAAAACTCTGCTTGCCAGTTGATGTTCTTTCTAGTGTGGTGCGTGTCCCCAAAGTGTTTGTTAACTGCAGGACTCACTGAGACAGCCGTGCCTGTGTGCGCTTTCTTCCAACTATTGGTCGATTCGGGTAAGTTCTCTGTTAAATGTGTTACATCGTAAAGAAAATTCGCTTGTTTCAAGGCAACATGCCTAAAAGTGGTATTTTTGTTGTGTGCAGCACTACCAATAAAGAGAAAAGGCGGCTGTCCAAGCTCAGAAGTTTGGTTGCGCCCCGAATGCTGCACAATGCCGTACTGCTGCGTACCGCACTGCAAATCATGGAGCGGCCGGAAAGAAACCGGAGTATCATTCCACGAAATTCCCAGTGACCAAGAACTTCGCGAAAAGTGGCTTAAGGTAATCTCGAGAGCCAACTGGACCCCAAATAGCACATCTTGTTATTCCACTGTTTGTAGCCGACACTTAATTCGTCCCGTCCGACTTTAAAGAAGGGTGCACGACACGAAGACTGAAGAAAGGCGTTGTGCCCAGCGTCTTCCAAGAGTATCCATCATATTTGCAGCCTCGAAAGCAAACCGAAAGAAGCGATGCAGCCCTCAGGAAGCGTACCACGACCCTCGAGGAGCATCTCGACAGGGGGAAGACGTTGCTACCAACACCAGATGTTGCTGCACTAGCAATGGTTGGTGGATATATCGCACGAAAAATCCACGAAACCATTTCCTGTGATGAATGGTTCACTCTAGTAACAAAACCAAACACTTCTACGCCATCGGGTGCCTTAATTAGGCACCAGAACAGAGGTTGACTCCTCTATCCGTCTGCTGAACTTGTAATGGTTCTGCATTCGCTAAAGAAGTACCTGGAAGTTTTCCTCGCAAAAGCGAGAAAGATGAAGCAGCCACTAAAGGCTGCCGTTGACAACGCGCGAAAGTACTCACAACGTG